>NW_027206192.1:10000-643097 GCF_024711535.1 Dipodomys merriami | reverse complement strand
CATCAAGATTATTTGACTTACAAAACCTTCATGTTATGAAAAAGATCATGGTCAGGAAATCTAGAAGCATATATCTTTGTGTGTGTGCTGTTTCTTTGGCCTGCATGCTGTCCCTGAGCTGCTTTGCTCAAGGTTAGAACTCTACCCCTTGAGCCACCACTTTCAGCTTTTTGATAGTTAATTGGAGGTAAGAATCTCATGGACTTTCTATCCTGGGCTTACTTTGAACCACAACCTTCAGACCTCAGTCTCCTGAGTAGCTAGCATTGCTGGTGTGAGCCATTGGCAGATAGAAAAACATCTCTTAGTTCTCCCATTTAAACATGGAAGCAGTAGGTCGATTGATACTGGTGACACGAAGATAATGATTCCTCTACTTGTTCCTCTCTGGTGTTATGACTAGTGTGATAATGCTCTTTCAGGTTTATATCACTGTGCAATCATTGTTCCATTTTGTTCAGTAAACAGTTTTTCAGGGCAGGAGAATTGTGAGGGGAGAATATGGGATGAAAATTTTATCTTACTTTTTGTGGCCGGGCAATAGCTTCTCAGAATGTTTGAAAGAGGAAATAAAACTCCATATCGGCCGAATAAAGGAAAAGACACACCTATCCTAGAAGAAGTGCCACAGAAGGACAAATGGGAAAACTCATCCAGGCTCAGAGCAAAGCAACAGGATGGCTTGTTCAGGAGCATGAAAATTTGTGAAGATTTTTTTACCATGGAGAGATCATTAAATGCTGGCATTTACAATATATTCCAGGACTCATATCTGTTTAAGTCTGTTTCCTCTGAAGCATGTTTGATAATGACAGAAAGGAGAATGTAACAATGGCACGTGGTTATGTTTTCTGAATGAGATTTCAACTCTCTCCCCAAATAAGTTAGGGTTGTAATGAATGACTTGGATTTCCTGAGAGAAATTCATGTTTAATTCCTTGTTTCTATTAAGGTTATCAAATGAATAACTTTAAATTTGTAAGATGTTATTATAATAAATATGAAATAATGATATTTATGTTATTAAGTGGCACCAAGTTTCCTTTTAGATAGGAAATATTTGGCTGGATTCCAGCTAAAGTCTTTACATCTCAGCTCCTCAGGATTGCAAGCATCAGTCACTTCTCCTGGCTGAGACAAACATTTTTGGTAAGGAAAAACACTATGATATAGATCATGAGGCATGAAGAATGTAGACTAAAAAGGAATATTTTGAAAGCATTAACAAAACTGAAGTTATCACAAACTTGCCGGCTTCAGTGAGGAGAACAATGAGAAAGAAGTTCCAGAGGCAGAGAATTGCCGACTAAAGATAACTGTGTGAATATCTCTTTGTTAGCAAAACTACTAAAGATTTCTTTTTAGAAAAATTCAGCTTGATATAGTGGTGCATGCCTATAATTCTAACTACTTATTACTTAGACTCTGGAAGGTATCGGCGGCTTGTTCTTGGTATGGTGAAAATATCAACACCTAAAACAAACGTGACAGATATTGATAAGAGGCAGAAGTAGGAGGATCACAGTTTGAGGCAGAAGTGGGCCTTTGTGTGTATGTGGATGGCAAGCCTTCATGACTGGGATTTAAGTAAACAAAACCAAGTAGATTTCACTCCTGATTTTTAGTACAATGCATCACTGAGAAAAAAAAAAATTCCTGACTCTGCTGGCATTGCAATCTTGGACCTCCAGGCTCCAGAGTGTATAAATAAATTTGTTGTTTATAACCAATTCTGTGTCTGGTAATTTGCCATCATAGGTCAAAAGGACTAACAGTAAGCTAGTTGACAAGAACTGTTGTTGTTTCTCTTTTTTTCCCTTTTTCTTTTCTCTTTTTGTTGGTTGTGGGGTCTGAACTCTGGGCCTGGGCTCTGTCCCTCAGCTCTTCAACTGTAGACTAGCGCTCTACCACTTGACCCTCAGCCCCACTTCTGGCTTTTTCTGCTTTTGTGGTGCTGAGGAATCGAACCCAAGGCCTCATGCATGCAAGGCAAGAACTCTACCACTGAGACACCTTCACAGCCCCAGTTTCCCTATTTTAATTTTCCATCTTTCTGGAGTCCTTCTGATATTGAAAAATGCTAAGGCTCCATAGAGAAAAGTTTTTAAATTGCCCTGTTTTCCAACTCTGACTTCATAAATTTGGGAGTGTAAGGAATTACATCAAGTACCCGAGAGACCTAAGACCGGACACTTCATCGTCTTCTGCTTTGCTCATCAGCACCTGGTGCAAATGTTCACTATATAAACAAGTCAACTAACGGTAGTTATAATAAATTTAAAAATGCATAGCCAGAAAACACTTTAGGAATACTTTTACTCTGTAGTCTCATTGGCTCCCATGTCCAAAACAGGAAATGGAGGTTTAAATAGAGGTAGGTGATTTAATCAAGGTTGGAAAACTGGTATATGGGTACATTTAAACTCAGAGTAATCTATATCCATACTTAGGCTAACATACCATGTCTATTTATTTTTCTGCAGAAATAAAGGCTCATAGACCATTTTTCAAGTTCTAGACTCATATGTGCTCACATGATATGTCTGTCCTGGGTGTTTACTGGTGCCCCCATGTCACACGAGCTGAAGTTGATACATTTGTACCATGCAAATAAAAATGCCTGGGACTTGGGCAACTGAACTGTTAAAACCTCCCATGTAGTAATAATGTGTAATCAAAAGTATGCAATCATGGGCTAGAGAATAAAACGTCTATGATGGTGCTAGGCCCACCTCACAAATCTTTCTTGGTCTCTTTCCTTCCTTCCTTTTTAGTGCTGGGGATTGAACTCAGGGCCCTATACATATTAAGAAAATGCCATAACACCAAGCTATATGGCCATTTCAATCTCTCCAATTTCACTTTCCAATTTACTGCTACCTAGTTCCTGATACTTTACATTCCTTGGTCATACTATTTGGAGATTACTGAACTTCGTAAGCTTTTCATCATTTTACAGAATGTTTGTTTTCTCCCTTCCTATGTAGCATGACATTGTGCAAGAAAAATTTTCTTGAATTCCCCAGCCAGAGTTCATGGCTCATCATCAGGTTCTATTTTACCATGTATGTCATCATATTACTATATTTATAATAAGAACTTACTTAAATAATTGTTTTTATTCAGACTATTGGTAGACCCATGATCAATCCTAGCTTTATATAAACAGGAGTAAAATTTTTCTTGTCTTATTTTCCTCTTTTTCAATTGGTACAAATTTTCTTGATTTTGTAGAACTGTCCTTTTGCCATGAATACTTTTTCAGGACATTTCTGCATATTGCATATAATACAATTAAGAGATTTCAAGCCAAAGAAGACAACTCAGAATTCTAGAGTTTAATGTCTGTAATCTGTGTTCCTGTGCACTTGGCAATGCATTTGGCATGTCAGTGTTACAACAATAGAAATCTATATTGAAAGTTGCTTTCTTTTTGGTTTCCCATTTTCAGCCATATGAAGCATTTAAGGTGTATAGCATATTAGCCATGGGAGTATGAGCTGGAAATCTTTTAAAAATATATTTTATTGTAAAGATACTGTATAGAGGGGTGACAGGGTTACAGTTACAGTAAGGTAATGAGTGTATTTCCTGTGGAGCATTGTTACCCCATCTTTTTTTTCCCACTATATTTCCTTCCCTCTGTATTTTCCCAACTCCTCCTTCCCTCTACCACAAAGGTGTGAAGTTCATTTTCAACATAGTGTATTGCACATCTCATTGTTACATTTGATTAACCTGTATACTTGTTTCAGCATTTTGTTATTTCCCTTCCCCTACCACATTAGAAAAATGTATAAGCAAGATGCAGGGAACGGGAATCAAATACAGTGACAACAGAGGATATATGTGCTGGTAATTTTTAGTCTTCAAATTCTAAAAGAAAATTAAGCAATGAATGATAAAATTTGTTCATAAGGGTACGCTCAGGCTTCCAATTGATGCTCTGATTCTTCCAATAAAATAAAATCTTGTTAGAATCAAGTTCTGATCCAGGCTAAAATGCAAATACCCATGGAAATGATGACATTAAGTGGGTATTAGTGAAACATGCCTTCCTATTAAAGAAATACAATGGAAACGGTTTCTACAAAAACTGGATGATAACAAGAGGGATTTTGAACAAAGGCATTATAGTGGGTAAGGTGTGTAAATGTTACAAAATGGGAACTGCATGTTGGGAAAAAGAATAACTTCACAGGGAGGAGTAACTTACTATTTCAGATGGGCCAAGTTAAGATGGATCATTTTGTAAGAAGAATGTTTGTATTTGGTTCTTTCTAACAACTAGCACATGCTAATCTATTTATAAAACTAGATAGTAGAGGTCTTGATTTTTGCCATAATAACTGGAGTGAGGTGGTATCTCAATGTTGTTTTGATTTGCATTTCTCTTATGGCTAGGGAGGTTGAGCATTTCTTCATGTGTCTATTGGCCATCCTTCTTTCTTCTTCAGAGAAGTTTCTCTTTAGGTATTTAGCCCACTTATTTATTGGGCAGCTGTTTCTTTGAGGATTTGTTGTTGGGGGATTTCATTTTTTTGAGTTCTAAGTATATTTTAAATATGAGACCTTTGTCTGTTGTATGGCTAGTGAAGAACTTCTCCCAATCTGTGGGCTATCTATTGATCTTGCTAGCTATGTCCTTTGCCATGCAGAAGCTCTGCAACTTCATGCAATCCCATTTGTCCAACCTTTCTTTGATTTGTTGTGTTTCCTGGTTAACAACAACAGATGCTGGAGGGGATGTGGACAGAAAGGAACCTTACTTCATTGTTGGTGGGAATGTAAACTTGTTCAACCAATTTGGAAAGCAATATGGAGGTTCCTCAAAAGACTTCACATAGATCTCCCCTATGATCCAGCAATCCCACTTTTGGGCATTTACCCAAATGTTTACAAACAAGATCACACTAAAGCTACCAGCACAACTATGTTTATTGCAGCATTATTTACCATAGCTAAGATATGGAACAAACTCAGATGCCCCTCAGTAGATGAATGGATCAAGAAAATGTGGTATATATACACAATGGAATTCTATGCCTCCATCAGAAAGAATGACATTTCCCCATTTGTTAGGAAATGGAAAGGTTTGGAAAAAATTATATTAAGTGAAGTAAGCCAGGCCCAAAGAAGCATAGGTCCCATGGTTTCCCTTATTTGCAATATCTAGTATAGGTATGAGTCAAGTGGAAAAGGTCAGATAATGTGATGTTAGGAAAATGAACCCTTAAATATGTATTTTAATATTTTCGTTTCTTTCATGCATGTGTTTCTAACGCATTTATAAGATTATTTCTTTGTTGCTTTGTATGTCCCTCCCCCACAGTGTAACCCCCGCTTTCACTATATTTGATGTCAGTATAACATGTGGAGGCGATGGGGACAAACAAGTCGTTTAAGGATTGAGGTGGACCTGTTGCAACAATGAGAAGTACAAAATGTCATGTCAAAATCAGCTTTACAATGTCGGTGGGGGGGAGGGGGGTATAATTAGGTGGGGGAGGGGGAGGCTGTGAAGGGAGGTGAAGGGTAAACAAAGGAGGAGGCTGCAATGCTTGGTAAGAAATGTATGCATTATCCTGCCCATGTAATTGTAGCCCCTCTGTACAGTATGTTCTCAAATAAAATAAAATAATATTTAAAAAAAAAAGAAAATTTTGGCCTGAGCCAAGTAGACCTATTGTTTCTCCTATTCCATCCTGTAATGTTTTTAGAGTGTCTTCTTTGACTTCGAGGTCTTTGATCCATTTGGAGGTGATTCTGGTGCAGGGTGATATATCAGGATCTAACTTTAGTTTTCTACAAGTAGTTAACCAATTTTGCCAGCACCATTTACTGAAGAGGCTGTCTTTCTTCCATTCTATTGTTTTAGCTCCCTTATCAAAGATTAGATGGCTATTGGTCTGTAGGTTCATTTCTGCGTTTTCAATTCTATTAAATTGGTCCTGAGGTAGGTTCTTATGCCAATACCAAGCTGTTTTGACTCCTATGGCTTTAACAGATGCTGCTGGGTATGTGGACAGAAGGGAACCTTACTTCATTGTTGGTGGGAATGTAAACTTGTTCAACCACTTTGGAAAGCAATATGGAGGTTCCTCAAAAGACTTCACATAGAGCTCCCCTATGACCCAGCTATCCCACTTTCTGAATTTACCCAAATGTTTACAAACAAGACCACACTAAAGCTACCAGCACATCTATGTTTATTGCAGCATTATTTACCATAGCTAAGACATGGAACCATCCGAGATGCCCTTCAGTAGATGAATGGATCAAGAAAATATGGTATATATACACAATGGAATTCTATCCCTCCATCAGAAAGAATGGCAGTGCCCTATTTGTTAGGAAATGGAAAAAAACTTGGAAAAAATTAAATTAAGTGAAGTAAGCCAGGTCCAAAGAAACATAGGTCCCATGGTTTCCATTATTTGCAATATCTAGTATATGTATGAGTCCAGCGGAAAAGGTCAGATAATGTGATGTTAGGAAAATGAACCCTTAGATATGTATTTTAATGTGTTTTTTTTTCCTTTCATACATTTGTTTCTAACGTATTTATAAGATTATCTCTTTGTAGCTTTTATGTCCCTCCCCCACAGTATAACCTCTGTTTTCACTATATTTGATGTCAGTATAACTTGTAGAGGAGATGGGGAAAAACATGTCGTTTAAAGATACAGGTGGACCTGTTGCAACAATGAGAAGTACAAGTTGTCATGTCGAAAAGGAGCTGTACAATGTTGGTGCAGGGAGGGGGGGAAAGCTGGGAGGATTGGGAGGGGGGTGGGGTGGAGGCTGGAAAGGGATGTGAAGGGTAAACAAACGAGGAGGCTGCAATGCTTGATAAGAAATGTACGCATTAACCTGCCCATGTAATTTTAACCCCTCTGTAGAGTGTGTTCACAAAAAAATAAAAAAATTAAATAATTTAAAAAGTAGATAAAAATTTTAAAAAGTAGATACTAGAATGAAAATTCTAACAGTACTTTGATGATCCATTTAAATATTTTGGAGACAACAAAGATTTTCAGGGATGGAGACAGTTTAATTAATTATGACATTTATTAGCACTGGAGTTCCATGTTCTTAGAACAGTATGAAATTTCTAAGGATGTTATTGGATAGGAAATATGTGCATGATATAATGAGATGAAAAGTCAATTTATAAAGTAGGCTCACACCTGCAATCCTACTGACAAGGGTGAGATTTGAGGATCATGGTTCAAAGCCAGTCTCCATTTAACCACCAAAATGCCAGAAATGGAGCTGTGGCTAGAGTTGAGGAAAAAGAAAATCTGAGAACAATGCGCAGGCCCTGGATTCAAACTCCAGTTTTGGCAATAAACAAATGAGTAATCAAACAAATATATGACCCCAAATTGTAGGAAAATATGGATAGACATATATGAATGCAGAGGGTCTAACTGTGGTGTTCCAGTGTTTACCTCGTGGAACTCCAAGATGAGAACAGCACAAATATTTACTTAAAGGAAATCAAACATAACAATATGTTGGAAATGATCTGTACAACTTGGGGGGGGGGATTGAGAAAGTGAGGGAAAGAGGAAGAAAAAGGAGGGAGGAAGTAACAAGTTAGATAAGAAATGTTATCACTACCTTACGTATGTAACTGGAACCCCTCTGTACATCACCTTGACAATAATACTGAAATAAAAAATAGAAACAAAATCTTTTATTTATGTCATTATATTTGAAAGTATATTTTAACAGTTATATGCATGTTTTAAATTTCTAATGCATTGCCCCACCCTACTGGATTATACTGGAATATGGGAGGAATTACTTACACATGAGTCCATGAATAAGGACCCCAATAAGAATTCTACGAAGAAGGGTCAAAATGGACCAAAGTGTCCTACCCATAATACTTTGCTTCTTCACCAAATCACACAACCTCCAAAATCCACATTATTTAATCATTTAAAGGCAAATGATGAACCAGCGTCTCCATTTGTAGGAATACATACTTGTGACAAGGATGGAAAAGGCACCGAGAACCAAAGTGAATGATGCACAATTTTAAGGAAGATTCCATAGATAAAGGAATGTCTTCCACACATTTCCAACTGTAAATCTGGGAAAGTCAGTCATCTTTGTCATACTAATAAAAACCACAAAAAAGCTAACTGTGAGATTCAAAAAGATTGCATGAGAACAGATGTTCATTGTGACAGCCCAGCAACTTTAGTGCAAATTACTATCTCTAACTTTGCTTGACTTATTCCCACCTCATTCTTGAATTCTGAAGATGAGATTCTGGAGAGCCAGTTCTCTATGCTCCAGTAATTAATTAGAGATATAATTTCTTCACCTAGTTCTTGTATTCTCACTGTTTTTTAAGCTTACTGAGTACTAATGGGATTATAAAACACAAGGAACTCTTAACTTTTCCACTATTTTTTTTAAATGCCTGCTGTAAGGACAACAATGCTAAGGAAAGCAACAACTCAGAAGCCATATAAAGATATTTGTTGTTTATTGGTACCAGGAGAAATTGAAATGTCACATATAAATATCAAATGAAATTTACAAAGCCCAAATAATAATTCTTCTGTGAGCTAATATGATAATTACACATGTATATTTTCCAACAAAATCACCATTGAGAATACTACAGCCAATTTCAATCACAGAAGCAAAGCTGCAAAGAATTGTTAAAATTTCCACCTATTCTTTCCTCGAGTTGAGAGCGTTGATTCTGCTGACATTGACCGTTTGATCCTCTTCCTCCTCAAAAATAAGTGTGCCTATGTAGAACAATTTATATCTATATCCTAACGTCATGGGTGTCTAGCCTTTCTGGTCTGATCATCAGCCTTAATACCATCTATGTAGGATATGTAGTTTATGAACATGAACCATCCCTAAACAAGCAGAAACATGCTCTAAAACAGTTCTAACAGAAACATGTGTGAAAATGGAAATATTCTATATATGCATTGTCTAACACACTACCCACTGGCTATATGCGGCTAATGAATCTCAAATTTGAATAGTGTCTGTGACATTAATCTTTCCAATTTCAGTTAAATGAAATTTTAAATAATAAAATTCACCTACTCACTCTTAACTGAACAGCTCAGTTTCCAAATCAGGAAGCTGAAGTTCTCACAAAGGTGGTAATATGTATGATGTCTTGATTTTAGACATGCCAAATACTTACTCTGGCACACACTTAAATTCCTAGTGGTACTAGAGGATTGAACCCAAAACCCTATACTTGTGAAACAGCATCTCTACTAGTGCCATACCTGCAGATTGTAATTGGATTGCTTCTTTTGAGGTAGTATCACTATGCCTGGGACTGATTGGACTGCGGTCTTCCTAACACAGTCAAGAAAACATTGCACCCAGCAAATGGTAAGAGTTCTGAAACTTCTTTATATTGTCTGGGCTTCCCTGGCACAGGAATTCTCTAATCTTTGTTGACCAAATAGACAAGATTAAAGGTGTGAGGCACTTTATCAAGTAAAGGTATACGATTTCAAAATATCATGGTATTGCCTGTATTTATGCTTAACATATAGATCTAACCTTAATTTTCTCCCTCTTTTGTTTAGTACTCTGAGTTGAAAACATTGGCTTTCTCGATATACATGGCTTTGTTTTAGATGGAATCCCATAACAATAAAAAAAATCTCCCAAAATTTTATGTCAAAAATCATGGAAAAGAAGGCTTCAGGTTGGAAAACAACAACAACACCGATCATTAATTAATAAATGCAATATATTTGAAGTGTTAGTCAGTGCTTTCTTATATGAGAAGAGAAGGAAGGCAGAAATGTGAAAAATTTGTACATGTACCACAGTTGCTTTATTAGTCTGTAGTTGAACACAACTATGATTTATATATTGGCTGTTCTTGTGATTAAGGTGAATAACAATGAACTACAGATATATTTACAAGTTACAGAGAGAGAAATAATCACATTATTTGTGGGTAAGATGATACATTAACTTAGCATTTCTCTTCTTTTTTGTCGGTTATGGGGCTTGAACTCAGGGCCTGGGCATTGTCCTTCGGTGCTTCAGCTCATGGCTAGCGATCTACCCCTTGAGCTACAGCACTTCTTCCAGTTTTCTGGTGTTTATTGAAGATAAGAGTTTCACAGACTTTTCTGCAGGGCCTGGCTTTGAACCTGATGCTCAGATATCAGCCTCTTTAGAAAACTGCATACTACTTTCTACAACGAGAATAATTACCTGTATTTTGACCAAGAGTGTAGAAAATTTCTTTTTCTCCACACTCTCACCATTATTACCTTTTCTAATAATGGGCAAGTTTTTACTATCTGCAGCATGCCCCAGACTGGCCTTAGACTTAAATCCAACCTCATAAGTGCTTGGAATTACAAGCCTTTACCACAACACCTGGTTCCTTTGATTTTTTTGATAAGAGTTATAATACTAATGAAGTAGTATCATAGTAATTTTGAATTACATTTTCCTAATGACTTCTGGTGTCAAGGCATTAAGCCAGCATAGAAGTTGTATTAAGTACAACTTTGTTAACCCACTGTCGATCTTCAGGGATTTAAGGAAAGTATGTCTATTCAGAACTTTTGTCCATTTTAAATGAAGTTTCTTGTTAATCTCATCTTTAATCTTCTATGCAAAATCAAATAATTCAAGGTAGTACAAAGGAAAAAAATAAGCAACTCAACATTTTTCAATTATCAATAACATGATATTGCTTAAATCATTTTCTATTTACGCATGAGAATATATAACTCACTTTAGTTAGATCTTTTACAAGGCTGTATGTATTTTATTTATTTTACCTTGATTATTCATTCCAAAATGTACGTGTCTAATTTCCCTTGGTTTCTTTCAATCTCAAGTAGTTCAGATTTGGACTGAAGAATAAATTGAAGGAAACAAAAAAAAATACAGTTCCTATCATCTGATGATGCCTCTACAAGAATGAGGAAAGAGTTCATCCTTCTAAGGACCTATGATAGGATATCAAAAAGAGAATTCATTCCTCTAGGTTTTCCTTATGATGTAAAACACAATATATTGCTCAGATACATTTGTTTTATCAGTTTTTCACCTTTACATTTGGACTTCACCTCAGTTTACAACCTTCATTCATTATTCTGTCCCTGATATTTTTACAATACCAAGACATGAGATAACCAGTTTGATTTACAGCATGAGAAGTTATCCACCTGGCTTCCTTGGAAGCAGAGCATGGTCAATACATAACATTATTTCTGGTTGCTCACGACATGTAATAGTTTTTGTAATGCTTATCACATTCTATTTAGTATTTTAAAAAATGCGCTGGCTAAACTCAAAGCACATTCATAGAAGTTTAGGTTAAGTATTTCACAAGTTTTTATTTCCCTTAATTCTTAAGATAACATTTGCTATAATCCTAATGTTACTACCATTTTAGTGTTGGGAAAAATTGCAATTAAGGGCACTAAGTGCATGGCCCAAAGACACACAGTGAGAAAGGAAATGAGTCAAAGTTTCCTTTTGAAAAAGTACTAAAACTTACTGTCTTTTAAGAATCCCAAAACGAAAAAAAATTCACATACAATCAACAAAAATGATTTAAAAGTAGGAGATAATAAAACAGGCCCCTGTGAAATAAATATTCTTCTACCTTTAAAATTATTCTGAAAGCCTTGTGGTGCTGGGTCACACCTGTAGTCGTGTCTACTGTGGATATCTACTCAGGAGCTGGATATCTGGAAGCCAATCAGGGCAAAATAAATTCATGAGATTATTTTTCAAAAAATTTAATTAAATAGCATAGGGCCAGGAATAGAGATGTAGGTCGAAGAGTAGCTCACCAATCTATGAGGAAAGGCCTACCAAACCTTGAAGCCCTGATTTCAAATTCTGCACATGCCAAGTGGCTGTGTACATGTGCACACACACATACATATAGTCAAAATACTTTCATATCAGTGTTTTGCAATGATGCCTTTGTTCACGATATTATATGAATAAAATAAAGGAAATAAACTCTTCATCTCAGAACATTTTTATACATTTATTATTGTAAAAATACTGTACAGAGGGGTCACATTGACATGAGCAATGTAATGAGTACATTTCTGAAAAAGCATTGTTACCTCCTCCTTTATTTTCAACCTACCTCCCTTCCCTTCTACCTCCACAAGTATACTTCCCTCCCACCTTCCCCAACCTAAATTGTAAAGTCTAGTTTTCAACATAGTGTCTTTTGCATCTCATTGTTACAATAGGTCAAAATATATCCCATTTAAAAATTTTGTTTTTTTTTTCCTTTCCCTTCCCAAATTAGAGAGCATATATACAAGATGTAGCAGCATCAAATACAGTGAAAACAGGTGTTATACTTTGGTGGAGGAACCAATAAAGAAACACAAAAAATCACATTGTACATTATAAGTATGTTAGAAACAATAGCAAGAAAGAAATAACCACTTGTGTCCCTATCTTGGGGTTCATTTCCCTTAACATTATCTTATCTGGTTAAATGGACATAGCTTTTGAACATTTCTGTTTATCCCAGACATATATTAGTTATTGAAAATTAGGGGAACCATGGGATGTATGTCTCTTTGGACAGGCCATACTAATATTTGATCTGCTACATTGTTGTATTACTTTATTCAAACACACACAAATATACACATACAAACACACACATTTACATAGGTGTAGTATGAAGAACCCGTCCTTCTGCAAGGCAATATTTTAATAGGAATTCCAAAAAATATTTAATCTGCTGAGATCTGATTAGAATTTGTAAAAATACCTAGTTGTCCAGTCTCTTCATTTCTCTTCAGTCTAGTATTAGAATGCCTAGCTACAGCAATAGGAAAAGATGCAAACATAAAGGGGATCCAAATAGGGAAGGAAGAAATAAAACTCTCCCTCTTTGCAGATGACATGATCTTGTATTTAAAGAATCCCATAGACTCCACTCCCAAATTACTCAAGCTGATTCAAAACTTTGGCAAAGTAGCAGGTTATAAAATTAACCCCCAAAAATCAATGGCTTTTCTGTATGCCAACAATGAGAAAAGCGTGGCTAAAATTAGGAAAGCAACTACATTTGTAACAGCCCCACAAAAAATAAAATACCTAGGAATTAACTTAACCAAAAAGTGCAGGAACTCCATAATGAAAACTTTAAAATCTTGAAAAAGGAAATCAAAACAGAACTTAGAAAATGGCAAAACCTCCCATGTTCCTGGATTGGAAAGATTAACACCGTGAAAATGGCAATACTTCCCAAGGCTATTTAAAAATTCAATACGATACCTAACAAAATTCCAACCTCATTAATCAAGGAAATAGAAGAGGCAATCCAAAAATTCATATGCAACAAAAAAAGACCCCGAATAGCAAAAACGCTCCTCAACGGAAAAAACGCGGCTGGAGGAATATCAATACCAAATTTCAAACTCTACTATAAAGCCATAGTAATCAAAACAGCTTGGTACTGGCACAAGAATGGACCTCAGGACCATTGGAATAGAATTGAAAAACCAGAAATGAACGTACAGACCTATAGATATCTAATCATCGATAAGGGAGCTAAAGAACTAGAATGGAAGAAAGACAGCCTCTTCAGTAAATGGTGCTGGCAAAATTGGTTAATTACTTGTAGAAAATTAAAGCTAGATCCTTATATATCACCCCACACCAGAATCAACTCCTAATGGATCAAAGACCTCGGAGTCAAAGCAGACACTCTGAAAACATTACAGGATGAAATAGGAGAAACCCTAGGTCTCCTTGGCGCAGGCTGAAATTTTCTTAATAGAAACCAGGAAATACAACAAATCAAAGAAAGGTTGGACAAATGGGATTGCATGAAGTTGCAGAGCTTCTGCATGGCAAAGGACATAGCTAGCAAGATCAAGAAAAAGCCCACAGATTGGGAGAAGTTCTTCACTAGCCATACAACGGACAAGGGTCTCATATCTAAAATATACTTGGAACTCAAAAAATTAAATCCCCCAACAACAAATCTTCAAAGAATCAACTGCCCAATAAAGAAGTGGGCTAAAGACTTAGAGAGAAACTTCTCTGAAGAAGAAAGAAGGATGGCCAATAGACACGTGAAGAAATGGTCAACCTCCCTAGCCATAAAAGAAATGCAAATCAAAACAACAGTGAGATGCCACCTTACACCAGTTAGAATGGCAAAAATCAAGAACTCTAATAACAACTGATGCTGGAAGGGATGTGGACAGAACGGAACCTTACTTCATTGTTGGTGGGAGTGTAAACTTGTTCAACCCCTTTGGAAAGCAGTATGGAGGTTCCTCAAAATACTCCACATAGAGCTCCCCTATGACCAAGCAATCCCACGGTTGGGCATTTACCCAAATGTTACAAACAAGACCACACTAAACCTACCAGCACAACTATGTTTATTGCAGCATTATTTACTACAGCTAAGATATGGAACCAACCCAGATGCCCCTGAGTAGATGAATGGTCAAGAAAATGTGGTATATGTACACAATGGAATTCTAAGCCTCCTTCAGAAAGAATGACATTGCCCCATTTTTTAGGAAATGGAAAGACTTGAAAAAATCATATTAAGTGATGTAAGCCAAGCCTAAATAAACATCGGTCCCATGGTTTCCCTTATGTGCAATATCTAGTATATGTATGAGTCAAGCAGAAAAGGTCAGATAAGGTGATGTTAGGAAAATGAATCCAAAGATATGTATTTAAATATTTTTTTTTCTTTCATGGATTTGTTTCTAATGCATTTATATGATTTTTTTTGTTGCTTTGTATGTCCCTCCCCCACAGTATAACCCCTGCTTTCACTGTATTTGATGTTGGTATAATTTGTGGAGGGGAAGGGGAAAAAAAGTCGTTTAAATAAGCCTACAGGTGGACCCCTTGCAAGTTGAGAAGTACAAGTTGTCATGTCGAAAATGAACTTTACAACTTTGGTGGGGAGGTGGGGGGAAGATTAGGTTTGGTGGGAGTCTTGGAAGGGATGAGAAGAGGAAACAAAGGAGGAGGCTTCAATACTTGATAAGAAATGTACTCATTATCTTGCCCATGTAATTGTAAGCCCTCTGTACATTTTTTTCACAATAAAAAATAAAAATTGAGAGTTCCGGGAAGATGGCGGAGGAGAAGCTGGAATCTGAACAAGCTCTCGCATAGAAAGGAGTTTTAGAGTTCCAGTGAACAGTCCTAAGCCAGAGAATCACACCAAGTGTGTCATCACAGGACAGAGAATTAGACAAGAGAGGGGAAGCCAAGGAAACGCACCAGCTGCCGCTCCGGCGGCGGGGCCGCGGCGGCGACCGCGGAGTCATACCTGAGACACAGAGAGTCGGGGACAAAGGAGCCAGACGCAGCTGACGAGCGGATTCTACTCAACACCAACAAGAACCCACAAGGAGCGAACATCTTCATCGTGCTGTTTGCAGACCAGAGACGACCCAGGATCCAAGACTCAGCGTGAGTACAAGCCCGACATCCTCACTCCTCAGGGAGCAGAGGAGGGAAGGCCACCCCTCCCCCCCCAGCACCGGTGATCTCCATCTTGGATACCGACAAAGCTCGGAGGAGCTGCTAGCTCCAGCTCAGGCCTTGGAATAAAATGAGTCATTTAGCAGGTCACAAGAACTTAACGGCGAAGTGACCTGCCAGACTCAGCTCCATCCAGGGAAAAGTCACCCAGCTCAGGCGCCAGCCATGGGAGTGCCTTCCCTCACTGGGTAACCAGAGCCAGAGGCTGCCCCTCCCTCTATCAGCCACCACAATCAATTGAAAAACAGAAACCCGGAGAATGGCTCCAGGCTGGGCGCTGTGAGCTTTATCACAAAATAGCCCCACGGAAAAGCTACTGTTTGTTGAAAGGCCTCAACTCTACCCAGAAACTAGCCTCATCACCACATCCCCCTCTTTTGTGATTCTCAAAGCAGATCACCCTCCCAGAAAACTAACCTGGGAGGGGGATCTCAAAATCTTGGGTAAAGCAGAGCATTTTTCTGCCTCTTCCAACCAACCGACTTAAGAAACCAATCAAGCCACAGGACCTCAAGCTGACCAGAGACTCCAACAAGAGACTGGTTGCAGACAAAAGGGAGATACAGGATTCTTCCCACTCCTCCCCCCCCAAAAAAAAAATCAAAAGACTTTTTTTTCTTTTTTTTTCTTTTTTTTTCTTCTTCTTCATTTCTTTTTTTTGATTTTTTTTGTTTTTTGTTACCATATATATATATATATATATATATAAATTTTTTTCCTTTCTAAAATTTTATTAATCTTTAATTTTTGCCCCTTCTGAAAAAATAATTGTTTTCCAGTAACTTTTTTTTCTCATCTTATAATTTTTATTTTAGGAATATGTGAATGAGAGTTTTCCTTTCTTTACTTGTCTTTTTTCTCTTTTTCTTTCTTTCTTAATTATATTTTTGTTTTTTATCTACCTCTACTGAACTTCTGATCTTTTCTTCTCCTGTTCCGATCCTTAAAGCTTTTCACATCTCCTCTATGTCCCTCCCCTTCTCTGAACATATTCACATTCCTCTCTAAATAGACGGTCTTTTAACCTCTATAATAACATTAATTTTTACGTTTCTATTCTTTTTCTGGTCTCTCTTTATTCCCCTTTCCATCTCTTCTTTCTCTCTCTCTCTCTACTTGCATCCTACCCAACTCATTTCCTGCATTGTGATTAGGACATAGTTAACTCTCCCTGTGCCTCCCCACACCAATCTATTCCTATTTTTTACCCACATCTCTCCCTAATCCTTATAATTTCTGGTTTTCCAAATTCTTTTCTGCGGTTCGAAGTCCTTTAACATATAGTCGTTTGATGTTGAATAGATGTATCTGTTGAGCTAGAGTGTATCTGTAGACTATTGACTGTACAAATGCAAACTTTGGTTGATGGTTGCCTTAAGATAGTGTTCTAGTACAAAACTGGTGCAATCTTTATCTCAAATGGGCCGAGTAAGCCGGAAAAACACAAGAAAAATGGCAAATTCGGGTATCTCAATTCCCAACCTTGATAATCAGGGATTAGAACAGATAAAGAATAATCCAGAGGAGAGTTCCCAAATAGCTCTACAAACACTAATAGCAAACATGATAAATGAGAAGTTTGACAATGTACAAAGGACTCTGTATGAGCGTGATAGGGAGAGAGAGGAGGCATCCCAGAAGTTTATACAGGAATATCATAAGCGTGAGGAAGCTTCTCAAAAACTGATACAAGATTTGCGTGAACAACTTGAGAATACTCAAAGAGAAAGGGAGGAATGGCGTGAGCAGGCAGAGAACACTCAAAGAGAACTGCAGGAATCCCACAGAAGGGAGAAAACTAATCAAAGAGTAATTCACGAATTAAGAGACCAGGTAGAGAATACACAAAGATCACTAAAGGCATTCATGGAATCCATTAACAAAGAGCTGAAGGAAGTCAGGGAGACCACAAAGGGAATGCTGAATGGAACCCAACAGAAGGAATGGGAGTCCAAAGAAACCATAACCAATCAACTAAGTGATTTGAGAACAAACACTGAACACCAAATTAAGGAAGTAAAGAAATTCATACAAGACCTAAAACAGAGCTTCAACAAAGAACTTGAAGCCATCAAAGCTGACCAATTAGAAGGAAAAGAGATAAAAAAACAAAGTAGAGAGTCTTGACAGCAGGTTAGACCATGCAGAAGATCGAATCTCAGGGATTGAAGACAGCCTAGATATTATAGAGAAAGAACATACAACCATCCAAGACAAGTCCAAGAAATATGATAGGTCTATCCAACACCTGGAAGACACCATCAGAAGGACCAATTTAAGGATAATGGGTGTAGAGGAGCACCTAGAAACAGAAGTTAATGGTCTAGGAAATTTGTTTAACAGGATCCTAGCAGAGAACTTCCCAAACATACAAAAAGATAGGCCTATTCAGATACAAGAAGCTTTTAGAACCCCAAATAGACCAGAGCAGATTAGGACATCCCACCGTCACATTATAATCCACACAGGATCAACCCAGAAAAAGGAAAAGATCCTTAAAGCTGTCAAGGAGAAAAGGTTAATCACTTATAAAGGGAAACCAATTAGAATTACCTCAGATTTCTCAGCAGAGACAATCAAAGCAAGAAGAGCCTGGAATGACGTATGCCATGCCCTAAAAACAAACAAATATCAACCAAGAATACTGTACCCAGCTAAACTCTCCTTCATAACTGAAGGCCAAATAAAAACCTTCCATAGCAAAGAAAAATTGAAACAATACATCTCCACCGAACCAGCCCTGCAAAAGATTCTTAAAGATGTCCTACACATAGAAAACCAACAAGAACGCAACAAAGGCCAATAAACTGCACCCAAACTGAGAATCCAAGAACCTTAGGAAGAACCCAGTTTTCACAGCCCCCAAGAAGGTGGATAACATAGCAGGAATCCCCAAATACCTCTCAGTCCTATCTCTTAACGTTAACGGACTGAACTCTCCAATTAAGCGACATAGACTGTCTAGTTGGATTAAAAAACAAGACCCTTCTATCTGCTGCCTGCAGGAGTCACATCTTGCCCGTAAAAACAAACATATTTTCAAGGTTTAAGGCTGGAACAAAATCTACCAAGCAAACGGCCCTCATAAACAGGCGGGAGTTGCAATCCTAATATCAGATAAAATAGACTTCAAACTAAAATTCGTGAGAAGAGATAAAGAAGGTCGCTACATACTAATTAAAGGATCTCTCCTTCAGGAGGATATTACAATTCTAAATATCTATTCGCCAAACAATGGAGCACCCAAATTTATCAAAGAAACACTACTTTCCCTCAAATCCCATATAGATCCAAAGACATTAATTGTTTGGGATTTTAACACACCAATCTCCCCACTAGATAGATCAACCCAGCAAAAACTCAACAGAGAAACTGCAGATCTAAACAGCTGCATAGATCAACTAGGCTTAACAGACATTTACCGAACATTTCACCCAGCAGCAACAGAATACACGTTCTTCTCAGCAGCACATGGAACGTTTTCTAAATTAGACCACATTTTAGGCCACAAAGCAAACTTGTCTAAATTCAGAAACATTGAAGTTATACCTTGCATTCTCTCTGACCACAAGGGAATAAAATTAGATCTCAACACCAAAAGCCACCAAAGAAAGTCCAGTATCACATGGAGGCTGAACAACACACTGCTGAATCATGAGTGGGTCATGGAAGAGATTAGAAAGGAAATTCAAATGTTCATGCTATTCAACAAAATTGAACACACAAATTACCAGCTCCTCTGGGACACAGCAAAGGCAGTACTCAGAGGCAAGTTTATAGCTCTGAGCTCCTACATCAACAAATTGGAGAGATCGGAAACTAACAATTTAATGACACATCTAAACCTCCTTGAAAAAGAGCAGCAAGATAAACCCCAATCCAGTAGACGGAAAGAAATAATCAAAATTAAATCAGAATTAAATGAATTAGAATCCAAAAAAACTATAGAAAGAATCAACAAAACAAAGAGTTGGTTCTTCGAAAAACTTAACAAAATTGACAGACCCTTAGCAATCCTTATCAGAAAAAGGAGAGAACACACCCAAATTAATAAACTCGGAGATGAGAATGGAAACATCACCACGGAAACAACCAAGATTCAGAACATTATAAGGGAATACTCCTCAAAACTTTATGCTAATAAGTTTGAGAATTGACAGAAATGGACCTTTTCCTAGCAAATATTGACATGCCAAAAATAAACCAAGATGAGTTAAACCAGCTTAACAGGCCCATATCAAGCATTGAAATAGAAACAGCAATAAGAGTCCTCCCAGCTAAGAAAAGTCCAGGACCAGATGGTTTTACAGCGGAATTTTACAAGGCCTTCAAAGCAGAGCTCACACCAATACTCCTCCAACTCTTCAATGAAATTGAAAGAGAAAGCTCACTACCGAACACATTCTATGAAGCCATCATAACCCTCATCCCAAAACCAGGCAGGGACTCATCAAAGAAAGAGAACTACAGACCCATTTCTTTGATGAACATTGATGCAAAACTTCTCAACAAAATTTTGGCCAATCGACTTCAACAATTCATCCAAAAAATCATACACCATGATCAAACAGGATTCATTTCAGGGATGCAAAGCTGGTTCAATATACGCAAATCAATTAATATTATTCATCACATCAACAGGAGCAAGAATAAGAACCACATGGTTATCTCAATAGATGCAGAAAAAGCATTTGACAAGATGATGAAGGTTCTGGAAAAATTAGGAATCCATGGAACATTCCTCAATACAATAAAGGCTGTATATGACAAACCTACAGCCAGCATTATACTCAATGGTGAAAACCTAAAGCCATTTCCTCTTAACTCAGGAACAAGACAAGGATGCCCACTCTCTCCACTTCTCTTCAATCTAGTATTAGAATGCCTAGCTACAGCAATAAGAAAAGATGCAGACATAAAGGGGATCCAAATAGGGAAAGAAGAAATAAAACTCTCCCTCTTTGCAGATGACATGATCTTGTATTTAAAGAATCCCATAGACTCCACTCCCAAATTACTCAAGCTGATTCAAAACTTTGGCAAAGTAGCAGGTTATAAAATTAACCCCCAAAAATCAATGGCTTTTCTATATGCCAACAATGAGAAAAGTGTGGCTGAAATTAGGAAAGCAACTCCATTTGTAATAGCCCCACAAAAAATAAAGTACCTAGGAATTAACTTAACCAAAGAAGTGAAGGACCTCTATGATGAAAACTTTAAAATCTTGAAAAAGGAAATCAACATAGAACATAAAAAATGGCAAAACCTCCCAAAACCTCCCATGCTCCTGGATTGGCAAGATTAACATCGTGAAAATGGCAATACTTCCCAAGGCTATCTACAAATTCAACGCGATACCTATCAAAAGTCCACCCTCATTCTTCAAGGAAATAGAGGAGGCAATCCAAAAATTCATATGGAACAATAAAAGACCCCGAATAGCAAAAACGCTCCTCAACGGAAAGAACACTGCTGGAGGAATATCAATACCAAATTTCAAACTCTACTATAAAGCCATAGTAATCAAAACAGCTTGGTATTGGCATAAGAACAGATCTCAGGACCAATGGAATAGAATTGAAAACCCAGAAATGAACCTACAGACCTATAGCCATCTAATCTTCGATAAGGAAGCTAAAACAATAGAATGGAAGAAAGACAGCCTCTTCAGTAAATGGTGCTGGCAAAATTGGTTAACTACATGTAGAAAACTAAAGCTAGATCCTTATCTATCACCCTGCACCAGAATCAACTCCAAATGGATCAAAGACCTTGAACTCAAAGCAGACACTCTGAAAACATTACAGGATGGAATAGGAGAAACCCTAGGTCTCCTTGGCTCAGGTCGAAATTTTCTGAATAGAGACCCGGAAGCACAACAAATCAAAGAAAGGTTGGACAAATGGGATTGCATAAGATTGCAGAGCTTCTGCAGGGCAAATGATATAGCTGGCAAGATCAATAGAAAGCCCACCGATTGGGAGAAGATCTTTAGTAGCCATACAACGGACAAGGGTCTCATATCTAAAATATACTTGGAACTCAAAAAATTAAACCACCCACAACAAATCCTCAAAGAAACAACTGCCCAATAAATAAGTGGGCGAAAGACTTAAAGAGAAGCTTCTCTGAAGAAGAAAGAAGGATGGCCAATAGACACATGAAGAAATGTTCGACATCCCTAGCCATAAAAGAAATGCAAATCAAAACAACATTGAGATATCACCTCACTCCAGTTAGAACAGCAAAAATCAAGAACTCTAACAACAACAGATGCTGGAGGGGATGTGGACAGAAAGGAACCTTACTTCATTGTTGGTGGGAATGTAAACTTGTTCAACCAATTTGGAAAGCAATATGGAGGTTCCTCAAAAGACTTCACATAGATCTCCCCTATGATCCAGCAATCCCACTTTTGGGCATTTACCCAAATGTTTACAAACAAGACCACACTAAAGCTACCAGCACAACTATGTTTATTGCAGCATTATTTACCATAGCTAAGATATAGAACCAACCCAGATGCCCCTCAGTAGATGAATGGATCAAGAAAATGTGGTATATATACACAATGGAATTCTATGCCTCCATCAGAAAGAATGACATTTCCCCATTTGTTAGGAAATGGAAAGGTTTGGAAAAAATTATATTAAGTGAAGTAAGCCAGGCCCAAAGAAGCATAGGTCCCATGGTTTCCCTTATTTGCAATATCTAGTATAGGTATGAGTCAAGTGGAAAAGGTCAGATAATGTGATGTTAGGAAAATGAACCCTTAAATATGTATTTTAATGTTTTCGTTTCTTTCATGCATGTGTTTCTAACGCATTTACAAGATTATTTCTTTGTTGCTTTGTATGTCCCTCCCCCACAGTGTAACCCCCGCTTTCACTATATTTGATGTCAATATAACATGTGGAGGAGATGGGGACAAACAATTCGTTTAAGGATTCAGGTGGACCTGTTGCAACAATGAGAAGTACAAAATGTCATGTCAAAACCAGCTTTACAATGTCGGTGTGGGGGGGAGGGGGGTATAATTGGGTGGGGAGAGGGGGGTAAAATTGGGTGGGGGGAGGGGGGATTCGGGGAAGGGAAGTGAAGGGTAAACAAAGAGGAGGCTGCAATGCTTGGTAAGAAATGTATGCATTTTCCTGCCCATCTAATTGTAGCCCCTCTGTACAGTATGTTCCCAAATAAAATAAAGTACAATTTAAAAAAAATAAAAATGGAAAAAAATGTATTCTAAATTATTGCTATTTTACTGCACCTTTCCTGCAACCAGTTTGATATAGTTTAATAATTGTCAGACCAAGTTTCTCTATATTCTACTGGAGATTTACTAATTCATGCATGCAGGTATATGTATATGTATATGTATATGTATTTGTAGCTATATATTTACATATATATGTTCCAATCTGGATCATCAGAGTGGAAAGTTTGCTTTGTTTTTGTGTTGAGTAGTTGAGCCTGGTCTGCTCATTCTGTGACAATATCTGTGCTTTTTCTCATCATTCCTTTATTTACCACACCATCAGCTTTCGAAAATCAGCTTCATTTCCTGGAGAATATTACCAATCAGTCCAGCCAATATCCACCCAGAGGGCTTTAATAAAGCAAGCTTTAAAGAAGGAAGATAACATGAAGTGACAACTACAGAATTTCTAAGGAGACCTATAAGTTTATCAAAATTATGTCTGACATCTTTCACATTTCTGTCTTCCTTCTCATAGTTCAGAAAACTTTGACCAACACTATAAATATATAGCATTTATAACTTAAGAATCAAAGTTTTTTTTCCAACCTGAAGCCTTCTTTTCCATGATGTTTGACATAAAATTTTGGGAGTTTTTTTGATTGTCATGGGATTCCATCCAAAACATAGCCAATGTTTTTAATTCAAGAGTACTAAACAAAAAAGGGAGAAAATCAAGGTTAGCTCTATAGGATAAACACAAATATAGAAAATATGAAGAAATTTTTAAATTGTATACTTTTACTGGATAAAGTTTCTCAAACCTGTAATCTTATCTACTTGGGCATCAACAATTAGAGAAGTCCAGTTCCAGGCAAGCCCAGACAATAAAAAGAAGTTTCAGAAACTAATCATTTGCTGGGTACAATGTTTGGTTTATGTTAGGAGGACTGCAGTCCAATCAGGCCCAGGCATAGTGATACTACCTCAAAATAAGAAATCCAATTATAATCTGCAGGTATGACAGTAGTAGAGATACTGTTTCATAAGTATAGGGTTTTGAGATCAGTCCTCCAGTACCACTAAGAATTTAAGTGTGTGCCAGGGTAAGAATTTGGCATGTCTAAGGTCAAGACTTCATACTCGTTTTACAAGTTCTAATAAAACCTTTACCTCTTTTTCTAATTTTTAAAAGTAAAACCATAACTTCCATGACCAAATCAAATAATTTCCTATTAGAGATTTACTTCTATCCATTAAGAAATATGTTATGTATTGGATACTGTCCTACTGAAGTCATATTAAAGATAGAAAACCCATTGTCTTAAAAAGTGACTGCATTTGGAAACAGAATCTCAAAGGGAGCATTTAACTTGAAGTTTGTTCCAAGAGAAGCAGAATGCCTTGAATATGCCAAGGAAAGGGGACTCAGAAGAAGCCAACTCTGACCTTGGAGTTCTAGTTCCACATACTCAGAGGCAATGTATTTACAGTATTAACGGTACCCAATCTGTAGTTTATTATTACATTTAC
Source organism: Dipodomys merriami (assembly GCF_024711535.1). Taxonomy (NCBI): domain Eukaryota; kingdom Metazoa; phylum Chordata; class Mammalia; order Rodentia; family Heteromyidae; genus Dipodomys; species Dipodomys merriami. Next base: position 618,826 of record NW_027206192.1, on the reverse strand, counting down.
TAACAAACAAGTGGAATGTATAAGACATGAAAGTCATTGACTCTTGCTGTCCATGACTCATCTCTGTAATCCTAATAATTAAAAAGGATGAGACTTGGGGGATAATGGATTTCAGGCTGGTAGGAAACTTCATGAGGTTCTATTTCCAATTAACTACAAAAAATTTCTGGGCTGGAGACATGGTTCATATGGTAGATTGACTACTGTTAGCAAACAAACTGAGAGCATGAGGTATGTTCAAGCCCCATACTGGGAGAAAGAAAAAAATCCTTAGAAGAATAGCATGAGAAACAAAGTTATGAATAGGAAAGCAGAAACAAAAGAAATAACCTTATTGATACAGACAAAGCTTCCCAATGTGAAATATGGTACAAATTGTAATATTTAGGGTTTTCCTTCCTTTGCAGTAGAAGTAAATGGCATTTCTACTTGAAGAAACTGAATTATAAAACTGTATGCAGTAAATAATAACATTACTTTTATGTTTCCATAATTTAACTTGTTTTCCTACAAAGATATAGAATAGTGTAGCTATGGAAAATCAATAAATATTGCTTTTTCCTATAGGATTACATAGCCTTGCAAATGTTGTCTAAAATTGATCTACACTAAAATCATTGTCATTGATATCCTTCTGAATATTCCAATGTGTATACTTTCAGCTGACCTTCCACAATACTCACACCCCAAATATAATTTTTAGTTCATGCAATCTTAGCAACATAAGCATATGGCCCAAAATGTTCATTACCTTTATCTGCTGTCATTAACGTAGTATAACTAATACAATTAAGTACATACCCTGAGAGAATGTAGATTCTTCCTTGTAAATACATGCTTGCAGGCACACACACATACACACACATATGTAGCACTCTAACTCAGGTTAGGCTCCTGACATTGGGTATCAGACAATGATCAAATAATCAAACTTTCCTGCCCAGACATAAAATACATTCATAATTCCACACATACAAAGACACCAGATCATTCAAAATAATGAGAATATTTAACAGAATGACTCAGCTGCTGAACCATCTACTCCCTGATTTCATTCATTTATGATGATGCGTTTTTCATATCATATTTAAAAATCGTTTTGAGTCTTCCTAATTAGCAGACAAAAATATGCTATCATAGAAAATGTAGGAAAATTACTTGTCCCTCGGTAATCCTTAATATATCTCATCAAAGGCTTCTATTTCCTTCTTGCAGGTTGTTTCTGGCATTTTGCCCTAATGTCTAATATTAAGTTAGAAAGGACATGCAATATTCCTTAATTCATTTTCCCTAAAGGTTATGATATGGAATTGACTCTAATTTTTTTGCTTATTTTAAAGTAAATTCTCTCAACAACTTGAATTATTGTTAATGTTAATCCGAAGCCATTTGAAATATCAAAAAGAACTGGAACTGCACCTTGGCAATGATTTGTGAATGGCAGTAATAGTTGTGGGGAGCTAAAGGACTTGAATTATCTAGAGTGCCTTAAAAGTGGCACCGTTATTTAAGGACTGATCACTTAGTAAGCTTTTAAAGTGTGGTCTTCTTATTTAATGTAGGAAGAAAAAAGTATGCTTTTCATGACATTCTTGCCTGCAATTCACTAGAATTATTTCTCTTGTACAGTTCATGCCTGGTGCTACTGTAGTGAAACCTACCAACAACTGCACAGCTGGATTAGCTGCTTTAGATTTTGAAATTTTCTTCTAGTAGCCCTAGTGATTTGAGCCCAGATTCATGGGATAGTAACATAATACACAATTGCAAAACACCACAATATAAAAAAACTATTTCAAAATGAAGTCCAACTTTTTTCTTCGTTGTGTTATTTTTTCTTATTGATTGTCTTTTAAGGAGCTGTTGGCTCTTATTTCTCATTATTTTTGATGTAACTTAAATAAATTTACCAGATTTTTCAAATAAAATAAACAGGTATAAAATGATACATTTAGTTACAAAATATAGCTAAACTTTTGAGTGATTTTTTAAAATTCAAATCCTGTTCTGAGTTGTCCTCAAATAACATTGCAATGAGCCAAGCATATGTGTAAATTGACACATATCAAGTGCACAGATCTCTGGAATTTTTGGTTTTGGATTTCTATATCACCTTCACATAGAAAAGAAAATGATCACTTGCTTCATGTCTTAAGTAATCTACTTAAACCAAGGTATATTAATTTTATCAGTAGATCGCATATTCTATGGAATTGATGCATTGAATAAGGGTTTGATTTCTTAGTTCCATTGAATTAAGATTACATTTATTTTACTTTTTTTGCATATGAAATAATGACATTCTTGAGGATAAAACATGCCTGTTTTTCATTTTGATTGTGAAAATGGAACTATTACGAACTTTGAAAATTGAACTGTAAGTGTGAACATTCAAATTTCACTAGGACTTGAATTGTGTTACTTACAACTTTAATATTTAAGTAAAAGGAATTACTTAAATAGAAAGCAAAATTACAAGTTATACCTTATTCCGTGAATTGACTTTATTATAAAAATTATATTTATATAACATGATATAAGTACTGAAACACACTATGATATATGGAAGCAGAAGACTCCTTTTTGATTTGTTATTGTTCTTGTTTATAGTTTGTGATGATTCTGTCTTCTTTATGCATAGTATATTCATTGTATGTCTTCAGCACGGTGGGGGTTGCGCACAGAGCTTTAGGGAAAAGGGTAAGATTTGCAGCAGTGGAGTTCATTGAACATTGATGAAAGTGAATTATTTAGAACATAGTTGGAGACAGCAAGGAAGGACTGTGAACAAGTGAGGGAACTGAAGACATTTCTAAAAGGAAATATACTCATTACCTGACTCATATAATTGTAATCCCTCTATAAATAACCTTAATAATAACAACAGAGTAAATTTATTTTTAAAAAGCAAACAAAACTTTGTTTCTTAGAATCATAGAAGTTTGTTTTTTCACTGGTTTGAGCTGGTTGGGTCTATCTCTGAAAATCGCTACATTGGTATTCATCGTTAGAATTTGTGAGCTACAATTAGATAAAATTAAATTATGATTGTCTATGTTTTTTGAGACTCTGATTCATTTATTTCTTTAACCTAATTTGTATTATTTCTGTCTACTGGTTTTTGGTTTGGCTTGTTCCTTTTTTTCAAGGACCTAGTGGTGCATCATTAGTGCTAATGCAAGATTGTTATAATTTCTTGACGTACATACTCAACGATATAAATTTTCCTCTGACTATTGCCTGTGCTGTTGTGTCCTAAAGAAGGTAGTATTTTGTGTGTTCACTTACATTGAATTATATGAACGTTGGAACTTCCCTCCAAACCTCTTCAGTGATTCACTGGAGATTTATCAATTTTCACAGATTTTCCCTCTGAGCTAAGATATGATCTATTTTGGAGAATGTTCCATACGCTGATGAGAGACATATACACACACACACACACACACACACACACACACACACACACACACACACACACACACACACATATAGTGACGCTGCTAAGTGAAATATTCTGTAGATATCTGTTAGATATAGCTTGTCAGTGCAGTTATTTAGCTCTGAAGTTTCTTTGCTAAGTTTTGACCTGGATGGCCGCTCCAGAGGTAAGAATGATGTGCTCAAAGAACCAACAATGTGTTTGGATGTATGCATGCTTTTAGATCAAGTAGTATTTGTTTGATGAATTTGGGAGCTCTAGGAATTAGGGTATTGATATTTAGAATTGTTATAACCCCTGATGTAGAGTTTTCTTTACCAATACTTAATGTCTTTCTTTGTCTCTTTTTACTTTCATGCCACTTTTAATTTAAAGCCTGTTGTATCTAATATTAGTATAGCTACTCTGGCCTGTTCATGAGGTCCACTTTTAATTTGTAAAGGTGATGTACAGAAGGGTTACAATTACATAACTCAGATAATGAGCACACTTCTTTTATTTTATTTTATTTTATTTTGTCGGACGCGGGTCTTGAACTCTGGGCCTGGGCGCTGTCCCTCAGCTCTTCAGCTCAAGGCGAGCACTCTACCACTTGAGCTACAGTGCCACTTCAGGTTTTCTGGTGGTTTATTGGAGATAGGAGTCTCATGGTCTCTCCTGCCCGGGCTGGCTTTGAACCACGATTCTCAGATCTCAGCCTCCTGATTAGCTAGGATTACAGGCATGAGCCACCAGCGCCCGGCAGAGCACACTTCTTTTTGAACAGTGTCACCTCTTCCCTCATGTTCTACCAGTTTTTCCCTTCCAACTTCCCTCCCCCACAAGTTGTATTGTTTAGTTTCAATGTAGTAGCACTGCTGCATTTGTTCATCCTTTGTTCCAGCATTTCTGTGTTCCCACTTGACCTTTCCAAAATTACATATAAGACAAAAAGTGCAGAAAAAAAATAGCAAAAGAAAACAGAGGGGAAAAAAGAAAAATAAATGAACCTATCATTTCTTGGAGATTATTTGGGTGAACATTATTTTATATGACAATATTCATACAGCTATTGAGCCTTTGGGATCCTCTCCAAAGGGCATCCACCTTTGATCTCACTGGATAAATGGTTAGAATCCTATATAATTTATCATGTCCAAGTATAATATATTATCTGTTACCATCCAAGTGTGTTTACTTGTAGAATTATAGGCTTATTCTAATACAACAAATGAGGGAAATTAAGAAACCTTTGAGTCTTACTTTCTTCACTTAATATGTTTGTTACATGTCTTTCCATTTCCTTATCAATGGTGTAATATCATTCTTTCTGGATCAATAGAATTGCATCAAACTGGTGAGTTTCTTCATGGTAAAGGAAAACATTAGAAACATATATAGAAAGAGAACAGAATGGAAGAAAAATTGTACTAGCTAAGGATCAGACAAGGATTTTATAACTAACTCATATTTAGAGATTAAAAATTAAACCCAACAAAAACAAACCCTCAAATAAACAAGAACCCAATTAATATATGGGATAAACACTTAAAGAGAAACTTCTCAGAAGAAGAAGAAAGAATGACAAATAGACATATCCCTCTCCATAAAAGAATTGTTTCTAACATATTTATAAGATGATTTCTTTGTTGCTTTGTATGTCCCCCACCATGTTATAACCTCTGCTTTCATTGTGTTTTGTATTGGTATAATTTGTGGAAGGGAAGGGCAAAAACAAACTGTTTAAATAGGGTGGACACATTGCAACAATGAGGTGTACAAGTCCTTATGTTGAAAAATGAACATTACAACTTTGGCGGGGGGGGGCGGGGTAAGGGATGGGGTTGGAGGGAGATGAGAAGGGGTGGGAAGGGGATACAAAGGAGGAGGCAACAATGCTTGATAAGAAATGTACTCATTAACTTGTCCTTGTAAGTGTAACCCCTCTGTACGTTATTTTCACAATAAAAAAAATAAAAAAATAAATGCAAATCCAAACAACACAGATTCATCTCACCCATGTTACAATGTCTTTCGAGAAAATGAAAAATCACACATCCTTATGTGGCTCAAAGGAAACTCGATTAAACTGTTGGTGGGAATGTAATACTGTTCAAACACTTTGGAAAACACTATGGAAGTTGCTCACAAAACTGAATAGAGAGCTACATATGATCCAGCAATTTCATAATGGGCGTTTATCCAATAGAGCAGAAAAAGGGCCATATTGAAGCTACCAGCACAATCTGTTGAATTATTTTCTTGCCAACATATGGAATCAGCCCAGATACCTCTCATTGTAAAAAGGGACCAAGAATTATATATATATATATATATATATATATATATATATATATATATATATATATATATATATATAATTTTGTTGATCCCTATTTAAAATTATGCATGCATGTATATATATGTATGTATGTGTGTATACATATATATACATACATATATACATACATAATGGAATTCTGTTCATCCATCAGAAAGGATAACATTGCACCATTCTTAAGGAAAATGAAAGACTTAGAAATAATGAATTTAATTGAAATTAACTGGACCCAGAGAAACTTAGGTTGCATGATTTTCCTAATTTGTGAGAAATGGAAGTTGTCTATAAATGTAACAGTAAACACACTGCATGGTATGCAAGGAGGTGCAAATGAATTATCTGACTTGTCAGAGACCATGGAGAATGAAATTACTATAATTCTCTTAAAAGACTATGTCAAAGACCAACAATTAAATACCAGTAAATGTGTATTGCAAGAAAGGACAGTGGGGGACAATGTGAGAGGGGTAGGAAATTGAAGGGGAAAAGGATAAAATACAGGCAATAACCCATTGTATACTTCCCGTAATTGAAATATACAAGGCAAGTGGTAGCGTGAAATGGGGGTGAAGGTGTTGAAGTGGTAACACAATTCCAGGTTCATTGTACACATAAACTGCTTTGTTAAATGGCAAGTAATTCCATAACATAATATTGAGATACATAAGGATTGGGGTTAGTTGGGAGAGGTGGTTGGGAATGTTGAAATGCGTGACAATGATCAAGTTGCACTGTATCCATACATTGTCTCAGTGAATGGCAACTCCTTTGATCAACTACTTAAAGATAAAAAAATATGCAAAAATTAATTATCATAGTTGAATAGAGAGTTGAACCTCAACTCAATTCCTATTTTAAAATATTTTTAACATGGAGACTTGGAGAATAAAATTCAAATAATAAAACATTATTAATCTTTTATCAGAATTTGTGAAATTTAAATAAAATCTACTTTGCTTTTGTCATCCATTGGGCTGTTAGAATATTTCATAGTAAGTGGCTTAAAAATAATCAAGAGTACATTATCAATACCCTAGTAGCTTAAACATTTATTATAAAAATGATTATTCAAAGAAATTCTTTGTCTTATGGCAATTCATTTTCTGGTTCATTATAACCTATTTGCTGGGCATTCACAATGCTGAGTAATTATATTGGGCTTCTTTTATCAGGATCATTAGGGTCATCACGGAGAGTTTCATTGAAATGTAACCAGACAGGGGAATAGGATTTCAACATGTGTATCTGGAAGGAGTTACATCATCCAATATACTTTGCAACTTTTTCTTTAACTCAGTGTGGTGTATCATTTGGATATTATTTCATAGAAGATAGTGACCTAAGGACAAGCTTATATCATGTGAATTGTGTGAATGATTCTTCCTAAAAATCGAATAATTATACTGATGGCAAAGTGAAATATGATTGCTTAGTGGCTCGAATCACATCATAGGTAACCATGTAAACGTGGTACAGCATTTCTAAGGCCATTCTGATGTATTTGAACTATCTCTGATGAGTTAATTGTTTTCAGAAATATTCGTTTGAGCCAACAAATATAGATCTCCTTTGATTTTAATTATAGTCCACTATTAGGACTCCCACAGACACCAAAATCAGAGGATGCTAATTTCTATGATAAAATACATAATAATTTGTTACAATTAATGTAACATGAAGACTGAAATATTAATAGAACTATAATTAATGGTATTCACATTATATAATATATTGACATCTTTGGTTACCTCAATTTTTAGAATATTTATAACTAAATGTAAAATTTTTGCAAATAACTATTTGATGATGTATAGAAAATGTGAAAAAGATTTGTGTACATATTTAATACAGATGCAAATATATTCATCTGGTTATTTCTGATCCTTCACATGTTAGTTGCATTCATGCATGGGGAACATGCAGAGAAGTCACAATGGCAAACTTGCATTTACTAAAGTGTTAATTGCATGAAGTTTATGTTTTGGTAAATAGCAGATTTTATAAATTAAATAGTTTTTGTCCCTTCCTTGCTCCCTCCCTTCCTTTGTTCCTAGGTTCCTTCCTTCCTTCCATCCTTCATTTCTTCTTTCCTTCCTCCCTCCTTCCCTCCATCCCTACCTCTCTCTCTTGTACTCTCCTTTCTTTCTCGTTCTTTCTTTCTTTCTTCCTTCCTTCCTTCCTTCCTTCCTTCCTTCCTTCCTTCCTTCCTTCCTTCCTTTCTTTCTTTCCTTTCCTTCTTTCTTTTTCTTCCATCCTTCCTTTTTTTCTTTTACTCAGAATATTTCTTATGGGTATAGAAAAATATCAACTCGGGCTGGGAAGGTGGCTCAGTGGTAGAGTGCTTGCCTTGCACGCTCAAGGCCCTGGGTTCGATTCCTCAGCACCACATAAGCAAAAAGAAAAAAGCCAGAAGTTGTGCTGTGACTCAAGGGGTAGAGCGCTAGCCTTGAGATGAAGAGCTGAGGGACAGCGCCCAGGCCCAGAGTTCAGGCCCCACAACCGGACCCAAAAAAAAAGGAAAAAGAAAAAGTATCAACTGTTGTATTCCAAGGTCTGATGAGTAATTATAAATATATTAGATTAAAATTAATTTTAATAACCTATGCTATATCTTAAGACAAATTGTACTAAAACAACTTCACAAAAGTTGCAGGATATGTAACAAATATTGCTTTTCATGATATTTTTTATTACGTAAAATGAAAATAAGAACATAGACATAATATTGTGTGTGTGTGTTGTTATTATGATTTGACCTCAAGACCTATAACTGGGCTGGGAAGGTGGCTCACTGGTAGGGTGCTTGCCTTGCATGCATGAAGCCCTGGGTTAGATTCCTCAGCACCACATAAGCAGAAAAAAATAGCCGGAAGTGTGCTGTGGCTCAAGTGGTAGAGTATTAGCTTTGAGCTGAAGAGTTGAGGGACAGCTACCTGGACCAAAGTTCAGGACCCACAACCAAAAAAAAAAAAAAAGACCTCTCCCTTAGTTTTTTCCCCCCTCAAGGATATTGCTCTAACATTTGAGCAACCTCACTTCTGTGTGTATGGGTGTGTGTGTGGGGGGGTGTTGCGATGTGTGTTAGATTAATTGAGATGTGTCTCACAAACTTTTTTGACAAGGCTGATTTTTTTAATTTTTTTAATGTGAAAATACTGTACAGAGGGGTTACAATTACATGGGCAAGATAATGAGTACATTTCTTATCAAGCATTGTAGCCTCCTCCTTTGATGACCCTTCACATCCCTTCTGAGCCTCCCCCCGTCCCCCCACCCTGTCCTCCCCCCCACCAAAGTTGTAAAGTTCGTTTTCGACATGACAACTTGTACTTATTGTTGCAACGTGTCCACCTGTATCCTGATTTAAACGACTTGTTTTTCCCATTCCCCTCCAGAAATTATACCGACATCAAATACACTAAAAGCAGTGGGTATACTGTGGGGGAGGAACATACAAAGGAATAAAGAAATAATCTTATAAATGCGTTAGAAACAAATGCATGACAGAAAAAAATATTTAAATTAAATACATATCTAAGGGTTCATTTTTCTAACATCACCTTATCTGAACTTTTCTGCTTGACTCATACATATACTAGATATTGCAAATAAGGGAAACTATGGGACCTATGTTTCTTTGGGCTTGGCTTACTTGACTTAATATAATTTTTTCCAAGTCTTTCCATTTCCTAACAAATGGGGCAATGTCATTCTTTCTGATGGAGGCATAGAATTCCATTGTGTAAATATACCACATTTTCTTGATCCATTCATCTACTGATGGGCATCTGGTTCATTCCATATCTCAGCTATGGTAAACAATGCTGCAATAAACATAGTTGTGCTGGTAGCTTAAGGTTGCTCAGTGTTAGAGTGCTTGGCTTACATGCATGAGGCCCTGGGTTCTATTCCTCAGCACCACATAAGCAAAAAAAAAATAGCCGGAAGTGGTGCTGTGGCTCAATTGGTAGAGTGCAAGCCTTGAGCTGAAGAGCTGAGGTACTGTGCCCAGGCCCAGAGCTCAGGCCCCAAGACCAGAACCCACCCCCGCCAAAAAAAAGAATGAATGAGTACATTTCTTATTAAGCATTTTTGCCTCCTCCTTTGTTTCCCCTTTTCAACCCTTCCCATCAACCCCCGCAACCTCCCCTCCCTCCCGCCAAAGTTGTAAAGTTTGTTTTTCGACAAAACGACTTGTACATCTAATTGTTGCAATGGGTCCACCTGTATTCTTATTTAAACCATTTGTTGTTTCCCTTCCCCTCCACAAATTATACCAACACCAAATAAAATGAAATTAGGGGTTATACCATGGGGAAGGGACATGTCTGAGACAAGCAGCAAAGCTCAGATATGTTGATGTAAGGTCAAATGAACATCAACATAAGTATTCAATTTTTTTTCTTTCTTTTGATTGTTTCTAACATATTTACAAGATGATTTCTTTGTTGCCATGGCTGGATTTGAACACCACCTTCCTGAGTAGTGAGTATTACAAGCTTGAGATACCCATATTCAGCTCAGATATAACATATTTATCAATAAAATAAATTTATTTTTTATTTTTATTGTGAACATACTATACAGAGGGGTTACAATTACATGGGCAAAATAATGAATATATTTCTTATCAAGCATTCTATCCTCCTCCTTTGTTTCCCCTTCCCATCCCTTCCCATCCTCCCCCTGCCCCCCACCCAATCCTCCCCGCTACCCGCCCCCCTCACTATAGTTGTAAAGTTCGTTTTTTGACATAACGACTTATACATCTCATTGTTGCAATGGGTCCACCTGTATCCCTATTTAAATGATTTGTTTTTCCCATTCCCCTTCACAAATTATACCAACATCAAATTCAGTGAAAGAAGGGATTATACTGTGGGGGAGGGACATACCAAGCAAAAAAGAAATAATCTTATAAATGTGTTAGAAACAATCGCATGAAAGAAAAAAAACATTTAAATACATATCTTAGAGTTCATTTCCCTAACATCACCTTATCTGACCTTTTCTGCTTGAGTCAAATGTGTACTAGATATTGCAAATAAGGGAAATCATGGGACCTATGTTTCTTTGGGCCTGGCTTTATAAAAATTAAATCCCTCAATAACAAATCTTCAAAGAAACAACTGCCCAATAAATAAGTGGGCTAAAGTCTTAAAGAGAACTTTCTCTGAAGAGGAAAGAAGGATGGCCAATAGACACATGAAGAAATGCTCAACCTCCCTAGCGATAAAAGAAATGCAATGGAGGGGGTAACAATGCTCAATAGCAAGTGTACTCATTACCTTACTCATGTAACTATAACCCTCTGTATAGTATCTTTACAATAAAAAAATTTTTAAAAAACGACATTGAGATAAAACCTCACTCCAGTTAGAATGGCTAAAATCAAGAACTCTAAAAACAACAGATGCTGGAAGGGATGTGGACAGAAAGGAACCTTACTGCATTGTTGGTGGGAGTGTAAATTGGTTCAACCACTTTGGAAAGTGATATGGAAGTTCCTCAAAAAAATTCCACATAGAGCTCCCCTATGACCCAGAAATCATACTTTTGGCATTTACCCAAATATTTACAAACAAGACCACACTAAAGCTATCAGCACGACTATGTTTATTGCAGCATTATTTACTATAGTTAAGATATGGAACCAACCCAGATGCACCTCAGTAGATGAATGGATCAAGAAAATGTGGTATATTTACACAATGGAATTCTATGCCTCCATCAGAAAGAATGACATTGCCCCATTTGTTAGGTAATGGAAAGGTTTGGAAAAACATATAAAATAGATTTCTTATTCTTTGAAATCTAGATGCTCAATTTAGCAAATTAACATTTAGTTATTTCTTTAGTTATTAAACCTGAACCTGCACTGTGAAAAATAGGTTTCATTTTTTATGAAAAAATATACACTCGAAAGTTTAAATGACAGAATTTTTGCGTGAATTGAAAGACGCTAAATTCAAAAGCAACAAAGCGATCATTAATCAAATATCTCTTATAAGGTAAAAACAATAGGCTCTGTCAGGGTGAAAGAAGCAAGATTTTTGTTAAGTTAAATATTATCTACTGCGGTCACATGATTTTCTCTTCTTTAAACCTAAACTTTTTTGACATAAATTATAGATTCATATAGTTTTTGAGAATATAAAAATCTTAGTTACTGCTCATGTATTTTCTGACTTTGATTACCAAGGCTTTTCATAGAAACACTGAATTTCATGTATTTTATGTAAACAGTTATTTTTAGAAATTGAATCAATCTCCATATGTGATGAAGCAAGATGTTCAATGACTTAAACAATTATTCCTATAGACTTGAACATAACTTAAATTTGAATGGTATGAAATTCGTATTGTACCTACTCTGTAGAATAATTAAGGAATAAATGATCGTGATAGTATTTATTTTTCCTTCAACTAGAAAGAAAGAACTTCAGTATAGATGTCAAAATCTTAAATGGAATGTCATAAAATTATGAAAAATTCAAGCCATTATGAGTTAGATGAAATAGTCATTATTGAACGTCACCAAAATGAAATCTCCTGAAGCTTCCTCATCTGTTAAATAAAATGTATTTGCACTCAAAATATCTCTCTAGAATGGTATAATCAAACCACCTTCATGCCAAATAGCTTCTCTGAGTAATTCAAATAAATATTTAGAAGCAGAAGTTATGGCAATGTATAGAAATATTTACCCACCTGAAATCATAAAGGATTGAGATTAATGATTAGCTTTCACTGTTGCCCTTTCAAAGTAAACCGTTTGAAAGGTGAACCCTTTCATGTGGGCATAGTTGTAAAGATTTGGTCACTGGTAACTTGTGACCAAAGTGGATTTTAAGATCAAAGTCCTTTCCTCCTCTTCCTTCTTTTTTTCTGTCTCCTTCTCATTCTCATTTTCCTTCTCCCTCTCCAAATTCCCCTCCTCCTCTTTCTCCCACTCCCACTCCTATTCTTCTTGTTCTTTACTTCCTGGCTTCCATACTCCATCACATGTCCCTTACATGGGGTACTGTGTCACCAGCAATCCAAAGCAATGAGGATAAGAAACATAAACTGAAATGTATAAAATAAGAAGACAAGCTTAATATTTCCCCTTTTTAAGATAATTTCATAAAGTATTTGGTCATAATAATAGGAGACAGTCACAGCATGATCTCATTTATTATAAGGGATAAGATTTACTGAAAAAACCATCTGACCAACATCACCCGAATGAATTGATGGATTAAATTAATATTATACTGGGACAAATCTAGTTTAAAATATCAGATATACTTCAATAAGAGGCGAAAAATCGCCTCCAGTGTTTCCTATGAATAGACGCAGAATTCAATCTGTTATTCAAGGAAATTGACCTGCAATTGGCAGCATTGTCCATTTCATAAATGATGTAAGAAGACTATAGAACGAATTTCAATGCAAACTGCATGATATAAAATTTATTTTGTCCCCTGTATATGATGTATGTCTGGTTCCCAAAATGACTTGTATTTCATATTTTAATTAACTTTAAGTAGTTGTATGGGAATTGCTGTTTGACCAAGCAGTTTATGAATAATGTTTAGTGAGTTTTTTTTCTCTCCTGAGGTTTGAACTCTGGGTCTCAGAGCTGTCCCTGAGCTACTTTGGATGAATGCTAGAAGTCTATCACTTGAGGCAGAGCAGCACTTTCAGATTTTTCTGAGATTTAATTGGAGATAAGAATCTCACAGACTTTCCTGCCTGGGCTGGCTTTAAAACTCAATCTTCAGCCTCTTGATGATCTAGGGTTACAGGTGTGAGACACTAGTGCCCGGCTTAATACAATGCACATTTTTTTCTTGGCTAGTAGTGGGGCTTGAACTCTAGGCCTTGGCAATGCCCTTGAACTTCTTTTCCTAATGCTAGTAGCCTATGACTTGTGTCATAGTGCAAAATCCAGCTCGTTTTGTTTATGTAGTACTGAGCTATCAAACCCAGGGCTCCACACATGCAAGGCAAGCAGTCTTCCACTAAGCCACATTCCATGGCCAATACAATGCATCTTGATGATCATCATCCTTCTCAATCCTATCTCATCCCTCAATTTACATAACTTTGTAGAATATTCAGACTCGCAATGTCATCTATAGTCACTCAGAGTATATATCACAGATCATATTTTATGGATAGTCTTATTCATCAACATACTTGTTATGCATTATAGAATTCTGTGATTTTAAATTCTAAATTATCACTCAGATTCACCTACTACTATTCTAAAACTTTTCCTAAGGTTAATGCAAATGCAATTTTTAATTCTTTGATAAAATACAATGATTCTTAGAATATTAAAGATTTGGAATAAGAACATCACCTTCAGTTGTAGAACATTTTATCATCACTACCCTCTCAAAGTATTCCAATATTTATTAGTACTCACTTCTGTCATCATTTCAACTAACCATCCCCTTGAGCAGCTATTATTTCATATTGTACCTCTACAGATGTGCCAATTTAAAAAAGCTCATATAATTAGAAAATGTTGACTATTTTATCCATTTCTCCCATGTAATATTACTCTTTCCAAATTTTGCTCATGGATAGAGCATATTGCTTTGTATACATGTGTATAAGGTTATAACATCCTAAATGAGCATTTAAATATTTTATTATATGTTATTTTAAAAGGTTTTGCTATGTATATTCTTGTACATGTGTCTCATTGGACATGTGTTGAAATCTATTTTGCATATAAAATTATGATTCAAAATTATGGATCATAGAGGCAACTCTATGTGTAATATCTTAAAGATTGCCAGTATGTTTAGCAAACTGATCCTATCATTTTAAGTGTCAAGCACCATTGTACAAGGATTCCAATTTCTATATAATTATTGTGCAGGGCTATCTTATTGTTTCTATATCCACTAATCTCTATATGTATGCAATGTCTAGGTATGTTATGATATTTCCATATGTTCCTTGCTTGTTGTTATATGCCTATAGTGATATGTATTTGGATTTTCTTGATAAATTATTCAGGATCATTAAAAATTTTCATTGGCATTAATATGCTCTTAATATATTTCTGATTCAAGTCTCTTTAAATAAATATATATATATATACACACTATGTGTATTTATATAAAAATACCTATATATACATATATAAGAATATACAGATGTGTACATACATGCATATAGACATATATGTATATTATTATTTTTATTTGTCTGTAAGTTATAAAAAATGATTCTAGTGGAAAACGCATTTACTTCCCACTCTGCTTTCTAGAAATTCAGAATCTGGGTTGTTATTTTTTCCTTTATCTTCTAATTAGGAATCTTTATCTCTTTCTGATGGTTCTTACCTAATCATGTCTCCTTTGAACTACACCTGGGACTTTTAAGTACCCATTTGAGTATACTTCCCCCATCTGATAATTATTCAAATTTGTGTTCCTTGGGTAAGGAAAGGCGATTATTTATTTTTGTTCTTCCTTATCTCAATGACAAGGTCTGGATAATGATTTTTGATATTGTATACAGTGCTCTAGAGTGATTAAACACATCTATAGAAAAAGATAAACTCACAATACATGGATAATGTTTATTTATAAAAAAAATGTAATAATTTCCTACAGGAAATGTGGTCTATTTCTTTAGTTCTTGTTTAGGATTTGTTAAATTCTGGTGTGCTATAGTCAATTATCATAAAGTTTTACAAGGTTGGTAAGAAACAAACATCTTAATATCATATTCTAATATTAGCTTAGTTCTATCTGTGTTATATGTATGAGGCTGTACTTGAGTTTTGCCTCAATTTCACATGCTATATTCTCCCAGTATATAAGTTGAAAGAAGACTCCCTCTGGAAATATGCTATTTTTATAGCTAAGGAAAAACAAGTCAGCTGTTAGACACAGACAATGAGATAGAAATCTTCCCCTAGAATTAGTCTTTCACCACTTCTGATTCACTTTTGTAAGCTGAAGTAAGTCACATGACCCATCTTGACGTTGCAGAGTAGAGGTAAATCTCACCTACAGGAAGCTGGTGCAAGACATAGAGTAATATGTCAAGATATGCAACAGGAGATAAAGAGGGAAAAAAAGAGAACTACAATATAATCTATCATACTTGCCATCACAGTCTCTGCAGGAAGGAAGCTATTATGTACCTTTGTTTCTAAAACTACTTCAAATCATGTCTTTATGCTAGGATGTTACAGGAATTAGAGAACATTTTGATACTGAGACAGCATAAAATCTCAAAGAAAGCTGGAGTAATCATTTCAATACTACCTTTTGTTCTCCAAGAAAAGAAACCATTTTGTAGACAATACTTTATACTTTCTTACCAAGTATCTTTTTTCCAGAAATGGATTTTGTTAATATATGTGACTATCCACCAGAATAAATGTCTTCATTTATCTTCATCTTGTGCAGACAGCAAGTCAATTGGATGTAAGTGGGAGTTCATCAGTAGCACTTTTTAAAACTGTAAAAAATGTGGACAGGGAATCAATATGTATATTTTTCCACCATCACCTATCACATCCTCCTTCTCCCTTCGTAGGAAACATACCCAATCAACAATAAATCTTAGATATTTGGCTCTTGACCTTGAAAGTGGAAGCAGCATATTATGGATGTTGGAGATCACAGTTAATAATGTCACATGCAACAGCCCTATGAGTCCTGCAGGTCTTAACACTACTTCCCTAGTAGTGTGATAGGAAAGTCAGCCTTATTGGGTTTAGTATTGTTTTCCACTTCCTTTTCTACCACTTCCCCTAAATTATAATACATATTAACAGAATGAAAAAGTAATGCCCTCTTAAGAAAGTCCCATTGCACAAGACATTATGTCGAAAAATGAACTTTACAACTTTTGTGATGGGATGGGACGATTGGTGGGCAAGGATGGTAAGGGGAAACAAAGGAGTCAGCAACAATGCTTGAAAAGAAATGTACTCATTACCTTGCTCATTTAATTGTAACCCATCCGTACTATATTTTCACACACAAAAAAACTTATGAATATAAAAAAGAAAGTCATTTAGGGCTCTGGGAATTTGGCTTCATGGAACAATTATTGCTTAGCATGCATGAAACCCTGGGTTCAATTCCTCCATACCACATAAACAGAAAATGTAACACTGGAAGTGGTGCTTTGCCTCTAGTGGTAGAGTGCTGGAATTGATGTAAAATAAAAAAGAAGCTCAGGAACAGTTCCCTGGCCCTGAGTTCAAGCCCCAGGATGGGCAAAAGAATTATTTAGCGAGTAAATGCAAAATAAAGAACCCATATTTGGAATATAATATTGTTCCTTCCAAATGATATCTAACAATAGACCTTAATTCATGTACTTTACCTATATTAGAATACTGTGTTGAACAAAAAAAGTTTTCATAATAAGTCATGATAGTTAATGCCAGTAGTGTGCTTAGATATCAGGTGAAGAATAATCCTGGAAATTCAAAGATTCCAGGCTTTTGAGTGGTAACTGCTAATCACAATAAGAAGGGTAGTATATATGTGAGATTTGGAAATCTTTTTGGTAAATCAGGGCACCAAAAAGGCAGAGGTTAATTAATAGTTTTGACAGAGAAGAAGGAATAACTCCAGATTGAAGGAATAAATGATAGTAATAACTAAGTTACACCACAAACTGTTCTAGGGAAGCATTTATTTTTATTGAAGAACTAGTTATCAACAAGGTTATTCCTCAGTGCCTTTAGCATTCTAATCACTTAGACTAGTTCTTAATCTTTGTGTGATAAGTTGTATATACTTCTATCCTGTTCTTTCACAACTGATCTCCTTTGCTTTCTAAAAATCTATGTCTTTCTCTATTTCTCTATGAACAATTTCTGATACTATGTCCACAAAAGCAGACAGCAGAGGATGCTAAGGTAAGAGTCCCATACCTCATGAGTCATTAATGTAACAACATGGAAAAGGAGGACACATTTATTGCTACCTCAATTTTTCTAAAAGCTGCAATATCACATCATTTGATTCAAATTTTCATTCTTTGTTTACATAGTGTCATTTAGTGCACATAAATGCAAATATGAGCCAGGTACTGGTGGCTCATTCCTATAATACTAGCTACTCAGGAGGTAGAAACCAGAGGATTGTAGTTCAAAGCAAGCCTGGTCAGGAAAATCCATGAGACATTTATCTTCAATTAGACACCAGAAACCCAGAAGTGGTGTTGTAGTTAGTGGTAGAGCACTAAACTTGAGCTGAAGAGCTGAGGGACAGTGCCCAGGATTGGAGTTCAAGCACCACCACCAACAGAAAATGTGTAAATATGACTTTGTTTTCCCCAAAGGAACGACAAAGTCAGTAGTAATCTTCGCAAGCACAGAAAATAATTCCAAAATGATTCAAAGTACCTCCTTTTGCTGAGTTAAGTTATGGCTTCTTTTCTTCTTTCCCTTTTCTATGATTATCTAATGCACATACTTAGATAGCAATTTAAAACTGAGAGTATAGAAGCAAGATGTGCTGCGATGATATTGTCCTATCAGAAATTCAAGTTAGTAATGAAAATTTCTTCTTAAGACCATACACAAAAAATACCATGATATAGTATAATAGAACTCACTATTGAACATATGAGCTTTAAGAGCTTTCTAATTGATCCATTATTTATTGGTACCAACATTAGAAAAAATATAAAATGTAGTAATAAAATAGAAGTCCTTTGCATGACTACTTAAATTCCTTGTTTTTTTAAAGACAATGTTTTCATCTTAAAAAATAGGGCTGTCTATTTTCTTCATGTGATTTTGATTATTGAAAGTGCTTAATGAGAAATCAAAATGCATTATAGTCCTTTGTTATCAATTATCACTTTTTCTTCTTGGAGAATATAATCATCAAAGCAATAGTTCAGAATCAGCAAGCAATAGGTGAGAATCATGCTTCCAGTGCAAGTGGATCACGAGTAAGTAATCCTAAATACCATTTTCCACAAAGTTTTGTGACAGATAAAATCGGCCTGCCTTCTCTAGCTGCTTTCCTAGACTGGGCCTATTCCTTCATTGTACAGGAAAAGTGTGATTCAACAGAATTAAGTCAGATATGTTACTAGAAGTATCAAGGATTTAGATTCTTGTCTGTATATTGGTAAATCTATATCTCTTTATTTAGGCTACCAAAAATGTATTTACTAATTTCAAGTAAATACATGAATTATCTTTCAATCGTTTTTAAAAAAATAAAATTCTGCTTGCTCTATAAATTGATCAGAGGTATGGATTTTGTGGCTAGGTAGGTACTTACACATCTCTCTGTTCCTCTCTCTCTTTATTGGTTCTCATAGATAATATGATTTCTCCATAATTATCCTAATTTATTTTGCTTTTATATTTTTGCTTTCATCATTTCACTTTCTGCTCTGTCATTTCCCAAATCATTTATGTAGAAGGCATTATTTCATATTTTCTCATTCCTAGAATAAGTTGCACATGAAGACACCACTGGTCCTCATTTTCAGTCTGTACCATTGAATACGGAGGAACATCTTTCCTGTGCTCTCCATCAACTCCCTACTCTCGTTAGAATAATTTAGAATAGTAAAAATGAAAAAAGAGAAAATAAATCATGGTGGAAAACGATGCAGAAAATTCACCGGATATTTCTGAGCAGTTCAACCAACATGAACTATTAGGGAAATACATGGACACCTCATTTTCACTGGCACTCAAAGTCTCTGGTTAGGCAATTTTGATAAAGATGAGAAACAAGATAAAAAAATGAGAAATAGTATCAATTGCAATAAAAAATAGAGAATGATCCAAGCAAATTTCTTCTTTGTGCTGCCGAAAATAATCGTCTTACTACAATGCAGAGACTACTTTCCAAAAGGGCCACTCATGTGAATACAAGGGATGACAATGAGTATAAGCCTCTTCACCAGGAAGCCTACAGTGGACACTTAGACATTGTCCTTGAGTTGGTGGCTCAAGCGGCACATACAATAACTGTAGATGGATGGACACATCTGCACAGTGCTTATAAGTGGAATAATAACAGAGTGGCTTCTTTCTTACTTCATCATGATGTAGATTCCAATGCCCAATCTAAAGGCCTCCTAACCCCCTTGAATCTTGCTGATGGAAATTAAGATAGCAAAAATTCATTTGATCTCCTTCTGTTGAAACATTACATAAAACCATGTCTGAAGAACAATTTGGAAGAAACTGCATTTGATATTGCTAAAAGGATAAGTATGTATCACTACCTCTTTGAAGTTGTGGAAGAGTGTACAAATTGTTCTACTAAGTACTAATGATTCAATTGCTTTTCTTAAATTTCAAAAATGCCATTCCATCCTTTGTGTCCATACAAAATATTTTCACAATCCAAATAGCAGCAATAACTTACTGTAAAAATTCATGGATTCTGTGGAATTCTTTCAAGTGAATTGCCTGCCTTTGATGTCAAAATGTATTCAAGAGTATTCGTATACATCTATAATGATTTCTTCAGAGTTTGTGACTTTTTAATCAGAAATAATTTTAACTTATCTATTGCAATTAATACAGAAACTAAGGATATTTCTAGTGCTTGTCTGAAAAAGTATATTTTGAAATATTCCATAGTCTATGTTTATATAGTGTCCATAATCTATTTTATTCTCTCTTAGATACAATACTTTGAATTCTATGCTACTTTATAATATACAGCTTCATTAATGTGTCCTTTCAGATTTCATTCCATATAGAAATAGTTTAAGATTCCTTTGTATCCTAGGTCCTTATAGTATTATATTTCTTTGGGATAGAACGAAAATGTTGTCTAATTTCAAAGTTTTATAAAGGTTATGCTATGTAAAGGCCTTTCTTTTCTGTTGGGGGGGTCCGGTTGTGGGCCTGAACTCTGGGCTTGGGCGCTGTCCCTCAGCTCTTAAGCTCAAGGCTAGTGCTCTACCACTTGAGCCACAGTGTCAATTCCGGCTTTTTTCTTTTTGCTTATGTGGTGCTGAGGAATCGAACTCAGGGCCTCAGGCATGCAAGGCAAGCACGCTACCACTGAGCCACCTTCCCAGCCCCATATAAAGGCCTTTCTAAGGTGAAGATTTAATACACTGATGTCAAACTAACTTTTAATTATATGAATTACGTGTATTTTTACACTTGTAATTTTGTAATCAATTTTTAATGTTTTTCATTTCTTGCATCTGAAGAATGAAAAATTTGGAATACTTCACAAATTTTCATATCATCCTTGTGGAAGTGCCATGTTAATCTCTGTATTGTTGTAATTTGGGTATACATGCTAATGAAACATGTAGTATTCTCTAAATTAAATAGTTAATGTTGCAATCTTTATACAGGCTTATATCCTTGGGTGCCTATTTGTTACAAGGAAATGTTATTGTTTCTAACAGTGCTATTGATCTTATTTCCCTGAAATTCTGTGAATAGTGGAAAAATTATATTGTTCAGTCCATTGCTCACATTTGCAATTTTTTTTCAATTACTATTTTAAATATTTTCCATTTGGGATTTGATTGTACTTTCAAGTATTTATAGCTAGGTGCAAAGGTGATGGCTGTTTCAAGTAGTAATTTATCCAAATGAGTTAGCTCTGTGGATCTATTGGATTCAAAGTAAGCCTTGCTTAAGAGCTACTTCTAAACTTCTGCAGTTGAAATTTTCCCAAATGAGGTCTTACTTTTCCCAAATGAGATCCTAGGATCCCAGGACCCAGTTATCTGCATCATCTGATAACATGGGCAATACTTCTCACCTGGGCCCATGCAACATGCCAACAGAAACTAATTGAAGACCCGTATCAATTTCTCGTTTCCTGTATTTCAGGTCCCCAATTCCTTGCGATGCAGGAATTATCAGTAAGCAATTGTGAAATACAAGGCAACTTAAAATGAAGGAGGAGATCACAAAATCTAAGAGACAGTGCTGTAATTCATACTTTCAGTTTACAGATGACCAATCCATATGAGTGAACAAGATCACAAAATGTCATAAGATTATTTTTAATACCCCTCCTCTAATGAGTAATGAAATATATCAATCCAGCATAAGTGGTCCAAAAAAGATCCATAATTGCTCTACAAATTTTTGGAAAACTTGACTTAGAGGTCAAATGTAATTTAGAAAAACATTAAGTGAGAAGATCCTTAGTGCTTCAAAACATTGGTACTTCAGTTAAACTTGGTTCTGTGATGTAAAAATGTTGTCACTCTCAATCCAATGATAACCTACATTTAATCTCCTGAAAGTGTATTTATTTTCAAATAAACGTTTTAAAATCATATTTACCAAAATAACTTTTGACAACTCGTTGATACTTAGTGACATTAGAAGTTTTTCAAGTGTAGGGAGCAAGTTACAATAGAGTTGATTTATTTACCCAGCACCAATGACAAACAGGTTCAACCATTCATTAAAGTGTAGAAATAGTACCACCCACCATTTGTGTTGTTCAGTAGGTGCCTTCAAAAAATGTGTTCAATAGATCAGCCTCCCATATTTCAAACCCAAAGGTTAGCTAATGAAGTAAATTTCAACACAATAGTTGTTGGGTCTTTGTCCATCCCACGAAAGACAGACGGGGTCCAAGGAAAGGTAAGTGCGGCCAGTAGCCAGTTCCACAGCCTCCCTTAGCCCGGGAGAAAATAAGACACAGCAGGGAGTCAAGTCAAGCAGTAAACTCGTTTATTAACACAGAGCAAGCTCTTTTTAAAGCAAAAAAGAGCACATGACATGGGAGAGGAGGAAGGGGAACCAATCACTGTAAAGGTCACACCCTATCATGCACCTAAACTTCCACGGGCTGGTTATGCAATGAACGTAAAGCAAATCGGGCTCTGCCCACTCAACTCCCTCTCAGAGCCATCTTGGCTGCCCATGTGCTCCACAAATAATGACAATAGTCATAAATAGTTGCCTTATCATATATTGTTTTATGTTTTCTCTGTCTAACATAGTGAGAAATATGACTTTAAGTCTTGAATATGAGTACTCCTCAGAGATGTGACAAACATAAAATCTGTCTTCTATTTCTATCATATTCCTCTATAATAGTAAATCTTATTTTTCTTCTTTTTCCAAAACCTACAAGTAGTAGAAAATATTATCCCAGGTAAAATAAAATAATCACACACCATTGTACAAAGCCATTTATAAAAATTGATAATTAGGAATACATTCTAAGCCATTTTTAAACTTTCTTTTTGACTAAAG
The DNA here is from genome assembly GCF_024711535.1 of Dipodomys merriami. Taxonomy (NCBI): domain Eukaryota; kingdom Metazoa; phylum Chordata; class Mammalia; order Rodentia; family Heteromyidae; genus Dipodomys; species Dipodomys merriami. The sequence continues at coordinate 595,861 of NW_027206192.1, read as the reverse complement.
ATCAATCTTCCAAATAGATGAGAATACAATTATGTCTAGGTGCTTCGCATCTCCATTCTTGCAAATTGTTACTGCAGATGAGTGAAATATGGAAATATAAGCTGACATCAGTTCAAGTATATGCAGGATTGAAACTCCTTGGAATGCATATAAACCTTTCAAAGTATTATCAGACATTTTAACAGAATGACTATCAGAGAGGAAGTTGAAACCAGAGAGGAATAATAGTAAAGATGAAAAATTGAACAAAGGGTAAGTACAGCTAGAATACTCAATGTACACATGTGATAAAGGAAGTTATAAATCGGAAATAAATCTTGGAGAAGGGATTAGTTGAGAATGATAGAAGGAGTGACTGTGATCCAGGAGTATTGGATAATTAGATGGATATATTTAATTGTAACACACTTGCACAACCTTATGACATTCAGTTAATAAACACAACAAAAAATCAAAAACACACAAAAATCACAACCAAAGAGCAATCTCTAGAGAGTATGAATATGACCTCTCAAAATTTTAAGGAGGTAATGAACAGCAGTCTTGGAAAAGCAAATAAAGCTTTTCAAAGAGGGCAGTTTGGGGTAAGGGAGAATTTTGAACAGGTATAAATAGATTGTCTAAGGTTATAAATCACCTACATCAGCTGCAAATATTATCTTTCTTCTGCTAATTTTCTTTGGATGAACTGTATACTCCAGCCCTCAGCCACACTTGATAGCTTGAGAAGGTAGAATGGATGAAACAAGATGAAGAACCCATTGCTCCACTGGAGAGAAAACAATCCTCTATGTTTTCTTTCCTCTCTCTTCACTACTGTTTCTTCTTACTTTTAAGTCGATTTTGAAGTATATTTTTTCTTCTTTGCTCTGGCAAAGTAATTAGTCAAATAATTCACTAAATATTATTTGCCATTTTTTTTTCATGCTGTTGAATTGGGCAAGCGAGTCCATTAAACTTCCCTCTTGCATTTTATTGCCATGAAACAACATCTATGTTAATGAGGAAAAATCTAATGTAAAGCTTTCTCTCCAGAAAACAAGTCGAAGAATCGTGATCCCAAATATTTGGCTATACATTTTCCTTTTTTCTATTACCTTGAATGTCTTCTTGTGTCTAAAGTGCCCAGAAAAATAAGTACTCCATCACTTTTTGGTTTAATCAATTCTAACCTCTAAGATATATTTTGCTAGCAAGATGATTAGACGAATTAAAAACTACACCGCTTTTATCTTCTCTCTTAAGACTCTCCTTAGATACCATATCAGGAACACTGAAGTTATTCCTTGCAAAATTATTTCAATAGATTATTTTTCTCTTGGGCTTGCATTTGCTCTACAAGATGTATGAAGGAGAATAGAGTGAAATTACCCATACCTTGAAAGATAGTGTCTGTTACAAAAGGACAATGCTTCTATGTCCTACTTTTATGTGCTCCTCTTAGCTCTTGCTTGATTTCCAATTTAACACGGCTCCTTGGCTTTACGTCTAGTGAAGCTTAAGGACTACACAGCCTCAGTCACTGCTACATCTTCACGGTTTCTCTTAAAACTCTCTTAAGTTGCCTCATTTGGATGTGGAATTTATTTTCATGTTTTCATTCAATCAGTTCTGCAGTGTAGTGAGCCAAATAAGCTCTGTCACTTTAGGGAGCAAAAATATTAAGACCATCTATATCAAAAAGTTTGGGCCTCCCTCCACTGCTGAAGCCAACATGCTTAGCTAGGGCTTATAAGAACAATTTTCTAACCTTTTCTATTTTCAATTCTTTTCTATTCCCAAAACTTTTTGGCTTATGTAATTTGTCTTCAGTATCTCATGTTAATAAGGATATTATATTTTATGAGCCACTTAGAAATGTGAAATCATTGGTTTGAAGTATCTAATCAGATTTTTTTCTGTGTTTCACTGCTTCACATGAAAAGACATTGTGGAAAGTGTTATGAAGAGAAAAGTGTAACCCAATACATTCTTTCATTGTGGAGGGCACTTTCTCCCTAATTATTTTGACTGAAATTTTCATTTTCAGAGAATTACTGTTTGATAATTGAAGGTTAATTCACAAATTTTGATATCTTATGTTTTAAAGAATTTTGAATTTAAATTCCACTACAACCTTGTTTCACACAGTGAGAGTATATTTCCAGGGTAAAGACAATTCTAAAGGGAACCTACAGGATTTACAGTAAGGTTTCTGAGGTTTGTTTGTTTAGTGTGAAAGAGATCTATCTTCTCCCACATTGCTTCCTCTTTACTAAGTCTCCATGGACTTCTTTGCATGAAAGCCTATTTTCCCAGGAAATTTTAATTTTTCTTAATAGGCTATGTTGTTTAAAATTTTGAACAATTAAAATTTAGACTCTTTTGAAATTCCTTTATCAGAACCACGAATTCACCAATCATAATTACATCTTTAATATCAAAAATTTAACATCTTGTTTTCATGATATAGTGTCCATGCAACTATTATTTTCCAGTGACTTTGTTATGCATATACATGACCATATAAGTTGATGCTGAGCAAAATGAAATCCAAGATAAAAATCCAAGAGATTTTTATTTTTCAATTGTTGTTTTTAATATCCTATGTGATTTCTATTTTCTATGGGTTTTTTTCCCTATGGTTTATCCCTGCTGTATTTGATTTTGTTACCCTGTGTATTGTGTATTAATTTCCTTAATTAGAGAAGGGAAGAGGAACAGCAATGTGTTTTTTTCCCTATGGTTTATCCCTGCTGTATTTGATTTTGTTACCCTGTGTATTGTGTATTAATTTCCTTAATTAGAGAAGGGAAGAGGAACAGCAATGTGTTTTTTTCCCTATGGTTTATCCCTGCTGTATTTGATTTTGTTACCCTGTGTATTGTGTATTCGTTTACCTTAATTAGAGAAGGGAACAGGAACAAAGGACAAAGGGCAAACCAATGCAATAGCAATACTCACAGGACAATATGTTGGAAATGTACATTACAACTTGTGAAGGGTGAAGGGGTGAAGGAAAACTGTGAGAAAAATGAAGGAAGTGTAACAAGTTTGAAAAGTTATGTATTCACTACTTACAATTACTGTAACCCTACTGTACATCACTTTGATAATAAAATTAAATATTAAGCTGTGTAAAATATAATTTCACTGTATTGGTACAGTAAATATTATTGTTTATGTATTAACTTTTAAAAAACAATACTATTTGGCATCTAATTTGAATTAATTACTCTTTTTCTATCAGAGAGTCTTCAACTTGAATGTTATCCAACTATACAATATTTTCACAATATACTTGCCAATATTTTGAAAAAAGAGTAAATTTAGTACTTTTTCATACTAAAACTGAAAACAGTTTAATTTTAAGGAAACCCATAACTTTTATAAATAAATAAGTTGTTAAGAGGACAGAATATATGGGTTCTTCAAAACTCCTATGGTAAAAAACTACTCATTTTAAAATTCTCAACATTCCATATCTGAGAGATTCAAAACAGTACCTCTTTGCATCTTATGAAATTCTGCAATAGATACAATTTCCAATGGGCATTAACAGATTGAGAGGTAAAAAGAAAAATAGCCACATTCTGGTAGAGAATAAAACTCTGAAGCATCTGTACTAATTCTTCAAGAGTAAGCAATATTTTTATCAGAGTAAGCTATTATTTCTATGATAATCATTTCTAAGATTTATGCCATAAAGTCATCCTAGCCCAACAATTTCCAACTTGTAAGGGGAACCTTAAAATTCCTTAATTCACATAATGAATAGCTTATCTCTATTGTGAAAAAATACTACACTTCTACTAATGTGATTCCCTCCTTGTTCTGCAAAGAACACCACAATAAACTGAGCTGCATCATTTTCCCCCCATTGGTATTCTTGAGATCAGAACACTTGCAATCATTAATTATATTTATACTTTTTAACTCTCATAGATATTCAGGATGCAAAGATCAGAAAATTATGGTTCAAAACCCACCCAGGTAGGAAGGTTTCTTAGATAATTATCTGCAATAAATTTTTCAGAAAAAGCCAGACACAAGTGCCACTGAAGTTGAAGTGGTACGGCATAAACAGTCTCAGAGAACGTGTCCAGGTCCAGAGTTCAAGCTCTATGACAAGCCAAAACAACAAAAACAAAAATGAAAACAAATCCCAAACCTAGCATTTTTCTCAATTTGTAAACTGGAATGTAATTATGGAAATGGCTTCCTGCATTACATATAGGTAGAAGAAAGATGTAACACAATTACTCTCTTCATACCATAGTGTACCAAACCCTGAAACAATTGCTCATTTTCCAAGATTATAAATTAATGTCATTTATTTGTTCGCTACTCTGTCTAGATTATTCACATAATCATGTTATACATGAACTGTTGAAATTATTAACTAAGTTCTAATTATAACTCTCTTGAAAGTATATTCGAGGTAAATAGAATGCCAGAATCATTTGTGAATTTGTCAATTAAACCTTCTACTTAAAAAGAGTTTTGTAGTATCCTATAGAATATGAAATTACAAACAAAATGAAAATATTTATTTTAAATCACAATTCTAATTTAGCAAGGTCTACAAAGTCTTACATTACAAGTACTTTGAAATTTCTTCAGGCTTAACCATTTGTAATCCTTCATCATTTCTTTGGAATCCAACACAATGATGCTTACTTACATTTGAAATTTTTTGGATGGGAATCATGAGCCATTTAGCATCTAGGAACGTTCTGTAATAAAAAGAGCACTTAAAACACAACTGAGAATTATATATGAGTTGCATTTCAATAGGAAACCTGACTTCTGAAAACATAGTGACAAAATTAGCCCAAACTTACAACTATGTATTCCTTTCTTGTTGTTTGGTTTGTTTCATTGAGACAAAATTATGCTACCTGGTCCAGGAACGGTATCGCTATGTAATTCTACTCTCTAATCTCCTGTTTTAGTCTGAATGCTAGAATTCCAAGCTTGTATCACATTGCGCTGCCATAGTTTGTTGGTTTATTTAATGTAGAAACAGACTAGCAATTCTGATTTCTCCTATGATCTTATCCACTAGACTGACTGCTCAGACTGTTTATGTACAATTTTCAAAGACATTCTAAAATTTGACACAGGATATGAAAATGTTCAGTAGCACCTGCAGGGGTCCCTGATTAATTCCTCTGATCCAGTCCTTTAATAATGATGACTTCACTCTCTTACTATCTCTGGTTTCTACCTATGTAATATTCTCAACTTTTTTGAAGAAAGTTCACTTGAGGGCTTTTTAGTATTAAAAATTATCACTTGATACTAGTCTTACTCAGGAAGTATTTTCTATTGTTTTCTAACTTTTCGACATATTCTGAGAATTGTTTCATTTGTGTATATGTATGTGCATATATAAGTGCCTCTGTGTGTATGTGTATGTTTGTATGTATGTATGCAAAAGCCTGAAGCTCTTATTCAGCAATCTTGCTCATGACTGGTATTCCAGCTTTTGGCTGATTAATTATACATAATGTCTCAAAGCCTGTTCTGTCCAGGCTGGATGCAAACTGAACTTCCCCGACTCCTTTATATTTTTAGGTTTTATTTTTTCAGGAGTATCAACTTTTAAACTACAAACATTTTTGTGAGTGTAAAGTCCAACCTGTAGCCCAGATTTTTGCCTCAAGAATTCATATAAAGTTTGATGAACATATACATTAAATATCCTGTGTGTACACTGTTAGAAATGTAATCGTAAGCTGAGTAGTGGTGAGATCGGAAGATTGGGGTTAAAAGCCAGACGAGGTAGGAAAGTCTTAGACACTTTTTATCTCCAATAACTACCTGAAAAGTAGAAGTGGCACTGTGGCTCAAGTGGTAGAGCACTAGCCTTGAGCTGAATAGAAGAGGGACAGCGCCCAGTCCCAGAGGTCAAGTCCTATGTAAAACAGCAAAAAAGAAGATAAGAAAAGGAATGTGATCTTAGCCACCAACTTCATTGCTAGTATAATGCCCGTTCTCTTTAGATGGAATCTTTTTTTCCACTTAAGTCCATACTCACTCATATCTCACTTGCACTGGAAACAGAATCATCCTTTCATTCTACTTCTTACAAACTTACGTGATTAGCATGCATGATTTAGAAAGGGAGTGGCCTCATGCTTCATGCTCCAATTATGAGTAATGCTTTCTCTATATCGCTTCCATGAATCTACATACAGGACGTGGCTTTATTGTTTCAATGTTGTCTTATTTTTAGAGTTTTATGTATTGTATTGAAACCTTATAATTAAACACTTAACTTCTCTTTCTTCTATTATTGCTATTATTTCTTTTACTGTTAACTCATGTATAGTTGGGAAATTAATGCACAGCACATACACTCACAAAAAAATGATACAAGAAACTTCTTCCGATTTAAAATTCACCTTAATTTACAGAGCATTAAGAACTTTGAACTCTATGTACTAATGGATAATGCATTTATAAGCAATTTAAATTTCATATTTTTCTTGTACTAAGTTGACACTGAAACACGTGTTACCCCATGTCCAATGGTGTCCTTGTGCTATTTCAATGAAATCAGAAAACATTCATTTTATATGGAGCAGCATCATAGATTGTCACTGTAAATGGAAGTAACTGTTACTGGATGTGGCAACTGCTCCCAGGAGAGGAATTGAACATAGAGGAATGACAAAGCTCAAGTTAAATTTTGCTTTCCTTTTTACTGTACAAGAAAACAATCCAAGGCGTGAAGGAATCTCTGTCCCTGACTTTTTTGGGAGAGTGAGTCCAGTCATGGGGCCTGAACTCTTGGCCTGGGCGCAGTCCCTCAGCTCTTCCGCTCAAAGCTAGCACTCTACTACTTGAGCCATAGTGCCACTTCCAGCTTTTTTTTTCTGCTTATGTGGTACTGAAGAATCAAACCCAGGTACTCATGCATGCAAGGCAAGCGCTCTACCACTGAGCCACCTTCCCAGCCACTGTTCTTGACTTTTGTGAGTGTGTTCTTTACTCATATAAAACTTGTCTGTAAACTTCTAGTTGAGAGTATTACAAAAGGAAACATTTAAAGGCCAGCATAGATAAAAAGGAAATAACATTGTTTTAAAATTGTTCTACTGCAAACAAACAAAGATATGGAGGTTTTAAAGTGTCTTATGGATGGATGTTTCACTCCTGAGATGATTCTCTTGTTGCAGGAGTAAGTTATTAATTCCTTTATTATGGTACTGAGTTCTCCATAGCAAAAAGGATTTCAAAAAAGCAGGATTCAGTGAGTATGATCAGAAAAATCAGCTTCTTCTCAGACCAGTACTCCTTTAAGGAGGGTCCCAAAGAAATACCTGGGGTTTGTTTTGTTTGCTTGTTTGTGTATTTTTTGATGGTTAATGGGGGTTGAACTCAGAGCTGGACCCTGTCCTTGTACAGTTGTTTCCTACCCACCTGTCCCCAAAGCTACTAATCTACTGCTTGACCCAAATTCCACTTCTGGCTCTTTTGGTGTTTAATTACAGAGAAGAGCTTGTCAGACTCTCCTGCCTGGGTTGGCTTTGAACTAAGATAGTAAGAAAGCCAAGTGACATCAACAGTGTGGACTTCTATTTTTAACCAAGAAATATTAGATGTTTATTATGTAGCTAATATTTGACAATTTTTCTAAGAAGAGAATACATCCAGCAAAGAAGCCATAACTTAAATTAGTCAGCAAAAGTAGGTGCACTGAATCATTTTTGAATTATTTTCTCTGCTTGGGAAGATTACTATTGACTTCATCATTCTTTTTGGGGAAACTTAATGTCATATTTGCACTTTTTTGTTGGTTGTGGGGCTTGAACTCTGATCATGGGTGCTGTTCCTCAGCTCTTCAGCTCAAGTTGAGCGCTCTACTACTTTAGCTATAGCACCACTTACGGGTTTCTTGTGGTTAATTGAAGATAATGGTCTCGTGGACTTTGCTGCCCAGGTTGGCTTTGAACCACAATCCTCTGGTCTCAACCTCCTGAGTAGGTAGCATTACAGGCATGAGCCACCAGCACCCGGCTCATATTCACATTTAGTTCAGTTAATGACATTAAGTAGACAAAGAATGGAAATCTGAATCAAATGATGGGACATTGCAGCTTTTCAGAAAAATTGAGGTAGCAATAAATATGTCCTCCTTTTCCATGTTGTTACATTAATGACTCATGAGTTATGGGACCCTTGCATTAGCATCCCCTTCCATCTGTGTAGGTGTATTTAGCATCAGGAAATGTTCAAAAAATAGAGAAAGAGATTTTTTAGAAATCAAAGGAGGTCAGGTATGAAAGAGCATAGAAAGAGATACATTTATCACACAGAGATTGAGAACTAGCCTAAGAGATTTAGAATGCTAAAGGCAATGAGGAATAAGCCTAGTTGATAACTAGTTTTTCAATAACTAAAAATGGTTCCCTAGAACAGTTTCTGCTATACCTTAGTTACTATCATTTATTCTTTCCATCTGGAATTATTCCTTCTGTTCTGTCACAACTGTTAATTAGCCTCTGCCTTTTTGGTGCCATGACTGGCAAAAAAGTTTTCCAAATCTCACTTAGACTACCCTTCTCATTCTGATTAGCAGTGACCATTCAAAAGCCTGGAAACTTTGAATTTCCAGAATTAATCTTCACTTGACATCTAAGCACATTCCTGACATTAATTGCCGTGACCTAATGAACAAAACTCTTTTTTCAAAACAGTATCCTAATATAGGTAAAGTACATGAATTAGGGACTATTGTCAGGTATCAGTATGGAAGGAGCAATTATATATTCCAAGTATGGGTTCTTTATTTTGCATTTACTAACTGAATGTTTGTTGTTCTTGTTGTTGTTGTTTTTGTACTTTTGCCAGGCCTGGGGCTTAAAATCAAGGCTAGGGAATTATTCCTCAGCTGTTTTTTTTTTTTTTTTGCTCAAGGCTAACATTCGACCACTTGAGGCATAACACCACTTCCAGTGTTTCTTTTTCTGTTTATGTGTACTGAGGAATTGAACCCAGGGTTTCATACATGCTAGGCAATCACCGTACCATGAAGCCACATTGCCAGAGCCCTAAATGACGTTCTTAAGATGGCATTACATTTTCATTCCTAACTATGTATCATAATTTTGGCCAGAAACTTTAGCTAGAAAAGGATGTAGAACACAATACTAAGTCCAGTAAGGCTAGATGTACAATGAGTAACCATCAGGGTCTAGCCAGCCACAGAAGGGCTTACCTCATAGAGCTGGTACAAGAGACTGAGCGAGACAGCTCTTGACCCACAGCTCACCTCCAAAATGAGAGGGCCACCATGGTTCCAGCAACATGGGGATGCTGGACCACCTCCTCTAGCACCCATTCATAATCAATTCCTCTGTGTGTGTGTGAGAGAGAGAGAGAGAGAGAGACAGACAGACAGACAGACAGACAGACAGACAGACAGACAGAGACAGTGAGAGACAGAGAGATAAGGTCAGAATTGACTCATGCCAATAAACCCAACTACACAGGAGGCTGAGATATGAGGATCATGGTTCATAGCCAACCCAGGAAGGACTGTCTGTGAGACTCTTATCACCAAAGAACCACCAGAAAACTGGAAGTGACACTGTGACTCAAGTGGTAGAGAGCTAGCCTTGAGCTGAGGAGCTGGAGGACACTACCCAGGCCCAGATTTCAAGCCCCACAACTGACAAGCAATGGACTTCCCAGCATGAGATGTGGACTGAATAGGACCCATTGTCCTAGGGAGCATGGCAGAGAAGTCAGGTGAAGCTTCCTGTCAGCTGGGAGTCATGAGTATGTCACCCGGCATCTCCATGACTCAATTTCCCCAAATGCAAAACTGAACAAAGTGAAGGATCCCCTTCCTCATGGGGATAGGGTAATAATGAAAGAGAGCCATGTTTTGTTTCATAATCCCATACCTGTCACATCATTAGTAACACACACCTTCTGAGCCCTTTCTGGGTATCTTCCTGTTATATGCTCATAGAATTGATGAGAATCATATCTGACTGCTGCTGGCTCTGTGCCTGGCCCTGCTCCAGAGATCCTTATGTATTAATCCCTTGTTTCCTCACAACAGTTCCATGAGGAGATTGAGGGCCAAGGGTCAAGGCCCAACCCAGAGCTTTACCTGTGGTCAATAATTGGCTGCCATGGACTGAGTTTGGTGCAATCCATCTTAACCAATGAATGAGCATGATGATGCATGTCTACAATCCCAACTACAGAGGACCAGCCCTGGTGGCGCATGCCTGTCACAGATAGGAGGACCAAGATCCAGCCCCGCCTGACCATATATTAAGTCTCCATCCCAGAAATGCCCAAGACAGAAAAGCTTGGTTCGCATGGTAGACGACCTGACTGGCAAGCCAAAGGCCTTGAGGTCAAACCCTAACATACCAAAAAGAACCAGAGGCCCAGTGCCAGAGGCTCATGCCTACAATCCTATTACTCAGGAGGATGATATCTGAAGATTACAGCTCAAGATTTAAAATAGTGTTCACCTCGCCCATCAGAGGTCATGATGAGAAGACCCAGAGTCTGACCTATGCTTTTGTGCTCCGTACTAGCAGGGCTCACATCCTTACTAAGTGCTGGCCATGCTCTTTGCCCCTGGGAAGCCACCCCTTGCAGGCTGTACTCCCAGATCCTCCCAAGCTCCCACTGCCACCAATCAGACCCAAGGGAGTACACAGCTCCTGGGCACAAAGATCCCTTGTTCTTGTATTTTAACAGTGCTGAGTCCCCTAGAAGCATCTCACCCTTCCAAGTCCCCAGACCTCAGCTGCGAAGCCCATGCACTCCCTAATGATAGCCGGTACCAAAGCATTCATCTCCTTGTTACATCCCACTTCTACACATACACACACACAAACACACGTACAGACTAGTGACAGGAGATTTGTCCATGCAGCACCTGCAATATGCCAACTGATCACTCATCTGAGCACAGTCAGACTGTACAAGGAGAAAGATGATCTTTCTCTTTCTCTCCCTTTCTCTCTTTGTCTCTCTTTCTGTGCCTCTCTCTGTATCTCTCTCTCTTTCACACACACACACACACACACACACACACACACGCACACGCACACACACACACACACACACACACACACACACACACACACACACACAAACTCAGATCAGTGCCTCTCCAGAGTTTTTGGAGACCAGATGGACCCGGAGCACCAGCAGAAGGCGGCAGAGCTTGGAAATTTGATCACCCTGTGAGAACTGTTGACAGCTGGGGGGAGGAGGGGACAGCCCATGTGTATGTGTGTGGAGGGGGAGGTGTTTTCCCAGATAGTCACCTTCTGCTCTGACCCCCAGCACCTTTTCTGGGACCCTCTTCAAGTAAAAGAGTGACTGAGCACAGAAGACAAGGGCTCACACAGCAAGAGGGCCTATCTTCTGCATCCAACATAACCTAATCCCAGAAAAAAAGGAAATGATCCCAGAAGGCAGGTGTGCACATGCTGCTTCCCATCTCTGACTAAAGCCACCACGTTCCCACCAGGGAGAAGAAGGGTGCATATGTGCTGCTGTGTGGCTCCCACTGCTTCAGGCCAGGGGCTCTGTGGCGCCCACTCCTGACCCAACCCTTTATCTCCCCATTTCCTGGGACACTGGCTGCTAGGGATGGGGATGGAATCCACGGGTCAACACCCACCCCCATCCCTGGGACACACTTGTGGCAGAGCCCTGGCTGGACTGTGGGGCACAAGGGAGGCTCCGGTCCTGGTGTGCAGGGAGAAATCTGGTCCCGGGGTTTGGGCCTTTGTGGCAGCCACTCATGTGTGCTGTTGGAAGAAGCTGTTGGCGGCTGCTCCATGTGGGGCGAGCAATGATGGCAGAGGCATGTCGGACACTCAGGCCTGGAGTCGAGGACAGGAGGGCCAGGTCCAGGTCAGGGACTCAAGTTGGCCAGAGGTGCACCATTGCAACATTGCCTGAGGACCCCAAGAGTCATTGTGGGTGTGAGCCAGCTGCACCAAGTTTGAAACTCTGCTCCACAGTGAAGGAGGGCAGGGAGCTGGGGCACCGGCTGGCACTTGTTTGGACTGAGCAAGGCTTCTCCTCCTAGGCCTCGAGTCTCTTTCTCACCACTCAGCCACATCTATCTTCCTCAACTGCTGGTAGTGGTGTCAACAAACAGGGAATCCTGGTGCTTCTTGGCAGCATGGAATGTAGGTGCGACTGCCATTCTTGTATCCCATTGGTCAGAAAGAACCATGAAAGAATGGGGGTGTGGCCGGAATCCTGTGATGCAGGCAGAATGGGCCGAGTCAAGATGGCAGCAGCCTCTTTCCCAGGAAACTCTGTCCAATCCAGTTGGGGACAATAGGGTGACCTGCTTTAGCTGGATGGCTGCACCAATTGTTGTGTATGTTAGTTTGTTGTCAGTCCTGGACATTGAACTCAGGATCTGGGCATAGTCCATTAGCTGTTTTTGCTCCAGGCTAGCCCTCTACCACTGGAGCCACAAAGCTCTACTTCTGGCTTTGTTAGCACAAGTTGGACAGGGGTCTCAAGGACTTTCCTTCGTAGGATGACTTTGACCATGATCCTCCTATCACAGCCTTGTAAGTATCAAGAAGGACTGCTGAGAGCCACTGGTGCCTGCCTAATCATTGGTCTTGCTGATGTTCTAGGACAGACCACTGAGTTTCCTATCCTCAGGATTAAATGGTGGGAGCTGGAGCCCACAGTTTGAATCCTGATCCTGCCACCTCCAAATGGCAGAATATCCAAAGAAACTCATTCCTTTTCATAGGATTACCAATGGAATGTGATGTATGTCATGATTGAATGGGCAGTTCTTGAATGATTCCAGGATAAAATAATACACAATTATATATAGGACACTGATCGATTTTAGTTAATACTTTATTAAGCATTTAAACAATCACATTCATTAAATGGAGGCATAATGAAATACTTAAGAATTGGATGTCACATTGTAGAAAGGTGCCATTTTTTCTGCCAGGACTGAGATTGGAACTCATGGTCTGGGTAATTCTGTTGTACTGTGTGGGAATGGGAAGTTTGCCTCCTTGAAGTCAAGAAATTCAAATCTGTTCCTTAGGCCTGAAATCCATCCCCATCATTAGAAAACATCCTATTCATGTACATTGTAAATATATTATTTATATTTACATATATATCTTGACTCCATAATGCGTTCAGTGTAGTTATTCATTTTATTTTTAGTGTTATTCATGTATTGACTGTTTATTTTATGGACTATTATGACATATAGAATAGTGATTAAATAGATTACATAGGATATAGGCCTGCATATAAATTCTACTTCATACCTGACACCCAAGACTTACACAGAAAAGGAAAACATATGTCACCATCAGCTTCTTACTCCATGATTCATTGTTTGGGAGTGCTGGCATCTGAACTCACAGCCTACAAGGCCCAATTCATGAATGGGTGAGTGTCAGCAGGCCATCCTGAGGCAAATTGAGCTGACAGGCAGTTCCCAGGACCTGAGATCGAGCCCCAGGGGTTGACAAAATAAGAACAGATTGACATGCAGATGGTAGTAAGCTAATAAATATATATCTTGATAGAGTGCTAGAGATGTCTATGCATTATTCAGTTATATAGACTACATTCCTACCAATTTATTATGCCTCCATGTAATTAATGTTATTCTTATCATCCTTAACAAACTATTAAGTAAATCAGTGTCCTGAAATTATTGCATTCCTGTAATAGTATTATTTTAATGCTTCATAAATATTAAATAAAATCAGACTCCTGAAATCATGCTGTCCAGTTTTGTAGGAGCATCATTCATGATGAACTCATTCAACCGTAACTGATAATATTCCATTGTTATTCCTATGGATAGGAACGAATCTCTTAGTATCTCCTGCCATTGGTTGGTGTCAGGAGCGGGATAAGAAATCAGGGCCTACATTACCACGTGGGTCTATATCTTCCCCAATAGTCTGCCAATTTTCAGCAATGCAAGGTTATGTACTTTTGCTACAGTGCCATTCAGACCGGGGGGGGGGGGAGTCACCGTGCAAAGGAAGAAAACATAAAAAGCCATATCACCGCATTTTTTCCGCATTGTTCTAGGATCCCAGGATCTGCTGTGGGTCCAGTGGCTGAACCCCAGCATAGGGTGATCGAAGCTGAGGCAGAGTTGCCACGACCTGAGTTCAAGTCCCCTGCTGAGCAAAAAAATAAATATATAAATAAAAGAAATTAACTCCCTGGCCTACAATTCACCCCGTTTATTCTGCCAGAATGTGGATTTGAACTCAGGTTCTGGGTAAATCTGGAGCACAATGGTAGAAGGAAAAGCTCTCTGTACTTGAAGATAAGAAAGTCAGGCCTGTTCTCTAGGAGTGATTTCAAACCCTAACCCTGGAAAAAGTACTATTTATATACATTGTAAAGACAGGATTTGTCCTTACCTATGGATGCTCACTCCATACACGTTTGATGTTGTTGTTGCTTGTAATTTTTGTTTTATTCAAATATTTACCATTGATTTTACTATGATGACACCGATTCCGTTTATTAAATTGATGACATCCTATCACATGGCATCTAGATTTGTAGATGTGTTCTCCGTTATGCCTGACACCCAGGAGTTTCAGAGGAAAAAAAAAAAAAAGGTTTCACACTCAACTTCTTCCTCCATGATCCAAGTGTTAGTAGTGCTGGGATCTAAACTCAGGGCCTAGCAGGACCAATTGGAGAATTGTTCAAGGTGAACACACCAGCCTGTGAGCAACTAAGGAGTTAGGCCATTCCTATGATCTGACATTGATCACCAGGCTGGGCCACGATAGTCATAAATTCATTATTTAAACATAGGATCTATATTTACATACATGTGTGGACAGCATCTTGCGTTTGGTGTACTTCTTATTTTCTGACTTATCCATGGACTAATTGTGTAATTTACTGATTATGGTGACAGATACAACAGTGATTACATGGATGACAACCTATTGCCATGTCTGTTGGGGTTCCTATGCATTGTCTATCCTAGCTGAGACCGACGAATTTCAAAGGACAGGAAAACAGGTGAATCGATAGGCTTCTCGCATCAGGATTCATCTTTTGGCAGGGTTCATATTTGAACTTAGAGCCTAGTAGGCCCCATTTGGGAAAGGGTCAAGGTGAGGACACCAGCCTGTGAGCAACGAAGGAGATATGCTGTTCTCAGGACTTAATATCGAGTCTCAGGGAGGGCCAACATAGTCTTAAATTCGTAATTTAAACATAGGATCTATATTTCCATACATGTGTGGACAGCATCTTGCATTCGGTGCACTTCTTCTCCTTATTTTTTGTCTAATTCTTGGAGGTATTGTGTATTTTACTGAGTATGGTGACAGGTATACCTGTGCTAACATGGATGACAACCTGTTCCCATGGTTATAGGGTTGCCTATGCATTCTTGATCCTAGTTGAGACCCGGGACTTTTATAGGAGAGGAAAACATGTGCAATGACTGGCTTCTGACAACAGACTGAAACTTTTGTCAGTGCTGGGATTTGAACTGAGGTAGCTCTGTTGCACTGTGGGGGAAGGGGAAGCTCACCATCCTTGAAGACTACAATGCCAGGCCTGGTCCAGGGCCTGATTTGAAGCCCTAGCACTAGACCAAGTAACAAGTTCACCTTTTTTAAACATAGGATCTCTCTTTACCTACAGGTGTGGTATGCATCTTGCGTTCAGTGTAGTAATTCTTTTTATTTTGTGTCATATTCATGGATGTATTGTGTATTTTTTTTAGTTTGGTGACATATAACTGTGCTGACATGGATGACAACCTATTCCCATGGCTATAGGGTTGCCTATACAGCATTCTCCATCCTCGCTGAGACCCAGGACTTTCACACCAAAGAAAACAGGTGGATCGATGGGCTTCTTACATCAAGGTGAATCTTTTGGCAGTGCTGGAATTTGAACTCAAGTCCTAGCAGGAGCATTTGGTGAATGGGTCATGGTAAACACACCAGCCTGTGAGACACTAAGGAGCTAGGCCATTCCCAGGATCTGAGATCCAGCCCTTTTGGGGGCCAATATAGTCATAAATTCATCATTTAAATAGAGGATCTATATCTCCATACATGGGTGGGCAGCATCTTGAGTTTGGTGTAGTCATTCTTTTTATTTTGTGTCTTATTCATTGATGTATTGTGTATTTTCTTGAATATAGGATGACAGATATAACTGTGGTGACCTGGATAAGCACCTATTTCCATGAGTATAGAGTAGCTTACACATTCTCCATCGTAGCTGAGACCCAGGACTTGCACAACACAGGAAAACAGGTGCAACTAAGGGCTTCTTACATCAGGGTGAATTTTCGGCAGTGTTGGGATTCGAACTCAGGGCCTTGGAAGCCCAACGGCCCAGTGGGTCCACGTGAACACACCAGCTTGTAAGACACTAAGGGGCTGGACCGTTCTCAGGAACTGATATTGAGCCCGAGGGAGGCCACAATAATCCTGCATGCATCATTTCAACATGGAATGTATATTCACATCCGTGTGTGGACTGCATTGTGCATTTGGTGTAGCTATTCTATTTTATATTCTATTCATGGATGTATTGAGTATGTGATGACAGGTATAAATGGGCTCACATGGATGACAACCTATTCCCCTGGCCACAGGGTGGCCTATGCATTCTCCATCCTAGCAGAGATCCAGGAATTGCACAGGAAAGGAAAATACATGCAACATCTGACATCAAGATGAATCTTTTGGCACTGCTGGGATCTGAACTCGGGGCCTAACTGGCCCAATTGACGAATGGGTACATGTGATCAGACCAGCCTGTGAACCACTAAGGAGCAAGGCCATTCTCAGGGCCTGAGATGGAACCCCCAGATGCAGATGCAGGAGGAGGGCACACAACAGTCATCCATTCATAAATTGAATGTAGTATGCAAATAAGTACACATTTGAATAGCGTAGGAGAGACTATGACCTGTGATGGAATCCAATGTAAAGTGTGTCTACTGATTCTTGCATCTTTCCCAAAGCCTCCATTTCAAGAATGTGATGATTATTTTCACGCTTAATCAACACTTCTTTACAAATAAGCGATACCCCATGTGTCTTGCCTATCATTTCCTACTCACATCATGCACGAACTATTCATTCAAGGATTAGATCGATCCATGACTCTTTGTGGTACAGAAACCAGTAACTCAGGATTTCCCGCCATTGCCTTCTCATAAGGGGACTGAATTCAGGCCTCAGCCTTGGAAAACATACTCCTTACATACATTTTAAAGATAAGATTTATACTTCCATAAAGATGTTCAGTACATATCCTGTTTGGTGTGGTTATTCATTTTATTTCTTGTTTTATTCATTGATTTACCATTTATTTTATTTGCTGTGTTGACACCTGTACCATTCATTACATTGTTTACATACTTTCACATAGCATCTAGATTTGTAGATGTGTTCTCCATCATGCCTGACACACAGGACTCTCTCAGAAAATGAAAACATGTGGCACATTGAGCTTCTTAATCCAAGATTAAATTTTTGGCAGTGCTAGGATATGAACTATGGGCTTAGCAAGCGCAATCATGAATGGGTAAGTGTGAGCATAGCAGCCTCTAGCCAATGAAGCTGTCTGGTGGTTCCCAGGAACTGGGATAGAGCCCCAAGTTTGGCCAAAACAGCGATACATGGATAGGCAGACGGTGGTATACAAATAAATATATATTAGTGAAGAGTCCCAGAGCTGTCTAAGATTGAATGATATCTACTATGTTCCTACCAACTCTTAGGTATTTATTATATTGCCATTGAAATAATATTATTCTTTTCATGCTTAATAAACTGTTAATTAAGATCAATCAGCATCCCAGGATTATTGCATCCAATTTTAGACTACACTGAAGCTTGAACTACTCTTTCAATAGGTATTCTTATGCATGGGAACGAGTCTCTTGTGATCTCCTGCCATTGGTAGGTGTCAGGACCAGGATTGGAGCCAAGGCCTATGATGACATTGTTGGCTTATGGCTTCTGTGATAGCCTGCCAGCCATCAATAATGGCAGGTCAGGTCCACTTTCCTACAGTGTCATTCAGAACCAGGATGGTCACAGTGCAAACAAAAAATCATAAACCTCCCCAGCCCTCTATAGCTCACCACTTTTTTGTGCTGTCACACTTTTTTTTTTTGGTTTTCCTGGAAGTCCTCTGGGTCTAGGGTCCTAGGATCTGCTATGGGTCTGGAGGCTGCACCCCAGGCTAGGGCGACCGAAGTTGAGTCAGAGTTGCCGCGACCTGAGTTCAGGCCTCGTGGTTGGCAAAATTAACTAATTAGTTAATTAATTAACTAAATTAAAAAAATAAAGCTCCTTGGTTTAGAATTTCTGCCAGTTTTTTTTCCTAGCCTGAGATTTGAACTCAGGGTTTTGGTAAATGCTTAGCAATGTGAGGGAAGGTGCAGAGTTGCCTCTACTTGAGTTCAACCCCTATGCCAAGCCAAAAAAAATAATTAAGTCACTGATCATGGCTGGGAGAAATAGTTGTGGAGATGGGAGGGAAGGGATGGTAGATGTAGGGCACATGGGCATCAAAGGTGGCGCTGAGAGGGAGTTGAGTGGGTAGAGCCTGAGTTGTTTATGTTAAAATCTGACTTTGTACCACAACCAGACGAAGTGACATCAGTGCTTGAACAGAAAACAGACAGCAGGGGAAGTATAGAAAGCTTAGGCACATGATAGTTTGACCTCTACAGTAATTGGTTGGTTCCTTTTCCTCCCCTTCCATGCCCCGCAGTTTTTTGCTTTAAAAAGAGCTTGCTGCATGGTAATAAACAATTTCCTGCTTGACTTGACTCTCTGCTGCGTCTGACTATCTCTGGGCCTAGGGGCTACTGGGAAACAGGTGAGTGACACACTTACCTTTCCTCGGACCCCATCCATCTTCTGCGGAACTTACAAAGACTCAACATCTAGCACCCAACGTGGGGCATGAAAGGAAAATATTCCGGCTGAGGCTAAGGGGTCTCTATGGGTAAGTGAAACTCTTAGTATGGGTAATGCTATCTCAAAGAAGGAAGAGGAGGGACAACATTAGGCCTAGAGGGAGTAAAAGAGGACTTGGGAAGTGGTAAGGAAAAGGAATGGGTCAAATTTTACTGATCAGACAGAAGCATAAACAGTGGAAGTCAAAATGAGGGTGAAGGTTACCCCCTGACGCGGGTGCCCATGACTGTCCTAGGCCCTCACCCTATTTCCACAATTGGGGCAGATGTATAGCACTGTATGCAGCCCTACAGAGGGACCTGGGATACATGGACCCCTAAAGACCTTCCAAGGAGGGACCGAGAACCGGGGAAGTAAATTATGTGAAGTCCTACCCAGGAGTGGCCACCCGGGAGCCCTGACCCTGGGCCAAAAGATTCACTTCCCCAAGCATATTTGATCAATCTGGCACCAGGAGCTAACAGACCAATGGAATAGTATCCATGGGAAGCAAAGAATCTTAAAGAGCTCCGCAAGGCACTGGTGGAGGATGGCCCAAAGTCTCCTTGGACCCAGACCCTATTACAGGACATTGCTCATCACCCATGTGTCCCTGAGGACTGGCTGGATGTGGCCAAAGCCGTCCTCGCAACTTCTCAGTTTATTAAATGGTATACTTTCTTTAAGGAGGAATGCAGAGTGTGGGTGGAGAATAAGTGGCAGGCTCAACCCACGATACCTATTACTTAAGCCATGTTAACAGGGACAGGGAAAGGGTACTCCACTGACATCCAACAGCCCACAATACCTGGCCAGTACCATGACCAGGTGAGGCAGGCAGAACTTGCAGCTTGGTACAAATTGAATGAAGGGACAACTGAGTCCCTCATATCAGGAGTGAGACAAAAACCGGGTCAGCCTCTTCCTGATTTTATAGACCAATTCCAACAGAGTGTTCACCGCAAGTAGCCATCAGGGAACCTCTGAGATCAGTTTGTAAAGCTACTGATTTGGGAAGGGATGAATGCAGACCACATCATGGCATGCATGGGATTGAGAGAAATTTCCCTGAGCAGATGGGTGGTGGCCTCACAGGATGTGAGAATGCAACAGCACCAGTCCCAATCACCACCTTAGCTTTACAGGCTCAGACATCTGCAATGACTGAGGCTATTACCCTGGCTCTGGCAGCCCAGGGGCAAGGGCCATCAGGGAGAGGGATATGTTTTGAATGCAGACAGGGCGGCCACTTTAAGCAGGACTGTTCAAAACAGTCCCTCCTGCTAACCGGCCTGGGGGGTCCAAACCACCTCCTACACTCTGCCCCAGGTGCAGGAAGGAGTGCCATTGGAAAAAGGATTGTCAATCCAAAATTGATTTAGATGGGAAGCCTTTAAACTAGGGGAGGGGCATCCTCCAGCCCGTTCACTCAAGAAGGAAACCCCTCTGCTATATGGCCCAGGCAGCCTCATGGCAGAACTACCCAGGCCCATTGGACCATCCCACTGATGGAAGGAATCTGACCCAAAAGAGTATTTTCATAGATGGAAAGCGGTTTCACTACCTAATTGACATGAGTACAGATTGAACCGTACTCAGGGAGGAGAAAGTGCCCTTGGACTGGAAGCTTGCACATGGGCCCCAATTATTGGGTGTAGGGGGCAACTCACAGCCCAAAGAGAGAGTCTCCCTTATGAAATAGACTAGCCTAGATGGAGAACAGGAAAAGATTTGCCATTTAGTGGCAAAAAACCTTATTGTCAATTTACTAGGGCAAGACATGCTAAGACAAATGGATGCCATGGTCACTACCGACCATCTAGCATCCTATGATGATATCCTGGATGGAGAAAAAGCAAAAAGGCTTAAACAGGATCTAGAGGGATTTAAGGAAAAGGATTTTTTTAACTTTCATAATTACAAAGAAGAACATAAGGGACCCACTTGGGCGCACCCTCAATCCTAAAGGCCATTGCCCCCCGAGTACCTCCCATAGGTAGAAACTGGGATGGCCTATTTGGTGGTGCAGTGGCTATTGACCAAACCTCAACTTGTAGCCCTCCAACTTTTGATGGAGGAACAGATAAACCTTGGGTACATACGCCCTTCTGTGAGTCCTTGGAACACACCTGTATTTGTTATCCAAAAAGCACCTGGGGCCTGGTGCATGCTCCAAGAGCTATGTAAGGTAAATGAAAGGATGGAGCAAAGTAGAAATACCCCTAAGAGGTATGCCCTGGACTTCCACTATACATTCAGAATATACCTTGGTTGTGATAGATATTAAAGATTTTTTTTCTATCCCCCTGCATCCAGATGACTGCAAGAAGTTTGCCTGTCGGGTCTTAGTCCATCCCAAGATAGACAGATGGGGCCCAAGGAAAGGTCTGTGTGGCTGCTTGCCCATCCCCAGCCTCCCTTAGCCCAGGAGACAATCAGACGCAGCGGGGAGTCAAGTCAAGCAGGAACACGAGTATTAACACAGAGTAAGCCCTTTTTAAAGCAAAAGACTGTGTGGGAGGGGAGGAAATGGAACCAACCAATCACTATAAAGGTCATTCCTTATCATGCACCTAAGCTTCCACGAGCTGTTTACACACTGAACATGAAAATATCCAGCTCTGCCCACTCTACTTCCTCTCAGGGCCATATTTGCTGCCTGTGTGCCCCATAGATTCCCCCCCCCCTTTTTTAATGGCAGATCCACCTTCCAGTTAGTTATCCTTTCCCCCACCTCTGTAAAGATTATTTTAACAGGATTCCATTGGTAAGAATAGCATTGGCCATGCAGGGGTTTCGAGGCAAGTCTAGGGGTTGAGATTCGCCAGACAAGAATAGGGAGGGCCCTTGTGCATGATCTAAGAGCCCATCCCAGTTACCTCACACCCACACCTAGCACAGTAATAAACAGCCCCACTACAGTTAGAAATGTCCCAAGCAGTTATATTAATTCTGGGGCATATATAAAAGTCAGTATCTCATGAAAACAAGGACATTTTAAGCAAACTCTACAGACATAGCAAAGCAATCCCAGGCACCTGGTGTCTTTTAAGTAAGCCAGTTCTTGTATGTGCATTCAAGCAAGCACAGGGGTCAAGATGACCTTCAAACTTTACTGTTGGCATCCCACACCCCGTCTGTGTCTAAAGAAGCAAACTAGCATGTCTTAGGTTGGGTGGATCACCTTGCCTGCCTTACCTGTCATCAGAAACTTCTTCAGAACGAATCTGAAGGCCCTGTCTTAGGTTGGTCAGACTGACACAACTGCTTACCCATCTCTGGATGTGGTTCCTCTCGGGGCAAATTCATTCACTTGGAGCTTGATCTTACGTAGCTGGCTGGCTAAACTAATAAGTTTTCAGTGTACGTATAATGCAAGGAAGGCATAGAAAAACAATCAGCAAAAGCATTCCCAGGTCAAGCAATGTCAGTAGAAGTCCTTAAACATTAGTTAGGGATGGGAGAGTAAACTTTGCCACTTCAGAGTCCATAGGTGTGGGTTGTTCTGGAGCAGATTTTAGACATAACAAAAGGTGGTTGTACAAGCAAGTGGTAAAAGAACAATTAGAACAGGTAATATTAAAATAAGTTGCTCCTACAGAAATATTAAACGGTCCATACATAATGACATAGGGTGGTGATCAAAAGGAAGGTCAGATCTCAAGGTCAAAGGTACAGCTTCTCGAGCCTGGAATGATGTATGCCATGCCCTAAAAACAAGCAACTATCAACCAAGAATACTGTACCCAGCTAAACTCTCCTTCATAACTGAAGGCCAAATAAAAACCTTCCATAGCAAAGAAAAATTGAAACAATACATCTCCACCAAACCAGCCCTACAAAAGATTCTTAAAGATGTCCTACACATAGAAAACCAACAAGACCACAATAAAGGCCAAGAAACTGCACCCAAACTAAGAATCCAAGAAACATAGGAAGAACCCAGTTTTTACAGCCCCCAAGAAGGTGGATAACATGGCAGGAACTCCCAACTACCTCTCAGTCCTATCTCTTAACGTTAATGGACTGAACTCTCCAATTAAGCGACATAGACTGTCTAGTTGGATTAAAAAACAAGACCCTTCTATCTGCTGCCTGCACGAGTCACATCTTACCCGTAAAAACAAACACATTTTCAACGTTAAAGGCTGGAACAAAATCTACCAAGCAAACGGCCCCCATAAACAGGCGGGAGTTGCAATCCTAATATCAGATAAAATAGACTTCAAATTAAAATTCATGAGAAGAGATAAAGAAGGCCACTACATACTAATTAAAGGATCTCTCCTTCAGGAGGATATTACAATTCTAAATATCTATTCGCCAAACAATGGAGCACCCAAATTTATCCAAGAAACACCACTTTCCCTCAAATCCCATATAGATCCAAACACATTAATTGTTGGGGATTTTAACACACCACTCTCTCCACTAGATAGATCAACTCAGCAAAAACTCAACAGAGAAATCGCAGATCTAAACAGCTGCATAGATCAACTAGACTTAACAGACATCTACCTAACATTTCACCCAGCAGCATCAGAATACACATTTTTCTCAGCAGCACATGGAACGTTTTCCAAAATAGATCAAATTTTAGGCCACAAAGCAAACTTGTCTAAATTCAGAAACATTGATGTTATACCTTGCACCCTCTCTGACCACAAGGGAATAAAATTAGAACTCAAGTCCAAAAGCCACCAAGGAAAATCCGGCATCACACGGAGGCTGAACAACACACTGCTGAATCATGAGTGGATCATGGAAGAGATTAGAAAGGAAATTAAAATGTTCATGCTATTCAACAAAATTGAACACACAAATTACCAGCTCCTCTGTGACACAGCAAAGGCAGTACTCAGAGGCAAGTTTATAGCTCTGAGCGCCTACATCAACAAATTGGAGAGATCGGAAACTAACAATCTAATGACACATCTAAACCTCCTTGAAAAACAGCAGCAAGATAAACCCCAATCCAGTAGACGGAAAGAAATAATCAAAATTAAATCAGAATTAAATGAATTAGACTCCAAAAAAACTATAGAAAGAATCAACAAAACAACGCGTTGGTTCTTCAAAAAAATTAACAAAATAGACAGACCCTTAGCAAATCTTATCAGAAAAAGAAGAGAACATATCGAAATTGATAAACTCAGAGATGAGAATGGAAACATCACCACGGAAACAACCAAGATTCAGAACATTATAAGGGAATACTTCTCAAAACTTTATGCTAATAAGTTTGAGAACTTGACAGAAATGGACCTTTTCCTAGCAAATATTGACATGCCAAAACTAAAACAAGATGAGTTAAACTGTCTTAACAGGCCCATATCAAGCACTGAAATAGAAACAGCAATAAGAGACCTCCCAGCTAAGAAAAGTCCAGGACCAGATGGCTTTACAGCGGAATTTTACAAGGCCTTCAAAGCAGAGCTCACACCAATTCTCCTCCAACTCTTCAATGAAATTGAAAGAGAAAGCTCACTACCGAACACATTCTATGAAGCCATCATAAACCTCATCCCAAAACCAAGCAGGGACTCATCAAAGAAAGATAACTATAGACCCATTTCTTTGATGAATATTGATGCAAAACTTCTCAACAAAATTTTGGCCAATCGAATTAAACAACTCATCCAAAAAATCATACACCATGATCAAACAGGATTCATTTCAGGGATGCAAAGCTGGTTCAATATACGTAAATCAATTAATATTATTCATCACATCAACAGGAGCAAGAATAAGAACCACATGGTTATCTCAATATATGCAGAAAAAGCATTCGACAAGATCCAACACCCCTTCATGATGAAGGTTTTGGAAAAATTAGGAATCCATGGAACATTCCTCAATACAATAAAGGCTGTATATGACAAACCTACAGCCAACATTATACTCAATGGTGAAAACCTAAAGCCATTTCCTCTTAACTCAGGAAGAAGACAAGGATGCCCACTCTCTCCACTTCTCTTCAATCTAGTATTAGAATGCCTAGCTACAGCAATAAGACAAAATGCAAACATAAAGGGGATCCAAATAGGGAAAGAAGAAATAAAACTCTTCCTCTTTGCAGATGACATGACCTTGTATTTAAAGAATCCCATAGACTCCACTCCCAAATTACTCAAGCTGATTCAAAACTTTGGCAAAGTAGCAGGTTATAAAATTAACCCCCAAAAATCAATGGCTTTTCTGTATGCCAACAATGAGAAAAGTGTGGCAGAAATTAGGAAAGCAACTTCATTTGTAATAGCCCCACAAAAATTAAAATACCTAGGAATTAACTTAACTAAAGAAGTGAAGGACCTCTATGATGAAAACTTTAAAATCTTGAAAAAGGAAATCAACAGAGAATTAAAAAATTGGCAAATCCTCCCATGCTCCTGGATTGGAAAGATTAACATCGTGAAAATGGCAATATTTCCCAAGGCTATCTACAAATTCAACGCAATACCTATCGAAATTCCAACCTCATTCTTCAAGGAAATAGAAGAGGCAATCCAAAAATTCATATGGAACAATAAAAGACCCCGAATAGCAAAAACACTCCTCAAAGGAAAGAACACTGCTGGAGGAATATCAATACCAAATTTCAAACTCTACTGTAAAGCCATAGGAATAAAAACAGCTTGGTATTGGCATAAGAACAGACCTCAGGACCAATGGAATAGAATTGAAAACCCAGAAATGAACCTACAGACCTATAGCCATCTAATCTTCGATAAGGAAGCTAAAACAATAGAATGGAAGAAAGACAGCCTCTTCAGTAAATGGTGCTGGCAAAATTGGTTAACTACATGTAGAAAACTAAAGCTAGATCCTTATCTATCACCCTGCACCAGAATCAACTCCAAATGGATCAAAGACCTTGAACTCAAAGCAGACACTCTGAAATCATTACAGGATGGAATAGGAGATACCCTAGGTCTCCTTGGCTCAGGCCGAAATTTTTTCAATAGAGACCCGGAAACACAACAAATCAAATAAAGGTTGGACAAATGGGATTGCATAAAATTGGAGAGTTTCTGCAGGGCAAAGGACATAGCTAGCAAGATCAATAGAAAGCCCACGGATTGGGAAAGATCTTAACTAGCCATACAACGGACAAGGGTCTCATATCTAAAGTATACTTGGAGCCCAAAAAATTAAACCCCCCAAAAACAAATCTTCAAAGAAACAACTGCCCAATAAATAAGTGGGCGAAAGACTTAAAGAGAAACTTCTCTGAAGATGAAAGAAGGATGGCCAATAAACACATGAAGAAATGTTCAACATCCCTAGCCATAAAAGAAATGCAAATCAAAACAACATTGAGATATCACCTCACCCAGTTAGAACGGCAAAAATCAAGAACTCTAACAACAGCAGATGCTGGAGGGGATGTGGACAGAAAGAAACCTTACTTCATTGTTGGTGGGAATGTAAACTTGTTTAACCACTTTGGAAAGCAGTATGGAGGTTCCTCAAAAGTCTTCACATAGAACTCCACTATGACCCAGCAATCCCACTTTTGGGCATTTACCCAAATGTTTACAAACAAGACCACACTAAAGCTACCAGCACAACAATGTTTATTGCAGCATTATTTACCATAGCTAAGATATGGAACCAATCCAGATGCCCCTCAGTAGATGAATGGATCAAGAAAATGTGGTATATATACACAATGGAATTTTATGCCGCCATCAGAAAGAATGAGACATTGCCCCATTTGTCAGGAAGTGGAAAAACTTGGAAAAAATTATATTAAGTGAAGTAAGCCAGGCCCAAAGAAACATAGGTCCCATGGTTTCCCTTATTTGCAATATCTAGTATATCTATGATTCAAGCAGAAAAGGTCAGATAATGTGATGTCAGGAAAATGAACCGTTAGATATGTATTTTAATGTTTTTTACTTTCATGCATGTGTTTCTAATGCATTTATAAGATTATCTCTTTGTTGCTTTGTATGTCCCTCCCCCACAGTATAACCCTTGCTTTCACTACATTTGATGTCAGTATAACTTGAGGAGGAGATGGGGAAAAACCTATTGTTTAAAGATACAGGTGGACCTGTTGCAACAATAAGAAGTATAAGTTGTCATGTCCAAAACGAGCTTTACAACGTCGGTGCGTGCTGGGGGGTGGGGAAGGGGGGAAGGAGAAGGATTGTGATTGGGGGTGAGGGGGGAGGCTGGGAAGGTATGTGAAGGGTAAACAAAAGGAGGAGGCTGCAATGCTTGGTAAGAAATGTACGCATTATCCTGCCCATGTAATTGCAACCCCTCTGTACAGTATCTTCACAAATAAAATAAAATAAAATAAAATAAAATAAAATAAAAAAGGTAAAGCTTCTCTTGTGGTCTGTTGATGATTTCTGCATTGTCAGCGCTGATCATTGTCCAGGTCACCTGTTGGGTTTGATGTGGATTCTGTAGTCAATGCTCGGACAGGGAACGTCAGGACAGCCATCAGCTGGAGTATCAAAATCTGCAATTGTTATAGGACAAAAGAGCTTCTCAAGGGCTGTTTGCCCTTGGGGATGGTTAGTAGTTCTCTTTTTAAGTTTCCCTCCTGTTACCACAAGCCTCGGACACCAAAGCGATTTTCTTTTCTTGTTTGTTAGTTTAACATTGGCTATCCTCCTGTATAAAGGAAATGGGTAAAAACTTAAGGTTCCTGGCAAGGATCCAAGTGGTAACTCGCTCGCTGTGGGAAAAATGCATCCAAAGCCCCTGCCTATGGTCCTTCCACCTGACTTTCACTTGGGGCTTAGGGTTTAGTTGTCCCAAGTGCTTCTGAAATCTGTATTCAGTTGCCCCTTTTGAAAAATTTGAAATGTTAACTGTATATGTGGGTCCACTCCCCCTTTTTTAATAATTATTTCTTAAGACATTGGTGATTTCTTTTTTATAATTGTTTGGCCTTGGGAATTATAGTGAATTTTTGTATTATGATTAATGTGCCATATGTCAAAAAACTCTGACATTGCATTACAAACAAAATAAGGTCCATTATTAGTTTTTAACTTGTGCTGGTAGACCAAAGGTGGCAATGCATTGAAGAAAATGTGCTTGTGAATGTTTAGCTCTTTCTCCTCTATGTGCTATTGTCCAGCATGCTCATGAGTAGGTATCTATAGAGACAAAGATATTTTTAAACTTACCAAAGGCGAGGAAATGGGTAACATCCATTTGCCAGAGGACAATATGTTTAAGGACTCTGCAATTTACCCCTGGTGGTTGTAGCAGGGTACATTTAAGAAAGGCTGGCATGTTTTACAGGTATGTACTATTCTTTTGAGGTCCTTTACAGGATTCTGAGGAAATATATGTTGAAGACCTCTCCAATTAATGTGGGCTAAATGAGGTCAGTGGGTGGCCTCTTGTAACGTTGAAGCTTGTGGGCCAGTAGCTAACTGGTTCACCCAATTATTACCCATAGATAAAATCTCAGGAAGTTTTGAATGCCCTCTCAAATGTTGAATATGAATAGGGGCTCCCCTTCCATCTAATAGGCCCTTAAGGGTGTCCATAAGGGGAAAAATAGGGTTTCCATCCAGCTTATTATGTGCCTGGGGAATATGAGGGAGCATATATAGACTATCAGAATGCAGATTAAAAGGTTATTGAATGTCCTGAAGGGCCATAATTATGGCCAGCATTTCTTTATATTGTGCTGACCATTGACAAGGTTGAAATCTTTCTTGATTTGGTGTCTTTTGTTGCTCCTCAAAGGCTGCATACATAGCGCCTGATTTAGCTCTGTCAGTAAAAACATGAAGGGCCCCAGGAATAAGTGTAGGAGAAAATAGAAAAGGCATTTTGAGGGGAAGTCGCCATAACATGACAGTCCATTTAGATGGCCCATAACGGCAGTGAATTTGGCCTAGAAACCCTTCCAGGGAGAGAGCAAGATGAGCATTGGCTCGATTGAGCCACTCAACGTTTGCCATCTGAAAAGGAAAAACAATTGAGTGAGGGTCGAGGCCATAATGCCTTTGGGCTTGAGTCCTTCCCTTGATGATAGCATGGGCAAATTGGTCTGCCTGAGAGTACACCCGAGGTGTGCCTCCCAAGCTAGTGTGAACCCACTCTAATGGCTCTCCCCCTTTGAGATAAAACTGCAGAAATCAATTTAACACATGGAAACAAACAGAGGGAAATGGGCTCAAAAATAGAATATCACTTCAGGGAAACTTCATCCAGGGCTTTTTGGAACTGCAAAAATATTGCCCAATGGCTATCTGTACTTATAATAAGTTTTTGTGGCATCCTGTCTTTTAGTAGGGCAAATAAGAGCACAAGACTATCTTTAGGGACAGGAACCCAGGGCAACAGCCAATTGATTTCCCCTAAAAGACTCTGAAGTTGGGTTAAGATTAGAGAGGCTGGAATATTCAGCAAAGGCTTAAGGGGGCTGGCCTGAGTCAAGGTAAGGTAGGATCAGAGCACTTTAAAAGGAGGTACCTTTGGAATTTTATTGAGGGCTATGGTGAAACCCCCTTTATTAATATGGTGAAAACCTGGGCCAGAAGGACCTCCAGGTAACCTGGGTCTTTGTGCCCCAGAATTATATCAACCATGTAAGCATAGGCAAGAGAGGTATCTGAACCCAGCACAGGCCCTAAAAGTGTGGCCAAGTACTGTTAGCAAAAGTCTGGGCTATTGGCCATTCCCTATGGCAGCACCATCCACTCAAACCTCTGATCAGGCTGGGAAAAATTAAGAGAAGGGATGGAGAAAGCAAACTTCTTGCAGTCATCTGGGTGCTGGGGAATAGATAAAGAAAAACAATCTTTAATTTCAATCAAAACCAAGGTATATACTGAAGGTATAGCAGGAGTCCAGGGCATGCCTCTTAGTGGCGTTCCTACTAGCTCCATCCTTTCATTTACTTTGGGTAGATCTTGGAGTATATACCAAGCACTGGAGGCTTCTTTTTTTGGGGGGGGGAAATAAAACTTCAGATCCTTATTGGCTTGCATATTTCTTTTTTAAATTTTTATTGTGAAAATACTGTACAGAGGAGGTACAATTTCGTGGGCAAGATAATGAGTACATTTCTTATCAAGCATTGTAGCATCCTCATTTGTTTCCCCTACCCATCCCTTTCCATCCGCCCCCCGCTGCCCCTGGCTTTTTGAATGACAAATACGAGTGTGTTCCAAGGATACATAGAAGGACATATGTTCCCAAGGTTTAACTGTTCCTTCACCAAAAGGTGGAGGGCTACAAGTTTAGTTTTGGTCAATGGCCATTGCTCCACCCAGATAGGGCTTCCCGGTTTCCATCTAATGGGAGGTACTGGGGGGCAGTTTCCTTTAGGATTGAGGGTTCACCCAAGCAGGTCCCTTATGTTCTTCTCTGTAATTTTGAAAGTTAAAAAAATCCTGTTCTGGGGCTGGGAAGGTGGCGCAGTGGTAGAGCACTTGGTTGCATGCCCGAGCCCCTGGGTTCGATTCCTCAGCACCACATAAGCAAAAAGAAAAAAGCTGGAATTGGTGCTGTGGTTCAAGTGGTAGAGCACTAGCCTTGAGATGAAGAGCTGATGAACATCTCCCAGGCCCAGAGTTCAGGCCTCACGACCGGACCCCAAAAAAAAATACTTTTCCTTAATTCCCAGTATATCCTGTTTAAGCCTTTGTGCTTCTTCCCCTTCCAGGATATCATCATAGTCTGCTAGATGGTCTGTAGTGAGGATGGCATCCATTTGTCTTAGCATTTCTTGCCTTAGTAAATTGGCAGTGAGATTTTTTGACATTAAAGGACTTACCTTTACCTATTCTCCATCTTGGCTAGTCCATTTCATAAGGGCAACCATCTCTTTGGACTGTGAGTTGCCCCTACGCCCAATATAGGGGGCCAGGGTGCAAGCTTCCAGTCCAAGGGCACTTCATCCTCCCTGAGTATGGTTCGATCTGCCCCCGTGTCAATTAAGCAGTGAAACCTCTTTCCGGGCTATGAGAATACCCATTTTATGGCAGAGTCCTTCCACCAGGGGACTGTCCAATGGGCCAGGGTATTCCTGCCATGAGGTTGCCTGGGCCTCACAGCAGAGGGGTTTCCTCCTTGAGTGAACGGGGCTGGAGGATACCCTTCCCCTAGTTTAAAGGCTTCCCATCTAAATCAAACTTGGATCAACAATCCTTTTTCCAATGGCACCCCTTCCTGCACCTGGGGCAGGGTGTAAGGGGCGATTTGGAACCCCCCCCGGGCCTGTGGGCTGGGGATTGTTGTAAACAGTCCCTCTTAAAGTGCCCCTCCTGCCTGCATTTAAAACAAGTCCCTTTCCCTGATGGCCTTGGGGTTCATTGCCCTTGGGCTGCCAGAGCCAGGGTAATAGCCTCAGTCATTGCAGATGTCTGAGCCTGTAAAGCTAAGATAGTGATTGGGGCTGGTGCTGTTTCATTCTCACATCCTGCCAGGCCACCACCCATCTGCTCAGGGAACTCTCTCTCAATCCCACACATGCCATACTGTGGTCTGCATTCATCCCTTCCCAAATCTGTAGCTTTACAAACTGATCTCAGAGGTTCACTGATGGCTACTTGCGGTGAACACTCTGTTGGAATCGGTCTATAAAATCAGGAAGAGGCTGACCCGGTTTTTGTCTCACTCCTGATATGGGGGACTCAGTTGGCCCTTCATCCAATTTGTACCAAGCTGCAAGTTCTGCCTGCCTCACCTGGTCATGGTACAGGCCAGGTATTGTGGGCTGTTGGATGCCAGTGAAGTACCCTTTTCCTGTCCCTGTTAACATGGCTTAAGTAATAGGTATCGTGGGTTGAGCCAGCCAATTATTTTCTACTCACACTCTTCATTTCTCTGTAAAGAAAGCACACCATTTAATAAACTGAGAAGTGGTGAGGACGGCTTTGGTCTCTTCCAGCCTGAACTTAGGGACACACAGGTGATGAGCAATGTCCTATAATAAGGTCTGGGCCCAAAGAAAATTTGGGCCATCCTCTGCCACCACCTTGTGGAGCTCTTTACGATGCTTTGCTTCCCATGGATACAATTCCAAGGGCCTGTTAGCTCCTGGTGTCAGATCGTCTGGATACAATTGGGGAAGTAAATCCTGTGGCCTGGGGTCCTGGCTCCCAGGTGGTCCTTAATTTCCAGGATTGGCCTCCAATAGGTTACTTCCCAATCCCTCGGCCCCTCCATGGAAGGTTGGTAGGGTCTTGCAGTGCCTTCTCCCAGGTCATGTAGGGTGCTATACCTCCTCCCCAATAGGGGGAATAGGGAGGGAGTCTAGAACCGTCAGGGGCACCTGAGTCAGAGGGGGTAACTTTCACCTTCATTTTGACTTCCACTGTGCATGTTTCAGTGCTTTCTCAGTTGAATTTGAACCATTCCTTTTCCTTCTCACTTCCCAAGTCCTCCTTTACTCCCTCTAGGCCTAATGTTGCCTCCTCCTCACTTACCCTGAGAGGCCACTTAGCCTCTGCCAGTATCTTTTCCTTTCGTGCCCCACGTTGGGCGACCAATATTTGGTCTTCATCCATCCCACAAAAGATGGACGGGGTCCGAGGAAATGGAAGTGTGGCCCCTTGCCCATTCCCCAGCCTCCCTTAGCACAGGAGATAATCAGACACAGGGAAGTCAAGTCAAGCAGGAACCTATGTATTAAGACAGAGCAAGCTCTTTTAAAGCAAAAGACTGTGTGGGAGGGGAGGAAATGGAACCAACCAGTCAAGGTAAACATCACACCTTATCATGTACCTAAGCTTCCACGAGCTGTTTACTCACTGAACATAAACAAATCCAGCTCTGCACACTGAACTTCCTCTCAGGGCCATATTTGCTGCCTGTGTGCCCCACATTTGCCTTCTCCAACCCTTCTCATAATTTCTCCCAGCCTGATCGGAGGTTTGAATGGATGGTGCTGCCACAGGGAATGGCCAATAGCCCAGACTTTTGCTAACAGTACTTGGCCACACTTTTAGGGCCTGTGCTGGGTTCAGAAACCTCTCTTGCCTATGCCTACATGGATGATATAATTCTGGGGCACCAAGAACCTGGGATGCATGGAGGGCCTTCTGACCCAGGTTTTCACCATATTAAAAAAGGGGGTTTACCATAGCCCTCAACAAAATTCCAAATATACCTCCTTTTAAAGTGCTCGGATCCTACCTTACCTTGATAGCTATACAAAATTCTACATTGCTTTTTTAAAAAATGTTCAGTATGGAACTGAATAAACATAACTGCTTCCATTAAAAAATATTAAGTCACTGTCTTGGAACTGGGGCCAGTATTTCTGACATTGATGGTATTTCAGCTCACTGTCCTGGTAACTCTTTTTTTACACCAATGGTGAAGGGGAAGCTCACTGTCCTTGAGGAAAAGAAATTCAATCTAGAGTACCCAGGGCCTGAATTAAGGCCCTGTAATGTAAAAAATATTTCTATACATGTGTAATATATGACATATATGTATATATGCATGTTTATTATACATTGATTATTATTATTGATTTTGTATTTATTTTATTTTATTCATTTTATAGTTTATTGTATTTAGTATTATTATACATATAATATTTATTATGGTTGTACATCTATTATAAAATTATACACAATAAGGGCTGGGAAGGTGGCTCAGTGGTAGAGCGCTTGCTTTGCATGCATGAGGCTCTGGGTTTGATTCCTCAGCACCACATAAGCAAAAAGAAAAAAGCCAGAAGTGGGGCTGTGGGTCAAGTGGTAGAGAGCTAACATTGAGTTGAGCTGAGGGACAGCGCCCAGGCCCAGATTTCAGTCCCCACGACCAGACTCCCAAAAAAATATACACAATAAATTAAGTCATTGACTCATTTTTAATTAATACTTTATTAAGTGTTGAAACATGATACTTAATTAAATGGATACATTTGTCACATTCATCACATGTTTAGATTCTGTCACCAGTTTGAGCTTTGTCTTATTTATCTTTGAACAACTTCCTATAGGGATTTCTTTAGATGATTTATACTCAGAAGCCTTTTCTTGAGGATAGGCAAGTTGCAGGATAAAATTTTAAGGGTGGGTCTGGGAATGTGACTTAGTGTTAGAGAGCTTGCTCAGCATGCATGAATGCCAGGGTTTGAATCTTCAGTGGCACATACTCAGAAAGTTTCAGCAGCTGTGGAGTGGCTCATGTGGCAGAGCACTAGCCTTGAGAAAAAGAAGCTCAGAGACAGTACCCAGGGCCTAAGATCAAGCCCCAGGACTGGCAAAACACATGGAACCCTAGCTTTTCAGGAGGCAGAGATCTGAAGACCACAGTTCCAAGACAGCCTAGGTAAGGAAAGCCTGTTAGACACTTATCTCCAATGAACCACCAAAAGACCCATGTGGCACTGTGGCTCAAGTGGTAGAGTGTTCACCTTAAGCTGAAGGGCTCAGGGACAATGCCCAGGCTTCAGTATCAGACGCACAACTGCAAAAAGAGTGAGAGATAATCAAAGTATTTTTCCTATTTGCTAATTTTGAGAACATTTTCTGGAAAATGAACACTGATGTACACCAGAACTGGAGTCAGAGCTCCAAGTTCAAGCTTAGTAGATCCACATGCCCAGCCTCTCAAACTCTAGCATTATAACCTTGTGTCGTACAGTGTTCTGAAAGGTCCAATGTTGAAAGGCTTAATATGCTCCCCAAACCCTTTGTGATAAGCACTTGACTTCTATTGTCAAGGTCATTACAGTTGTGAAACTAGCAGAGCACCAGAAGCTCAAGCCTATCACACTAGCTCAGGAGGCTGAGGTCTCAGGATCACAGGGTGAAGCCATCCAGGGCAGAACAGTCTATGACACTCTGACTTCCACTTCTGAAAGGTCAGATGTTGACGAGCTTCCTGTGTTTCACTTGGTGATGAGAGGTTACTTGCATTCTAAATGTTCTTATAGTTCTCAAGTTATAGAAACAGGAAAGAAACATTGTTGAACCATCCTGGGTTCAAATGAAGTTCTCAGGATCCAAGCCTTAGCCCTGTTAGCCTAAAGAACTCCAGTGTAACAATGAATTTGAAGGAGAGAAAACAGTTCCAAAAGACCTTGGCTTGCAGAATTAGGAGGCAGAATGTACACACTCAACAGGGAAGTGAGCTGCAGAACCACTTCATTCATTCCATGTACAGTCAGCAATAGGGGAAAACTGAAATATTTGTTAGAGTTACACCAGGGTCAGGCTTTCCTCAGCCTCTTCAAACAATGACAAATTAACCTTCCTCCCTCAGGCGAATGGAGAATCAGGCTATCTTTAGGTTAATAATAGAGAGCCAGTTAATGGCGGGGGGAGGGGAGGAACAGAATAGAAAAACACTACTCTCCGGTCTTAGGGAGTGGGTTTTTGACTCTCCATCTGTCAGATTTGAAGGCCTTTCTACATCTGCCAGTCCATTCTCCTTCCTTCATTCTCCACATCATTAATGCAAATTCCCACTCCAAGAAGAGGCAGGGCCCTTTCTCTACTATCTGCAAGCACCTGAGTTAGAACCTGGCCCTGGCCTCTTGGCTCTGGAGCCTTCAGCTGCCTGAGAAGTGGGACAGAGACAGTCTTTCTGCTCTGTGATTGTGTGAAGGCGATGCTGGTGGTTTGGCACACTGCAGAAAGCTTCATCACTGTGAATTGTTCCCTTCTTTCCTCCTGATTCCTCAAGATTCATCTATCATCTATCTATGTATCTATGTATCTATATATCTATGTATCTATGTATGTATGTATCTATCTATTTATCATGTATCTATCTACCTACCTACGTACCTACATACCTACCTACCTACCTAGTGAGCAAGCTATCTCTTTGCCAGTTCTTAGGTTGAACTCAAGGCCTGAGCACTGTCTCTAGCACTCTACTACTTGAGCCACAGCATCAATTCTGGATTTTTCTGTGTATGTGCTACTGAGGAATCGAACTCAGGGCTTCTTGCATGCTAGGCAAACACTTATTTGCTAATTCACATTCCCAGACTACTCATCTTTTTCTTAATGGTAGTTTTTATGTAGGTATGCTACCATCTTATGTCCCCAAGTTTAATTTTCTGAATACCGGTTACTTCTACAAACCGTGATCTTCTCTTGCCCTGTCTGATTTGTGATTGTTCCTGCCTTGGCCTCATTATAAAATATAAATAAAGGCTGCTGAGAGCTTAAGTGTGCATCATATAAGAACACAGTCCTGGAACCCTGGAAGAGAAAAGCCATGGGTCAGAAAGGAAGAGAATGATGTGGTATGTGCAACAAGCATATCTGAAAAATAAATCAGTAAATAAAAGCAGAAGCAATGTATATGGTCTGTTTGCACTCAGGGAGGTAATATAAACAGATAAGTAGATAGGGCACTGATACATAACTTGGCCTTCTCTTTTGAATTTGTGTGGCCATCCCAGGGCTTAAACTCAGGGTCTCATGCATTCCTCGGCTCTTTTGCTCAAGGCTAAGGCTCTACCACTGCCACAGCTCCACTTCCAGCCTCTGGTCATTAATTGCATATAAGGGCCACCAACGCTTGACTGTTCTGTCCTGAATCTCCTGCTCAGCTCTCTCAAAGCTGGAGGTCTACCGTCAGCGCCACTGTTCCACTTCTGGTTTTCTGGTGGTTTATTGGAGATAAGAGTATCACAGACTTTCCTGCTCAGGCTGGCTTTGGATGGCGATCTCCTGAGGAGGCTTCAAGGGTCTTTCCTCAGGGATTCACTGAGAAGCCCCTCCATGCAAAACCTTAGTCTAAATCTTGGAGGTACTAGGGAAACAGAAACATGAGGATGCTTCTAGTGTGTTCTAGGTTGGAGACACTTAACACTCATAACTATTAGATCATTTTATAGGCAAAAGGAGCAATGCAGACAGTACAAGGATCACTCCAGCTCTCAGTCCTCTCATCCTGAGACAGTAAATTCACAGCAGCTCAAAGCTAAGTGACAGAGCTGGCATGAACTGTAGACCTTAGCTCCCAAATCCTATGACAGTCATTTCTCACTTTTGGCTTCTAAACTGTGACCAGAGTGATACATGAGGAGAGAAAATTCTTCTCAGAGAAAGCAGCTATCAAGAACATTGGGTGGTTTAATTATAAAATCAAACTTTTGCAATGACCCTGTGAAGAAGTTAGATTGTCCAGATTAAAAAAATGAAGAAGAAAAGAACGGCAGGTGCCAGTGTCTGCTGACTATAATTCCAGCTCCACAGGAGGAATCCATCACAGTTAAGAGAGTCCTTGACATGCTTTTTCTAAAAGATAACAGAAAAACCCAGAAGTGGGACTGTGATTCAAGGGTAATGCACTACCCTTGAGAAAAAGGATCTCAGAGACAATCCCTAGGCTTATAGTTCAACCACAGAACCTCCCCCTCCCCCCAAAAGAGCCTTTACCTCCATGTCTTTGTGTATGTATGGATGTATTCCTATAGGTGAAGCTCCAGAGTAACTATTATGAATGGCACCAAGCTAGGAAATTTGTTCTCAATACAATGATTTCATAGCACAGAGATGGCTTTCATGATATTGCATGTTCTGAGGCTCCCCCAAGTGGGCCCAGTGTAGCCTGAGAGTTTCTCTGTACCCCAGGCCTGCTGAAAGAAGTCTCGCTCATTGTCTGCACAGGCAGAAAAAAAGCCTAACTCCTACACAGCTGTGTAACCAGCAACTCCATCTGGGCCAATTGGTGAGGATGAGTGTGGGCAGGCTCTGAAGGCGAGGAGAGAAAGGCCTCTTTGTATCCCAAGCTATCTCTCTCCCCAGTGCTCTCTTTTGACAGGAATCCTTCATTTGTGCCACCTCCCATGGCAGGCCAAGTTCCCTGCACTTATTCTGCCTATGTGAGACTATGTTCTGCTGTTCATATACAGTGATAAATGTAATTCAGGAGTCCTTCTGGCAGACAAGTAGGGTGCTGAACCTAACGATGATGGGCCTATGAAGCCTCCCCTAGGTTTCTTGAAGCTTGGGGAATCCAAACACATGTGGGATATCACAATACTTCCTGTCATATGGGGCTGGTGAAGCTCATGAGATTTTGACACCTTTGACCTCTCCTAGTTGGATCCTGGGTGGCTAGGGTTTCATGTTGAACACAGGGCCTGGGTGCTGGCCATGAGATCAGTGTAGAACTCAATTGCTTGAACATTTTGTGTCACAGCTTCACTTCTGTTTTCTGGTGTGTGTGTGTGTTTGTGTGTGTGTGTGTGTGTGTGTGTGTGTGTGTGTGTGTGTGTGTGTGTGTGTGTGTGTGTGTGTGTGTGTGTGTGCATACTCTACTTCTGGAGCTTGAACTCAGGTCCTGAGTACTGTATCTAGTTTCTCTTGTAAAAATATAGCCCTCTCCCACTTGAGCCACAGAGCCAATTCAGGCTTTTTTCTGGTAATGTTGTACTGAGTAATCAAGCCCACGGTTTCATATATATAAAGCAATCTACCCCTAAGGCACATTCCCAGCCATTTACTTCAGGTTTGTTAGCTTGTTTCTGTCTTTTTGTTGTTGTTGTTGTCGGTTGTAGGAGTTGAAGTCTGGGACTGGGTGATGTCCCTGAGTTCTTTAGCTCAAGTCTTGTGCCCTACCATTTTAGCCACAGTGCCACTTCAGGTTTTCTCATGGTTCATTGGAGCTAAATGTCACAAGGACTTTCCTGCCCAGGCTAGCTTCGAACCATGACCTTCAGATCTCATCCTCCTGAATAGTTAGGATGATAGGCATGAGTCACAAGCACCCAGGTTCCACTTCAGGATTCTTAGTGGTGAATTGGAGATAATAATCTCATGGGAACTTTTGTGTCTGTGATAGTTTGGAAACCAGATCCTCCGATCTCAGCTTCCTGAGAAGGCAGGATGACAGACCTCAGCTATAAACCCCTAGGCCATGTTATTTTGCTGCAAGGGGGTCCTTGGCTCCACATGTTGGAGTGCTAGCCAAAAGCTCAAGAGGTAAGGGTCAGTGCCTAGTCCGCGATTTCAAGGTTCATGTCTGAGAAAAATCAAAACAAACAAATGTCTGCAGAAGACAACTCACCTATTCTTCAGTAATACATAATTTTGTCCCTGCCATGAGGACATATCTGAGCCTGAACATTCTTGTCTGCATAATCATCTCAGTTGTGGAGTTCTTACAAGAACCAGTTGAAAGAACGAACCCTGTGAAGGAAACAGCACATGGCACTCTTTGAAAGACTCAACACACAGCATCATGTGAAAGACTCAGCACACTGGACCCTGTGAAGGACTCAGCACATAACACCCTGTGCAGGACTTAGCACAGAGCACCCTATGAAGGACTCAGCACATAGCTCTATTCCACAAGTTGTCATTAGAATTAGGGTGCTTTCATCAATATCACCATCGTTTGAGGAATGTTTCACATATCACACAAGTTCACATCTATGCGGCTGAGAAGGTGGCTCAGTGGTAGAGCGCTTGCCTTGCATGCATGAGGCCCTGGGTTTGATTCTCCAGCACCACATAAGCAAAAAGGAAAAATGCCTGAGTTGGTGCTGTGGCTCAAATGGTAGAGCGCTAGCCTTGAGCTGAAGAGCTGAGGGACAGTGCCCAGGCCCAGAGTTCAGGCACACAACCAGAACCAAAAAAAAACATAAAAACATCTAATGGTTTAGTGGGGGGGTTTTGGGGGGTGGGGGGTTACCCATCGGGCTTGAACTCAATGCAGGGTGATACTGTTCTAATAACATTTGCTCAAGGCTAGAGCTCTACCACTTCTACCAAGAGTCTCACAGATTTCCTGCCAGGGCTGGGTTTCAAAGTCCCCAAGCAGCCAGGAAGATGGGGGTAAACCAGCAGCGTCTAGTTCCGTGGAGCTGGGTTGCAGCAGTTTACATCTGGCTAAGTCAGGTTAGGTGGCTGCTGTCAGCACCAGACTCCTAACTTGCTCTGTCATGATGTATTTGAAGTCCTGCCCTTCTCTAGTTGCAGTTAGAACAGTCTACCTATTTTTTGGCGGCAGTCCTGGGCCTTGAGTAAGGGCTTAGATACTGTCCCTAAGTGTTTGTGCTCCAGGCTAGCCTCAATTGATTGGAAGACAACAGAACTTCAGGGTTTTCTGTTTATGTGGCACTGAGGAATCGAAACCAGGGCTTGGTGCTTACTAGGAGAGCACTCAACCACCGAGCCTCAGGCCTGAACTAGGTATAAATAGATAGAGATTGCTGTATATAAATATTATATACACAAAAGAGAGATAACTCTATATTATTAAATCAAAGATATTACTGCCTATTATTAGATATTAAATTAGGTCTCCATTTAATGATGTATCCCAGTTGAACAATTAATAAAGCATTAATTAATAATTACTCAATATCCTGTTATTGTTTATCATTTATGTACATATATACATACATATATTTACATATTTTATAGAATGAGACAGATGTTTATATATAATTAAATTATCATCAGGTGTCACTACCAATTATTAGGTATTTAATTATGTCTCCATTTACTTTTTATTCTGTTAATGTTTAGTAAAA
This sequence comes from Dipodomys merriami, assembly GCF_024711535.1. Classification (NCBI taxonomy): domain Eukaryota; kingdom Metazoa; phylum Chordata; class Mammalia; order Rodentia; family Heteromyidae; genus Dipodomys; species Dipodomys merriami. The sequence continues at coordinate 555,451 of NW_027206192.1, read as the reverse complement.
CAGTAATAAAACTTAATACACATCCTATAATTATTGCATCTAATTTTATCCTAGAATGATTCACTATTTCAACCCTTTATCATTTATTGTAGTGACAATTATTCTACCTATGACATTTATTACATTTATAACATCCTATTACATAGCATATAGATTTGCATACGAATTATACAGCCTAACTGACACTGAGCACTTTCAAAGAAAAAGAAAATGTGTCATGCTCGGCATCTCACTACAAGATTATTTTTTTGGCAGTGCTTGGATCTAAACTCAGGGCCTAGAAGTTCATGAATGGGTGACTGCCAGCACAGCAGCCTCTAGCCAATTAGCTCCTAGGCAGTTCCCAGGCCCTGAGTTCAAGCCTCATATGTTGACTCCATATTGTGCTTATTGTAGTTATTCATTTAATTTCTTGTTTTATTCATCTATTTACAATTTTGTTGACTGTTATTACACATGGAATATTTATTACACTGATTACAGAGGATATAGATTTGCCTATGTATGAAACTCCACACCTGAAACCTAGGACATTAACAAAAAAGGAAAACATGTGTCACCATGGGCTTCTTACTCCACGATTCAATTTTTGTGAGTGCGGGCATCTGAACTCACAACTTATAAGGCCCAATTCATGAATGGGTGAGTGGTCAGCATGCCAGGCTTGTGCATAATGAGTCCACACGCAGTTCCCAGCACCCGAGACGTGCCCCAGGGTTTGACAAAATAAGAACAGATTGACATGCAGATGGAAGTACACAAATAAATATAAATCTTTATGGAGTGCCAGAGTTGTCTAAACAATATTCAGTTATATATGCTACATTCCTACCAATTCTTGGGTATTTCTTATGCCTCCCTGTAATTAGTATTGTTTTCATCCTTAATGAATTATTAGTTAAATCAACCACAGTCCTAGAATTATTGTGTCCATGTAATTAATAGTATTATTTTAATATGTCAAAAAATATTCATTAAAATCTATTGGCCTCCTAAAATCACTCTAATTTTATAGTAGTGTCATTCAGGAACAACTAATTCAACCTTTACATTCATAACCTTTCATTGGTATTCCTATGAATAGGAACAAGACTCTTAGGATCTCCTGTCATTGTAAGGGTCAGGACCAGTTTTCCAACCCAGGGCCTATGTTGTGATGTTGGCCTATGTCTTCCCTGGTAGCCCACAAGCCTTCAGCAATGCCAGGTTAGCAACACTTTTCAGCCGTATCATTCAGACCCAGGAAGGTCACCTTGCAAAGAAAACAAATGTAAAACCAGCAGCCATGTTCAAGTTGATTTTTTTTCCCTGTGTCAGGTCATTTTATTTTTTCCTGTCAATCTTTGGGGCCCAGGAACCCAAGTTCAGCTGTGAGTCCATTGTCTGCACCCAAGCTTAGAGTGATCAAAGCTGAGGAAGAGTTGCCACGACCTGAGTTCAAGCCTGTGCTTGACAAAATAAAAATACATACATACATACATACATACATACATACATACATACATACATACATACATACATACATACATGCATTCATACATACATACATTACAAATATTTAAAAAATTTTGAGGCTTCTTGGCTTGGAATTCATGTCACTTTTTTCTGCCAGACCTGGGATTTAAACTCAGAGTCTGGGTAAATCTGCAGCACTGTGGAGGAAGGGGAAGCTCGCTGTGCTGGAAGACAAGAAAGTCAAGCCTGTTCCCAGGGCCTGAACTCAAGTCCTAGCACTCTTATACATTTTAAATACATGAATGATATTTACATACACATGTTTATTGCATATTGCAGTTTGTGTAGTTATTCATTTAGATTTTATTTATTTATTATGTATTTTAGTGAGAATGATTATACATATAACATTTTTTACATCCTATTACATAGGACATAGGTTTGCCAGTGTATTATACATCATTCCTGAGAACCAGGACTTTCATTGATTAGGAAAACAAGTGGGACAATTGGCTTCTTCCAACAGGATTAAGTTTTTGGCAGTTCTGTGATTTGAACTCCGGGGCTAGAAGGCCCACTTCATGAATGGGTCAATGTTAGCACACCAGTCTAATGCAAGTGGAGTTGTTGGGCAAATTTGAGACCTGAGGTCAAACCATAGGAGGGGCCAATATATAAACACATAGATGTGGAGATGCAGTGTGTGTGTGTATTTACATATGTATATGCAGCTATAAATGTATACAGAGACAGATAGACATTTATGTAGATTCTAGTATATAACTCTATATAAAGTGATGTCTATATCTTATTTTTATATATTCTATTACTACCAATTACTTGGTCTAAAATTATACCTCCATTAATTAATCATAGTAGAAGACTTAATAAAGTATTAAATTAGGGTTCGGAAGATGGCTCAGTGGTAGAGCGCTTGCCTTGCATGCATGAGGCCCTGGTTTTGATTCCTCAGCACCACATAAGCAAAAAGAAAAAAGCAGGAAGTGGCGCTATTGCTCAAGTGGTAGAGAGCTAGCCTTGAGCTGAAGAGCTGAGGGACAGCGCCCATGCCTAGAGTTCAGGCCCCACGATGGGACACCCAAATGAAATATAATATAAAATAAAATGTTAAATTAATCAGTGACTTGAAGTTATTGCATACAATCTTATACTAGAATGACTAGCTAATTAGTAATTCCATTAGTACATTTCAAACATTCTATTAGGGTTCCTATACATAGAAATGAGTTTCCTAGGATCTTCAGCAGTGAGTAGCTGCCAGTCCGAGGATGCAACTCAGGGCCTAGATGTGTGGGTTGGGCTCAGGCTTCACTGACAGCCCGCCAGCCTTCAGCCATGCAAGGTCACATTCAATTTTCAAGTGGAGTAATTGAGACCCAAGATGGTCAAGTACAAAGAAACAAAGGTAAAACGGTTGTGTAAAACTTCCTGTTTTATTCCCTCCTCTATTTGTGTAGGTTTGATTTTTTTTTGCCAGTGCTGGGAGTTGAACTCGGGTCCTGGGATCCCTGCCTCATCTGTGGGTGTAAAAGCTGCACCCCAGCCTAGGGTAATCATGGTTTAAGACACAATAAAATGCTTACTTGAGCATAAAGAGCTCAGGGAAAATGTCTAGGCTCTCAGTTCAAGACGCAGGACCTGCCACACAAGAAAGAGCCAGTAACTCCATGTGTCTGTGTATGTAGGTATGCAGGTATGTAGTTCTATCGGTGAACATCTAGAGTTGCTATGTTGAAAGGCAACCAGCTAGCTAGGAAATTTGCTTTGAATACAATTATTTCATTACACAGAGAATGCTTTCAAGACGGTGTATGTTCCGGGGCTACCCTCACTGATCCCAGTGTAGCTTGAGCATTTCTCCACACCCCAGGCTGCTGGAGGAAATCTGCCTCATTGTTGGAACAGCCAGACAAAATGCTTCACTTCTGTACAGCTGTGTATCAAACAATTCATCTGGGGAAATTAGTGAGGATGAGTGTGGGTGGGCTTTGAAGTCCAGGAGAAAAAGGCCACTTTGTACCCCAAGCTCTTTCTCTCTCCACTGTTCTTTTATGACAAGAAACCTTCATTTGTGCTGACTCTCAGGGCAGGCCAAGTTCCCTGTACTTATCCAGTCTTTGTTAGACTATGTCTAACAAACTGCAACAATCAATTTAAGAGTCCTTCTGGCAGACAACTGGAAGCTGAACCTAAAGAAATGATTCATTATTGGCAACGGTACCTTCCTAGGTTTCCAGGAGGAAACATATGCTTGCTAAATGTAAGCATATGTGTAATATTAAAGTGCTTTCTGTCATCTGGGGCTTGTGAAGCTCATCAGGTTTTGAAACCTTTGAGCTCTCGTAGATGGGACATGGGTAGCTAGGTTTTGCAATTGATAACAGGGCCAGGGTGCTGACCATGAACTCAGAGCAGAAGCTCTTTGCTTTACCATTTGGTGTCACAGTTCACTTCTGGTCTGTGTGTGTGTGTGTGTGTGTGTGTGTGTGTGTGTGTGTGTGTGTGTGTGTGTGTGTGTGTGTGTGTTTGCACGTGCGCATACACACATACACCAGTCCTGGAGCTTCAACTGAGGACCTGAGCACTGTACCTGAGTTTCTCCTGTACAAGGATAGCACTCTACCACTTGAGCCAGAGAGCCACTTCAGGCTTTTTTCCTAGTGATGTGATACTGATGATTCAAACCCAGGGTTTCATATATCCAAAGCACTCTTCCCCTACAACCCATTCCCAGCATTTCCTTCAGGTTTCTTGCTTTCTTTTCTTGTAAGTTGGAGGAGTTGAAGTCTGAGCCTGGGTGCTGTCTCTGAGCTCTTCAGTGCAAGCTCTACCAGTTGAGCTACAGTGCCCTGGTGGTTCATTGGAGATAACCATCTCAAGGAATTTCCTGCCCATGCTGGCTTTGGACCATGATTCTCAGCTCTCAGGTTCCTGAGTAGCTAGGATGACAGGTGCAAGTCAGCGGCGCCCTACTTCCACATCAAGTTGCTAAGTGGTGAGTAGGAGATAATAGTCTCATGGGACCTTTTGTGTCTGGGATAGTTCTGAACGAAGATGGTCAGATCTCAGCTTCCTGAGTATACAGGATGAAAGACCTCAGCTACAGATGCCTAGGTTCCTTGGCTACATGTGATAGGGCACTAGGCATAAGCCTAACAGGGAAGGGTCAGTGCCTAGGCCCTGAGTTCAAAATTTATGACCTAGAAAAATAAACCAAAACAATTATCTGCAGGAGACAACTCATTAGAGTTCAGTACATACATAATTTTAGCCCTGACATGGGGACATATCTAAGCCTCAAATTTCTTATCTGCACAATCATCTTAGTTGTGGAGCTCATACAAGGACAAGATGAAAGAATGCACCTCTTGAAGGACTCAGCATACATCACCTCATGAAGGACTCATCAAATAGCTGTATCCCACAAGCTGTCATTAGACTTAGGGTGTTTTCATCAGTATCACCATTCTTTCAGAAACACGACACAAACTGCACAAAGTTCACATCTAATTGTTTAGAGGAATGTTTTTTGTTTTTTTTTTTGTGGGAGGAGAGTTAGCCACGGGGATTGCACTAAAACGTTCGGCTTACTGTCCTAAGATCTTTAGCTCAAGGCTAGAGCTCTACCTCTTTGAGCCACAGCTCAGAGTTTTGCAGACTTACTGCCAGGGCTGGGTTTTAAACCCACCAGTGTCAGACCTCAGCCCCCGAGTATCTTGAATGACAGGGGTGAGTGAGCAAGTAGCATCTGGTTCCATGGAGCTGGGTTGCAGCGGTTTAGCTCTGGCTATGTCAGGTTAGATGGCAGCTGTCAGCATCAGATTCCCAGCTTGTTCGGTGATGAGGTACTTGCAGGTCCTATCCTTATATTGTTGCATTCAGAACGTTATTTATTAATTTTTGGTGCCACTTTTGGGTCTTGAGTATGAGTCTAGACATAAGCTTTTATGCTCAAAGCTAGTGCTCAATTGCATGAGCGAATGCTCAACTTCTAGATTTTTCTGTGCATGTGGTAGTGAGGAATCGAACCCAGGGTTTTGTACGTACTAGGGGAGCACTGTACCACTGAGCTCCAGGAGTGACAAGTATATAAACAGATAAATGTGTAGATAGATAGATAGATAGATAGATAGATAGATAGATAGATAGATAGATAGATAGATGTATATGTATATGTATAAAATAAGAGAGATGTCTGTATTTTATGAAATTGCATATACAATATTACTACCAATTATTAGTAACTAAATTATTCCTTCCTTTTTTAAGTATCATGACTGAATAAATAATAATGTATTAATTGAAAATTAGTCAACAAAGTATAATTTTATAATAGGAAAATCATACACTAATAATTTAATGTTACTTTTATATCATTACATTTCTATGGATGTATCATCAGAATGCGTTTCTTAGACCCTCCCACCATTCATTAGTTGCAGTCTGGGGATTCGGCCTCCAGGCCTAAGTTGCCACTTTTGGCTATGGCTTTCCTAATAGCCCACCAAACATCAGCAATGCAAGGTCATGTGCACTTTCTGTGCCTTGTCATTTAGACCTAGGATGGTCACAATTCAAAGGAAAAAAAAAGAAAAAACATCTTCTTGAACTCTTCAGTTTTATCCTTTTCATTATATTTTTTGCCAGCCCTGAGATTTGAACTTGGGTCCTAGGATCCCAGGGTAGGCTTTTCAGAGGTTCCAAGACCTAAGTTCAAGCCCTGTGCTTGGCCAAAAAAAAAAAAAAGTAAATAAATAAATAAGGGCCTGTCTTGTAATTTGCATCATTTTTCTCAAGTGCCTGGGATTTGAACTCAGGGTCTGGGTAACTCTGTGACATTGTGAGTGAAAGGGAAGCTCACCATCCTTAAAAGCAAGAAATTCAGACCAGTTCCCAGGGTATGAATTAAAGCCTCAGCAATGGAAAAAATAATATTTATATATCAGATCTATTTGCATGCATGAGTTTACTGAATATAACGTTCATTACCCTTACTTATTTAGTATTATTATACATATAACACCTCAGTTATTACATCATATCACCTAGATTGTATTTGCATATGGATTATATATCGTACTGAGCTCCAGGACTTTCACAGAAAAGGAAAAAAATGTGTCAAAATTGGCTTCCTACTTCAAGAATAAATTTTTGGCCTTTCAGAGATTTTAACTCACAGCCTAGAATGCCGGATGCATAAATGAAATCTCAGTCATAGCAAAGCAGCCTCCAGCAAACTGAGCTGCGAGGAAATTCTGCAGACCTTTGATCAAGCCACAGTAGTGCCCAGTATTGATAGATATGTATATATGTATGTATTTATATTATATATATATATAAAATATACAGAAAGAGAGGGAATGCGAGTATATTGAATTATTAGTTATTAGTTATTATTAGTTAAATATTCAATAATTACTTATTACATTCTTCTGCTATTTAATGAAGTATCATGGTAGAATACTTATAAAAGAATTAATTAAAAATTAGTCAATATCCTTCCATTAGGGGAATCATACTATGGTGTTAGAATGGAAGACATAAATCCAATAATATTTGTGTGGCATTCTAAAATAGAATTATGAGTTAACTGCAAAGTTAATTATTACTTTTATAACATTCCATTGGCATTCACAAAAATAGGAACGAATTTGTCAGGGTTTCCCTCCGTTTGTGGGTAGCAGTCCTAGCATTCGAACTCCAGGACTGGATACATTCCTTCGAATGCAAACCACTGGAATGACACCTTGAAGATTTCAGATTGTCATGATTAAAAAAAGAACAACAAGAAGAAAAGAAACCCAGGTGTCAGCAGCTCCTGCCTATAATCCTAGCTCCTCAGGAGGCTGAGATGTAGAGAATGCCAATTTGAATTCAGCCAGGGCACGAAAGTCAGCAACACTCTTATTTCTAAGAGATCATAGGAAAAAAAAAAACATGAGTGGGGCTGGGACTCAAGCTGCAGAGTGCTACCCCTGAGCAAAAGGAGCGAAGGGACAAGGCCTAGGCTCATAGTTAAACCCCACACCTGCACACCCCCTCCAAAAAAGGCAGCAGTAACTCTATGTCTCTGTGTATGTATGGATGATGTATGGATGATGGGCATTCATCAGGTTGCCCAGGCCCAACCGCCCCAACCTAGGCAACCTGGGACAAGCCCTCAGAGACTACTAAGTCAGTGCTGGCAGTTTGAACAAAGCATCCCTCTTGCCATCTAATAACTGAAGCCCTGAAGGTTTTGCCTGGGCTGGAGTGTGCAATGGATGCATTATGTTCTACCTAAGGTGTCCCATTGGGACACCTACCAGCCAGCCACTGCCTCCAGGAGTGGTCGAAGGTTCAGGATCCATATTTTCTATTCCTCTCTAGGATGTGAGCCTAGGCCTCAGGGGCATAGTGGCTCTCACTAATTCCTCATTCCTCATTGCTGAGTCATAGACTGGTCTCAAATCTCGGCAAAGTTATGAAATAGTCAGCAATTTCTATGCCAAAAGGGTAAGCCAATAAATCCCACCCTCATAACTCCTGTTACAAGTCACCCTTGGGCCTCGAATGTGGCTTAGCGGTCGAGTGGTTATCTAGTATGTACGAAGCCCTGGGTTAGATTCCTAAGTACCACAGAAACAGAAAAAGACAAAAGTGGCACAGTGGCTAGCCTTGAGCAAAAGAAGCAAAGGAACATGCTCAGACCCTGAGTTCAAGCCCCAACACTGGCAAAAAAAGGGGGAGCCTGGTGAAACATATTCTTCTGGGACTCAGGATGGCCGAGGTTATAGGTAAGAGTTATAGGGCAGGTGCTTGAGGCTCAGCCCAGTAATTTCAGCTACTCAGAAGGCTGAGTTCTGAGGATCACAATTACAAGCAGGAAAGTCTATATGAGACACTTTTCTACAATTAAACAACCAAAAAGCCAGAAGTACAATAGAATGCTTGCCTTGAGTAAAAAAGCTCAGGGATAGTGTCCAGGCCATGAATTCAAACCCCAGGACTGGCACGTGCGCACACGCGCCCCCCCCCCACCCCCCACACACACAGCAAGATAGAGCATTTGCCAGTTAGCGAAGGAAAAAGGAAGGAAAGACTTGCTCACGGAAGTGATATAACCAGTGCCAAAATTCCACAGGAGTTCTAAGGTGTGGAAGAGGACAGAGAGCCTCAGGCAAAGGTACAACATGAGCAAAGTTCTTGAGGTGTGGTTTAGAGCTGGTGGTGTGGGTGGAATGAAGGTTCTGTGGCTTGAGACAAATCTGGCAGGACATTTAAGGCTGGGTCAATGTTAGTACTTGAGTCACAGGTAGGGAAGAGGGCAGGGTCCCAAAATGGGGCCCAGGGGGAATATTAGCTTGACTTTTCACCATGGACCCCAGCCATTTCCTCTGGCTGGAAGCCTATTTTTCACAGCTCCTGACCCTCAGACCTCCTTTGCATTGAGGAGTCAGGGCAAACGTAGGGAAGAACTCTTGCTGAAGAAAAGCTTCTAGCCCAATGCTACCAGTGGCTCAACCCCTATAAATCATAGCTACTCAGGAGACTGAGTTCAGAGATCGTGGGTCAAAGCCAGCTCAGAGGAGGAAACTTAGTGAGACTCTTCTTGCCAGTGAACTACCGAAAGCCAGAAATGATGTTATGGCTCAAGTGGTAGAGTGACAGCCTTGAGTGAAAAAGTTAAGATACTGGAGCCCAGACCCTGAGTTCAAGGCCAGTACTGGCACAGAAAAAATAAAGAAAAGCTTTCAGGAGCTCCTAGTCCACTGTGGTGAAAGGCCAGATCAGCTGGGTGCCAATGGCTCAGACCTGTCCTAGCTTCTCAGGAGGCAGAGATGTGAGGATGGCGGTTCAAAGCCAGCCCAGGCAGGAAAGTCCAGGACTCTGATATCCATGGTACCTCCAGAATTCTGGAAGTGGCCCTGTGGCTCAAGTGGTAAGCTGAAGAGCTGGGGACAGCGCCCAGGCCCAGAGTTCAAGCCCCATGATCAACATCTGGCCTGGCTCTAGGTAGAGTATTTTCCAGTGGGCCCCTGAGTTTCTCCCAATGTCTAGGTATCCTACAAGTCTTGAGAGCAGCCCATTTTGATTCCTTTGCCTACAGAATGAGCCACATTATCAGAGAAGTGTCCAGCCTTAGGGCATGGAGGTCATCGTCCGACTCATCAGAATGGAATCTGTCATGGGTGCAGTGTGGATCTGAGCAGTAAATCAACGTGTCAGACCATGGTTCTGGCACAGGAGAGGCAGAAGGTGGCACGCAGGTAAAGCCTGCTCACACAGGTATCACAAGAGTGCGAATCTCTCAGGCCCACCTGGGGCAGGTGTTGAGTTGGGCTCATGAAAGACTTGTGGGCTCAGGAATCCAAAGCTGGCTGGCTGTTGCTTGAAGCATTCTCTATCCCTGGAGTCCCAGGGCTCACAGCTCTGCTTTCCTCACCAATGCTCGGGGTCCAATGAAGGTCTTCAATCGTGGGGCGACTACAAAAAAGCATCCATAGTGTCCTTTCCCTTGGTCCTTTGGCCCTGTGCACGGATGGAGGGCAGGTTCCATGGAACTTACTGTCGTGGCCCAGACACAGTCAGGGGCTGCTGGGAGCTGATGTGTACTGTAGTTCAAGTGGTAGAACACCAACCTTATGCAAAAAAGCTATAGGATACCACTTAGGCTCTGAGTTCAAGCCCCAGTAAACTCACACACACACACACATACACACACACACACACACACACACACACATACACACACACACACACACACGCACAAAAAAGCACACAAAACAACATCCTTAGCAGGTCCCAATGGCTCATACCAGCAATCTTAGCTACTTAAGAGGCTGAACTCTTAGGATGGCAGCTTGAAGCCAGCCCAGGCAGGAAAGTCTGTGAGAATCTTCTCTACAGTAAACAACTAAAAAAAGATGAAAGGTGAGCTGTGGTTCAAGTGTTAGATTGTTAACTTTAAGCAAAGGAAGCTCAGGGACAGTGCCTAGGCCCTGAGTTCCAGCTCTAAGATTTTTTACAGACACCGTTTGCCTCCACCTAACCCACAATCAGGACAGAAATCCAGATTTTAGTCACCTTGGATCTCACTTCCACTCCTGCCACTTTCATAGCACTGCCACAAGTGTCCGGTGTGTGGCCAGCACTGGATTAATAAATGAATGTAAAACAAGAGGGGCATAGCCAGGTCAAGGCTAATGCCCTAGAACATTGAGGTATTGGCCATTCCAGTCTCTCATGCTCCAGTTCTCTGGACCTAGAATCTAAATTGTGTCCCTCTGTATTATGGGCATCCAGAAATATCTAGAAGGACCTCAGAAACCAAGCTGGGGCGGGAAGATAGACTTTCCTGCGACAAGGTATGTTGACATTTCCTAGACACTGACAGTTACTTCCAAGCCAACTTGGCTTCACCTCCCATGAAGCCCTGGATCCTACTTGCTTGGGCTGCCTTCAGTCAGCTATCAAGCTCGAGTTGGCCAGAGCCAACAGAAACCCCCATTCCCCCACTCCACTCCCAGCCTTCAGGGAGAGACATGCAGCCAGAGGCCCAGCTGAGGAAAATGACAGGACATCATATGACTAAGCCACACTCCCCCCAGGCAGGGGAGACCCTATGGCAACTGGTCCTGATGACACAGAATCCCCTTGAGGTGCCCAAAAATTTGGACAGGCTGGACTTGGGTCCCAAAGTAAAGCTGGAATGCAGGCCTCTGGCAATTTAGGACTCATTGTAGATCCTGATAGGGGGCTAAAAGGCAAGTTCGGCATGGAGGAGGGGCACCATCCGAGGTCAGAAAGAGCCAAACAGGTGCCCAGGAAGTTGACAGAGAAAGACGAGAGAAAAATACACACACACATACAAGTAGCCCAAGGCCTCAGCAGTCTCTGAACACCCTGAACATCCCACCCCCAAGAAGATGTCACTACTGTACTCAGACCAAGTGTAGACAAAACTCAGGGCATTTCACACATCTTGAATGGCTCATAACACAGCTTGGCATTTCCGAAATGTACACAGTGTTATGCAGAAAACTCAGCTACCTTATTTTGGTTGTCAGTCATGGGGTTTTCCTGCCCAAGCTGGCTTTGAACCGCGATACTCAGATCTCAGCCTCCTGAGTATCTAGGGTGACACATTGTGAGCCACAAGCAATTCCAGGCTTCAGCCACCTGTTAGACCCAGGGGAAACCCAACTCATCAGGCCACAAACCACATGCAACCCTTCACTTCAGACTTTGACACCAGCATTCAAAACCATTCTTCCATAGATGGAGAGCATATAATTGACACTACCATCCCACCCCTGCTCCCATTCACCCACTCCCTGCCTGACACAGGCCACAACCTCTGGGTTCTTGGTAAGGCATCACCCACCCTGCTATGGTTTCACACTGGGAAAAACCTGGGTAGTTCTTAGAAATGTCTGTACACTGATGCCAGCACCTGGTCTCACAACCACAGCACCTCCATTACTTCACCATCTCTTGCAAGCAAGGAAGAGATGTCTTTCTTTCTTTCCTCTTCCTTCCTTCCTTTCTTCCATTCTTTCTTCCTTCCTTTCTTCCATTCTTTCTTCCTTCATTGCTTTCTTTCTTTCTTTCTTTCTTTCTTTCTTTCTTTCTTTCTTTCTTTCTTTCTTTCTTTCTTTCTTTCTTTCTTTCTTTCTTTCTTTCTTTTTGGTTGAGGGGCTTGAACTCAGGGCTTGGAAACTGTTCCTGAATTCTAATTTTCCTTAAGGCCAGTGCTCCACCACCTGAACCACAGTGCCATTTCCGGTTGCAGATTGGAGATGAGGCTCTCCTTGGACTTTCCTGCCTGGTATGGGAAACAAGATCCTCTGGATCTCAGACTCCCAAGTGGCCAGGATGACAGGCGTGGGATGACAGACATCAGCCACCTGCACACGGCTTGAGGTTTCTGGTCCTTCAGAATTTCCAGCTAGTCCTCTAGACACTACCACCTAGAAACCCCTCTAACTCCCTCAGGTACAGCAAAGAGAGGCTCAGAATCTGGGTGGAGCCACGGACATTAAAGGGCCCCCTCCACATTACTAGCCCTTTCTAAGCTCCCATTTGCCTCCTATAAATGGCGTGGTCATCCAGGGCATATCAGAAACACTAGGAGTTTTGGGTCCTGCCCTGTATCCCCCTCCTCACCCAACCAGTACCTGAGGATTTCTGGGGCCAGGTGCTCCATGTCCCAGTGGAAGACATTGGGAGGGTTGCTGATAATGGGGTCCAGGGGTGTTCAGGGCAGAAGGAGTGTCCAGCTCCCTTCTGTCAAAGAAGGAGACACAAAGCATGGATGGAGCTAATAAGAGCTACAGGGCATAGCCATGCACTGGTCACCAAGGTCCCTTGGAGAACTTTTTTATGTTGACAGCCCTTGGGCTTGACCTTGGGGCCTGGGTGCTGTCCCCAGACAAGCGCTCTGCCAGCTGAACCATGGTGCCACTTCTGGCATTTTCTGTGTATGCAGGACCTAGGAATTGAACCCGGTGTTTCCTGCATGGTAGGCAAGCCCTCTACCTCTAAGACACAATCTCAGCCCTGCATAGCTGTTCTTTTGTGACCCATTGGGCCTGTCTCCAGACAGTCTTGCACATCTGTACTGAGTTTCTCACCAACAGCCCAGGCTGGAAATGAACACGCTCTGCTATGTTGTCCATCATCTGTTGCACCTTTGCTCTCTGTGCTTCATGTCAGATCCTTCTTGTTAAGCAAGACCTCCTTTTCAAATGCTGCCTCTAAGAAGCCCGTTCTGATCACCATGGCAGAACTGGAGCCTCTCTGCTCTGCAGGCTTCTGGCCATATCACGCTCTGCCTTCCGTCCAGTGTTTTTTGAGAGCACATGAAGGAGAAGGCTTGGCTTCCATCACTGGATTTCTGAAGGCCCTGATACACCACCCAGGGACAGGTGTTGTATCACACTCCGAGAGAGGGCGCTCGAGGCCTGGGCAGTCTGTGGGCAGCAAGATGGGGCCATTTCTTTGTGTGGGCTTGAACTCAGGATCTGGGAGCTGTCTCTCTGAGGTTACGTGCTCAAGGCTGGTGTTCTACCACTTGAGCCACAGCTCTACTTCAGGCTTTTTGGTGGTTCCATGGAGAGTAGATTCTCACAGGCTTTCCAGCTTATGGCTGGCTTCAAACCGTGATCCTCAGATCTCATCCTCCCGAGTAGCCACAATGACGGGTGTGAGCCTGAGCCCCGGGTGATGGGCACCAAAGGCTTTTATTTTATTTTTTGTGCCCATTTCTCTCCTGTCAACTAGCAATCCCTAGTTGAAATAATTAATTAGAGGGGATCAAGATCCTCTCCTAGGTCAGTTAATCCAAGGAGATGAAGTATCTTTGGAAAAGTCTAGTTTTAGTCGGCCTAGTCGTATGTGGGTGGGGTGGGGGTGTGTGGGTGTGGGTGTGTGTCGGAGATACCCCTATCTCTCTGGTTCCTCATCCTCCCAGCTGGGAGGATACTCACCCCAAGGAAGGTGGGGGGGAGGGTACCTAAGGTCACATCCAGGGGGATGATCCGAATTATGTCCTGCAATTGAAGCCTGGACAAATACAGGAAAGAAAGAGAAGTTTTGGGGAACATCAAGGGAAACCCCTTACCTTTGGCTACAAGTACCAGTGAGAAGACTGAATCCATCTTTCTTGGTAGTCAGATAAAAGGTGTGCACTCTTCATTTATTTTAATATTGTTGTGTGAGTCCTAGGGCTTGGATTCAGGTCCTGGGTGTTATCCCTGACCTTCTGATTTTCTGATTGTTAAATGGAGATACGAATCTCAAGGACTTTCCTGCTCAGGCTGTCTTTGAACCACAGTTCTCAGATATCAGCTTCCTGAGTAGCTAGGATTGCTGCTGTGATCCACTGGCACCAGGCTAAAAATGGGGAATTTTTAGAAAAGAAAACCTCAGATATCACTATTAAGATACTTCAACCTCAACTCATTTCATCAGACATTTGTAAATTTTCTCTTTTCCTTCATGTAGGAATACTGCAGTCAATATCAACTCAGTTGTGGGACTAGATCAATTGTATGTAAATTGCTAGTAACTAAATCAAGAACTGTTACATCAAAACAAATGAAATCCTCATTTGGAAGAATTGTTTTCTCTTTTTATTACAAATCTTTGCTTGATTACTTCCTAATGTGATATTGGACCTCTTAACAGAGTGATGACATTTTCTTTCTCTTCAGCAGTTGTCCTTCTTCCACATGTGGTCAAATATTTAAGATTTCAAAGATTTCGATTGATAATTCACTAAGCTGACATTTAAGAAATTGTGCATTTCTGGAATTTGGTCTACTGTCTTGTTCTTTCATACACAGGCTTTGTAAGATTTATTAGTTCTAGAAGAAATTCTACTTTCCAATCTTCGTATGACCAATTTCAGTCTCTCTCATCAGTCTTTCTGACCCTCTCTCTGGAGTCTCATTGCAGTCTGCCTCATAAAAAATTATATTAGTTATTAGCTAAATGACCCTCAGCTTTTGTTTCTTGCTGACTTCATGTCATCTGTGATAGCAGCCCTGACTGGCTGTGCTTACTGGAGTTTTTTGTTTGTTTTGTTTGTTTGTTTTAGAGGTCTAGGAATACTATTCAAAGTAGTAGCTTCTTTGGGCCCCAGTGATCCCTTGACCTATATTCAATGGGTTTTTTCCCTAAAGACACAAAGAACAGCTCACTAAATTCCTGTTGTAATTTTCTCAAAATCAGTCAATGTGGCATCCTTGCAAAGCCATAAATAATCCTCTATAACAACTTACAGAAATGGTCTATCAAATTGGCTTTTCAGGGTTGACTGTGAAAAATGTTCATTTCCAAGTCTACATCATAAAACTGATCACATCCCTTGGAGGTTCCCCTTCCTTCCTTATCTTATGATAGATCAAAACATAATATTCTAGTTGTGGTCAGCCTGGAGCACATTTCCCCAAGAATATTCTGTTGTGTAAAAGAGAACCAACTATCAAAATAAAGGTGAAAATAATTGTCTACTACAGAATGATTTATCTTGCTTATATCCATTGTTATTTTCATTACTTCCAACACAAGGATAATTTATATTGGGATTAGACAAGTGGCAAAGATTAATGGAATAAACATCCAGTTTACTTTCATATATCCAATATAATATATTTAACCCATTATTGGAAAATTAAATTCAATTGTAGAAACAATGTTAGAAATATAAAGTAAGCCTCAATACGTGAAATCTGGCACACATACACCATCTACTCAGAAATGCAGTCTCTTTATAAATATTTATTTGTTACAGAATAATAAAAATTTAACTAATGAATATGACTTTTATGTGTCATCTGAAATACTCCTCGTGTACATAATTGTATGTAATTTTATGGATGTCACCTGCACATGAATTTAACATGCATGTAGAATTCAAATTTCCATAGTTTAAACTAGATGAGAGGAATCATACCCTCATGTACTGTGTGGTGTAAATTTTCCCACAGTGCTGAACCTTTCCACCTAATACCGAGTCATGTGCAATAATTTATTATTTGATGTTAAGATGAGTGCTAAGTGTAGAATGCACTTTGAATTATTACAATAATTCCCAGAATTAAAGCAGTAATGATACATTATGCAGGAAATATATTATTGAATTCAGTTTCACTTTCTTCTTTTCTGTAGCTGCTAAAAGTAAAATTATATATTAAATATTCAACATTAAGAAATCAATAATAAGTAATCTATTATTAAAATGATGTAGTACTAAACTGTTATTTTAACCATAGTTCTAACAAATTGTGATGAAAAGAACATTTAATAGAATTATGGGTAATATTGTTAAACTTACCAGCTTGTTGTTTTCTAATTGTGTCATTTATTATTTTTGGTCCAAGTTGTGTCTTAATTGTTTAGTTTTTTATTTTTATCTCTATTGGTTTGATGATTGTGCATTTTGTTTTCCCTTTTTAATGACTGACATGAGACTGAAAATCAGTATGCTAGTTTATTACTTGCTATATTAAAGTAAAATTACTACTCACCACAGCTGTTCTAATCTTTGTATATTACAGTATTTTCCCCAGTCCTATATCTTATATTGCTGCTCTCATGTAATTTATTTTATTTTTATTGAAATTTTAGTGTCAATTTAATGTACAGAAGGGTTATAGTTAAAGAAGTAAGGTAATTGGTTCATTTCTTTTCTAGCTTGTTACCCCTTCACCCATTTTTCTCCCTCTTCTCTCCAAACGGCCCGTCCAAGATTATGTCCAACATGTTGTCTTGTGTATTTCACTGTTGCATAGGTTCTGCATTTGTCCTTTGTCTCACCATTTTTCCCTTTCCCTTCGCTAGTTCAGATCAACATATTTACAATACCCAGGGTATTAAAATCAAATACAGTGACTACAGGGGATAAACCATAGTTGGGGAAAACACAAAAGGATGAAAAAGAATCGCATAGTACATTAAGAACAATAACAACAAAGAACATGTCTTGGAGTTCATTTCACATAGAATCACCTTATATGCTCATATGTACATAGCTATAGAGCTATTCTGCTAAACTTATCCTTGATATACACAATAATGCACCCCTATTACCCAGTAATCCCATTTATGGGCATTTAACCAGGTGACCACAAACAAGGCCACACTAAAGCTACCAGAACAATTATGTTTATCACAGTATTATTTACCATAGGTAAGATATGGGATCAACCCAGATGACCCTCAGTAGATAAATGGATCAAGAAAATGAGATGCACACACGCACACATGGAATACTATGCTTTCATCAGAAAACTGATACCACCTCATTTGCAAGGAAATGCAAGTTCTTGGGAAAAATCACATTAAATGAAATAAGCCAGACTTAAAGAAACATTGGTCCCATGGTTTTTCTTATTTGAAATAATTATTTAACATCAAGGATAATCTCGTGTATTTTAATTTGACATTTTATTCTATGTTGAGCATCCAACATTATTGTTATACTGTTTGTTATTATTTCTGCAAATAGGCAGATATATATATTTTTAAATGTTCTTCTTATCTATTACTGAAGGAAGAACATCTAAAAGAGCAAACCCTTTAGGAAGAACAACTCCTACTTACTTAGCTTCATTCCTATGTAAGACCAATGTTGTCCCCTGTATTCTCATGTCGTACCTTACAACTGTATTCCTCATCATTCTGTATATCTACTATCTTCTACATTGTGAATTAATGCCCCAGAAATTCCACTCCGCTTTACTTTAAAAAAATTCTCTCTTAATGTTTGAGGTTGGTTTGTGTGTGTGTGTGTGTTTGTTTGTGTGTGTGTACAAAAATCAGAAGACAACATTTTTCCTCATATAGAATACATCGTTGAGGTCATTATAAGTTGTTGCTAATGGGAGAAGTCTCTTGCTATTTTAAGGATGAATCAGAAAAATATATTTATGCATGCACACAGTTGCTTTATTAATCTGTATTTGAACAGTGAACTTCGATTTATATCTTGTCTGTTGTTGTGAATAACAATGAACTACAGATATGTTTATGAGTTACCCAGAGAGAAATAATTGCATGATTGGTGGGTCAGATGATATTTCAACTTTTCTTTAGAAAACGGCATACTACTTTCTACAAGGAGATTACTAACCTGTATTTTGACCACGAGTGTAGAAAATTTCCTTTTCTCCACACTCTCACCAGACAACATTTTGAGTTTTTTTAAGGGAAGGTTTTTAATGTCTGCAGTATCCAAGACTGGCCTTAGACTCAAATCCTTTTACTCCAAACTCCTAAACGCTTGTAATTACGCGCCTTTACCACCACATCTGGTTCCTTCATTTTTTTGATAAGAGTTATAATAGTTATGAAGTAGTATCATAGTAAATTTGAATTGCATTTCTCTAATGACTTCT
The DNA here is from genome assembly GCF_024711535.1 of Dipodomys merriami. NCBI lineage: Eukaryota > Metazoa > Chordata > Mammalia > Rodentia > Heteromyidae > Dipodomys > Dipodomys merriami. The sequence continues at coordinate 537,092 of NW_027206192.1, read as the reverse complement.
GTTCACAAAGCATTAAGCCAGCATAGAAGTTTTATTAAACACAGCTTTCTAAATCGACTGGTGATATTCAGGGCTTTTTTGAAAATATGTCTATTCAGAACTTTTGTCCATTTTTAATCAATTTTCTTGTTAATCTCATCTTTAATCTCTCTATACAAAATCAATTATTAATTCAAGGTAGTAGAAAGGAAAAAAATAAATTCCTAACATTTTTCAATGTCAATAACATGATACTGCTTAAATTATTTTCTGTTTATTCTTGAGACTTTATAACTCAATTTAGTTAGACCTTTTACAAGGCTATATGTGTTTTATTTATTTTACGTTGATTGTTCTTTCTAAACCTGTGTCAATAATTTCCCTTGGTTTCTTTCTGTCTCATGTAGTTCAGATTTCAAAATGAAGAATAAATGGAAAGAAGCAAACAAAAAATACAGTTCCTCTCATCTTATGATGCCTCTACAAGAATGAGGAAAACGTTCATCCTTCTGAGGACATATGACAGAATATCAAAAAGACAATTCATTCTTTTTTTTTTTTTTATGTCGGTCGTGGGGCTTGAACTCTGGGCCTGGGTGCTACAGTGCCACTTCCGGTTTTCTGGTTGTTTATTGGAGATAGGAGTCTCACGGTCTCTCCTGCCCAGGCTGGCTTTGAACCGCGATCCTCAGATCTCAGCCTCCTGAGTAGCTAGGATTACAGGTGTGAGCCACCAGCGCCCGGCTAATTCTTTTAGGTCTTCTTTAACTTTGCAATGTAACTTAAATGATATAAAACACAATATACTATGCAGATACTTTTATGTTTTCTCAGTTTTGCACATCTTCATATGGTCTTCAGCTCAGTCTACAACATTCCTTGATGATTCTCTCCCTGATATTTTTACACTACCAAAACATAAGATAACCAGTTTGATTTACGGCATGAGAAGTTATCCACCTGGCTTCCTTGGAAGTAGAGCATGGTCAATAGATAACATTACTTCTGGTTGCTCACTGCATGTAATGGTTTCTCTAATACTTATTGTATTCTATTTAGTATTTGAAAAAACTCTTGGCTCAACTCACAGCTCATTCATAGAAGTTTATTTTAAGTATTTCACTAGTTTTATGTCTCTTAATTCTTAAGATAACATTTGTTATAAAACTAAAGTTATTGCCATTTTAGTGTTGGGAAAAATTGTAATGAAAGACAGTAAGTGCATGGCCCAAAGACACACGGTGAGGAAGGAAATGAGTCAAAGTTTCCAAAGGTCTTTCAGCAATACAAAAAAGTTAGATAAAATCTGTACATTTTCTTACTCTCTCAATTCAGTAGTCAAATTGTCCAAGAAATAATAGCATACCTAATATTGCCCATGGTGATTGTTTTCTGTCACCTTTTGTCTTCAATACAGACTGTGTTGGTGACATTGGGTTATCATGCACAGAGCTGAGCCGATAAATTGAGGTCCAAATAGAGGCAAATTTCTTCTGCCCCACAGTTCCATTATCCTTTTTAAAAAGTACTGAATCTTTTAAATATCATCCCTTACTGTCTTTTTAAGAAACCAAAAATGAAATAAATTCACATATAATCACTCCTAAAGGCTTTCAAAGTAGGAGATGATAAAATAGGTCCCCATGAAGTAAATTTTCTTCATTTTTAAAAATTATTCTGAAAGCCATGTATTGGTTGGTCACACCTGTAATTCTATCTACTCATGATATTTACTCAGGAGCCTGAGATCTGTAGATAACAGTTGGAAGCCAATCAGGGCAAAAAAATCATGAAATTATTTTTCAAAATTTTTAATGAACTAGCAAAGAGCCAGCAATGGAGATGTAGCTCATATTGTAGCTCAACAATCTAGAGAGGAAAGGCCTAGCAAGACCTTGAAACCCTGATTTCAAACTCTGATCACGTCAACACACATGCATATGTGTGTGGGGGCACACGCACATACACATTTATTCATATTTGCTCCATTCTCTTACTCTCTCAATTCAATATTATATTGAATATTGGGGTTATAGTTACATGAGCAAGGTAATTAGTACATTTCCTATTAAGCATTGTTATGTCCTCCTTTATATTTCCCCTACCAGCCCTTCCCTCCCACATCCAGAATTATGTTCCCCTCCCCCTTTCTCCCCACTTAAATTTTAACGTTTATTTTTCAACATAGTGTCTTGTGCATCTCATTGTTACAATGGGTAAAACTGTAACCTTATTTGAGCATTTTTCCCCTTCCCCTCCCCAAATTAGAGAAACTTACATACAAGATGTAGGGGAATCAACTTCAAATACAATGAAAACAGAGGTTATAGCGTGGAGTAGGAGCATATACAGAAACCAAAAAATCACATAGCACATTATAAGTACGTTAGACACAATAGCAAGAAACAAACAAACAAACAAAAATAACAAACACTTGTGTCCTTATCTTGGTGTTCATTTCCCTTACCATCATCTTATCTGGTCGTATGCACGTAGCTTTTGACCTTTTCTGCTTATCCCAGACATATATTCGTTATTGAAAGTAAGGGAAACCATGGGACCTATGTTTCTTTGGACTTGGCTTACTTCACTTAATAATTTTTTTCCAAGTCTTTCCATTTCCTAACAAATTGGGCGATGTCATTCTTACTGATGGAGGCATAGAATTCCATTGTGTATATATACCACATTTTCTTGATCCATTCATCTACTGAGGGGCATCTGGGTTGGTTCCATATCTTAGCTATGGTAAATAATGCGGCAATAAACATAGTTGTGCTGGTAGTATTAATATGTTCTTGTTTGTGCTCATTTGGGTAAATCCCCAAAAATAGGATTTCTGGGTCATAAGGGATCTTTATGTGGAGTCTTTTGAGCAACCTCCAGACTGCTTTCCCAAGTGGTTGAAAAGTTTACATTCCCAACAACAATACCGTATGATTCCAGGGTGGGCACATGTCCTCCATAAAAATATGGAACGATCCAGGAATTTGCAGGTTATCCCTGTGCAGGGGCCATGATAATCTTCTCTGTATCATTCCAATGTTAGTGTATGTGATGCTGAATTGAGCACAGAACATTTTTATATAAAAAGGGTAGTTGATTTTATTAAACTAGACAATTCAACGAAAAGTAAGTTCAAAACAATTGCCATGAAAATTTAGAACCAAATATTTCTTACATAAACACACATTTAAGTATAAAGTCTAGATTGATATGTCAAAAACAAAATAATTCCAGATATTTGTTGTTCAAGAGATTTGTAGGAGGAGGAATTCAATTATTCTATTCAAGGCACTAGTCATAATGAACACTGCAGCAAGTGTTAAGGTTTGTTAAAAGTTTTTATGTTTTAAATATGTTTAATTTGGGGAATTTGCTTATGTATGCCAAAATTAGGACTGTTTGGCAGGTATAAACTTTTCTATAAAGTATTTAAGATTTATGGTATCAGACATATACTACTAGGTATGTACATTTCAGAGTTTATAGAAACTTTATTAATGAGAAGTTGCAAAGTCTTTGTGTAAAGAAGCAGAGTGAAGAGTTAAGATTTTAACTACACAGTTTCTTTGAAAACTTTATTTGTTAGCGAGGAACAAATGATGATATAAGCCATAAATAAATGATGAGATGAGCCATAAATGGTAATCTTAGTGGCTAATTTTAATGACTACTCATATTCTATAAAACTCTTTTTGAATATCATAAACTTCGCCAGAGTTAAATTTACAGGAATATGAGAAAATAGTAAAATCTAATATGCAGTACACTTCAAAGACTGAAAACACTGGCAATTGGATTGTTTTATTATGTTTTTAATCTTAATATTTAATTATTGGTTTCCTTTATTTGTAGCAATTTATTACTTGTTGTAATATAGTACAACTTTTGTAAGTAATCATTAGGAGGTCATCATTGAGAAGGTTACTGGGATGTCCATACCATTTTTTATATGTGCATGTGAATTTACAAAGTGGAAAATTAAGAACATAATATTTACTTAAAAATGAAAAAAAATAGAGTCTTAATCAGGAGTGTTGATAAATGTAAACACCTAAAATCTTAGCCGTAGGCTAACACAGCGGTATTACAGAGTTGAGGCCACAAAAGTGAGGGACTGTGTTTTGTTTTGTTTTGTTTCGTTGAATTTGTTGGTCATGGAGCCTGGGTTCTGTCCCTCAGCTCAAGGCTAGCGCTACCACTTGAGGCACAGCACCTCTTCCATCTTTTTCTTCTTATGTTGTGCTGAGGAATCAAATCCAGGGCCTCATGCATGCAAGCCAAGCCCTCTAAAACTGAGCCACCTTCCCCACACCTAAGAAACTGTGTTTTAAAAAAATCATCTAAACAGGGGCCCTGGGTTCAATTCCTCAGCACCACATAAGCAAAAAGAAAAAACCCATAAGTGGCGCTGTGGCTCAAGAGATAGAGTGCTAGCCTTGAGCTGAAGAGCTGAGGGGCAGCGCCCAGGCCCAGAGTTCAGGCCCCACGACCGGAACAAAAAAAAAATCATCTAAACAATATTTGCTTTCTGCTTTGGGTTATATAATGAAATATATGAATATCTTTTTATGTTTTTGTGAATTGTCGTACTTCTAAATTTATACTAACTTCAGCCACTTTATCCATTACAAAGTCATGAAATATCTGAGAATTTGCTTCTGTGAAGGTTGTTTTTCCATGTATAATTTATTCTGCGTCATTTTTATTTTTATCAAAATAACACATTTCACTTTGATGGGTTATAATACATCAAATATGAATATTCTCATACTGCTCTTGTTTATCTGTTATGCACTTTAAATATTATGATATTTCCCTCTCTCTTTCACTGTCTCTCATTTCCTCTTTCTTTTTCATGCTCCATTTCTGCTACTTAGAATTTCTGCTGGTCTACTATTATCCTTAAGGATCCACTGGTTTTGTAGCAACATAATAGTGACCATCAGTTACTTTTGCATTCTTTAAGAGTTATAAAAGTGACGTGATATTATTCTTTGCGATTCTAAATGGCAAAACACCAGATCTCACTTTTACTATTATTTATATAAATTTTATCTCATAGGAATCATTGGGAGAAATAAGATACTTTTAACCTGTAACCTAAAAGTACTTTTTTTTTTTACAAACAATCTTTTTCTTTTATTTTCAGTTAGTACCTTCCTGTAATGAAAACAAAGCTATCCTATGGAAAGTAGACAGAAATTGTTCACAGGGATGAAAAACAAAGGAATGGGGGAAGTGAGTAAAACGGATGCACATCATAGAGCACAGATCCTCAGAGCAATTTATCTTGTACACTTTGTGAGAATGACAATGTGCTGGTAACTATAGAGTAATTCACTGAACAACTGATATATACACACATATAGTTATATGTGTATATTTATTTATATATGCATATATGTGTATATGCTCTTATATATGTACACATGTATGTTACTATACACACACATACATATACACATGTATACATGCACACATGGAGAAAGACACATAGGTACAGCCAACACAAGTTTCACTAGTTGTTGAATATGCCTTACATGGAATGCTTGGAACAATATATGTTGAAGATGTATTTGTCTCTAAGAGTTTTTTACCACTCCTCTTGTCTCTTAAATCGGGTGGTTTTTGAGAAATTTGACTGATAAAATGCAGTTCAAGTGATAGCAAGTCACTCAGAAATCTCAGTAAATATAAGTCATATGGTGTCTCCCTGCTCCTCACGGAATGCTTGCTCTTGTAGACACTCTCAACAACCATAGCACCAGGAGAATACCCTGGTAAAAAATGAAGTTATAAGGCTTTAAATGGCATGCTTCCTTGAGCTCTTTTCCAACAGGCAGCATCAATTCCTAAGCAAAAGAGTGATTCCTCAGAAGACTGGATTCTACATATATATTTAACCAACCCACGTGAAAAGTCCTAGGTGAGAAATGCTGACTGAAGTCTTACTAATTTCCTGGTCAAGAAAATAAAGAAAAAAAGAAAGTATTTTTAATGTATTAAAGTTTGAGAATAATTTGTAACCTGTCAATAAATGTGTAGAATAAAATTATACGAGCTGACAAAGAATAATGTTTCATTTATGTGCTCTTGGATTGGTGAGTGATTTTAGGTGTGTCTACACAAGTAGAATCAGCATAAATCAAGCCAGCAATACTTCAATTAAGATATAAGGAAAGAATACACGTTGATCCATTGTAACAATGAGATGTACAAGACACTCTATCAGTGGGGGTGTGAATGGGGGTGTTGGGGAGGTGTGAAATAAAGAGATGGTAGCGGAAAATTAAAGGAGGGGGTAACAGTGCTCAATAAAAATGTGCTTATATCTTAGCTATGGTAAATAATGCTGCAATAAATATAGTTGTGCTGGTAGCTATAGGATGATCTAGTTTGCAATAACAAGTATATGTCTGAGTCAAACAGAAAAGGTCAGATAAGTTGATATTAGGGAAATGAACCCCAAGATAAGTATATAAATGTTTTTTTTTTCTTTCACGGGGTTGTTTCTAACATATTTATAAGATGATTTCTTGGTTGCTTTGTATGTCCCTCCCCTATGGTATAAACCCTGCTTTCATTGTACTTGATGTTGGTATAATTTGTGGAGGGGAAAGGAAAAAAAACAAATCGTTTAAATAAGGATACAGTTGGACCCAGTGCAACAATGAGATATACAAGTCTTTATGTCAAAAAACGAACTTTACAATTTTGGTTGGGGGGAGGATCAGGTGGGGGGGCGCGGGAGAGTGTGGGAAGTGATAGGAAGGGGAAACAAAGGAGGGGGCAACAATGCTTGATAAAAATGTACTCATTGTCTTGCTCATGTCATTGTAACTCCTCTATACAGTATTTTCACAATAAAAAGAAAGAAATGTACTCATTACCTTACTTATGTAACTGTAACTCCTCAGTACATTATATTTTATGCATACACACACAGATAGATAGATAGATAGATAGATAGATAGATAGATAGATAGATAGATAGATAGATAGATAGATAGATAGATAGATAGATAGATAGATAGATAGATAGATAGATAGATAGATAGATAGGTAGGTGGGTAGGTAGATAGATAGATAGATAGATAGAGAGAGAGAGAGAGAGAGAGAGAGAGAGAGAGAGAGAGAGAGAGAGAGAGAGAGAGAGAGAGATGGAAAATTTCTGTACTTATAAGAAGTTGTATTTGTCACTCAATATCAGTAAGGTATTGGTTTTAGGACCAGAGGTATATTAAAACTTTGGATACTCAAATTCTCTACATGAACACAGTAAATTATTTACATTAGAATCTGCCCACAAGCTAGTGCATTGTAATTGCTATGAAAACGTTTACTGCATTCTATGTTTGTAATGAAAAATAATAGTATATGCACTATCAACAGATACAATTTTTTGAAATAAATTTTGTCTGCAGTTTGTGGGTGGAATTGGGACAGCAATTCTGAAAAGCACAAATTTCATCACCAAGACCGGTCTGCAAATTATAACAAGGAGCTAATACAGCATCATGGAATAGTATGGAATTCCAAGTAGAAGTACTTGAATTGAGACATTATCAGAAAGTATAACAACCCAGGGACATTTTTTTATTATTGTGAAAATACTGTACAGAGGGGTTACAAGTACATGGTCAAGATAATGAATACATTTCTTATCCAGCATGGTAGCCTCCTCTTTTGTTTCCCCTTCCCATCCCTTCCCATCCTCCTTCCGCCCCCCTACCCAATCCTCCTGGCTACCCCCATCCCTGCATCAAAGTTGTAAAGTTCATTTTTCAACATAACGACTTGTAAATCTCGTTGTTGCAATGGGTCCACCTGTATCCCTATTTAAACGATTTGTTTTTCCCCTTCCAATCCACAAATTATGCCGACATCAAATACAGTGAAAGCAGGGGTTATACTGTGGGGGAAGGATATCCAAAGCAACAAAGAAATTATCTTATAAATGTGCTAGAAAGAATTTTCAATATCTAGTATATGTCTGAGTCAAGCAGAAAATGTCAGATAAGGTGATGTTAGGGGAAAGAACCCTAAGATATGTACTCAAACCCAGGGAATTTTTAGAAGTGCAGCTGCTAGTTTTCTCAAGGAGAGTTTTCAGAACACTTATTGAAGCACAAGTCAGAACCTCAGTGAAGTGTAGATGGTTTTCCCTCAACTTTCTCACATGCTCAGTCATTACTAATCAACATATAGCTCCTCTTGAATAATCCTCTAATAACGAAATGTTGATGGAGTGTTTATATGCAGAAAACGTGGAAGGCTAACTTTTTTACCATTTTGGACAGTCTGTATTCTATGATCCAGCAGAGAGAAAACTAAGTATCCATTTACAACCTTCTGAATAATTCTGATTCTGCCCACATCAGTTATTTATTCATACTTGTGCCTGAGTGAGATGATTTTAAAATAATTTAGTCATTTAAATTTAAAATTTAAATATGGAATGAAATTAGTTCCAATGCATTACATTACGATATTTAGCAACAACTGAGAAACCTAAAGGTCTATAAGAATTTTTTAATTGAATGAAGGGATGTTGGAATTTGGTACTCTACAGTTTAAGCAATTTGCAGGAAGAATTGGCAAAATAAAATTTACATTTGCAGAAGTCTTGACACTTATTAAAATTTGTATATTGAAACGAACACAAGCCTCAACAATATGTTAATGCTATCCTCTTATTTATCTTTAAAGGTTTATGCTTCTGTTCTCTTAATAATAAAACTTCAAAAAATGTATTTTTACCTAGTTGTGCAAAGGGGTTTTGCTTCATCATGTCAGTGTTGAATAAAGTGTATGTGCATTTCAATGTGTAGTGCATCTGGATCATTGTCAAACTTTCCATTTTTCTTCCTTCCCTTACCCCAACCCCACCTATCCCTTCAAATATCCTACTTATATTCTCACATATGTGCATTGAGTGCTATATGTACATTGACTGTATTAGTCCACCATTTCCCTCTCCATTATTCTGCCCTACTCCTTTCAAGCCCAGATCCCCTTTTAAGACTTGTTTGAACTTCATGGTATTTTGTTAAATATCTCTACCTTTGACATTTGGCTATGGGTTTGCCATATCCACTGTTCCATGTTAGACTTACCTAAATGTGTATATTTCTCTCCACATTTCTTCTGTCTGAATGGCCAAGATAAGTCTCCTTTACTATTCACCTTCTCTCCTAAATTTAGAATTTGACCTTCAGGGCCATCCAATAATGCTCTTTTTTTCTCTACACTCTTAAGATGGAAGGGAAATAATTTCCATGCTCTTTGCATTATTTTTCCATCATGAATTTCCATCACTTATTACTTTAGCAGTCTAAATTTAAAGTAATATTTTCTGCATTATATTCAAAAATTTAAGTGAATATCAAGGGTAATTTACCTAGTATTGGACGATCTTCAATTTTTGATGATAGAAGTAGGAGTGAGTTTTAACTATGCAGATAACACTATTTATTGAGCCTGTAGTCATAAATTTTTAATAAATTTCGAGTTACTTTTTATTAATAATTTTAAAAGTATTATTTCAGGATTTGAAATGCTGCTCCAATTATTTTAAAAGTTTCACAATAAGTTAGACTGTACTTTCCCCCCATTTTCCCCACTAGTTCAGATTGTCTACTTTGGCTTTATTGTTTGAGAAGCCAAGGGAAGAGGATAAACAGAGAGATGATCATTACTCATGTATCTCCTTCCTTTTCTGTTTCTTCTATTCTTGCTCAGAAAAAGACTGGAGCAGAGTGATGCTTGACTTCACCATACAAGGAAGCATTCCTGGCATGTCAATTATTGTTTCTCAGAATCACTTAAACTGCTTACTCTTGCCTTCTCTGTAACAGTAACCTAACTATGGCTACCTTGGTGCAGGAGGAAGCACACTAACAGGTTGTTACCTGTAAATTGTTATTTTATATCTCAGCTTACTGCTACCAAATATAGAAAGCTTTGTCTACATAAATGCAAAGGTACTGATTGTTCAACAATAACTTAGTGAGGAATAGACAATTCCAGTCAGCTACCCCCTCCTCTCGTATCCTCCCTTCCATTCCCCTCCCCTCATTTACCCAGCCTTCCCTTCTTCTTTCTTTGTGTCTCTCTCCTCCATATTCATCTCTGTCTTCTCTCTTTTTCTTTTCCATTAGCAAGTGATTTGGTTTATCACACGACACATAAATACTTGAACAAATATTTCTTTCTCCTCTTTTTGTGATTATTTATTCTTAAGAAGTGAGTTCTAGGTCTCTCTGTTCTATTCTAGATCTCTCTGCTACCTAGCACTCACTCTATTCTTTACTAGCACTCTCTGCTCTCTCACTGCATTATTCTAGCTCTCTCTGCTCTCTCTCTGCTCTCTCTCACTGCTCGATTCTAGCTCTCTCTGCTACCTAGCTCTCTCACTTCTCTTTTCTAGCTCTCTCTGCTCGCTCTCTCTCTTTCTGCTCTCTCTGCTCTTTTCTAGCTATTTCCTCTTTCTTTCGCAACTCTTTCTCATTCCCAGGTCTTTCCCAGCCAGGTGGAGTTCCAATCTTGCCTGGTCCCAGCAGGTCTACTGAATAAACCTACCCCTAACCTGAAAAAAAAGTGAGTTCTAGCAGAGCACCAGTGGCTTACACCTAGATACTGGGTAGGTTCAAATTTGACAATTGCAATTCAAAGCTCTTCCAAGTAGACAAACCTAAGAGATTCTTTTCTCAACTTGTGGTAAAAGGAAGAAGTGAAGTTGTGGCCCAGGTGGTGTAGAGCAAACATTGAGAACTCAAGCCCAGATAGAACTCAAGGCCAGGAGTTCAAAGCCCAGTATCAGCACAATATTAAAAAAAATGAATCCTTTGTCCTTGAAAAGGAATATTTCTCCAAAAATTCATACGCAGGACAATTTTCAAGGTCCAAGACTATTTGAAAGTCTCTTTCACATATTAAACTGATTCAACTGCTTGACTCACATTATCGAAAATAGGAGTCACACTTCACATTAGAAAGTATGCCCACTGCTTCGTTTAAGGATTCAGGTGGACCTGTTGCAACAATGAGAAGTACAAAATGTCATGTCAAAACCAGCTTTACAATGTCGGTGTGGGGGGGGGAGGGGGGTAAAATTGGGTGGGGGGAGGGGGGAGGCGGGGAAGGGATGTGAAGGGTAAACAAAGGAGGAGGCTGCAATGCTTGGTAAGAAAAGTATGCATTATCCTGCCCATGTAATTGTAGCCCCTCTGTACAGTATGTTCCCAAATAAAATAAAATACAATTAAAAAAAACAATTCTTACAAGTTTTAATATAAAGGAAGCATGAGAGCGAAATTCACCTCACTTGGTTGAGTTAGGTTTGACTCACTGACATACTTTTGCAAGTAAATTAGGGACGGTATACATGTAAGGACGTCTATATAAATGGTTTTCTAGGAGAGAGAATGAGCTAGCTGCTGTCCAAGTTTGAATCAGAGTAAGTTTATTCCTATGATATGGTAAAGAGAAGCTCATCTCACAGAACACTATGCAGACAGTAATTTCAAAAGGATTAAAAACCCATGTCTATGTTTTGAACAGCCAAGTTTTCACAAACAAAAAACAGTTTTCTGAGCCAAGAAAATATGTTAGAGCAAAAAGAACTATGTTAAATATAGGTAATGGCTGAGTGACATGTGTAATCACAACCAAACTATAAAATTTTCATCATGTCCTTAACAAGAATCTCCAAGATAGGTCTTGCTAAATCTGTCATAGAGGACTGGGTTTATGCAATTGTCAGTTTTTTTCAGTGTCCAATATCTTCTACAGTCACTTGGGTTGCAAACCGCTCACATCACATGCAGTGTCTAGAGAAAAGTGCAGTCTTGTAGGCACCTACGGGATTTTTGTGCCACTGTGAATATTGATCGTTTTTCTTCTTGTAATTATACGTGTCAGTGTGAAGTCATTTCATGTAAGAAAATGCTTAACATGTTTTATAGAAATAGGGTGACTTTAGACCAATGAGTTACTCTATGCTGCATTTTTGTTTATTTTATATCCAGAAAATCTAAATTCTTACCTTATGCTTTTCCTTGGAATTTATACACAGTTTTAATCTCTGATGGGTGACAGATAAAGATATAAATATTTATTAACAGTGACTAAATTTAGGCTGAGGAATCTAGGTACAACTATACTCATGCAGAGAGGCCTCATAAGTCATGAGACCACGATATCCAAATGTTAACCTATGCTTCCTGAAATCATGCTTATGAGATTTTGTGTATTATAAACAGTGGTTATTCACATGTTTTATAAACTACATCATTTCATGGGTGAGGAATTGAAGTAAGATATTATGCTCACAACCAAATTTAAGGAGTCATCCAAAATTAGTTATAAATATATACATTGTTTAACACAATGTTTTTAAAATGCAAGATAAAGGAATTAATTTATGAAAAAATAAACATTTACAATAAATACGGAATCAGTATGACTTATTTTTCTTTTATCCCAGTTGCAATATGGCTTACATGATGACTTTTATGGTTATATGTTTAGTTAGATCTTGATATTTATTTGGAGAACTTATGTTCTTTGATTTATTTATTTGTCAGATCAAAGGAAATGAATTCCATGCCAGAGTCAGCATCTATAATACAGTTGTATTCTACTACTTTGCCAAAATTTCAAATCACCTCGAGTAGGTTGGGTCTTTTTTGTATCTAAATAAATAGGTATGCAATTTTGTCAGTACTAGATTTTGACCACTCTTTATTTAAATAATATTTTCCAGAAACTTCTTCTATTCTCTTTTTTCATGAGATTTTTAAATTCATTTATATAATGTGCTGATGTTTTCCTTTAGATAACCCACATTCAGTCTTCTATAAGCAGTGTAATTTAGAGTACTTATGAATTATGTACACTCATGTGCACTTCTCAGATTCTATTCTTTGCATATTTTGTTGTTGTTAAGTCCGTATTATTTAGTTCTCATTATGAATATTTTGGATTTACTAAATTCATTTTTGAATTTTTAAGTATATCATGATCTTTTTGATTTGATACTGTAACATTTTTAATTTAAATATGTGCAGATCTTACTTCATATACAGTTAGATTCGTTTTAAACAATTTGATCCATTCAAGGGATTTGCTATATTAGGTTTATACAGATAAATTTAATTACAAATTAACACAACCTTATTTTTGAGAGACAGATATCCTTATAGCTCTACTCAAATTAACAAGAATTTGAAAGTTTTGTAGTTTAAAAAATAAACGGTACAACATATTTTTGTTTCTGGGCAAGTTTCAATTTGTTGGTTGTTTTTCCAACTGTGATGACTTCAACATATGTGTGCATTTTATTTCAATTGTTTTGTGTCTATATTTTGTTTCATATAACAGAAAATGCAAAAAGAATCAGTGATTTAGGATTTTTCCAAATTGAATTCTTAGAGAGAAGCTTGAAGTTTTGTGGCAACTGGGAACAGGGAGGTCTTCTTAGTGGAGGGGTTAGCAGAATAACAGAGACTTTTTTGACGTGATTTGAAGTCTGCCACTTCTTGCCTCACTATTTCCAATGGCATTACTTCAAATTCTTTAGTGGAAAGAAAATAATTTTGTCTGTATGAACTCAGAATTTTTGGTTTAATTGAGACACACTACATATTCATATTTGATTTTAACTCTAAAATATTTTTTCCTTAGTTTAAAACCGCAGATGTGAATTTATAATGCTAAAAGAGCATCTAGAATTTCTATGAAATGGTCCAAACTACTTTCACTTCACACTATATGCAATGTACAATGTAATAATAATAGTGTGTGGGATAGTATGTAATAATTGACCTTGGGGAAAGTCCATTACAGTGGATTTTTGTGAAATACTTCATAATAGTAAGAATTATATTTGATTCTATTAAAAAATTCAGTTACATCTAAAAATAACTCACAGTTCTAAACTAATCCTGAAAAAATAAGATTGTTTACTGGAAAAAGCTAGAAGTTTCAATAAGCTTGCTTTTTTAAACATTGACTTTGTCACCAGTAACGAGGTAAGAATTGACTTAAATTGTTTGTTCCACGTATCTGTTTCTGTCCTCAGAAAGTTAGAGTATGTAGGAGATGGTATGAGTATGCCTTAAAAGACAGCTTATGAGTAATGTTAGTATGTAATTTTTGGCTGTGATTTAACATTAAAACTAGCATGTCATTCTCTATTTTCATCTAAAGTCGACTTTAAGCAGTCTGTGTATAATTTTGTAAGCAACTAAACAGATTTGATCATTCATCTGAGAGATGCAGTTTAGCCCAGATCTTGCCTGGACCATGCCACTTCCACCACAGTACACTGGACTCCTGCCTTTCCTATACTCAAAAATGCACTTAGACCTATCAATAATGTTAGGAATGAGAGTATAAAAAATCATAGACACCAAGACCTAAGTATGAATTAAAAACTCTCCAACTTGTGAATACTATTGGTTTAAAAAGACATGAAGGGCTGGGAAGGTGGCTTAGTGGTAGAGTGCTTGCCTTGGATCCATGAAGCCCTGGGTTCGATTCCTTAGCACCACACAAGTATAAAGAAAAAAGCTGGAAGTGACGCTGTGGCTCAAGTGGAAGAGTGCTAGCCTTGAGCTGAAGAGCTGAGGGACAGCGCCCAGAGTTCAGGCCCCACTACTGAACCCCTTCTCGCCAAATAAAGACATCAATACTACCAATTTTTTTGAAAATTTCTTTCTTTCTTTTTTTTTTTTTTTGGTCGGTCATGGGGCTTGAACTCTGGGCCTGGGCACTGTCCCTCAGCTCTTCAGCTCAAGGCGAGGGCTCTACCACTTGAGCTACAGCGCCACTTCCGGTTTTCTGCTGGTTTATTGGAGATAGGAGTCTCAAGGTCTCTCCTGCCTGGGCTGGCTTTGAACCACGATCCTCAGATTTCAGCCTCCTGAGTAGCTAGGATTACAGGCGTGAGCCACCAGTGCCCGTCTCATCCAAATTTCTTATGATACTGAAGATTCAATTATAAACTATTAACACTTGAAAATAACTTAATTTCATGGGAATAGAACACAAAACACAAGATTAATCCTAATCATATTAAAAGACATTTATACTACAAACTCACTTTATAACTACAAAGATTCTAAAAATAATTTAAGCACAGTGACACAAAAATAATTTAACTGCATCATCTACATTCAAAGGACTGTGCTAATAGAAAACAAAATTATACTAATAATTAGGTTACCCAATTCACTTATATTCTTTTATTCTATTTGTTTTAGTTTCATAAAAACTGGCTTTTCATAAAATGATTCATAAAAAAGCCTATATACCCACTTACATTTTCAGATCTTAACAATATTTATTTCAGAAATGTCTTTAGCTGTATAGTCAATGAACTAAAATATTACTAAAATATTTAAATGGTTTTCAGATATTGCAAGACTCGCTCTGGGATGTTATTTATATTGGAAAAGATATTCAAAAAGCCTTATTTGTTAAAGTTGTGATCGTTACTCCCACAAAAGAACTATTAATGAAGAAACCTTTGTATGTACAAAACAACTTCAAATGCATACACAATCTGGAGAAGACACATGTTTTTTTTTTAATATATATCTAACAAGCATAGCCACAATACTGATTTTCAGTCAATATGATGCGATATTCAAACCTTAAAAATATGGGGATTATTATCTTAGTGTGAATAGATACGATCTTACAAAGGAAGTTATTTTCAACAAAAATCCGGAAAGAGTTTATCCACCTTGAGTTTCACAGAAATAACCAGACAGTAATACCTATTTGGTCAAGTCGGTCAAAATCACTCCATGAATATTTCTTAAAAATATAACCAATTTAAGAAGTCAAATACATATTTTGTACTGACAGTCATCTTACAGCAATAACTTACTACCTAATTATATGTGTATCTTTTTACCTAACATATATTAAGAACTGAAAATGATCTCTTTTATCTAACTTATGATGTAAATGCTTTGATTATGATGATGTTATTAACAAATAAAATGTACAGAAGGGTGGTTCCACTGAAATGACAGGACAGAAAACTGATAAATAAAAAAACATTGCAACACAGTTCTTTTCAGCCTCACACTGTTCATATTGGCAAGCAACATTGCAACAGCACACACACACACACACACACACACACACACACAAACACACATTTGTGCACATGTACACACACATATACACACATGCCAAATTCAGGGTTTATTGTACAAAAAAGTTCAAATAAAATATTAGTGATTAGGACAAATGATAATTTGCCTTATTACAAAATAATACATAATCCATTCACCATGGTAGTTTCATTTTATCTGCCCCTCCACATGTGACCATTTAATTTTATTTTAGGTAATTCTTTAACTAATTCATTCCTTCATTAGTTAAATACTAATACTAGAGCTTGAACTCAGGGCCTAGCTCTTTCCCAGAATTTGTTATTTTTTTGTTTTAGTTTCTCAACGCTAGCAATTTATTGCTTCTACCACAGCTCCATTTCTAGCTTTTGCTGGTTATTTTCAAACCAGAATCTAATGGACTTTTTTTCTTGCTCTGGTTTCAAACCACAATCATCAGATTTCGTCTTTCTGATTAGCTATGAATAAAGACATGAGCCATCAGTGTGGCTCCTACTTTTTCCTATACTTATCTATTGCACATACTTAGATAGCAATTTAATATTGAGAGTATAGACGCAAGATGTATAGTGATTATATTGTTCTGTCAGAAATTCAAGTAGTAATGTAAATTTCTTCTTAAGACCATACACAAAAAATACTTAAGAAGAAATCTGATGATGATGATGATGTGTGTGTGTTTGTACTGTTGCAATATGTTTCACATATAAGCACTGTGCAGGAGTGTCCAGACATTCACAGTAAATGCGTGAATATCTGCCTTGAGCTACCAACTCATGGACAATGTCTAAGTGTCCACTCTAGGGTTCCCGATGAAGAGGGCTTGCCTTGCATGCATGAGGCCCTGGTTTTGATTCCTCAGCACCACATAAGCAAAAAGAAAAAAGCAGGAAGTGGCGCTGTAGCTCAAGTGGTAGAGCGCTCGCCTTGAGCTGAAGAGCTGAGGGACAGCGCCCAGGCCCAGAGTTCAAGCCCCACGACCAAAAAAAAAAAAAAAAGACCTGGGACCAAGTCAAGGCCATCTTATTACTGCAGGCAACCAGAAGCTTTGCGTACAGGGCCCTGGACACAGCACAGATCTGGACCTGAAGACTGCAGCCCCAGTAACTCCTTGACACCCCCATGCCAGCTGGAAGTAGCCAGAAAAGACCACTATGCCCCTCCACCTTTTATACTCCAGAGTTCAAAATGATGGAATCTGCTTTGTTCTCATAACTCCATGATACTCCTCTCTCAGCCCAATTCTTTTTATGTATCCAAAGATTCTATAAGAAGAACTTGCATCTCCTCCCTTGGCCCTATCATTTTATGTATCTAAAGATGGAATATGAAGCAGTGACTCCCAACCTACTGTCACAGGTCCATACATACTCCAGGCAAAATCCCAGGTATATGTGAACTCCTTTGTAGTGTAGGCAGGGCAATCCACCTAATCCCAGCTGTAAACATCCCATTGTTACCCCAACTGAAAGGCCCCCACATTCCTTGACCTTGGGGCTTTTCATTAGCCTCTACCTCCTTGCTTAGACCTCCTATAAAAACCCAGATCCTGTCCCAGCTCCCTCACAAAACCTCCAAACCTGCTGGAAGGGCTGTGCCCCTAGCTGTTCATCAATAAACGGTCCTCACCTGTTGATGATCAAGTCCGGGCTCTTCCTTTTCCATTCTCCTCCATTTTTCTAACAAGGACAGTCTGTATTCTATGATCCAGAAGAGAGAAATTAGGTAAGCATCCATTTACAACCTTCTGAGTAATTTTGATTCTGCCCACATCAGTTATCTATCCATACATATGTCCAAGTGAGAGCATTTTAAAAGAATTTAGGGTTTTAAAATTTAAACTTAAA
Organism: Dipodomys merriami; assembly: GCF_024711535.1. Taxonomy (NCBI): domain Eukaryota; kingdom Metazoa; phylum Chordata; class Mammalia; order Rodentia; family Heteromyidae; genus Dipodomys; species Dipodomys merriami. Next base: position 519,109 of record NW_027206192.1, on the reverse strand, counting down.
TGTAGAAAGAAATTGGCCCCAATACATTACATTAAGTTATTTAGAAACAACTGAGAAACCTAAAAGCCTATACGAATTTTTTTTATTGGAAATGTCGGGATAGTGGAATTTGCTACTTTATATTTTAAGCAATTTGCAAAACAAATTGGCAAAATAAAATTTACATTTGCAGCAGATTTAACACATCAATTTTTGTATATTGAAAGGAGCACAAGCCTCAACAATATGTCAATGCTATCCTCTTATTATCTCTAAAGGTTTATGCTTCTGGTCACTTAATAATAAAACTTCAAAATGGTTTTCATCTTTAGCAAGTTGTGCAAAGGAGTTTCGCTTCATAATGTCAGTGTTGAATAACGTGTATGTGCATTTCAGTTGAATAAAGTGTATGTGCATTTCAATGTACAATACATCTGGATTATTGTCAAACTTTCCACATTTCATCCTTCTCTTACCCCAACCCCACCTATCCCTTCAAGTTTCCGACTTAAATTCTCACATATGCACATTGAGTGTTATGAGTGTATTAGTCCACCATTTCCCTTCTCATTGTTCTGCCCTACTCCCCGTAAGCCCAGCTCTCCCTTTTAAGACTTATTTCAACTTCATGGTATTTTGTTCAATTTATCTGCCATTTTGGCATTTGGCTTTGGGTTTTCAACATTCTCTCTTCCATGTTTGACCTACATAAACAAGTCTATTTCTACACTTTTCAAATCTCTGAATCGCTGAGATAGGTCTCCATTACTATTGACCTTCTGTCGTAAATTCAGAATTGGTCCCCCAGGGTCATCAATTAAAGCTTTTTTCTTCTCTACACACAGAAGATGGAAGGAAAATAATTTCCATTCTCTCAGCATTATGCTATCCATCATGTATTTCTATCACTTATCACTTCAGCAATCTATTTTTTTTATTTATCCATTTTTTTTATTGTACAGAGGGGTTACAGTTACAAGACTAATGTTTTCTGCATCATATTCAAACACTTTAAGTGAATATCGAGGGTAATTTACCTAGTATTGTAAGTTTAGGAGCAGTCTTCAATTTCTGATGATAGAAACATGAGTCAGTTTAATTATGTACATTCCAGTATGGAATGAGCCTTTTAGTCTTCTAAATTTTCAATACATTTAGAGTTACTTTTTATTACTAATTACAAACATTTTACTTCAGTATTTGAAACACTACCACAATCATTTTAAAACTTTCACATAAAGCTAGACTGAACTTTTTCCTCCCATTTCCCCCACTAGTTCAGGTTAAGTCTCCTTTGAATTTATTGTTTGAGAGGCCAAGGGAAAAGGGAACACAGAGAGATGATCATTACTCAGATATATCTTTCCTCTTCCATTTGTGCTATTCTTGTTGAGAGGAAGACTAGATTAGGGAACAAGAGTGATGCTTGACTTTACCATACAAGGAAGCATTCCTGACATGTAGATTATAGTTTCTCAGAGTCATTTAAACTGCTTATTCTTGCCTTCTTTGTAACAGTACTTCACGGTGTCACCCTTGGTGCAGAAGGAAGCACACTAACAGGTTATTACCTGTAAAGTGGTATTTTATATTTCAACTTATTACTACCAAAAGTATAAAGTTTTGGCTACATAAATGCAAAGGCACTGATTGTCCAATAACACCCTATAGACAATTCTACTCAGCACCCCCGTCCTCTCACATCCTCCCTTCCCTCCCCTCATTTACCCTCCTTTCCTTCTTCTTTCTTTGTGTTTCCATCCTCCATATTCATCTTTAACTTCATGATTTCTATCTTCCAGTAGCAAGTGATTTGGTTAATCAGACAACACACAAATAATTGAAAATTTTTTTTTCCTCTTTTTTATGATGATTTATTTTTAAGAAGTGAGTTCTAGCAGAGCACCAGTGGCTTACAACTACCTATTAGGTAGGTTCCAATTTGACAATTGCAATTCAAAGGTATTCCAACTAGACAAACCTAAGAGATTCTTTTCTCCATTTGTGGTAAAAGGAAGAAGTAAATGTGGGGATCAGGTGGTATAGTCCAAACATTGAGAATTAAATCCCAGATATAACTCAAGGCCAGGAATTCAAACCCAAGTACCAGGACAATATAAAAAATGTGTCCTACCTCTTTGAATGGGGATATTTCTCCAAAAATTTATACCCAGGAAAATTTTCAAGGTCAAGTCTCTTTCAAAGGCTCTTTCACTTCTTAACCTGATTCCTCTGCTTAATTCAAATTATGGAAAATAAGAGCCTCACTTTCCATTAAAAAGTATGTTCATGGCTAAACATGAACATGTTTACCATTTTTAATGTAAGGGAAGCATGGGAGAGGAATTCACCTCACTTGGGTGAGTTAGGTTTGACTCACTGGCAGACTTTTGCAAGTAAATGAGCATTTGTTGACATATAAAAAGACTGGACAGATGGTTTTCTAGGGGAGGGAATAAACTACCTACAGTCCAAGTTGGAATTAGAGTAAGTTTATTCCTATGATAAGGTAAAGAAAAGTTCATCTCATAGAACGTTATGCAGACAGTAATTTCAAAAGGATTAAAAACCGGAAGATTGCAGAGGAGAAACTGGAGGCTAAACAAGCTCTTGCATAGAAAGCAGTTTTAGAGTTCCAGTGAACAGTCCTAAGCCAGAGAATCACACAAAGTTTGTCATCACAGGACAGAGAGTTAGGCCACAGAGGGAAAATCCAGGCAAGGAGACAGAGCTGAACACTTGCCAGCAGCTGCCACTGCGTCGGCAACATAGAGCATCCAGAACAAAGGGGACAGAGGCAACAGGCGAGTGGATTCGACTCAACACCAGCAAGAACCGACAAAGAGAAGACATCTTCATCCTGCAGTTTGCAGACCAGTGACGACCCAGGAACCAAGACCCGGGGTGAGTAGAAGCCTAACTTCTTTTTTTTTTTTTTTTTTTTTTTTGTCGGTCGTGGGGCTTGAACTCTGGGCCTGGGTGCTGTCCCTCAGCTCTTCAGCTCAAGGCAAGTGCTCTACCACTTGAGCTACAGCGCCACTTCCGGTTTTCTGGTGGTTTATTGGAGATAGGAGTCTCACAGTCTCTCCTGCCCGGGCTGGCTTTGAACCGTGATCCTCAGATCTCAGCCTCCTGAGTAGCTAGGATTACAGGCGTGAGCCACCAGCGCCCGGCTAAGCCTAACTTCTTCATTCCTTCTCAGGGAGCAGAGGAGGTAAGGCCACCCCTCCCCCCCCCCACTACTGGAGATCTCCATCTTGGATACTGACAAAGCTCAGTGGAGCTGCTAGCTCCAACTCAGGGCTTGGAAGAAAACTAGAGTCATTTAGCAGGTCACAAGAACCTGATCTGCCCTGCCAGACTCAGCTCCACTCAGGGAAAAGTCACACAGCTCAGGTGCCAGGCCCAGAAATAGCTTTCTTCACTGGGTAATCAGAGCCAGAGTTTGCCCCTCCCTTTAGCAGCCTTGACAATCAATTGAAATTCAGTAAACATAAACACTGACATTGGTTCCAGACTGGGCTCTGTGAATTTCTCACAAGCTAGCCCCCGGGAAAAGCTACTGTTTGCTGAAAGGTCTCAACTCTACTCAGAACCTAGTCTCATCACAGCATCTACACACTTGAGGAAAAAGACATCTCCCTCTTTTGTGATCCTCAAAGCAGATCTCCCTCCCATTGAACTAACCTGGGAAGAGGATCACAAAATCCTTGGTAAAGCAGAGCACTTTTCTGCCTGTTAAAACAAACTGACTTAAGAAACAAACCAAGCCACAGGAAAATCAAACACCACAACAAGACCAGAGAATCCAACAAGAGGCTAGTTATGGACACAAGAGAGCTACAGGATTTTTCTCACTCCTCCAAAAAAATCAAAGAACTATTTTCTTCTTTTTTTGTACCTTTTATAAAAAAAAAAATTTGTAAAATTTTTTTCAATTTTTAATTTTTACCCTTTTTTGAAAAAAAATTGTTTTCTAATAACTTTTTTTTCCTCTTATAATTTTCATTTTAAGGGTATAGTTGTGTGCATTTTTCCTTTTTTAGTTTTTTGTTTAACTCTACTGAACTTCTGATCTTTTTTTCTTTCTTTCTTATTTTTTCACCTTTTCTTCTCTTTCGTTCTTCTTTGTGTAACTTAATTGTTGTTCTGCACATCCGGAGATATACCTGTAGTTGATTATTAAACCTTATCCCCCATAGTGTACACACTTAATCCAGAAATTTATTAATCAATTAAAAACTTCTTAGACTTAAATTCCTTAGTGGCAGTATTACGTCTTTATACCTATATAATATTTTAAGTATTTTTATTTTTAAGTTTTTCACATCTCCTTTATATCCCTCTCCTTCTCTCATTATATCCACGTTCTTCTCTGTACATTTATTTTTCACTGCTGCATAAAACTTTTTAATTTTTACTTTTCTATTTTTTCTGGCCTCTTTTTTCCACCTTTCTCTTTCTTCTTTTTCTCTTTCTCGCTACTTGAATCCTAGCCAACATATTTTCTGCTTTGAGATTAGGACTTCGTTAACTCTGCTTGTGCCTTCCAACATCTCTCTATCCCTATTTTTACCCACATCTCTCCCTAAACCTAACAATTTCTGGTTTGCCAAATTCTTCTTTGTGGTTCATAGCCCATTAATATATAATTGTTTTATGTTGATCAGGTGTATTTGTTGAACTAGATTGTATCTGCAGACGATTGATTGTGATAATATGGACGTTGGTTGATGTTTGCCTTAAGAAAGTGTTCTAGCACAAAACTGGTGATATTTTCATCCCAAATGGGCAGAGTAAGCCAGAAAAACAAAAGAAAAATGGCAAGTCCGGGTATCTCCATTCCCACTCATGATAATTAGGGGACAGAACAGATACTGAATAATCCAGAAGAGAGTTCCCAAATACCTCTAAAAACACGGCTGGAAAACATGATAAATGAAAAGATTAAAAATATACAAAGGACTCTGTATGAGCGTGATAGGAGAGAGAGGAGGCAAACCAAAGGTTAATACAGGAATATCATGAGTGTGTGGAAGCTACTCAAAAACTGATACAGGATTTGCATGAGCAGCTAGAGAATACTCAAAGAGAAAGGCAGGAATGGCATGAGCATGCTGAGAACACTCAAAGAGAACTACAGGAATGGTGTGAATGTGAGGAAGCTAAGCAAAGATTAATATAGGAACTGAGAGAGCAGGATGAGAATACACAAAGATCACTAAAGGCATTAAAGGAATCCATTAACCAAGAGCTGAAGGAAGTCAGAGAAACCACAAAGAGAATGCTGAATGGAACTCAACAATAGGAACGGGAGTCCAAGGAAACCATAAGCAATCATTTAAGTGATTTGAGAATAAACAGTGCATACCAAATTAAGGAAGTAAAGAAGTTCATACAATATCTAAACTAAAGCTTCAGCAAAGAATTTGAAGCCATCAAAGCTGAACGATTAGAAGGAAAAAAAGATAAAAAACAAAATAGAAAGTCTTGACAGCAGGATTGACCATGCAGAAGGCAGAATCTCGGGGATTGAAAACAGCCTAGATATTATAGAGAAAGAACATACAACCATCCAGGAGAATTCCAAGAAATATGATAGATCTATCCAACACTTGGAAGACACCATCAGAAGGCCTAATCTAAGGATAATGGTGGTATTTGTTTAACAGGATCCTAGCAGAGAACTTCCCAAACATGCAAAAAGATAGGCCTATTCAGATACAAGAAGCTTTTAGAACTCCAAACAGACCAGACCAGAATAGGACATCCCACCGTCACATTATCATCCACACAGGATCAATTCAGATCAAGGAAAAGATCCTTAAAGCTGTCAAGGAGAAAAGATTAATCGCCTATAAAAGGAAACCAATTAGAATCACCTCAGATTTCTCAGAAGAGACAACCAAAGCAAGAAGAGCCTGGAATGATGTATGCCATGACCTAAAGACAAACAACTATCAACCAAGAATACTGTACCCAGCTAAACTCTCCTTCATAACTGAAGGCCAAATAAAAACCTTCCATAGCAAATAAAAATTGAAACAGTTCATTTCCACCAAACCAGCCCTACAAAAGATTCTTAAAGATGTCTTACACATAGAAAACCAACAAGACCACAATAAAGGCCAAGAAATCGCACTCAGTCTGAGAATCCAAGAAACATAGGAAGAACCCAGTAGCTGCAGCCCTAAAGAAGGTGGATAACATTGCAAGCAATCCCAAATACCTCTCAGTCCTATCTCTAATCATTAACGGACTTAATTCTCCAATTAAGCGACACAGACTTTCTAGTTGGATTAAAAAGCAAGATCCTTCTATCTGCTGCCTTCAGGAGTAACATCTTGCCTGTAAAAACAAACACATTTTGAATGTTAAAGGCTGGGACAAAATCTACCAAGAAAATGGCCCCCTGAACAGGCTGGAGTGGCAATCCTAATATCTGATAAAATAGACTTCAAATTAAAATTTATGAGAAGAGATAAAGGTCGCTACATAATAATTAAGGTATTTCTCTTTCAGGAGGATAGTACAATTATAAATATCTATTTGCCAAAATACGGAGCACCCAATTTTATCCAAGAAGCACTACTTTCGCTCAAATCCCACATAGATCCAAAGACATTTAGTGTTGGGGATTTTAACACACCACTCCCCAATATATAGATCAACAGGGCAAAATCTCAAAAGGAAAACTGCAGTTCTAAACAACTACATAGATCAACTAGTTTTAAAAGACATCTACCGAATATTTCACCCAGCAACATCAGAATACACTTTTTTCTCAGGAGCACATGGAACATTTTCTAAACTGGTCCACAAAGCAAACTTGTCCAAATTCAGACACAATGAACTTATACTTTGCATTCTCTCTGGCCACAAGGGAATAAAATTAGAACTCAACACCACAAGCCACCAAAGAAAGTCTGGTAACACATGGAGGCTGAACAACACACTGCTGAATCACAAGTGGGTAATGGAATAAATTAGAAAGGAAATTACAATGTTCATGCTATTCAACAAAATTAGCATACAAATTACCAGCTCCTCTGGGAACCAGAAAAGGCAATACGTAGGGGCAAATATATAGCTCTGAGTTCCTACATCAACAAATTGGAGATAACTGAAACCAACAATTTAATGATATATCTAAACCTCCTTGAAAAAGACCAGCAAGATAAACCCCAATCCAGTAGACAGAAAGAAATTATTAACATTAAATCAGAATTAAATGAATTAGAATCCAAAAAAAAAAAATTTAGAAAGAATCAACAAACAAAGAGTTGGTTCTTCTAAAAAATTAACAAAATTGACAGGCCCTTAGCAAATCTTATCAGAAAAAGAAGAGATCACACCCAAATAAATAAACTCAGAGATGAGAATGGAAACATCACCACAGAAACAACCAAGATTCAGAACATTATATAGGAATACTTCTCAAACTTTATGCTAATAAGTTTGAGAACTTGGCAGAAATGGACCTTTTCCTAGAAAATATTGAAATGCCAAAACTAAACCAAGATGAGTTAAACCATCTTAACAGGCCCATATCAAACATTGAAATAGAAACAGGATTAAGACACCTCCCATCGAAGAAAAGTCCAGGACCAGATGGTTTTACAGTAGAATTCTACAAGACCCTCAAAGCTTAGCTGCCACCAATACTCAAACTTGTCAATGAAATTGAAAAAGAAAGTTCACTACAGGGTACATTCTGTGAAGCCATCATAACCCTCATCCTAAAACCAGGCAGTGACTCATCCAAGAAAGAGTACTATAGACGCATTTCTTTGATGAACATTGATGCAAAACTTCTCAACAAAATTTTGGCCAATTGACTTCAAAACATCGTCCAAAAAAATCATACACCATGATCAAACAGGATTCATTTCAGGGATGAAAACCTAGTTTAATATACGCAAATCAATTAATATAATTCATCATATCCACAGGAGCAAGGATAAGAACCACATGGTCATCTTAATAGATGCAGAAAAAGCATTTGACATGATCCAACACCCCTTTATGATGAAGGTTTTGGAAAAATTAGAAATCCAGGGAATATTCCTCAATACAATAAAGGCTGTATATGTCAAACCTACAGCCAGCATTATACTTAATGGTGAAAAACTAAAGCCATTTCCTCTTAACTCAGGAACAAGACAAGGATGTCTTCTCTTTCCACTTCGCTTCAATCTAATATTAGAATGCCTAGCTACAGTAATAAGACAAGATGCAAACAGAAAGAGGATCCAAATAGGGAAAGAAGAAATAAAACCCTCCCTCTTTGCAGATGACATGATCTTGTATTTAAAGAATCCCACAAACTCCACTCCCAAATTAGTCAAGCTGATTCAAATCTTTGGCAAAGTAGCAGGGTATAAAATTAACCCCTCAAAATCAATGGCTTTTCTGTATGCCAATAATGAAAAAATTGTGGCTGAAATTAGGAAAGCTCCACAAAAAATAAAATACCTAGGAATTAACTTAACCAAAGATGTGAAGGACCTTTATGATGAAAACTTTAAAAACTTGAAAAAGAATATCAAAACAGAAATTAGAAAATGGAAAAAACTCCCATGCTCCTGGATTGGAAAGATCAACATTGTGAAAATGGCAATACTTCCCAAGGCTATCTACAAATTCAATGCGATACCCATCAAAATTCCAATCTCAATCTTCAAGGAAATAGAAGAGGCAATCCAAAATTTCATATGGAAAAATAAAAGACCTCAAATATCAAAAATGCTCCTCAAACGAAGGACACTGCAGGAGGAATATTAATACCAAATTTCAAACTTTACTATACTGCCTTAGTAATCAAAGCAGCTTTGTACCAGCACAAGAACAGACCTCAGGACCAATGGACTAGAATTGAAAAACCCATAAATGAATCTACAATCCTATAGTCATCTAATCTTCAATAAGGTAGCTAAAAAACTACAATGGAAGAAAGACAGACTCTTCAGTAAATGGTGCTGGCAAAATTGGTTAACTACTTGTAGAAAAGTAAAGCTAGATTCTTATATATCACCCTGCACCAGAAACAACTCCCAATGGATCGAAGACCTCTGAGTCAGAGCAGACATTCTGAAAACATTAGAGGTTGGAATAGGAGAAACCCTATGTCTCCTTGGCTCAGGCCGAAATTTTCTTAATTGAGACCCAGAAACACTACAAATCAAAGAAAGTTTGGACAAATGTGATTGCATGAATTTGCAGAGCTTCTGCATGGCAAAGGACATAGCTAGCAAGATCAATAGAAAGCCCACGGAATGGGAGAAGATCTTAACTAGCCATAAAATGGACAAGGGTCTCATATCTAAAATATTCTTGGAACTCAAAATATTAAATCCCCCAACAACAAATCCTCAAAGAAACAACTGCCCAATAAATAAGTGAGCTAAAAACTTTTAGAGAAACTTCTCTGAAGAAGAAAGAAGGATGGCCAGTACACACATGAAGAAATGCTCAACCTCCCTAGCCATAAAAGAAATGCAAATCCAAACAACCTTAAGATACTCTAATCAAGAACGCTCAAAACAACAGATGCTGTAGGGGATGTGGACAGAAGGGAACCTTACTGCATTTGTGGTGGGAGTGTAAACTTGTTCAACCACTTTGGAAACAGTATGGAGGTTCCTCAAAAGACTCCACATAGAGCTCCCCTATGACCCAGCAATCCCACTTTTGGGCATTTACCCAAATGTTTACAAACAAGACTACACTAAAGCTACCAGGACATCTATGTTTATTAAAGCATTATTTACTATAGCTAAGATATGGAGCTATCCCAGATTCCCCTCAGTAGATGAATGGATCAAGAATATGTTGTATATATACACAATGGAATTCTATGCCTCCATCAGAAAGAATGACATTGCCCCATTTTTTAGGAAATGGAAAAACTTGGAAAAAATTATATTAAGTGAAGTAAGCCAAGCCCCAAAATCTTAGGTTCCATGGTTTCCCTTATTTGCAATATGTAGTATATGTATGAGTCAAGCAGAAAATTTCAGATGAGGTGGTTTTAGGAAAATGAACCCTAAGATATGTATTCAAAGGTTTTTTTTTCTTTCATGAAATTGTTTCTAACGCATTTATTAGATTATTTCTTTGTTGCTTTGTATGTCCCTTCCCCACAGTATAACCCTTGCTTTCACTGTATTTGATGTCTGTATAATTTGTGGAGGGGAAGGGGAAAAATAAGTCATTTAAATAAGGATACAGGTGGACCCGTTGCAACAATGAGAAGTACAAGTTGTTATGTCAAAAACGAACTTTACAACTTTGGTGGGGGGTGGTCTGGAGTATTGGGTGGGGGTTCCGGGGAGTATGGGAAAGGATGGGAAGGGGAAACAAAGGAGGAGGTTACAATGCTTTATAAGAAATGCATTCATTATGTAGCCCATGTAATTGTAACCCCTCTGTACAGTATTTTCACACTTATAAATAAATAAAAATTAAAAAAAGGATTTAAAACCTATGTCTATGTTGCAAGATAAAAGAAATAATTTATGAAAAAATCAACTTTTAAATAAATACAGAGGGGGCTGGGAAGGTGGCTCAGTGGTAGAGCGCTTGCCTTGCATGCCTTAGGTTCTGGGTTCAATTCCTCAGCACCACATGAGCAAAAAGAAAAAGCCGGAAGTGGCACTCTGGCCCAGGCCTAGAGTTCAGGACCCAGGAGTGACCCCCCCCCAAAAAAAAACCAAGAATATAGTAAATACAGAATCAGTATGTCTGATCTTTCTTTAACCCATTTGCAATATGGCTTGCAAAATGACTTTTGTGATTTTATGTTTGGTTAGGTCTTGATATTTAGGTGGAGAAGTTATTTTCTTTCATATATTCATTTGTCAGATCAAAGAGGAAATAAATTGCATTCCAGAGTCAACAGCCCTAATAATGTTATAGTTGTATCCTTCTATTTTGCCAAAGTTTCAAATCACCTCGAGTAGCTTAGTTCTTTTTTTGTATCTAACTAAATAGGTATGCAATTTTTTCCGTACTAGAAAGATTTTGACCACCACTTATTAAAATAGTTTCCAGAAGATACTGTTTTCTCTTTTCATAAGATTTTTAATATCACTTACATAATGTGCTGTTGTTTTCCTTTAGCTAACCCACATTCATTCTTCACATTCATTCTTCTACAAACAGTATAATTTAGAGTAGTATTAAATTATGTACACTCATGTACACTGCTCAGATGCTATTATTTGCATATTTTGTTCTTGTTAAATCAGTGGTATTTAGTTCTCAACATAGATACTGTTGGACTTCTCATTGCATTTCTGAATTTTTTAAGTATGTCATGATTTTTGTGATTTAATATTGTAGAATTTTTTCTTTTAAATATGTGCAGATCTAACTTCATATACAGTCACATTTGTTTTAAACAAGTTGATCCCTTCAAGGGATTTACTATATTAGGTTCATACACATGAATTTAATTACAAAATAACATAACCTTATTTCTGAGAGACAGTTAGCTCTACTCAAATTAACATGTATTTTAGGTTTTTGTACTAAAAACAAAAAACTGGGCACAATATGTTTTTATTCTGGGGGAGTTCCAATTTCTTGGTTGGTTTTACAGCTGTGGTGACTTCAAAATATTTGTATATGTTATTTCAATTGTTTTGTGTCTATATTTTGTTTCATATAACAGAAAGTACAAAAAATCAGTGATTTAGAACTTTTCCAAATAGAATTCTCTGAGAGACCTTTGAATTTTTGTGACAGCTGGGAATGGACAGGTCTTAGTGGAGGGGGTAGCAAAATAATAGAGACATTGTTTGATGTGAGTTGAATTCTGCCTTCTTTTGCCTCACCATTTCCAATGGTATTACTTCAATATCTTTAGTGAAAAGAAAATAATTTTTTCTGTATGAACTCAGAATTTTTGGAATGCGACACACTACACATTCATATTAGTTTTTAACTCTAAAATCTTTTTTCCTTAGTTTAAAACCACAGATGTGAATTTATAATGTGAAAATAGCACCTAGTAATTTATGTCAAATGGCCCAAACTATTTTCACTCCACACTATATGCAATATACAATGTAATAATAATAAAAAATAGTGTGTAAGATAGTATGTAATAATTGACTTTGTGCAAAGACAATGATAGTGTATTTCTGTGAGATACTGAGTAACAGTAAAAATTATATTTGAATCAATTAAAAATCCCAGTTACATCTATAAATAACTTATAGTTATAAACTAATGCTGAAAAAAATAAGATTGTTATTGGAAAAATCCAGATGTTTCAATAAGCTTGCTTTCTAAAAATTGTCTTGAATCTGGACTTTGGTGGCTCATGCATATAATCCTTGCTAATCAGATCTGAGGATAGCGGTTGAAAGCCAGCCTGGGCAGAAAATTCTGTGAAACTCTTATCTCTAATAAACCACCTAAAAAGCAGAAATGGCACTGTGGCTCAAGTGGTACAGTGGTAGCCTTGAGCTGAATAGCTGAGGGACTGTGCCCAATACCAGCCCCACGACCAAAAAAAAAATTGATATGGAGTTTTACTTTATTATTTCATAAATTTTTATGACTGATTGTTTAGCAAAAATGTCATTGCTTTTTATTATATTTTGTGTTGTTATTAAATGAGCCTACTATTGTCTTAAATTAATCAAAAAAACTTCTCTGATACTATGACAGCATAAAAATTTGTGGTTAATGGTTAAGACCAACTTGCCTTTTGGAAAAAAAATATTTACATATCCCCCCCAAAGAGGAACAAAAGAAAATATATGCCAGAAAGTTACTCTGTAAATTTTGATAGACTATTATTCTAGCAGTTTGTTTTAAATTTTAATCAAAATTAAAACACTTCTGGATAATATGAACCCATTTAAATTTTTTCATCCTTGTTATTTATGATTCACTTTACAGAGAAATTCAATAGGTGACAGTGTTTTTCCCTTACTTTTCCAAAGACATGATCATGTCATCATTATAGTGTGTAGCACAATATACCAAGAAAGCATTGGTTAAGGAAAAATTTCCCATTTTTGGTTTGCTTCAGACTGTATTTAAACCTGCATACCACATCTTACTCATCCTATTGTCTGACTTCTCATTTGAAATATTTCAATAAGTTTTTCTCCCCTGGTGTGTCAGCCAGCAAAATTTTACAAAACAGCATGCGTTCATTCATTGTGCTTTCCAAAATGTATCTCACAAATGCCAACGATGAAGCACAACCCAAAACATCTGTGGATTTTTCCACTTAGGGTACAAAGTAATCACTTTACATACTCCTTAGTACCAGCTGTTCACCGGCATTAATTGCTCTGTTACTTCCATGCTTTAAGACAGCAGCATATGTTAATTTGTTTACCACCTATGGTTTGTTTCCAGCAAGGACTGTCTTCATGGAAGATAGTAATAGTTGAGTTTTGCAATTGTGTAGTTTAATAGTGCTCTGAGTTGTGGATATAGAACATCCATTTAGGTGACTAAAAATCTAAATTATATCCTATAAAGCATATCCTTTCAATTTTCTTGCTAAAGTGTTCTACAATCTAGGTATTTTAAAAAGAATATTGTATGTTGTTCCCTTGGTGACAACGTAATTGGAAGACTTAAATTTTCCTATACCATGGCTATCTTAAATGAAGTGGATATAGTTGGGTTGGCATGCAAAGCTTTTGGGACACCATTAATAGTTGAATCTTGGATAGGAATTGACTGGGAATTGTGGCAGACTTTCATGGTATGAGAAGAAAAACGAAAGGCCATACTAATACTTTTATCTGCTATATTGTTATTTTAGTTTAATCAAACACACATACTAACAGACAGACAAATACATTTGTAGTATAAAGACCCCCTCCGTCTGCAAGAAAATATTTTAATAGGAATTCTATAAAATATTTAGTCTGATGAGATGTGATTATAATGTACAGAATTATCTAGTTGCTTCCACCCCTGGACAAGTCATTTTCATTGGTGAAGATGTTGCCATTTGAATTTAGAATGCCCCAGAAAGGCCTATGTGTTAATGAAAAATGGCTTTATATTTCCTCCTGCATTGTGGAGAATACCTGATTAGTTCTAGAGAATAAGTTCTTTGGCGTGAAACCTATGAGAACATAGACTGTCATCTACTTTCTTCTTTTATATTTTAATTATGCTAGGTCAAAAACTTTTCTCTTTGACATACTCCCCACCTTGACATTGTCTTGTCACATAAAACCAACTGCACATCCACTGAAACCTTCAAACTTGTAAATCTGAGTAAGCCTTTCTGTTTAATAAATAAACAATATCACTTATTATGGTAGGTTATAAAGCTAACACAGAAGTTTAGTCTTTCTAACAATGTACAGTATATTAAATTGTGCTTCATTATAAAATATCTAACTCTATGTTGTATATTATGTTTTAGTTTCTGTTGATACCAGGGCTTAAACTCAGGGCCTGGATGGTGTGCTTTTGTGTTCTAGGCCAGTGCTCGAAAAACAACCTGCACTGGAACTCCATTTGCCCTGGTTGTTAATTAGAGATAAGAATCTAATGAACTTTACTACTCAGGCTGGATTTGAACTGTGATCTTCTGATCTCAGCCTAACTAGCTACAATTTTATCCTTGAACCACCAGTGCCTAGCCATGTTGTATATTTTGTGTAATTCCAATTCCCAGCATTGTATAGATGCTCCTTCTACAATATTAAAAAAAATCTCAACCCTGTTTTCACTGTATTTGATGTTGGTAAAATTTGTGGAGAGGAAGGGAAAAACAAATTGTTTAAATAGGGATACAGGTGGACCCATTGAAACGAGATGTACATGATATTATGTAGAAAATCTAAATTTACAACTTTGGCTGGGGGTTGGGGGGAGGGTTGGGAGGGTGAGGTGGAAGGTATCATAAGGGGAAACAAACGGGAGGAGGTAACAATGCTTGATAAGAAATGTACTCATAAATGAGTTCTTTCTTGATTTGACTCCCCGCTGTTTTTGAATGTCTCCCAGGCTAAGGGAAGCTGGGAAATGGGCGAGCGGCCCACTTACCTTTCCTCAGACCCCATCCCTCTTTCGTGGGGCTGACGAAGATCCAACATTTATTGACTGTTTATTTGTCTAATATAGCACATAGAACATTGATTACATTGATTACGTAGTATATAAGTCTACATATGTATTCCACTCATACTTGACACCCAGGACTTTCACAGAAAAGGAAAACGTGTCACTATCATTTTCTTACTCCATGATTCATTATTTGGGCATGCTAGCATCTGAATTCATGGCATACAGGGCCAAATTCATGAAAGGGCATTTGTCAGCATGCCATCCTGGGCAAATTGAGTTGATAGGCAGTTCCCAAGATCTGAGATCGAACACGAGGGGTTGACAAAATAAGAACAGATTGACACGCAGATTGTAGTATGCTTATAATTATATATCTTTATAGCATGCCAGAGATGTCTATCCATTGTTCAATTATATAGACAATATTCCTACAAATTCCATGTAATTGTTATTATTTTCATCTTTAATAAACTATTAAGTAAATCAGTGTCCTGAAATTATTGTGTCCCTGTGAGAAATGATATTCTTTTAATGCTTCATAAGACATTAAATAAAAGCAATCAACCAACTAAAGTCATGATGTCTAATTGTTTACAAGTATCATTCATGAGAATCTCACTCAACTGTGACATTGATAAAATTCCATCGTTATTCCTGTGGATGGGAACGAATCTCTTAGGATCTCTCACCATCCAGAAGAGATATGACTGGTATTGGAACTGTAGGCCTATGTTGCCGGTTGGGACTATAGCTTCTCCAATAGCCCGCAATTAAAAAAAAAATATTTAGCTCCTTGGTTTGCAATTCATGCCATTTTTTCTTCCAGGCCTGGGATTTGAACTCAAGGTCTGGGTAAATATGCAGCACCATGAAGGATGGGAATCTGACCATGCTTGAAGACAAGAAAGTCAGGCCTGTTGCCTAGGCCTGATTTCAAGCCTCAGGCCTGGAAAACATACTCCTTATATCCATTTTAAAGATAGGATTTATACTTCCATACAGATAGTCCATATTATGTTGGGTGTGGTTATTCATTTTATTTCCTCTTTTATTCATTTATTTACCATTTATTTTATTGACTCTGATGACCCCTCTACCATTTATTACATTGTGTACATTCTATATCACAGCAGTCTGATTTGTAGTTACGTTCTGCATCATGCCTGACACCCAGGACTCTCCCAGAAAAAGAAAACATGGGTCACACTTGGCTTCTTACTCAAAGATTAAATTTTTGGCAGTGCTGGTATGTGAACTCAGGGTTTTGCAAGCCCAATTCATGAATGGATGAGTGTGAGCACAGCAGCCTCTAATCAATGAAGCTGTCAGTCTTTTCCCAGGTGCTGAGAACCAGCCCCAGGTTTGGCCAAAACAGTGATACATGGATAGGCAGAGGGTGGTATACAAATAAATATATATTGGTAAAGAGTGCCAGACCAGTCTATAGATGATTGAATGTCACAGTCTTCACATGTTTAGAGTCTCTCCCAAGTATGAGCTTTGTCTTCTTTACCTTTTGCACCTTTGTATAGAAATTTCTTTAGATGATTTATACTCAGAAACCTTTTCTTGGGGAGAGGCAAGTTGAGGGACAAAATTGTAAGGGTGGGCTAGAAATGTGGCTTAGAGGTAGAGAGCTGGCTCAGCATGCATGAATGCCAGGGTTTGAATCCTCAGTGCCACAACTCAGAATAAGCCAGAGTGGCTCAAGTGGTAGAGTGCTAGCCTTGAGAAGAAGAAGTTCAGAGAGAGTACCCAGGCCCTAACGTCAAGCCCCAGGACTGTCAAAAACAATATGCCAGATGCCAGTGGCTCACAACTGGAATATTAGTGTCTCAGTATGCTGAGATATGAAGACCATAGTCATTTAACTGTAAGCCCTCTGTACAAGATTTTTACAACAAAAATGAAAAATGTAGTGCTCAGAGAAGCATTTTGGGCGTAAGAGAAAGATGTCTGAATAGATGTACATAATTCTACTCTGCTTTTTTTAATGTTCAGTATGTCACTGAATAAACATAACTGCTTCCATTTAAAAATTATATTAAGTGAAGTAAGCCAGGCCCAAAGAAACATAGGTCCCATGGTTTTCCTTATTTGCAATAACTAGTATATGTCTGAGTCAAGCAGAAAAGGTCAGATAAGTTGATGTTAGGGGAATGAACCCCAAGATAAGTATTCAAATGTTTTTTTTTGTTTTTTTCCTTTCATGCAATTGTTTCTAACATATTTATAAGATGATTTCTATGTTGTTTGTATGTCCCTTCCCCAAAGTATAACCCATACTTTGTTTTTCATGTTGGTATAATTTGTGGAGGGGAAGGGAAAAAAAAACAAATGGTTTAACTAGGGGTACAGGTAGACCCATTGCAACAATGAGATGTACAAGTTGTTATGTCGAAAAACGGACTTCAGAACATTGGTTGGGGGTCGGGGAAGGATAGGGTGGTGGGAGGGGAGGAGTATAGGAAGGGAGGGGAAGGGGAAACAACGAGGAGGCATCAATGTTTGATAAGAAATGTACTCGTTATTTTAATTGAAAGGACTTGTTTTCCCCCTTCCCCTCCATAAGGATACAGGTGGACCCGTTGCAACAATGAGATGTACAAGTTGTCATGTCGAAAACGAACTTTACATCTTTGGTTGAGGGGGAGGGGAGGATGGGAAGTGATGGGAAGGGGAAACAAAGGAAGAGCCTACAATGCTTGATAAGAAATGTACTCATTATCTTGCCCATGAAATTGTAACCCCTCTGTACAGTATTTTCACAATAAAAAATAAATAAAAATTAAAAAAAAGAAATGTACTCGTTATCTTGCCCATTTAATTGTAACTCCACTGTATGGTATTCTAACAAGTCACTATCTTGGAAATGGTACCAGTATTTCCATCAGTGCTGGGATTTGATCTCACCATCCAGGCAACTCTTTTGCACCATGAGTGAAGGCAAAGCTCACTGTCCTTGAGGAAAAGAAATTCAGGCTAGAGTTACCAGGGCCTGCAGGATTAGGAGGCAGAAGGTGCACACTCAACAGGAATGTGAGCTGCAGAACCACTTCATTCCAGGCATGGCCAGCAATGAAGGGAAACCTGAAACATTTGTCAGAGTTACATAAGGGTCAGGCTTTTCTCAGCCTCTTCAAACAATGACTAATTAACCTTCCTCCCGCAGGTGAAAGGGAGCCTCAGGCTATCCTTAGGTTAACAATAGAGAGCCAATTTAGTGGGGGAGAGGGGAAGAACAGAGTAGAAAAACCTTGCTTTTTGGTCTTAGGGAGTGGGTTTTTGAGTCTACATCTGTCAGATTTGAAGGCCCTTCTACCTGTCCATTCTCCTTCCTTCATTTCATCCACATAATTAATGCAAATCCCCAGTCAAAGGTGAGGAAGGGCCCTTTCTTTTCTGTCTCCTAGCACCTGCACCTCCTAGCATCTTGACTCTAGGGCCCTTGGCTGACTGAGAAGTGGGAAAGAGACAGTCTTCCTGCTCTGTAGTTGTGTGAAGGCCATGCTGGTGTCCAGGCACACTGCAGAAGGCCTAATGCTTGGGAAATCTTCCTTTCATTCCATCTGACATCCAAGACCCGATTCATCTATCATCTTTCTATCTATCTGTCTATCTGTCTATCTGTCTTTCTATCTATCTATCTATCTATCTATCTATCTATCTATCTATCTATCTATCTATCTATCTATCTATCTATCTATCTATCTATCTATCTATCTATCTATCTATCTATCTATCTATCTATCTATCGATCTATCTATCTATCTACCTATCCATCCATCCATCCATCCATCCATCCATCTATCTATCTATCTATCTATCTATCTATCTATCTATCTATCTATCATCTATCTACCTACCTAACTACCTACCTAGTTATTTCTTTGCCAGTTCTTGGATTGAACTCAAGGCCTGGGCACTGTCTCTAGCACTCTACTACTTGAGCCACAGCACCAATTCTGGTTTTATTTCTTGAATATGCTACAGAGGAATTGAACTCAGGGCTTCTTGCATGCTAGGCAAGCACTCTCTCACTAATTGACATTCCCAGCCCTCTCATCTTTTTCTTAATGGTAGTTTTTACATAAATATGCTACAATTTTATATCCCCAAGTTTAATTTTCTGAATACCGGTTACTTCTAAGAAACTTGATCTTCTCTTCCCCAGCCTGCTTTGTGACTCTTCCTGAGTTGGCCTCAAAATAAAATGCAAATGAAGGCTCTTGAGGGTGACCTGCTTTAAGTAGATTGCTGCACAGATTGTTGTGTATGTCTATTTGTTGCCAGTCCTGGAAATTGAACTCAGGATCTGGACACAGTCCATGAGCTACTTTACTTAAGGATAGCCCTCTAACACTGGAGCCATATGGCTATACTTCTGGCTTTGTTGGCATTGAAGTTGGACAGGGTTCTCAAGGACTTTCCTGCCTAGGGTGAATTGAACCATGATCCTCCTATCACAGCCTTGAAAATATCAAGGAGGACTGCTGAGAGCCAATGTGCCTGCCTAATCATTGGTCTTGTTACTGTTCTTGGACAGACAGGTGATTTCCCAATCCTCAGGTTGAAATGGTGGGAGCTGGAGCCCACAGCTCAAATCCTGGTCCTGCCACCACCAAATGGCAGGAGCTCTTAAGAAATTCATTCCTATCCATATGAATACCAAAGGAATGTGATGTATGTCTTGATTGAATGGGCAGTTCTTGAATGATTCTAGGATAAAATTATACACAATTATATTATAGTACACTGATTTTGATTAATACTTTATGAAGCATTTAAACAATCACATTCATCAACTGGAGGCATAATGAAATACCTAAGAATTGGGCATCACATAGTAAAGAGATGCCATTTTTTCTGCCAGGACTTTCTTTAGTTAATTGGTATAGCGCATTTTCTGAATGTAGTTTGGTATATGAAACTAGGAATATTATACCTGAACAGAAAATTAATTATTCAAACAGTTTTTATCAGAAATGTTTATAGCGAAATTTAGAGATAAATCCAAATTATATATATTTGAAGACAATGCTTTGTTAGTCCTCTTCTCAAATTCCCCATTCCCTTCATGAGAATAATACACATTGTAATATAATGCTGAGAATGTTTTTGTGAAATAGATTGACTTTAAAACAGTGAGTTACTCTATGCTGCATTTTGTTTACTTTATATCCAGAAAAACTAAATTGTTACTTTATCGTTTTCCTCAGGCTTTATAATCTCTGATGGGTGACACATAAAGATATAAACATTTTTTAACAGTGGCTAAATTTAGGCTGAGGAATCTAGGTACAATTATACTCATGCAGATAGGCCTCATCATTCATGAAACCCTGATATCAAAATGTTATACAATGCTTACTGGTGTCATGCTTATGAGATTGTGTATTATAAACAGTGGTTATTAGAATGTTTTTGGAATCAATAGCATTTCATGGGTTAGGAACTGAAGTGAAACATTATACTCAGAACATAATTTAAGGAGGCATCCAAAATTAGTTACCAAGATATACATCGTGTAACACAATGTTTTAAAAATGCAAGCTAAAGGAAATAATTTATGAAAAAATCAACATTTGCAATAAATACAGAATCACTATGACTGATTTTCTTTTACCCCAGTTGCAATACGGCTTACATGATGACTTTTCTTGTGATACGTTTGGGTAGGTCTTGATATTTAGTTGGAGAAGCTATGTTCTTTCATATATTCATTTGTCAGATCAAAGAGGAAATGAATTCCATGCCAGAGTCAACATCCATAATAATGTTACAAATGTATCCTGCTACTTTGCCAAAGTTTCAAATCAGCTTGAGTAACTTGGGTCTTTTTTTTGGATCTAACTAAATAGGTATGCGCTTTTGTCAGTACTAAAAACATTTTGACAACCATTCATTAAACTAGTGTTTCCCAGTAACTACTTCTCTCTTTTCATCAGATTTTTAATTTCATTCATGTCATGTGTTGATGTTTTCCTTTAGATAAGCCACATTCAGTCTTCTACAAAGTGTAATTTGGAATATTTTAAAATTATGGACACTCATATACACTGCTCAGATTCTATTATTTGCATATTTTTTTCTTGTTATATCAGTAGGGATTAGTTCTCAGCATGGATACTATTGGACTTATTCATTGCATTTCTGAATTTTTTAAGTATATCATTTTTTTATTTTATTCTTTTAAATATGTGCAGATCACACTCTGCATACATTCACATTTGTTTTAAACAATGTGTTCCATTCAAGGGATTTACTATACTAGGTTCATCTAGATGAATTTAATTAACAATTATCACAACTGTGTTTCTTAGACATAGTTATCTTTATGGCTCTACTCCAAGTTAACATGTATTTGAGGTTTTTGTGCTTAAAAAAATTGGGCACAGCATCTTTTTCCCCTGGGGGAGTTCTGTTTTGTTGGTTGTTTGTCCAGTTGTGGTGACTTCAACATATGTGTACATTTTATTTCAATTGTTTTGTGTCAATATTTTGTTTTATATAACAGAAATTACAAAAAGAATCAGTGATTTAGAACTTTTCCAAATAGAATTCTAAGAGAGACACCTGAAATTTTGTGACATCTGGGAAAGGGCAGGTCTTCATAGTAGAGGGGGTAGCAGAATAACAGACATTGTTTGACATGATTTTAATTCTTCCTCCTCTTACCTCACTATTTCCAATGGTATTATTTCAAAGTCTTTAGTAGAAAGAAAATATATTTGTCTGTATGAACTCAGAATTTTTGGTTCAATTAGGACACATTACATATTTATATTTCATTTTAAGTTGAAAATCTTTCCTTCATTTAAAATAACAGATGTGAATTTATAATGCTAAAGTAGCATCTACTAATTTATATGAAATTGTCCAAACTACTTTCACTTCACACTATATGTAATATAGAGTGTGGTAATAATAATGAATAATATAGTATGTAATAATTGCCTTTGGAGAAAGTCAATTACATTGGATTTTTGTGAGATACAAAGTAATAGTAAAACTTATATTTGATTCTATTAAGAAATTCCAAGTTACATCTAAAAATAACTCAGAGTTATAAACTAATGCTAAAAAATAATATTGTTTATTAGAAAAAGCCAGACATTTCAATAAGCTTGCTTTTTTAAAATTGTCTTGAATCTGGGCTTTGGTGGCCCATGCCTGTAATCCTAGGTACCAAAAAGTCTGAGATCTGAGGATAGTGGTTCAAAGCCAGACTGTGCAGAAAAGTTTGTGAGACTTTTATCTCCAATATATCTCTTGAAAACTAGAAACGGCACTGTGGTTCAAGTGGTACAGTGGTATCCTTGAGCTGAAGAGCTGAGGAACAGTGCCCAGGCCCAATGTTCAAGCCCCACAACAGACAAAAAAAAATTGGCATGGGTTTTTACTTTATTATTTCATGATTCTTTAATATGAAAATGCATACAGAGGGTTTACAATTACATGATCAAAGTAATGAGTGCGTTACTTATCAAGCATTGTTGCCTCCTCCCTTTTTTCCCTTTCCCATGCCTTCCTATCTCTCTTTGTGCCCACCCTCCGCCCACCCCGCCATGCGCCAAAGTTGTAAAATTCAATTTTCGATATAACGTCTTGTATATCTCATTGTTGCAACGGGTCTACCTGTATCCCAATTTCTTTTTCCCTTCCCCTCCCCAAATTATATCAACATCAAATACAGTGAAAATGGAGGTTATACCATGGTGGAGGGACATACAAAGCAACAAAGAAATCATCTTGTAAATATGATAGAAACAATAGCAAGAAAAAAAAACCATTTGGGTCCTTATCTTGGTGTTCATTTCATCTAACATCAACTTTTTTGACAGTTTGTGTTTATCTCCGACATATACTAGTTATTGCAAATAAAGGAAACCATGGAACCTATGTTTTGGGGGCATTAATTAGGTCACTTAATATTATTTTTTCAAAGGCATTCCATTTCCTAACAAATGGAGCAATGCCATTTTTCTGATGGAAGCATAGAATTCCATTGTTTATATATACCACATTTTCTTGATCCATTCATCTACTGAGGGCCATCTGGGTTGGTCCCATATCTTAGCTATGGTAAATAATGCTGCAATAAACATAGTTGTGCTGGTAGCTTTAGTGTGGTCTTGTTTGTGATCTTTTGGGTAAATGCCCAAAAGTAGGATTGCTGTTTCATAGGGCAGCTCTATGTGGAGTCTTTTGAGGAACTTTCATAATACTTTCCAACGTAGTTGAACAAGATTACAGTCCTACCAACATCCCATCCAGCTTCTGTTGTTATTACAGTTCTAAATTATAGCCATTCTAAAGGGGTAAGGTAGTATCTCAGTGTATTTTAGATTTGCATTTTTTTTATTGCAAAGGTGGTTAAGCATTTCTCCATGTGTCTATTGGCCATCCTTCTTTGCTCTTCAGAGAAGTGTCTCTTGAGTCTTTAGCCCACTTATTTATTTGGCAGCTGTTTCTTTGAGGATTTGTTGTTGGGGGATTTAATTTTTTGAGTTCCAGATATATTTTAGATATGAGATCGTTGTCCGTTGTATGGCTAGTGAAGATCTTCTCCCAATCCCTGGGCATTCCATTGATCTTTCTAGCTATGTCCTTTGTCATGCAGAAGCTCTGCAATTACATGCAATCCCATTTGTCCAACATTTCTTTGATTTGTTGTGTTTCTGGTTCTCTATTAAGAAAATTTCAGCCTGTGCCAAAGAAATATAAGTTATCTCCGATTTTGTCCTACAATGTTTTCAAGGTGTCAGCTTTGACTCCGAGGTCTTTCATCCATTTGGAGTTGATTCTGGTGCAGGGTGATATATGTGGATCTAGCTTTAGTTTTCTACAACGGATTAACCAATTTTTTCAGAACCATTTACTGAAGAGGCTCCCATTCTTCCATTCTATTTTTTTAGCTCCCTTATTGACAATTAGGTGGCTATAGGAGTGTGGGTTTACTTCTGGGTTTTCAAATCTATTACATTGGTCCTGAAGTCTGTTCTTGTGCCATACCACGCTCTTTTGATTACTATATCTTTGTAGTAGACTTTGAAATTTGGTATTCGGGGTCTTCTATTACTCCATATGAATTTTTGGATTGCCTCTTCTATTTTCTTGAGGAATGAGTTTGTGATATTAATAAGTATCGCATTGAATTTGTAGATAGCCTAGGGAAGTATTGCCATTTTCATGATGTTGATTCTTCCAATCCAGGAGCTTGGGAGGCTTTTCCACTTTCTAATTTCCGTTTTGATTTCCTTTTTCAGGTTTTTAAAGTTGTCATCATAAAGAGCCTTCACTTCTTTGATTAAGTTAATTCCTAGGTATTTTATTTTTTGTGGGGTTATTATTAATGGAGTTGCTTTCCTTATTTCAGCCATGCATTTCTCATTGATGGCATACAGAAAAGCCATTGATTTTCGAGAGTTAATTTTTCCCCTGCTACTTTGACAACGATTTGAATCAGCATGAATAATTTGGGAGTGGAGTTAGTGGGATTATTTAAATACAACATCGTGTCATCTGCAAATAGGGAGAGTTTTACATCATCTGTCCCTGTTTGGATCCCTTTTATGTTAGCATCTTGTCTTATTGCTGTAGGTAGGCATTCTAATACTAAATTGAAGAGAAGTGAAGAGATTGGACATCCTTGTCTTGTTCCTGAGTTAAGAGGAAATGGCTTCAATTTTCCAACATTAAGTATAAAGCTGGCTGTAGGTTTGTCATATACAGCCTTTATTGTATTGAGAAATGTTCCCTGGATTCCTAATTTTTCCAGAGCCTTCGTAATAAAGGCGTGTTGGATTTTGTCAAATTCTTTTGCTGCATCTATTGAGATAACCATGTGGTTCTTTTTTTTTGGGGGGGGGGTTCCAGTCGTGGGCCTGGACTCTGGGCCTGGGCGTTGTCCCTCAGCTCTTTAGTTCAAAGCTAGCTCTGTACCACTTGAGCCACAGCGCCACTTCTGGCTTTTTTCTTTTTGCTTATGTGGTGCTGAGGAATTGAACCCAGGGCCTCAAGCAGGCAAGGCAAGTGCTCTACCACTGAGCCACCTTCCCAGCCCAACCATGTGGTTTGTATCCTTGCTCTTTTTGATTTGATGAATTATAGTTATTGTTTTGCATATATTTAACCAGCTTTGCATGCCTGAAATAAAACCTTTTTGATCGTTGTGTTTGATTTATTGGAAGAATTGTTGAAGTCCATTGGCCAAAATTTTGTTGAGGTGTTTTGCATCAATATTCATCAAAGAAATGGGTCTATAATTCTTTCTTTGATGAGTCCCGGCTTAGTTTTGGGGTGAGGGTTATGATGGCTTCATGGAATGAATTCGGTAGTGAATTTTCCCTTTCAATTTCATTGAAGAGTTGGAGAAGTATTGGTGGGAGCTCTGCTTTGAAGGCCTTGTAGAATTCTGCTGTAAATCGATCTGATCCTGGGCTTTGCTTAGATGAGAGGTCTCTTATTGCTGTTTCTATTTCTATGCTTGATATGGGCCTGTTAAGTTGATTTAATTCATCTTCATTGAGTTTTGCATGTTGATATTGGCCAGGAAAAGGTCCATTTCTGCCAGGTCTCAAACTTATTACCATAAAGGTTTGAGAAGTACTCCCTTATAATATTCTGAATCATGGTTGTTTCTGTGGTGATGTTTCCATTCTCATCTCTGAGTTTGTTTATTTGGTGTGTTCTCTTCTTTTTCTGATAAGATTTGTTGAGGGTCTGTCAATTTTGTTAATATTTTCGAAGAGCCAACTCAGTTTTTTTGATTCTTTTTATGGTGTTTTAGGGTTCTAATTCATTTAATTCTGATTTAATTTTAATTATTTCTTTCTGTCTACTGGATTGGGGTTTATCTTGCTGCTCTTTTTCAAGGAGGTTCAGATGTCTTATTAAATTGTTGGTTTCAGATCTCTCTAATTTGTTGTTGTAGGACCTCAGAGCTATAAACTTGCCTGTGAGTACTGCCTTTGCTGTGTCCCAGAGGAGCTGGTAATTTGTGTGTTCATTTTTGTTGAATATCATGGACATTTGCATTTCCTTTCTAATCTCTTCCATGACCCACTTGTGATTCAACAGTGTGTTTTCCAGCCTCCATATTGTACAGGACTTTCTTTGTTGGATGTTGGTATTGATTTCTAATTTTATTCCCTTGGATGTTGTTTCTTGGCTTTTAAGTTGGTCTTGTTGTTTTTCTATGTGCAGGATACCCATAATGTCTTTGGTTGGGCTGGTTTGGTGGAGATATGTTGTTTCAATTTTTCTTTGCTATGGGCAGCTTTTATTTGACTTTCGGTCATGAAGGAGAGTTTAGCTGGGTACAGTATTCTTGGTTGATAACTGTTAGTATTTAGCACATGGTATTCCCCCTTTCTAGGCTCTTCTTGCTTTAATCATTTCTGCTGAGAAATCTGAGATGTTTCTAACTGATTTCTGTTTATAGGTGATTGTTCTTTTACCTTGAGAGCTTTAAGGATCCTTTCCTTGGTCTGAATTGATCCTTTGCAGATTATAAGATGGTGGAATGTCCTGATCTTGTGTGGTCTATTTGGAGTTCTAAAAGATTCTTGTATCTGAATAGGCCTAACTTTTTGCACGTTTGGAAAGTTCTCTGCTGGGATTCTGTTAAATAAATTTCCTAGACCATTAACTTCTTTCTCTAAGTGCTCCTCTATACCCATTATCCTCAGATCATGACTTCTGATGGTGCCTTCCAAATGTTGAATAGATCTATCATATTTCTTGGATTTGCCTGGGATAGTTGTATGTTCTTTCTCTATAATATCTAGGCTGTCCCCGAGATTCAATCTTCTGCATGGCATCCAATGGGGAGCCCCACACATAGTTAATTGATTTGGAAACCAACAACCCCACTAAATATCATCTCCACGCTCAAAATATCAATAGGTAAGGCTTTTTCCTTTTCCCTTACTCCCTCCTTCTTTATTGATCTTTCCTTCATTTCCCTTTTTTCCCTTCCATCACTTCTTTCTTCTCTTTAGGTCTCTCCACTATCCATAAGCCTACACTTGTCTGGCCTGGTGGCCAATTGGCATCCTACCCCTCCTGCTCTCCCTCTAATTCCTCTTCTCCCAGCTCTTTCCCCTGCTGCTGTCTCACCACTTCCTTCCTTCCAAGTCTTCCCTTGATATTCTCCAATTCCATTGCTCTGACAAAGCAGCCTATATATAGGTTGAAAAGCCTCATCACTCAAGTGGGTCTCCTGCCTCACAGATTTCAACCATCAATTCATAAACTGCCCATTCCCCAATCACGTTTTCATAGCTCATCATGTAAGGTTGACATCCTACCGCCTCCAACAGCATGCCCTTCCCACTTGGATATTATGCCCCATGCACTCCAGTGGGCCAGGACATGGGGCCACATTGATTAGTGGGCCCTGCTCCTTATTAGGACCATGCTGCTTTATACATCTCCCACTGGTTTTCATGTCCAATAAAATAGTTGAATCCTTCTTACCAAATCCTAAAAGTTCCCTTCTCTTCACCCAATGAACAGGCTTAAAATGTAAATTTAATAGAAAACAAGTAAATTATAGAAACACACTAGTTGCACTAACTAACACTTAGTTTTGTCCTCTGTCTCTGAACAGTCCATCTTGCAGCCTTCTCTGTGTATTAAGCCACTAAATATTCCACTTGAGACTGACGGATCCAATGATGTTTTCCTGCTAATTCAGTAGCTGAATGAACATAGCACCACCAAGTAAGGTCCTTGCCACATAGGTTCCAATTGAGGACCATGATGCATTTTTACCCACACCAGCTGTACAGGCAAGAAAGAAGGGTGGAGTTTCTTTTTTTTGTTTTTTCAACTCCATTTCTTAGTTTATTTCACTTACCTGAGGTCTAGTTTTTGAATTATTTTCTGAAGTGAAACTTGCTATAGAATAAACTAAATTGATCTCCCCAAAGAAATTTTCCTTCCAAATGGATTTAATTTCTTATTTTATACTTGAAATTTTTATTTTCATCCTAATGTTTATTTTAAAACACTTATTATTATTATCTTTAAGTAGTTGTACAAAGAAGTTCCCATTCTACAAAACAGTATAGAATACAAGGTGTCTGACAACATTGTCACCCATCCCTCGTTACCTTTCCCTTCTCACACTTTTTTGTAAAAATTGAGATAGGTGATTACATGTATTTCACATATTTCACAGTATTTTGGAATTGTGATACTTAGTTAAAGTCACAAACACATTTTAACCTTGACAAGGCAAATTATTGTTATCATGGTCTAAAGTTTGCTAATTCTATGAGCTTTGACAAGCCAAATAATTTTTCCCACCTCAGGTGATGTTTACATTTTTTCCTTTTGCTATTGTAGGCTATTCCCTCTTTCCTTCTTTCCCTTTCATTCCTCCCTTCCCATCTCTTTGTTTGGGTTACTTAGTTATTTTTCTTCTATGACTAGTGGAGCTGATGGGCCCCTTTTTGTATATTGTTCCATTTCCTACTTAATGTGTTCCTTCTCCTGGCTTCCTTCCTTTGCGTGCATATTTCCACCATCTACATGGTCAAGAACATGGAGTCATTAATGGTGATACAACAAAATGAGTGGCTGTCCTTTGTTTCTCGAGTCCTGTTTACTTTGTCATACTTTCTTGCATTTTGGCGTTAGCATCCACGTATCAGGTAGACCCTGTGTCGTTTGTCTCATTCTTGGCTTACCTCACTCAAATAATTTGGTCTAGTTCCATCCATTTCCCTGCAAATACCATCATTTTGTCCTTTCTAATGGCTGCAAGGTATTCCATTGTATATAGGTCCCACAATATTTGGATCCACTTATCACTTATGTCTCATCTGGGTTGTTTCCAAATCTTGGCTATTGTGAACAGTGCTGCAATAATCATAGAGGTGTGTGTGTGTGTGTGTGTGTGTGTGTGTGTGTGTGTGTGTGTGTGTGTGTGTGTGTGTGTGTGTGTGACTTTGCATCCTGGTTCCTGTTGTTCAGAGTAGATGCCTAAGAGTGGTATGGCCAGTTCATTGGAGGGGTCGATATTTAGCTTTTGTAGGTACCATCAGAATGCTTACCAAAGTGGTTGTATTAGTATACATTTCCACTAGCAATGCAGTAATATTTCTTTCATTGTATCCCTTCCAGCATTTGTCATTGGCTGAATTTAGGATGTGGGCCATTCTGACTGGGGAAAGGTGGTATCTCAGAGTTGTTTTTATTTGCATTTCCTTTAGAGCCAGGGATGATGAACATTTCCTCATGGGTTTCTTTGCAATTTTTATCTCTTCTTCTGAGAAGTATCTCTTTAGCTCCCTTGACCATTTCAAGATTGGTTTGCTAGGTTTGTGAAGGGTTAGTTTCTTGAGTTCACCATATATAATGGATATTAGACCATTGTCTGATATATTGCTGATAAATAATTTTCCCATTTCTTTCCATTTCCTGGTAATATTTATGATTCTTTTTTTAGGCTTTTATAGGTTTCATGAAATAAACCCTTTACATCTTTGGTTAGGTTAATTCCTAGATACTTTTTTTATAGTTCTTTTTTTAATTTAATTTTATTTTATTTGTGAACATACTGTACAGAGGAGTTACAATTACGTGGGCAGGAAAAAGCATACATTTCTTACCAAGCATTGCAGCCTCCTCCTTTGTTTACCATTCACATCCCTTCCCAGCCTCCCCCTTCCCCCCCAATCCCAATCCTTCTCCTTCCCCCCTCCCCCCGCACCGACGATGTATAGCTAGTTTTGGACATGGCAACTTGTATTTCTCATTGTTGCAACAGGTCCACCTGTATCCTTAAACAACTGTTTTTTCCCCATTTCCTCCACAAGTTATACTGACATCAAATATAGTGAAAGCAGTGGTTAATACTGTGGGGGAGGGATATACAAAGCAACAAAGAGATAATCTTATAAATGTGTTAGAAACACATGCATGAAAGAAAAAAAAAAACATTAAAGTACACATCTAAGGGTTCATTTTCCTGACATCACATTATCTGACCTTTTCCGCTTGACTCATACATATAGTAGATATTACAAATAAGGGACACCATGGGACCTATGTTTCTTTGGGCCTGGCTTACTTCACTTAATATAATTTTTTCCAAGTTTACTTTTTTAAAGATTATTGCAAATGGGGTTGTTTTCCTTGATTTCCCTTTCTACTTGTACATTGTTGCTGTACAGAAAGGCGACTGATTTTTGTGGGTTAATTTTGTATCCTGCTACTTTGCCAAATGGCTTTATAAGCTCCAAAAGTTTGGAGATGGAGCTTTAGGGATCGTTAATTTATAAAATAATGGCATCTGAAAAAAAGAGATGTTTATCTGCTTCTTATCCTATGTAGATATCTTTAATATCTTTTTCTTGCTTTATTGCTCCGGCTAAGAATTCCAGAACTATATTGAAGAAGAGTGGATAGAGTGGGCATCATTGCCTTGTTCCTGTTTTTAGGGAAATTCGTTGTAGTTTTTCCCCATTAAGTATAATATTGGCCTTTCATATGCCATGTAAGGCTTTATTATCTTATGAAGTGTTCCTTCCATTCATATTTTTCCAGAGCTTTTACCATGAATGAGTGCTGAATTTTATCAAAAGCTTTTCCTACATCAATGGAGATAATCATGTGGTTCTTGACCTTGTATCTGTTGATGTGATGGATTACATTTATTGACTCACATATGTTAAACCATCCCTGCATCTCTGGGACGAAGCCTACTTGGTCATATTGTATGATTTTTTATATATATTTCTGGATTCTGTTGGCTGCAATTTTATTGAGGAGCTTTGTATCTGTCTTTTTTTTTAAAGTTTTTTTTTTTAATTGTATTTTATTTTATTTGAGAACATACTGTACAGGGGGGGCTACAATTACATGGGCAGGATGATGCATACATTTCTTACCAAGCATTGCAGCCTCCTCCTTTGTTTACCCTTCACTTCCCTTCCCCGCCTCCCCCCTCCCCCACCCAATTTTACCCCCCTCCCCCCACCCAATTATACCCCCCTCCACCCCCCACACCGACATTGTAAAGCTGGTTTTGACATGACATTTTGTACTTCTCATTGTTGCAACAGGTCCACCTGAATCCTTAAACGACTTGTTTGTCCCCATCTCCTCCACATGTTATACTGACATCAAAGATAGTGAAAGCGGGGGTTACACTGTGGGGGAAGGACATACAATGCAACAAAGAAATAATCTTATAAATGCGTTAGAAACACTTGCATGAAAGAAACGAAAACATTAAAATACATATTTAAGGGTTCATTTTCCTAACATCACATTATCTGACCTTTTCCGCTTGACTCATACCTATACTAGATATTGCAAATAAGGGAAACCATGGGACCTATGCTTCTTTGGGCCTGGCTTACTTCACTTAATATAATTTTTTCCAAGCCTTTCCATTTCTTAACAAATGGGGAAATGTCATTCTTTCTGATGGAGGCATAGAATTCCATTGTGTATATATACCACATTTTCTTGATCCATTCATCTACTGAGGGGCATCTGGGTTGGTTCCATATCTTAGCTATGGTAAATAATGCTGCAATAAACATAGTTGTGCTGGTAGCTTTAGTGTGGACTTGTTTGTAAACATTTGGGTAAATGCCCAAAAGTGGGATTGCTCGATCATAGGGGAGATCTATGTGAAGTCTTATGAGGAACCTCCATACTGCTTTCCAAAGTGGTTGAACAAGTTTACATTCCCACCAACAATGAAGTAAGGTTCCTTTCTGTCCACATCCCCTCCAGGATCTGTTGTTGTTAGAGTTCTTGATTTTTGCTGTTCTAACTGGAGTGAGGTGATATCTCAATGTTGTTTTGATTTGCATTTCTTTTATGGCTAGGGATGTTGAACATTTCTTCTTCAGAGAAGCTTCTCTTTAAATCTTTCGCCCACTTATTTATTGGGCAGTTGTTTCTTTGAGGATTTGTTGTTGGGTGGTTTAATTTTTTGAGTTCCAAGTAAATTTTAGATATGAGACCCTTGTCCGTTTTATGGCTAGTAAAGATCTTCTCCCAATTGGTGGGCTTTATATTGATCTTGCTAGATATGTCATTTGCCCTGCAGAAGCTCTGCAACTGTATGCAATCCCATTTGTCCAACCTTTCTTTGATTTGTTGTACTTCCGGGTCTCTATTCAGAAAATTTCGGCCTGAGCCAAGGAGACCTAGGGTTTCTCCTATTCCATCCTGTAATATTTTCAGAGTGTCTGCTTTGAGTTCAAGGTCTTTGATCCATTTGGAGTTGATTCTGGTGCAGGGTGATATATAAGGATCTAGCTTTAGTTTTCTACATGTAGTTAACCAATTTTGGCAGCACCATTTACTGAAGAGGCTGTCTTTCTTCCATTCTATTGTTTTAGCTTCCTTATCGAAGATTAGATGGCTATAGGTCTGTAGGTTCATTTCTGGGTTTTCAACTCTATTCCATTGGTCCTGAGGTCTGTTCTTATGCCAATACCAAGCTGTTTTGATTACTATGGCTTTGTAGTAGAGTTTGAAATTTGGTATTGATATTCCTCCAGCAGTGTTCTTTCCGTTGAGGCGCGTCTTTGCTATTCGGGGTCTTTTATTGTTCCATATGAATTTTTGGATTGCCTCCTCTATTTCCTTGAAGAATGAGGGTGGAATTTTGATAGGTATCGCGTTGAATTTGTAGATAGCCTTGGGAAGTATTGCCATTTTCACGATGTTAATCTTGCCAATCCAGGAGCATGGGAGGTTTTGCCATTTTTTAAGTTCTGTGTTGATTTCCTTTTTCAAGATTTTAAAGTTTTCATCATAGAGGTCCTTCACATCT
Source organism: Dipodomys merriami (assembly GCF_024711535.1). Classification (NCBI taxonomy): domain Eukaryota; kingdom Metazoa; phylum Chordata; class Mammalia; order Rodentia; family Heteromyidae; genus Dipodomys; species Dipodomys merriami. The sequence goes on along the minus strand of NW_027206192.1, from coordinate 486,261 downwards.
TTGGTTAAGTTAATTCCTAGGTATTTTATTTTTTGGGGGGCTATTACAAATGGAGTTGCTTTCCTAATTTCAGCCACACTTTTCTCATTGTTGGCATATAGAAAAGCCATTGATTTTTGGGGGTTAATTTTATAACCTGCTACTTTGGCAAAGTTTTGAATCAGCTTGAGTAATTTGGGAGTGGAGTCCATGGGATTCTTTAAATACAAGATCATGTCATCTTCATAGAGGGAGAGTTTTATTTCTTCTTTCCCTATTTGGATCCCCTTTATGTCTGCATCTTGTCTTATTGCTGTAGCTAGGCATTCTAATACTAGATTGAAGAGAAGTGTAGAGAGTGGGCATCCTTGTCTCGTTCCTGAGTTAAGAGGAAATGGCTTTAGTTTTTCACCATTGAGTATAATCCTGGCTGTAGGTTTGTCATATACATCCTTTATTGTATTGAGGAATGTTCCATGGATTCCTAATTTTTCCAGAACCTTCATCATAAATGGGTGTTGGATCTTGTCAAATGCTTTTTCTGCATCTATTGAGATAACCATGTGGTTCTTATTCTTGCTCCTGTTGATGTGATGAATAATATTAATTGATTTGTGTATATTGAACCAGCTTTGCATCCCTGAAATGAATCCTGTTTGATCATGGTGTATGATTTTTTGGATGAATTGTTGAAGTCGATTGGCCAAAAGTTTGTTGAGAAGTTTTGCATCAATGTTCATCAAAGAAATGGGACTATAGTTCTCTTTCTTTGATGAGTCCTTGCCTGGTTTTGGGATGAGGGTTATGATGGCTTCATAGAATGTGTTCGGTAGTGACCTTTCTCTTTCAATTTCATTGAAGAGTTGGAGGACTATTGGTGTGAGCTCTGCTTTGAAGGCCTTGTAAAATTCCGCTGTTAAACCATCTGGTCCTGGACTTTTCTTAGCTGGGAGGTCTCTTATTCCTCTTTCTATTTCAATGCTTGATATGGGCCTGTTAAGCTGGTTTACCTCATCTTGGTTTAGTTTTGGCATGTCAATATTTGCTAGGAAAAGGTCCATTTCTGTCAAGTTCTCAAACTTATTAGCATAAAGTTTTGAGAAGTATTCCCTTATAATGTTCTGAATCTTGGTTGTTTCTGTGGTGATGTTTCCATTCTCATCTCTGAGTTTATTAATTTGGGTGTGTTCTCTCCTTTTTCTGATAAGATTTGCTAAGGGTCTGTCAATTTTGTTAAGTTTTTCGAAGAACCAACTCTTTGTTTTGTTGATTCTTTCTATAGTTTTTTTGGATTCTAATTCATTTAATTCTGATTTAATTTTGATTATTTCTTTCCGTCTACTGGATTGGGGTTTATCTTGCTGCTCTTTTTCAAGGAGGTTTAGATGTGTCATTAAATTGTTAGTTTCAGATCTCTCCAATTTGTTGATGTAGGAGCTCAGAGCTATAAACTTGCCTCTGAGTACTGCCTTTGCTGTGTCCCAGAGGAGCTGGTAATTTGTGTGTTCATTTTTGTTGAATAGCATGAACATTTGAATGTCCTTTCTAATCTCTTCCATGACCCACTCATGATTCAGCAGTGTGTTGTTCAGCCTCCATGTGATACCGGACTTTCTTTGGTGGCTTTTGGTGTTGAGTTCTAATTTTATTCCCTTGTGGTCAGAGAGAATGCAAGGTATAACTTCAATGTTTCTGAATTTAGACAAGTTTGCTTTGTGGCCTAAAATGTGGTCTATTTTAGAAAACGTTCCATGTGCTGCTGAGAAGAACGTGTATTCTGATGCTGCTGGGTGAAATGTTCGGTAAATGTCTGTTAAGTCTAGTTGATGTATGCAGCTGTTTAGATCTGCGGTTTCTCTGTTGAGTTTTTGCCGAGTTGATCTATCTAGTGGGGAGAGTGTTGTTTTAAAGTCCCCAACAATTAATGTCTTTGGATCTATATGGGATTTGAGGGAAAGTAGTGTTTCTTTGATAAATTTGGGTGCTCCATTGTTTGGCGAATAGATATTTAGAATTGTAATATCCTGCTGAAGGACAGATCCTTTAATTAGTATGTAGCGACCTTCTTTATCTCTTCTCACGAATTTTAGTTTGAAGTCTATTTTATCTGATATTAGGATTGCAACTCCCGCCTGTTTATGAGGGCCATTTGCTTGGTAGATTTTGTTCCAGCCTTTAACATTGAAGATGTGTTTGTTTTTACGGGCAAGATGTGACTCCTGCAGGCAGCAGATAGAAGGGTTTTGTTTTTTAATCCAACTAGACAGTCTATGTCGCTTAATTGGAGAGTTCAGTCCGTTAACGTTAAGAGATAGTACTGAGAGGTATTTGGGAGTTCCTGCCATGTTATCCACCTTCTTGGGGGCTGCGAAAACTGGGTTCTTCCTAAGGTTCTTGGATTCTCAGTTTGGGTGCAGTTTCTTGGCCTTTGTTGCGGTCTTGTTGGTTTTCTATGTGTAGGACATCTTTAAGAATCTTTTGTAGGGCTGGTTTGGTGGAGATGTATTGTTTCAATTTTTCTTTGCTATGGAAGGTTTTTATTTGGCCTTCAGTTATGAAGGAGAGTTTAGCTGGCTACAGTATTCTTGGTTGATAGTTGTTTGTTTTTAGGGCATGGCATACGTCATTCCAGGCTCTTCTTGCTTTGATTGTCTCTGCTGAGAAATCTGAGGTAATTCTAATTGGTTTCCCTTTGTAGGTGATTACCCTTTTCTCCTGACAGCTTTAAGTATCTTTTCCTTGGTCTGGGTTGATTCTGTGTGTCTTATAATGTGATGGTGGGATGTCCTATTCTGGTCTGGTCTATTTGGGGTTCTAAAAGCTTCGTGTATCTGAATAGGCCTATCTTTTTGTATGTTTGGGAAGTTCTGTGTTTAGGATCCTGTTAAACAAATTTCCCAGACCATTAACTTCTGTTTCTAGGTGCTCCTCTACACCCATTATCCTTAGATTGGGCCTTCTGATGGTGTCTTCCAGGTGTTGGATAGACCTATCATATTTCTTGGACTTGTCTTGGATGGTTGTATGTTCTTTCTCTATAATATCTAGGCTGTCTTCAATCCCTGAGATTCGATCTTCTGCATGGTCTAACCTGCTGTCAAGACTTTCTACATTGTTTTTTATCTTGTTTCCTTCTAATTGGTCAGTTTTGATGGCTTCAAGTTCTTTGTTGAAGCTCTGTTTTAGGTCTTGTATGAATTTCTTTACTTCCTTAATTTGGTGTTCAGTGTTTGTTCTCAAATCACTTAGTTGATTTGTTATGGTTTCTTTGGACTCCCATTCCTTCTGTTGGGTTCCATTCAGCATTCCCTTTGTGGTCTCCCTGACTTCCTTCAGCTCTTTGTTAATGGATTCCATGAATGCCTTTAGTGATCTTTTTGTATTCTCTACCTGGTCTCTCAATTCCTGAATTACTCTTTGATTAGCTTCTTCCCGTCTGTGGATTTCTTGCAGTTCTCTTTCTTCCCGTTCGTGGGAATCCTGCAGTTCTCTTTGAGTGTTCTCTGCCTGCTCACGCCATTCCTCCCTTTCTCTTTGAGCATTCTCAAGTTGTTCACGCAAACCTGTATCAGTTTTTGAGTAGCTTCCTCACGCTTATGATGTTCCTGTATAAACTTCTGGGATGCCTCCTCTCTCTCCCTATCACGCTCATACAGAGTCCTTTGTACATTGTGAAACTTCTCATTTATCATGTTTGCTATTAGTGTTTGTAGAGCTATTTGGGAACTCTCCTCTGGATTATTCTTTATCTGTTCTAATCCTTGATTATCAAGATTGGGAATTGAGATACCCGAATTTGCCATTTTTCTTCTGTTTTTCCGGATTATTCGATCAATTTGAGATGAAGATTACACCAGTTTTGTGCTAGAACACTATCTTAAGGCAACCATCAACCAAAGTTTGCGTTTGTACAGTCAATAGTCTACAGATACAATCTAGTTCAACAGATACATCTATTCAACATCAAACAACTATATGTTAAAGTACTTCGAACCGCAGAAAAGAATTTGGAAAACCAGAAATTTTTAGGATTAGGGAGAGATGTGGGTAAAAAATAGGAATAGATTGGTGTGGGGAGGCACAGGGAGAGTTATCTATGTCCTAATCACAATGCAGGAAATGGGTTGGGTAGGATGCAAGTAGAGAGAGAGAGAGACCAGAAAAAAAATAGAAACGTAAAAATTAATGTTATTATTGAAGTTAAAAGACCGTCTATTTAGAGAGGAATGTGAATATGTTCCGAGAAGGGGAGGGACATAGAGGAGATGTGAAAAGCTTTAAGGATGGGAAAGGGAGAAGAAAAGATCAGAAGTTCAGTAGAGCTAGACAAAAAGCAAAAAGATAATTAAGAAAGAAAGAAAAAGAGAAAGAAGACAAGAAAAGAAAGGAAAACGCTCATTCACATATTCCTAAAATAAAAATTATAAGATGAGAAAAAAAAAAAGTTACTGGAAAACAATTATTTTTTCAGCAGAGGCAAAAATTAAAGATTAATAAAAGTTTTAGAAGGGAAAAATATATATATATAAGGTAGCAAAAAACAAAAACAAGCAAAAAAAGAAAAGAAGAAGAAGAAAAAAAAAGAAAAATAGAAAAAAAAGTTTTTTGATTTTTTTTTTTTTATGGGGGGAGGAGTGGGAAGAATCCTGTATCTCCCTTTTGTCTCTAACCAGTCTCTTGTTGGAGTCTCTGGTCAGCTTGAGGTCCTGTGGCTTGATTGGTTTCTTAAGTCGGTTGGTTGGCAGAAGCAGAAAAATGCTCTGCTTTATACCCAAGATTTTGAGATACCCCTCCCAGGTTAGTTTTCTGGGAGGGTGATCTGCTTTGAGAGTCACAAAAGAGGGGGATGTGGTGATGAGGCTAGGTTCTGGGTAGAGTTGAGGCCTTTCAACAAACAGTAGCTTTTCCCTGGGGCTATTTTGTGATAAAGCTCATAGCGCCCAGCCTGGAGCCATTCTCAGGGTTTCTGTTTTTCAATTGATTGTGGTGGCTGCTAGAGGGCGGGGCAGCCTCTGGCTCTGGTTACCCAGTGAGGCAAGGCACTCCTATGGCTGGTGCCTGAGCTGGGTGACTTTTCCCTGGATGGAGCTGAGTCTGGCAGGTCACTTCACCGTTAAGTTCTTGTGACCTGCTAAATGACTCGTTTTATTCCAAGGCCTGAGCTGGAGCTAGCAGCTCCTCCGAGCTTTGTTGGTATACAAGATGGAGATCACCGGTGCTGGGGGGGGAGGGGTGGCCTTCCCTCCTCTGCTTCCTGAGAAGGAGTGAGGATGTCGGGCTTGTACTCACGCCGAGTCTTGTATCCTGGGTCGTCTCTGGTCTGCAAACAGCAGGATGAAGATGTCCGCTCCTTGTCGGTTCTTGTTGGTGTTGAGTAGAATCCGCTCGTCTGCTGCGTCTGGCTCCTTCGTCCCGGACTCTCTGTGTCTCAGGTATGACCCCGCGGCGGTGGTCGCCGCCGCGACCCTGCCGCCGTAGCGGCAGCTGATATGTTTCCTTGGCTTCCCCTCTCTTGTCTAACTCTCTGTCCTGTGATGGCACACTTGGTGTCATTCTCTGGCTTAGGACTGTTCACTAGAACTCTAAAATTGCTTTTTATGCAAGAGCTTGTTCAGATTCCAGCTTCTCCTCCGCCATCTTCCCGGAACTCAGGGAGATAATTTTTTTTGCCAAGCAAAATCTTGAACTCAGGTAATGGCAACTCTGCCTCAGCTCCCATCACCTTTGTTGGGATGTAGCCATTGGAACCACAGACGATCATGAGATCCTAGACCCCAGGCCTTTCAGGGGGAAAATGCAAAGAAAATAAGTTGTGGAATGGCCTTTTTACATTTTGCACCATGACCATCTAGGTCTGAATGACACAGGTCCAAATGGTACTTTACCTTGCATTGCTGAAGGCTGGCGGGCTATTAGGGAAATCATAGTCCTGTAGGACAATATAGGTCTAGATCCGAATCCCAGTCATGTCACTTCTGGATGGCGGGAGATGCTAAGAGACTCGTTCCAATCTATAGGAATAACGATGGAATGTTATAAATGTCACGGTTGAATGAGTTGCTCATGAATGAAACTCATATAAAATTAGACATCATGATTTTAGTCAGCTGGATGATTTTATATAATATGAAACATTAAAAGAATACTCTTTCTTACAGGGATGCAATAACTTTAGGACACTAATTTACTTAATAGTTTATTAAGGATGAAAACAATAACATAAATTACAGGGAGGCATAATAAATATCCAAGAATTGGTAGGAATGTAGTCTATATAACTGAATAACGGATAGACATCTCTAGCACTCTATAAAGATATATATTTATTAGCATACTACCATCTGGGTGTCAAGCTGTTCTTATTTTGTCAACTGCTGGGACTTGATCTCAGGCCCTGGGAACTTCCTGTCAGCTCAATTTGCCAAGGATGGCATGCTGACACTCACCAATTCATGAATTTGGCCCTGTAGGCCATGAGTTCAGATTCTAGCTTTCCCAAACAATGAATCCTGGAGTAAGAAGCTGATGGTGACACATGTTTTCCTTTTCTGTGAAAGTCCTGGATGCCAGGTATGGAGTGGAATACATATGCACACTTATATCCTATGTAATAAATGTAATCATTGTTCTATGGGCCACAATAAAATAAATGGTCAATACATGAACAAAACAAAAAAAAATAAATTGAATAACTACACTGAACGCAATATGTACATACATATGTCTGTAAATATAAATCATATATTTAAAATGTACATGAATAGGATGTTTTCTAGTGCTGAGGATAGATTTCAGGCCTAAGGAACAGACTTGAATTTCTTGACTTCAAGGAGGCAAGCTTCCCCTTCTCACACAGTGCAGCAGAGTTACCCAAACCATGAGTTCAAATCCCAGTCCTGCCAGAAAAATGGCATCTCTATGCTATGTGATGCCCAATTCTTAGGTATTTCATTTGGCCTCCATTTAATGAATTTGATTGTTCAAATACTTTATAAAATATTGATTAAGCTAGGTTTTGGGTAGCATTTATAAGATTATTTCTTTGTTGCTTTGTATGTCCCTCCCCCACAGTGTGACCCCCACTTTCACTATATTTGATGTCAGTATAACATGTGGAGGAGATGGGGACAAACAAGTCATTTAAGGATTCAGGTGGACATGTTGCAACAATGAGAAGTACAAAATGTCATGTTAAAACCAGCTTTACAGTGTGGGTGTGTGTGGGGGGAAGGGGGAATGATTGGCTGGGGGGGAGGGGGGAGGCTGGGAAGGGAGGTGAAGGGTAAACAAAGGAGGAGGCTGCAATGCTTGGTAAGAAATGTATGCATTATCCTGCCCATGTAATTGTAACCCCTCTGTACAGTATGTTCTCAAATAAAATAAAATTAAATTAAAAAAAATAAAATATTGATTAAAATTGATCTGTGTCTTATAATATAATTGTGTATAATTTTATCCTAGAATCTTTCCAGAACTGCCCATTTAATCATGACATACATCACATTCCATTGGTATTCATATGGATAGAAATGAGTTTCTTAGGATATCCTGCCAATTGGAGGTGGCAGGACCAGGATTCGAACTGTGGGCTCCAGCTCCCACCACTTAAACCTGAGGATAGGGAACTCACCAGTCTCTCCAAGAACATCAGCAAGACCAATGATTAGCCAGGCAGCAGTGGCTCTCAGCAATCTTCCTTGATACTTACAAGGCTGTGAAAGTAGGATCATTGTCAAAGACAACCTAGGCAGGAAAGTCCTTGAGACCTCTGTCCAACTTAAGTGCCAACAAAGCCACAAGTAGAGCTGTGTGGCTAGGGCTAGCCTTGATTAAATGCAGCTCACAGACTGTGCCCAGATCCTGGGTTCAAGGTCCGGGACTGGCAACAAACAGACATACACAACAATTTGTGCAGCCATCCAGGTAAAGCAGGTCACCCTCTTGTCCCCAACTGAATTGGACAGAGTCCTCTGGAAAAGGGGCTGGAAGAGCCACTGTCATCTTCACTCCACCCATGCTGCCTGCATCACAGGATTCCAGCCACACCCCCATTCTTTCATGGTTCTTTCTGACTCGTGGGATACAACAATTGTGGCCACACCCACATTCCATGTTGCCCTGTAGCACAGGGATTCCCTCTGTTGCTTGACACCACTACATGCAGTTGAGGAAAGTAGAGGTGGCTGAGTGGTGCTCAAGAGACTCGAGGTGACTTTGGATTAGATTAGGATATTGACCTCCTAGACACTGAGTGGGAGAATAGAGGATTTCCCAGAGCCTGGGAATGTGGCAAGCCCATCTTTCCCATCACAGCTCTCAGATGTCTGAAACAAGACTCTGTGAGAGAGCTGAGGGCAAGAAACTACTACCAGAACACCAGTGGAAGAATCTGCCCAACAGACCTGAAACATTCAAAAAAACAGAGAACACAAAAAAGGGAGGGATCCTCAAGACAAACACCACCGGGGAAGGTGATTCAATGGAGGATCCAGCCAAAGGTGATGATGACCGAGGGCCTCTCCTGCTTTTGGACATAGTCACAGCCACCAGGTTCCAAGTTTTAAGGGTCCTGATCCCACCAAGGATCTGCAGAGGTGCTACCAACATGTAGTGCCTGCCCTGGACCAGAGCAAAAGAAGAAAACAGGCTCTCTGTGCCAAGATCCAACCACTGAAGCAGGAATAGACAGACCTGCAGGATCAAAGGGAGACACAAATAGAGAAGACAGACCAGGTGCACAAAGCACCGAAAACAGAGCTGGAGATCCATAAGCCACCCATACACAGGTCAGTTTCAGCTGAAAGCGATTTACAATTGGCAGTGGCCCACATGCAGCACGCGGCCAATGACAGAGAAATTGAGCATGAAGCTCTCACCAGCCACCTGCAGGCTACAGAGCGGCACATGGTAGAGCTGGTGGTGGCGGCTTCTGTGGTCACTGCTTCACAGAAGGAGACAAAATATTGTTTGAACAGCTGAATGATGTAACACTTCAGCTTGAGGAAAAGACCAGCAGATTCTATGACCTGGGTCAAGTGAACACAGAATTGCAGGAGAAGCTGGAAGCACTCTGGACAGAGAAGAGCAACAGGAAGAACAAAAGCTACAAGTTCCAACAAGCACTGGCGGCTGTGAGGTACGGAATAGACTACTGGACAACCTGAGCTGGATGGTGACTGCAGCGAATCTTGACACAGACACCTTCACAGAGGGCCTGAGCATTGAAAGGACGATGCAGAAGGAGGAGGCCCAGTGCCTGACCAAGCAGGTTAACCAACTGACAGAGGAGAATGAGGGAAGGGAGAGGCTGGTGCTGGACCTACAGAACGAGCTGGGGAACTGAGATGGAAGCTGGCAGAACCACGGCCCTCCACAGGAGGCTGTGTAGTAGTTGCAGGCCCAGGCCCACTGCAAGCAGATGGAGTTGAAAAACCTGGAGGAACAACTTCACATCGGGTCCAGAAAAACCAGAGTCTCAGTCTCGAGAACGTGCAGCTGCGGGAGAACGGCAGAGACTGGAGGAGAAGGCCGAGGATCAGCAGGAGATCCAAGAGACCCCACGATGTGTATGTGTGTGGGACCCATAGCCGAAGGAACAGCTGGACCTGCTGTGGGAAGCTTTCCACAGGGTGAGCAGTGAGAAGAAGAAGCTCACCAGCATCCTGGACTTAGAGCAGCAGGTGAAGAAACATCTGTGGGAACAACTGGACTACTCAAAGGAGAAGACACAAAAATGGAAAGAGGTGGCTGAGAGAGAGAGCCGAGTGGCTCTGGAGCTGCAGGAGCTCAGGAGCTGTCCCTGGTCTAGCTGTAAGACTTCAGAGTCACCTGTGAGCAGAACAATGCCTCCCATGAGTGGCTGAGCTCCAAGAAATAGGCAAAACAGCACCTGCAGAGGGAGATCCAGCTGCTGGAGCAGCTGAAGCAAGTGCAGGTCCCGACAAACTGGGCGGACCAGGTGGTACCCCTAACATCACAGGACAGTCTCAAGTGCCTGGAAGTGACCAGACCACAGGAGAAGTGTCTGCAGGCCCAGATGAGCTTCCTGGCTTTCTCTGGGGAAGGGGAAGTTGTGAGCCCTGGAGACGCAAAATTTGAGGAAGCATCTCTCCCCCATATGTCCATCGCAGAGGATGGAGATAACACCTAAACTGAGAGAGATGTTGCTCTCAGAGGCTGACATCCACAGTAGGAAACTCCTGCCACAGGAGAGGCAGCCTGCTTCAGGCGTTTGGCCCACCCAACAGCTATGTGCCAGATAGAGCTGGAGCCACAGGTCCCTTTCACGGTGCACTGCCACCACAGCGTGCATGAGGATGGGATGTTGGACACGCGGGTGTCTGAGAAGAAAATCTGCTTTGTCCACGACCTGCCTGATAAGGTGCACTTCCAGAGTCCAGCAGATAAGTTCCACCATTGATACAGCCTGTTGGCACATATCCGCACTGTCCAGGAGTCCTTCCTGGCATGTAAAGACAGACGATCATCTTGGATCAGCTCTGTCGGGAGAAAGTCAAGTGCATGCACCTTCTGTACCAAGAGAAGATGGAGAAAAGGAAAGCGCTGCAGGAGCTGCTGTCACTCCTGGCAGGGGGCTCCAGATGCCAGCACAGGCTGAGCCTCCCACCACTTCTGCTGCTTCAGAGGTCTCAGGCTCCTCGGTAGGCAAAATGAGTGAGGAGCAGAAAGTTTTGAAGAATTGCAACTTCAAGCCTGTGTGGAAACTGCCAGAGGAGAGGTCTGGGTTCCCTACCCGGAAGAGGACTCCCCCACAGAGCACATCCTGCCCCACATCCAGAGCCCACCACAGCTGGTGTGCTTGAGCTTGCAGCGCTCTGTCCCTTTTTTCTGTATACTGATGTGGATGATGACTCCCTATGTTATATACTGAGTCTCAAAATCCTTGGCACCTACCCAAACTAGGTGGCAAGGTAGCCTTCTCTAGTGCTCCATCTGACATGATGGGAAGGGTAAACATTGAGCCAGGTAGAGCAGAGGATGCTAGGAGGAGGCCCAAATTCAAGGAACATCTAGTGGCCAACACTGGCCAGAGGAGAGGCCCATGTTATGCTTATCACAAAGAATCAATTGTTTGCAATGGGAACAAAAAACCTCGACAAAGATTTGTTCTTTCAGTCATGGGGCTTGAACTCAGAGCCTAGCCACAGTTCCTGAGCTCTTTTTGATCAAGTCTTGTGCTCTACCAGTTAGTCCCACCTCCCGTTGTAGTTTTTTTCTGACTGGAATCGAACCCAGGGCTTCAGGTATGCTAGACGACCACTCTATCACTGAGCCACATTCTCAGCTAGAATGATCCCCCTCACTCAAATCAATATGGCCATTCCTCAGATAAATAGGAAGTAGGGGCTAGAATGAATATGAAGCACAAGTCTGGTTCACACAGAAATACTCCGTTGCCCCCTCTTCGACCCCCTTAGTTGAAGTTTCTCTTTAACCATTAAGGGATGAGAGAGGGAGAAGGGAGCCCCAAGAGAGAATTACCAGGAACAGTGGCCCTCTTAGCCCCACAGCCTACCCCAAACAAGTAGTCGTCCAGATTCGGATATTACCTGATTCAATGTGGAATGTACACTGTCACCCCACCCCTGCAAGGCTCAGGATGAAATAAATGTCAGCCCTGGCCTCAGCCCATACCCAGGGTGGAAGTTCCAAGCCCCAGACTGACATACACCTCTGGCTGCACCGAGTTAGGCTGGACTGACCATTCACCACTGTGTTGGTGGCAATGACCTCTTGGATGGATTCCAGGAAGAAGGTCTATGGCAAAGTGCAGAAGCAGTAGAGTGAGCAGGGTGGAAGGAGGCTGGGTGATTGCTCAGGGATCTTCCTCCTTGGAGTCCTCACATGCAACCAGGGCCATCCTGACCTGAAGCACGGCCAAGGCCAGGGGGTGAGATGAGATGGAGGAGCACGGGACTAAAAGAGGTACTGCTTTATCGTGGAGCACTTGAAAATTCAAATTATATATGGCCCATGCCAATCCCAAAGCCAACATGCAATGCCTCTCCTTGTTATTTTTGGCCATGAGCTCTTTCCCTGAGCTCTTTTTCTCAAGGCTGGCACTCTACCACTTGAGCCACATGTACATTTCTTGTTTTCTGATGGTTCATCAAGGATAAGAGTCTCACACACTTTCCTTCCCAGGCTGGCTTGGAAGCATGATCCTCCAGGTCTCAGCTTCCTGTATCGCTAGGATGACAGGCACAAGCCACCAGTGCCCAGCATGTGATGCCTTTTGAAGGCATCTTGGCAAGTCTGTAAAAGGAGTTCCAATGGGCCTGGATAGACCATGACCCAATCAAGGTGCTTGGATGCGGGAAGGCTGACCTTCTAGTCTTTCTGTTCCCCAAAATTATAGATGTCAGGTGGTGTTTGATGCATCAAACTCCTAGGCCAACAGCCACCAGGCTTAGTGGGGAAAACGTAGAGAATATCGAAAGATTGCAGTGTAGAAATATCTGATTTTGCATGCATATGGTGTGTGTGTGTGTGTGTGTGTGTGTGTGTGTGTGTGTGTGTGTGTGTGTATGTGTGTGTGTGTGTGTGTGTGTGTGTGTGTTTACCAGAGCTTGAACTCAGAGCCTAGGTGGTAACCTTTAGTTTGTTTGCACAAGGTTGATACTCTACCACTTTAACTATAGTAGCTCAGCTTTCCAGCTTTTTGGTGATTCATTGGAGATAAGAGGCTGCTCAGGCTAGCTTTGAATCTTGATTGATCCTCCAGTGTCAGCCTTGAGTAGCTAGGATTATAGGCATGAGCCACTGGCATCCAGCTGCATGGATGTCTTTTCATACTTTCTGTTCTAACAGCTGTCTACTTGCCCTGGCCTAGATCTCTGACCTCTATATCAACTCCCAGCAGCTCCTTGACTGTGTGAAGAACATAAAGCTCAAACCTGATCCCATTTCTTTGTCTTCAGGGGAGGGTATGTTTCCTCTGAAGAATGGAGGGGTAGGGGTAGATGTAGTAGGGATAGCTGTACATGGGTGCTCTGGTAAGAGAGATGTATTCTGTTTTATCCAAGAAGGAAATTGTGGCCAGATGCTAATGGCACATAATCTCATATTCCTAGCTCCCCTAGGAGGCTGAGATCTGAGGATTGACATTCAGAGGCAGCCCAGCAACAAATGTCTGTGAGACACTCCCAAGAACCACCCAAAAGCTGGAAGTAAAGCTGTGGCTCAAGTTGTAAAGTGCTATCCTTGAATGAAAAAAACTGAGGGAGAGAGGCCGGGCCCTGAATTATAGCCCTGCTACAAGATGCATGCCTGTGCATGCATACACACACTCACACAGAGGAAAGTGGTATACACACAAACACAGAGAAAGGTGGTAATGATTATCTGAGCTAGTATTCGGGGCAGTCCTGAGGCATAATCATGTTAAACACTCAAGCCACATCAGTTGTTTCTCCCTAAGTCTTTCTTGGGCTGAGGGGCCTGTGCCATGGCAGTAAGTTCCATGGAACCTTCACCTCCATCTGTGCATGTGGCCACAGGCCTAAGGGAAGGACAAAGGAAGCTCCTTTGTAGTAACCCCACAATTGCAGACTTTGACCTGCCCTTTATGACTGGTGAGGAAAGCAGAGCTCCGAGCCTTGGGACTCCTGGGATATAGCGACCGCTAAAAGCATCAGCCAGCAAGCTTTGGATTCCTGAGCCTACAAGTCTTACATGGTGCAACTGGCTACACCCACTGCCCTTAAGGTGGACAGCATTGCTACTTGGATTCACTGTCACAACCTCCTTGACCAGCAAGGAAGACGTGACACCGGACTCTTCTCTCTGCAGTTTATTCAGGACCTTTGAGTAATCTTCTGACCCCAACCCCGGGGAGAATTCCCCACAGCCTTAAGTACCCGCTGGGTAGCCAACCCTGATACGCCACGTGGGAACCACCATTAGGTTCAGGTGCGCGGAAGCAAGCCAGATTCTTTGCCTTAGCCATATAAGGAGTTGTTTACCACGAGAGCACTCGCCATCGGGAAGGTGGAGGGCAGAAGCCGGCGCCATCTTCCAGGTGCGGCCTCTCGCAGCTCTCTACAGTTCCCCCTTTTTTGCTTAAAGAACACAGATGAGAACAGAGGTCTGATCCCTGTTGTGCAATTGCAAGGACTGCATACAAGCCTTCTCCCAGAGGGTACCTTCTCTAGGGATGACTCAGCCTGTCCATTGATTCGTTTTTCACAAGGACGGGAAAAGGCGAATCGAACCCGTGTGCAATCAAACATGCTCTCCTCGAGGGCAAAACTCATGCCTCTCGACTGCAGTACTTTGGCTTTGCAATCTGTGTTCATTGTTTTAGGGTGGCAAGCCACGCTTGGGGGGACTGACCTGCTCCAATGACTGTAAAGGCTTGGATAATCATGGCTGCACTGCGACGCTGAGAACCTCTAATTTGGCAAATGCACCACAGACATACCAAGGAGGCTAACACCATGAGGCCTGTCAAGGCTCCCAAACCCGCCCCCTCCTTGAGATAATTCATAGCAGCTGAGATCCATGAAGATAACACCTCCACCAATCCAGCATCCACTCGGGTCTAGTTCACCATGACGATGGCAACCCTGAGCTCTTCCATCAGGCTGTCGAACTCCCCAGTTCAATTACCTAAAAGATAATTAGACAACTGTTTAGACAAATTTGCAGCATTTTTTAAATAGGTTTTTTCCTGGGCCTGAACTCTGGGCCTGGGCGCTGTCCCTCAGCTCTTCAGCTCAAGACTAGTGCTCTGAATCCGGTTCCGGGAAGATGGCGGAGGAGAAGCTGGAATCTGAACAACTTCTCGCATAGAAAGCAGTTTTAGAGTTCCAGTGAACAGTCCTAAGCCAGAGAATTACACCAAGTGTGCCATCACAGGACAGAGAGTTAGACAAGAGAGGGGAAGCCAAGGAAACACATCAGCTGCCGCTGCGGCAGCAGGGACGCGGCGGCGACCACCGCCGGGGGGAAATACCTGAGACACAGAGAGTCCGGGACGAAGGAGCCAGACGCAGCAGACGAGCAGTTTCTACTCAACACCAACAAGAACCGAAAGGAGCGGACATCTTCATCCTGCTGTTTGCAGACCAGAGACAACCCAGGATCCAAGACTCGGCGTGAGTACAAGCCCGACATCCTCACTCCTTCTCAGGGAGCAGAGGAGGGAAGGCCACCACTCCCCCCCCAGCACCGGTGATCTCCATCTTGTATACCGACAAAGCTCGGAGGAGCTGCTAGCTCCAGCTCAGGCCTTGGAATAAAACGAGTCATTTAGCAGGTCACAAGAACTTAACGGCGAAGTGACCTGCCAGACACAGCTCCATCCAGAGAAAAGTCACCCAGCTCAGGCGCCAGCCGTAGGAGTGCCTTGCCTCACTGGGTAACCAGAGCCAGAGGCTGCCCCTCCTTCTAGCAGCCACCACAATCAATTGAAAAACAGAAACCCTGAGAATGGCTACAGGCTGGGCGCTGTGAGCTTTATCACAAAATAGCCCCAGGGAAAAGCTACTGTTTGTTGAAAGGCCTCAACTCTACCCAGAACCTAGCCTCATCACCACATCCCGCTCTTTTGTGATTCTCAAAGCAGATCACCCTCCCAGAAAACTAACCTGGGAGGGGGATCTCAAAATCTTGGGTAAAGCAGAGCATTTTTCTGCCTCTTCCAACCAACCGACTTAAGAAACCAATCAAGCCACAGGACCTCAAGCTGACCAGAGACTCCAACAAGAGACTGGTTACAGACAAAAGGGAGATACAGGATTCTTCCCACTCCTCCCCCCAAAAAAAAAAAAAATCAAAAGACTTTTTTTCTTTTTTTTTCTTCTTTTTCTTTTTCTTCTTTCCTTTTTTTGCTTGTTTTTTGTTTTTGTTACCATATATATATATATATATATATATATATATATATATATATATATAAATTTTTCCATTCTAAAACTTTTATTAATCTTTAATTTTTGCCTCTTCTGAAAAAATAATTGTTTTCCAGTAACTTTTTTTTTTCTCATCTTATAATATTTATTTTAGGAATATGTGAATGAGCGTTTTCCATTCTTTTCTTGCCTTCTTTCTCTTTTTCTTTCTTTCTTAATTATCTTTTTGTTTTTTGTCTAGCTCTACTGAACTTCTGATCTTTTCTTCTCCCTTTCCCATCCTTACAATTTTTCACATCTTCTCTATGTCCCTCCCCTTCTCTGAACATATTCACATTCCTCTCTCTATAGACGGTCTTTTAACTTCTATAATAACATTAATTTTTATGTTTCTATTTTTTTCTGGTCTCTCTTCATTCCCCTTTCCGTCTCTTCTTTTTCTCTCTCTCTCTACTTGCATCCTACCCAACCCATTTCCTGCATTGTGATTAGGACATAGTTAACTCTCCCTGTGCCTCCCCACACCAATCTATTCCTAATTTTTACCCACATCTCTCCCTAATCCTAATAATTTCTGGTTTTCCAAATTCTTTTCTGCGGTTCAAAATCCTTTAACATATAGTTGTTTGATGTTGAATAGATGTATCTGTTGAACTAGATTGTATCTGTAGACTATTGACTGTACAAACACAAACTTTGGTTGATGGTTGCCTTAAGATAGTGTTCTAGCACAAAACTGGTGCAATCTTCATATCAAATGGGGCGAATAAGCCGGAAAAACAGAAGAAAAATGGCAAATTCCGGTATCTCAATTCCCAATCTTGATAATCAGGGATTAGAACAGATAAAGAATAATCCAGAGGAGAGTTCCCAAATAGCTCTACAAACACTAATAGCAAACATGATAAATGAGAAGTTTCACAATGTACAAAGGACTCTGTATGAGCGTGATAGGGAGAGAGAGGAGGCATCCCAGAAGTTGATACAGGAATATAATAAAGCGTGAGGAAGCTACTCAAAAACTGAACCAGGATTTGCATGAACAACTTGAGAATACTCAAAGAGAAAGGGAGGAATGGCGTGAGCAGGCAGGGAACACTCAAAGAGAACTGCAGGAATCCCACGAACGGGAAGAAAGAGAACTGCAGGAATCCCACAGACGGGAGGAAGCTAATCAAAGAGTAATTCAGGAATTGAGAGACCAGGTAGAGAATACACAAAGATCTCTAAAGGCATTCATGGAATCTATTAACAAAGAGGTGAAGGAAGTCAGGGAGACCACAAAGGAAATGCTGAATGGAACCCAACAGAAGGAATGGGAGTCCAAAGAAACCATAAGCAATCAACTAAGTGATTTGAGAACAAACACTGAACACCAAATTAAGGAAGTAAAGAAATTCATACAAGACCTAAAACAGAGATTCAACAAAGAACTTGAAGCCATCAAAGCTGACCAATTAGAAGGAAAAGAGATAAAAAACAAAGTAGAGAGTCTTGAGAGCAGGTTAGACCATGCACAAGATCAAATCTCAGGGATTGAAGACAGCCTAGATATTATAGAGAAAGAACATACAACCATCCAAGACAAGTCCAAGAAATATGATAGGTCTATCCAACACCTGGAAGACACCATCAGAAGGCCCAATATAAGGATAATGGGTGTAGAGGAGCACCTAGAAACAGAAGTTAATGGTCTAGGAAATTTGATTAACAGGATCCTAGCAGAGAACTTCCCAAACATACAAAAAGATAGGCCTATTCAGATACAAGAAGCTTTTAGAACCCCAAATAGACCAGACCAGAATAGGACATCCCACCGTCACATTATAAGACACACAGGATCAACCCAGAAACAAGGAAAAGATCCTGAAAGTTGTTAAGGAGAAAAGGGTAATCACCTATAAAGGGTAACCAATTAGAATTACCTCAGATTTCTCAGCAGAGACAATCAAAGCAAGAAGAACCTGGAATGACGTATGCCATGCCCTAAAAACAAACAACTACCAACCAAGAATACTGTAGCCAGCTAAACTCTCCTTCATAACTGAAGGCCAAATAAAAACCTTCCATAGCAAAGAAAATTGAAACAATACATCTCCTCCAAACCAGCCCTACAAAAGATTCTTAAAGATGTCCTACACATAGAAAACCAACAAGACCGCAACAAAGGCCAAGAAACTGCACCCAAACTGAGAATCCAAGAACCTTAGGAAGAACCCAGTTTTCGCAGCCCCCAAGAAGGTGGATAACATGGCAGGAACTCCCAAATACCTCTCAGTCCTATCTCTTAAGGTTAACGGACTGAACTCTCCAATTAAGGGACATAGACTGTCTAGTTGGATTAAAAAACCAGACCCTTCTATCTGCTGCCTGAAGGAGTCACATCTTGCCCGTAAAAACAAACACATCTTCAATGTTAAAGGCTGGAACAAAATCTACCAAGCAAATGGCCCTCATAAACAGGCGGGAGTTGCAATCCTAATATCAGATAAAATAGACGTCAAACTAAAATTCGTGAGAAGAGATAAAGAAGGTCGCTACATACAAATTAAAGGATCTCTCCTTCAGGAGGATATTACAATTCTAAATATCTATTCACCAAACAATGGAGCACCGAAATTTATCAAAGAAACACTACTTTCCCTCAAATCCCATATAGATCCAAAGACATTAATTGTTGGGGATTGTAACACACCACTCTCCCCACTAGATAGATCAACTCGGCAAAAACTCAACAGAGAAACCGCAGATCTGAACAGCTGCATAGATCAACTAGACTTAACAGATATTTACTGAACATTTCACCCAGCAGCATCAGAATACACGTTCTTCTCAGCAGCACATGGAACGTTTTCTAAAATAGACCACATTTTAGGCCACAAAGCAAACTTTTCTAAATTCAGAAACATTGAAGTTATACCTTGCATTCTCTCTGACCACAAGGGAATAAAATTAGAACTCAACACCAAAAGCCACCAAAGAAAGTCCGGTATCACATGGAGGCTGAACAACACACTGCTGAATCATGAGTGGGTCATGGAAGAGATTAGAAAGGAAATTCAAATGTTCATGCTATTCAACAAAAATGAACGCACAAATTACCAGCTCCTCTGGGACACAGCAAAGGCAGTACTCAGAGGCAAGTTTATAGCTCTGAGCTCCTACATCAACAAATTGGAGAGATCTGAAACTAACAAATTAATGACACATCTAAACCTCCTTGAAAAAGAGCAGCAAGATAAACCCCAATCCAGTAGACGGAAAGAAATAATCAAAATTAAATCAGAATTAAATGAATTAGAATCCAAAAAAACTATAGAAAGAATCAACAAAACAAAGAGTTGGTTCTTCGAAAAACTTAACAAAATTGACAGATCCTTAGCAAATCTTATCAGAAAAAGGAGAGAACACACCCAAATTAATAAACTCAGAGATGAGAATGGAAACATCACCACGGAAACAACCAAGATTCAGAACATTATAAGGGAATACTTCTCAAAACTTTATGCTAATAAGTTTGAGAACTTGACAGAAATGGACCTTTTCCTAGCAAATATTAACGTGCCAAAACTAAACCAAGATGAGGTAAACCAGCTTAACAGGCCCATATCAAGCATTGAAATAGAAACAGCAATAAGAGACCTCCCAGCTAAGAAAAGTCCAGGACCAGATGGTTTACAGCGGAATTTTACAAGGCCTTCAAAGCAGAGCTCACACCAATACTCCTCCAACTCTTCAATGAAATTGAAAGAGAAAGGTCACTACCGAACACATTCTATGAAGCCATCATAACCCTCATCCCAAAACCAGGCAGGGACTCATCAAAGAAAGAGAACTATAGACCCATTTCTTTGATGAACATTGATGCAAAACTTCTCAACAAAATTTTGGCCAATCGACTTCAACAATTCATCCAAAAAATCATACACCATGATCAAACAGGATTCATTTCAGGGATGCAAAGCTGATTCAATATACACAAATAAATTAATATTATTCATCACACTTTATGATGAAGGTTCTGGAAAATTAGGAATCCATAGAACATTCCTCAATACAATAAAGGCTGTATATGACAAACTTACAGCCAGCATTATACTCAATGGTGAAATACTAAAGCCATTTCCTCTTAACTCAAGAACAAGACAAGGATGCCCACTCTCTCCACTTCTCTTCAATCTAGTATTAGAATGCCTAGCTACAGCAATAAGACAAGATGCAGACATAAAGGGGATCCAAATAGGGAAAGAAGAAATAAAACTCTCCATCTTTGCAGGTGACATGATCTTGTATTTAAATAATCCCATAGACTACACTCCCAAATTACTCAAGCTGATTCAAAACTTTGGCAAAGTAGCAGGTTATATAATTAACCCCCCAAAATCCATGGCTTTTCTATATGCCAACTATGAGAAAAGTGTGGCTGAAATTAGGAAAGCAACTCCATTTGTAATAGCCCCACAAAAAATAAAATACCTAGGAAATAACTTAACCAAAAAAGTGAAGGACCTCTATGATGAAAACTTTAAAATCTTGAAAAAGGAAATCAACACAGAACTTAAAAAATGGCAAAAACTCCCATGCTCCTGGATTGGCAAGATTAACATCATGAAAATGGCAATACTTCCCAAGGCTATCTACAAATTCAACGTGATACCTATCAAAATTCCTCCCTCATTCTTCAAGGAAATAGAAGAGACAAGCCAAAAATTCATATGGAACAATAAAAGACCCCGAATAGCAAAAAAACGGAAAGAACACTGCTGGAGGAATATCAATACCAAATTTCAAACTCTACTATAAAGCCATAGTAATCAAAACAGCTTGGTATTGGCATAAGAACAGACCTCAGGACCAATGGAATAGAATTGAAAACCCAGAAATGAACCTACAGACCTATAGCCATCTAATCTTCGATAAGGAAGCTAAAACAATAGAATGGAAGAAAGACAGCCTCTTCAGTAAATGGTGCTGGCAAAATTGGTTAACTACATGTAGAAAACTAAAGCTAGATCCTTATATATCACCCTGCACCAGAATCAACTCCAAATGGATCAAAGACCTTGAACTCAAAGCAGACACTCTGAAAATATTACAGGATGGAATAGGAGAAACCCTAGGTCTCCTTGGCTCAGGCCGAAATTTTCTGAATAGAGACCCGGAAGTACAACAAATCAAAGAAAGGTTGGACAAATGGGATTGCATACAGTTGCAGAGCTTCTGCAGGGCAAATGACATATCTAGCAAGATCAATATAAAGCCCACCAATTAGGAGAAGATCTTTACTAGCCATAAAACGGACAAGGGTCTCATATCTAAAATTTACTTGGAACTCAAAAAATTAAACCACCCAACAACAAATCCTCAAAGAAACAACTGCCCAATAAATAAGTGGGCGAAAGACTTAAAGAGAAGCTTCTCTGAAGAAGAAATGTTCAACATCCCTAGCCATAAAAGAAATGCAAATCAAAACAACATTGAGATATCACCTCACTCCAGTTAGAACAGCAAAAATCAAGAACTCTAACAACAACAGATCCTGGAGGGGATGTGGACAGAAAGGAACCTTACTTCATTGTTGGTGGGAATGTAAACTTGTTCAACCACTTTGGAAAGCAGTATGGAGGTTCCTCATAAGACTTCACATAGATCTCCCCTATGATCGAGCAATCCCACTTTTGGGCATTTACCCAAATGTTTACTAACAAGACCACACTAAAGCTACCAGCACAACTATTTTTTTTGCAGCATTATTTACCATAGCTAAGATATGGAACCAACCCAGATGCCCCTCAGTAGATGAATGGATCAAGAAAATATGGTATATATACACAATGGAATTCTATGCCTCCATCAGAAAGAATGTCATTTCCGCATTTGTTAGGAAATGGAAAGGTTTGGAGAAAATTATATTAAGTGAAGTAAGCCAGGCCCAAAGAAGCATAGGTCCCATGGTTTCTCTTATTTGCAATATCTAGTATAGTTATGAGTCAAGCGGAAAAGGTCAGTTAATGTGATGTTAGGAAAATGAACCCTCAAATATGTATTTTAATGTTTTCGTTTCTTTCATGCATGTGTTTCTAAGGCATTTATAAGATTATTTCTTTGTTGCTTTGTATGTCCCTCCCCCACAGTGTAACCCCCGCTTTCACTATAGTTGATGTCAGTATAACATGTGGAGTAGAGTGGGACAAACAAGTCGTTTAAGGATTCAGGTGAACCTGTTGCAACAATGAGAAGTACAAAATGTCATGTCAAAACCAACTTTACAATGTCGGTGTGGGGGGGGAGGGGGCTATAATTGGGTGGGGGGAGGGGGGAGGCTGGGTAGGGAGGTGAAGGATAAACAAAGGAGGAGGCTGCAATGCTTGGTAAGAAATGTATGCATTATCCTGCCCATGTAATTGTAGCCCCTCTGTACAGTATGTTCTCAAATAAAATAAAATAAAATTAAAAAAAAAAAAAAAAAGACTAGCGCTCTACCACTTGAGCTACAGTGCCACTTCCGGATTTTTCTTTTTGCTTATGTGGTGGTGAGGAATTGAACCCAGGGCCTCAAGCATGCAAGGCAAGCTCTCTACCACTGAAGCATCTTCCTAGCCCCCTTCTTCGGGGTTAATTGCACCACAGCAGCAGCTAATCCAGCATTAGTTAGTGGTCCGCCCAGCTCTCTGCAAACTCTCATCCATGCTTCTAGTCCCCTATTCTTATATTCTTATATTCTTATATGGCGGCTCTGAATTCCTTAGGGCACTGCTCGTAAACAAGCTGTTTAATTAATGGCATGGCTGCGTCTGGGTCAGCAAAAATTCTGCCAGTGGCCTTGACCATACGGGCAACAAAGTCTGAAAACGGCTCCATAGAGCCCTGCAGGATTTTGGTGAGATTGCCACTTATCTCGCCTTTATTTGGTAAGGCCTTCCATGCCTTTATGCCAATTTTATTGATTTGTTCATAAACTTGAACGGGGTAGCCTATCTGCTGATTGGCGAATCTCCCCTGTCCAAGCAGCATATCTCTGTCCCAAGCTGGGTTTCCCCCAGCCTGATTGGCCGCAGCCTCTTCACTAGCAAATTCAATCCAAAAGGCCTTCCAATCTAAATACTGACCTGGGCTCAAACAAGCTCATGCGAGCCCACTCCAATCACCGGGTGTCATGCAATGTCTGTTTAGGGCCTCCACCTGGGCTACAGTAAAGGAGGCTGTGATTCCGTATGTCCGCACAGACTCAGCTAAAGATTTTATCACCTTAAAATCTAAGGGTTCATGATACCGCTGTCCCTGTGGATCCTGAAATATTGGACAGGCTAGATGTAACTCGGTTCTGACCGCTTTCCACACGCCTGGGCTGAAAGAACAGCCGGGGCTGCCACTTCCGGGGTCCTCCGCATAGAGCGGAGGGGCCAAAGGTGTGGGGCGGTGCACGTAGGGCGTGCATTCGTCTTTATCTGGGTCCTCTCTCTCCTTCCCTTTCCTCCTCTTTCTTATCTTTGTTTTTTCTATTTGTTCTATGAGTGATTGTAGTTCCTCTGAGTCTGTAGACTCAGAGGTCTCTAGTTCGGCAAAATCGGGGTATAACCCCCCCCCCCGCTCTCCTCCTTTTCGCTGTCTGCCCTTTTCGATCTTTCTTCCTGCAGCATTTCTAGGGCTGCCTGAACATTCTCTACCGCCTCACTGCAACGCTGGTCTTCAAGACAGCCTCTTATCAGTTTCCATATTGGTCTCACTCCGCTCTTAAACGTTCCTTGTTAAAATCTAGGTCCCTCCCTAGTTTCTCCCAAGAGGCCACCTTGAGGCTTCCGGAGACAGCGAACCACGGGGCAACAATGTCACATTCATTCAAAAATCTCTCTGAAGTACTCTTTTTTATTTTTAACTTTTTTGAGTGCAGTAGCTCATTGAGAGCCAAAAATGCGAAGAAGAAGCGCCCATGTTTTAAACATTTAAAGCTGGTAAACAAACTTTTACTTTCACTTTTGGCTACTCTACTGACTAGCCCCGGGTTCTCGCTCTTTCCCTATCTTACAGAGAAGAGCAAAAATCCCCTCTGCTCTTGTTGCGGATTCTCCTTTTACCTGGGGACTTACCCCCGCTCTTGTCACGGATTCCCCTTTTACCTGGGGACTTACCCCCGCTTTTGTCACGGATTCCCCTTTTACCTGGGGACTTACCCCCGCTTTTGTCGCGGATTCCCCTTTTCCCTGGGAACTTACTGCTGCACCACCCTGACCGCAGAGAGTTCTGAGTCCTTGTTGGGGTTATGGCTGAGTCCCCGTATGAGCCACCACGTGTCGCTACCGCCTAGACCAGCAAGGAAGACGCGACACCGGACTCTTCTCTCTGCAGTTTATTCAGGACCTTTGAGTAATCTTCTGACCCCAACCCCGGGGAGAATTCCCCACAGCTTTAAGTACCCGCTGGGTAGCCAACCCTGATACGCCACGTGGGAACCACCAATAGGTTCAGGTGCGCGGAAGCAAGCCAGATTCTTTGCCTTAGCCATATAAGGAGTTGTTTACCACGAGAGCACTTGCCATCAGGAAGGCGGAGGGTGGAAGCCGGCGCCATCTTCCAGGTGCGGCCTCTCGCAGCTCTCTACAATCCACTGCTCCCATGCCAGACTGGCTGACCCCTTTGCCCTGGATGACTGTGGGGAATTATGGGAAGTTTCCTAGTATCCTACCCAACCACTGCACATATGCCTCAAGGAAAAAAAAGGGACTGATTGTTATTGGTATTGTTGTTTAATAGTATGGTTAAGGTCAGAGAGAGACTATATCTGTTCAATATCGAAAGCTGTTGGAGTTTAGTTTTGGGCCGGAGCCACAAGATTGTTGTCTCAGTACCATAAGTCAAGCGGGGAATGAGGGGTTAAAGTACTTGAGGCAAGGACCGTTTGTTACTTGTTTCAGAGCAGAGCAACACATGGTGCTAAACCACCTGGTTGTTTGCCTTTATAAGACCTGCAAATCCTGAGCTTGGGGCTCTCCTCCTAGGCTCTGCTGTGTCAGAGTGTAGGACGAGGCCTGAGCTGCACCACATTTAAATAAAACCTTAAAACAGCTGTAAAGTCTGACTCTTGGTGGTCTTCTTGGTGGGAGTCCTGCGACCTGGGTATAACACTGGGATTTGAATTCATGGCTTGGATGCTATCCCTGAGCTTTTGTGCTCAAGACTACCACTCTACTACTTGAACCACAGCTCTATTTATGGCTTTTTGGGTGCTTAATTGGAGAAAAGAGTCTCATATAGACTTTCCTCCTTCCAATTGTGATCCTCACATCTCAGCCTCCTGAGTAGCTAAGATTATAGGGGTGATCCACCAGCACCTGCCGTCTACCTCTTACCCATAACTTCGGCCCTTTTCTGAGTCCCAGAAGAATATGTCTCACCATGCTCA
Organism: Dipodomys merriami; assembly: GCF_024711535.1. Classification (NCBI taxonomy): domain Eukaryota; kingdom Metazoa; phylum Chordata; class Mammalia; order Rodentia; family Heteromyidae; genus Dipodomys; species Dipodomys merriami. The sequence continues at coordinate 461,007 of NW_027206192.1, read as the reverse complement.
TTTTTTTTTTTTTTTGCAATTCTTGGGCTTGAACTCAGGGTCTGGGCATGTTCCTGAGCTTCTTTGTTCAAGGTTAGCACTTTTGTCACTTATGTCACAGTGTCACTTTTGGCTTTTTCTGTTTCTGTGTAGTGAGTAATCATACCCTGGGCTTTGTGCATTATAAGTAAGCACTCTACCAGTAAGCCACATTCATAGCCCAAGGCTCACTTCTAACAGAAACTATAATGGTGGGATTTACTGGATTACCTCTTTTGGCACAGAATACCTGGGTATTTCCTATCTTTGCCAAGATTTAGGACCTGCTGAGAGTGCAAAGAGGAATGATGAATGAGTGATGACCACCAGGCCCCAGAGGTCTAGGCTCACATCCTACAGAGGGATAAAAAGATATGGAGTGACAACCTTTGACAACTCCTACAACCTAGGAACTGTGGTTTCCCTGGAGGCAGTGACTGGCTGCTAGGTGTCCTGATGGGACACTTCAGCCAGAACATAAGACTTCAGTTATTAAATGGCAGAGAAGAATGCTTTATTCAAGCTGCCAGCTCAGACTTAGTACTCTCTGAGGGCTTGTCATAGCTGGCCCAGGTTGAGGGGCTGGGCATGGGCAACCTGCTGAATTCCCATCATCCACGCCCTGTCCCTGACCTCCTTTTGCTCAAGGGTAGGGCTCTGCAACTTGAGCCACAGGACCACTCAGGGTTTTTGTTGTTGTTTTTTTTTCCTTGTGATCTCTTAAGAAATACCAGTGTCATGCACTTTCCTGCACAGGCTGAACTCAAATTGTCATCTCAGCCTCCTGAGGAGCTAGGATTACAGGCAGGAGCCACTGACAACCTGGCTTTCTTTTCATCTTCTTGTTCTTTTTTTCATGACAATCTGAAATCTTCACAGTGTCATTCTAATGGTTTGCATTCAAAGTAAACTTCCCAGGTCTGGAATTTGAATGCTAGGACTGACACCCACAATTAGAGGGAGATCCTGACAAACTCATTCCTATTCATGTGAATACTAATGGAATGTTATAAATGTAATAATTAAATTTGCAGTTAATTCATGATTCAATTTTAGAATGCCACAAAAAATGTATTGAATTTATATCTTCCATTCTAGAACCATGTTATGATTAAGGATATTGACCGATTTTTATTAATGCTTTTATAACTATTCAAGGATGATACTTCATAAAATGGAGGCCTAATTTATAACTAATAATTGGCAATAATATATGTATATAATTTAATAACATCCTCACACTCCCTCTGCAGAACTACTGTGGCTTGATCACAGGTCCTCAGAACTAGGAAGCTCTGTTTTCCAGAGGCTGGTGTACTAAGACTGTGACCCCATTTATGGATTGGGCATTGTAGGCCATGAGTTAAAATCCCAGCATGGCCAAAAATTTATTCATGGAGTAAGAAGTCAATTTTGACACTTTTTTTCCTTCTCTGTGAAAGTCATGGGTCTCAGTATATGTGATATGATGTAATAAAATAAATGTTATATGTGTAATAATATTAAATAGACAATGGTAATAAATGTCATATGGAGTAAACCCATATATGTAAATAGATCTCATATATGAGTATTATTTTTTCCAGTTCTGGGGCTTCAGTTCAGGCCCTGGGAACTTGTCTAAATTTCTCGTCTTCAAGGATAGTGTTCTTCCCCTTCACCCACAGTGCCACGGAGTTACCCAGACCCTGAGTTTTAATCTCAGGCCGGCCAGAAAAATGGTGCAAATTCCAAGCCAGGGCCTTATTATTATTATTATCATTAATAATAATAATGTTATTTTTTGTTTTGGGCCAAGCACCTTGAACTCAGGTCTTGGCCCCTCTTCCTTCTGATCCTGGGATCCTAGGACCTGAGTTCAACTCTCAGGACATGCAAAAAAATAAGAAGGAGAAGGATAAAACTGAGAAGTTCAAGCAGGTAGTTTTACTTTTTTTTTCCTTTGCATTATGACCATCCTGGGTCTAAATGACAATGCCTAGAAAGTGTACATGACCTCACATTGCTGATGTTTATGGGGCTATTAGGGAAGCCAAGCCGAAACTGGCAACTTAGTCCTGGAGATCAAATCCCAGGACTTCCACTAATGAATGGTGAGAACGTCTAAGAAATGCTTTCCAATATTTATCTGAACGAATGGAATGTTGTAAAAGTAACAATTATGTTAGTAGTTAGTGTACAATCATATTATAATATTATACACACCAATTATACTACATTGACTAATTTTCAATTAATACATTAATCATGATACTTAAAAAAGGAAGGAATAATTTAATTGCCACTACTTGATAGTAATATCATATATACAATTTCATAATATACAGACATCTCTTGTTATATACATCTACATCTTTCTATCTATCTACCAATATACACACTTATCTGTTCATACACTTGTCACTACTGGGGCTCACGGGTAGAGTGATCGACTGTTATGTACAAAGCCCTGGGTTTGATTCCTCACTACCTTGTACATGGAAAAATCCAGAAGTTGTGCTCTCACTCAAGCAGCAGAGCAGTGGCTTTGAGCATGAAAGCTTAGGGACTTTGTCTAGAGTCTTACTCAAGACCCAGGAATGGCACCAAAAAATGATAGAATGTTCTGACTGCAGCTATATAAGGATATTACTGCAAATGCCTCATCACAGAGCAAGCCTTGAATCTGGTGCTTACAGCTGCCATCTAACCTGACTTAGCCAGAGGTAAAACCGCTGCAACCCTGCTCCACAGAACCAGATGCTGCTGGATTGCTCACCCCTGTCATCCACGATATTTAGGGGCTGAGATCTGACACTGGTGGGTGTAAAACCCAACCCTGGTAGTAAGTCTGTGAAACTCTGAGCTGTGGCTTAAAGTGGTAGAGTTCTAGCCTTGAGCAAAAGATCTTAGGACAGTACCTGTAGAGAGCTGCGAGAGGCCGCACCTGGAAGATGGTGCTGGCTTCCGCCCTCCGCCTTCCCGATGGCAAGTGCTCTCGTGGTAAACAACTCCTGATATGGCTAAGGCAAAGAATCTGGCTTGCTTCCGCGCACCTGAACCTAATGGTGGTTCCCACGTGGTGTATCAGGGTTGGCTACCCAGCGGGTACTTAAGGCTGTGGGGAATTCTCCCCGGGGTTGGGGTCACAAGATTACAAAAAGGTCCTGAATAAAGGGCAGAGAGAAGAGTCCTGTGTCGCGTCTCCTTGCTGGTCGAGGCGGTAGCGACACGTGGTGGCCCGTACGGGGACTCAGCCATAACCCCAACGAGGACTCAGAACTCTCTGCGGTCAGGGTGGTGCACCAGTAAGTCCCCAGGTAAAAGGGGAATCCGCAACAAAAGCGGGGGTAAGTACGCAGGTAAAAGGGGAATCTGCCACAAGAGCAGGGAGTAAGTTCCCAGGTAAAAGGGGAATCCGCCACAAGAGCGGGGGTAAGTTCCCAGGTAAAAGGGGAATCCGCCACAAGAGCGGGGGGGATTTTTGCTCTTCTCGGTAGATAAAGAGAGAGTGAGAACCCGGGGCTAGTCAGTAGAGTAGCCAAAAGTGAAAGTAAAAGTTTGTTTACCAGCTTTAAATGTTTAAAACATGGGCGCTTCTTCTTCGCACCCAATTTTTTGGCTCTCAATGAGCTACTGCACTCAAAAAAGTTAAAAATAAAAAAGAGTACTTTAGAGAGATTTTTGAATGAATGTGACATCATTGCCCCGTGGTTCGCTGTCTCTGGAAGCCTCACGGTGGCCTCTTGGGAGAAACTAGGGAGGGACCTAGATTTTGCCTCTGAACAAGGAACACTTAAGAGCAGAGTGAGACCAATATGGAAACTGATAAGAGGCTGTCTCGAGGACCAGCGTTGCAGTGAGGCGGTAGACAATGGTCAGGCCGCCTTAGAAATGCTGCAGGAAGAAAGATCGGAAAGGGCAGACAGCGAAAAGGAGGAGAGCAGGGCGGGGTATACCCCAATTTTGCCGAACTAGAGACCTCTGAGTCTACAGACTCAGAGGAACTACAATCACTCATAGAACAAATAGAAAACACAAAGATAAGAAAGAGGAGGAAAGGGAAGGAGAGAGAGGACCCAGATAAAGACGAATGCATGCCCTCCGTGCACTGCCCCACACCTTCGGCCCCTCCGCTCTATGCAGAGGACCCTGGAAGTGGCAGCCCCGGCTGTTCTTTCAGCCCAGGCGTGTGGAAAGCGGTTAGAACCGAGTTACATCTAGCCTGTCCAATATTTCAGGATCCACAGGGACAGTGGTATCATGAACCCTTAGATTTTAAGGTGATAAAATCTTTAGCTGAGTCTGTGCGGACATACGGAATCACAGCCTCCTTTACTGTAGCCCAGGTGGAGGCCCTAAACAGACATTGCATGACACCCGGTGATTGGAGTGGGTTCGCACGAGCTTGTTTGAGCCCAGGTCAGTATTTAGATTGGAAGGCCTTTTGGATTGAATTTGCTAGTGAAGAGGCTGCGGCCAATCAGGCTGGGGGAAACCCAGCTTGGGACAGAGATATGCTGCTTGGACAGGGGAGATTCGCCAATCAGCAGATAGGCTACCCCGTTCAAGTTTATGAACAAATCAATAAAATTGGCATAAAGGCATGGAAGGCCTTACCAAATAAAGGCGAGGTGAGTGGCAATCTCACCAAAATCCTGCAGGGCTCTATGGAGCCGTTTTCAGACTTTGTTGCCCGTATGGTCGAGGCCGCTGGCAGAATTTTTGGTGACCCAGACGCAGCCATGCCATTAATTAAACAGCTTGTTTACGAGCAGTTTACTAAGGAATGCAGAGCCGCCATAACCCCATATAAGAATAGGGGACTAGAAGCATGAATGAAAGTTTTCAGAGAGCTGGGCGGACCACTAACTAATGCTGGATTAGCTGCTGCTGTGGTGCAATTAACCCAGAAGAAAGGGGCTGGGAAGGTGGCTCAGTGGTAGAGCGTTTGCCTTGCATGCATGAGGCCCTGGGTTCGATTCCTCAGCACCACATAATCAAAAAGAAATGAAAAAAGCCGGAAGTGACGCTGTGACTCAAGTGGTAGAGCGCTGGCCTTGAGCTGAAGAGCTGAGGGACAGCGCCCAGACCCAGAGTTCAGGCCCAGGAAAAAAAAAACCTATTCAAAAAATGCTGCAAATTTGTCTAAACAGTTGTCTAGTTATCTTTTAGGTAATTGAACTGGGGAGTTCGACAGCCTGATGGAACAGCTCAGGGTTGCCATCGTCATGGTGAACTCGACCCGAGTGGATGCCGGATTGGCGGAGGGGTTATCTTCATGGATCTCCGCTGCTATGATTCATCTCAAGGAGGGGGCGGGTTTGGGAGCCCTGACAGGTCTCCTGGTGTTAGCCTCCTTGGTATGTCTGTGGTGCATTTGCCAAATTAGAGGTTCTCAGCGTCGCAGTGCAGCCATGATTATCCAAGCCTTTACAGTCATTGGAGCAGGTCAGTCCCCCCAAGCGTGGCTTGCCACCCTAAAACAATGAACACAGATTGCAAAGCCAAAGTACTGCAGTCGAGAGGCATGAGTTTTGCCCTCGAGGAGAGCATGTTTGATTGCACACGGGTTCGATTCGCCTTTTCCCGTCCTTGTGAAAAACGAATCAATGGACAGGCTGAGTCATCCCTAGAAAAGGCGCCCTCTGGGAGAAGGCTTGTGTGCAGTCCTTGCAATTGCACAACAGGGATCAGACCTCTGTTCTCATCTGTGTTCTTTAAACAAGAAAGGGGGAACTGTAGAGAGCTGCGAGAGGCCGCACCTGGAAGATGGTGCCGGCTTCCGCCCTCCACCTTCCCGATGGCAAGTGCTCTCGTGGTAAACAACTCCTGATATGGCTAAGGCAAAGAATCTGGCTTGCTTCCGCGCACCTGAACCTAATGGTGGTTCCCACGTGGTGTATCAGGGTTGGCTACCCAGCGGGTACTTAAGGCTGTGGGGAATTCTCCCCGGGGTTGGGGTCACAAGATTACAAAAAGGTCCTGAATAAAGGGCAGAGAGAAGAGTCCGGTGTCGCGTCTTCCTTGCTGGTCGAGGCGGTAGCGAAAAGTACCCTAACTTGTCAATGCAATTCCCATGGCTGACTCCACCTCCCCCCAAAAAACTCACCCCTCTAAATCATTAGTGTGAACTTTGTGTGTTTGTGACGTGTTTCTGACAGAATGATGATATTGATGAAAGCACCCTATTTCTAATGACAGTGTGTAGGATACAGTTATGTGATGAGTCCTTCATGAGGTGTTGTGTGCTGAGTCCTTCACAGGTTGCATTTTTCATCTGTTTCTTGTAAGATGATTGTGCAGGTGAGAAATTTGAGGCTCAGATTTGTCCCCATGTCAGGGCCAAAATTATGTATGTAACTAACTGTAGTGAGTTGTCTCCTGTAGACAATTGTTTTGGTTTATGTTACTCGGTCATGAAGCTTGAATTCAGGGCCTAGCCACTGACATTTACCTGTTGGGAAAATGGGTAATTCCCTACCACGTGGAGCCAAGGACCCCCTTGCAACAGAATGTTATGGTCTAAGAGTGTAGAAGCTGAGGTCTGTCATCCTGCCTACTCAGGAAGCTGACATCTGATGATCTGGGTTCAAAACTATCCCATACACAAAAGGTCCAATAAGACTATTATCTCCTATTCACCACTTAGAAACTTGAAGTGGAAGCTGGGTGCTGATGACTCATGCCTGTCATACGAGGTACTAAGGAGGCTGAGAGCTGAGGATCACGGTCCAAATCCAGCCTGGGCAGGAAATTCCTTGAGATGCTTCTCTCTAGTGACCCACCAAAATCCTCAAGGGGTGCTGTAGCTCAAGTGGTAGAGCGATTGCCTCAAGGACAGCACCCATGCCTAGACTTCAATTCCTCCAAATTCTAAGACAAGAAAGAAAGAAATCTGAAGTGCAGTGTTGGGAATGTGTCTTGGGGGTAAAGTGCTTTGCATGTATGAATCCCTGGGTTTGATTTCTTAGTACCACATCACTAGAAAATAGCCTGAAGTGGCTGTTTGGCTCAAGTGGTAGAGTGCTTTCCTTGTACAGAAGAAACTCAGTTACAGTGCTCAGGTCCTGAGTTCAAGCTCCAGGACAAGTGTATGCACACACACACACACACACACACACACACACACACACACACACACACACAACCACACACACAACCACACACATACATACACCAATACCAGAAGTGAAGCTGTGACGCCAAATGCTAAAGCATTGAGCTGCTGCTCTGAGCTCAAGATCAGCACCCAGGTCCTGTGTTCAACCGTGAAACCTAGCCATCCAGGGTCCAAATAGGTGAGGTCAAAGGTTTCAAAACCTGATGAGGCTCACCACCCCTACATGACAGGAAGCATTGTGATATTACACATGTGCTTATATTTAGCAAGCTTCCAGAAAGCTAGGGAGGCACCATTGCCAATAATGAATCATTTCCTTAGGTTCAGTTCCCTAGTTTTCTGCCAGAAGGACCCATGAATCAATTGTACCAGGTTATTTCAACACTGGAACATAGACTAACCAAGACAGGATAATTGCAGGGAACTTGGCCTGCCACAAGTGGTGGCACAAGTGAAGGCTTCCTGTCAAAACAGAGCACTGGCGAGATACATAGCTTGAAGTACAAAGAAGCCTTTTTCACCTGGCCTTCAGAACCCGCCCACACTCCTCCTCACTAATTGGCCTGGAAGCAGTTTTTTGTTACTCAGCTGTATAGGAGTGAGACCTTTTGTCTGCCTGTTTCAACAATGAGGCAGACTTCCTCAAGCAGTCCCCAGTGCAGAGAAAAACCTCAGGCTTCAATGGGAACAGTGAGGGGAGCACCGGAATATGCACTGTCTTGAAAGCACTCTCTGTGCTATGAAATCATTCTATTCAAAGCAAATTTCCTAGCTGAGTGCTTTTCATCATACTCTGGATCTTCACCGATAGAAATACATGCATACATACATGGGGAGACATGGAGTTACTGGCTTTTCTTTTTGGCAGGTCTGTGGGATGTACTATGAGCCTGGGCACTGTTCCTGAGCTTCTTTTGCTCAAGGGTAGCGCTCTGCCTTCAGCCATACCCCCATTCATGGGGATTTTTTTCCTGTGATTCCTCAGAAATAAGAGTGAGGTGGACTTTCCTGTGTTGGCTGAATTCAAACTGGCATTCTCGACCTCTCAGCCTCCTGAAGAGTTAGGATTACAGGCAGGATCCACTGATACCTGGCTTTCTTTTCTTCTCATTCTTTTCTTTCATCGTGACAATCTGAAATCTTCACAGTGTCATACTAATGGTTTGCATTTCGAAGTAAACTATCCAGGCCTGGAGTTCAAATGCCAAAACTGCCACCTACGAATGGAGGGAGATCTTGAGAATATCATTCCTATCCGTGGGAATGCTTAATGGAATGTTATAAAAGTAACAATTAAATTTGCAGTTAGTTCATGATTCTCTTATAGAATGCCACACAAAAAGTAGTGGATTATGTCTTCCATTCTAGCACCAAGGTATTATTCTCCTAATTAAGTAATACTGACTACTTTTACATTAATGCTTTAATAAGTATTCACACATGATACTTCATGAAATGGAGGCATAATTTAATAACTAATAATTCATAATATATAATTTAATATCCTCACGTTGTCTCTCTCATATATATATATATAGCAAACTACACATCTATCTAGATACACATCTATCTATCTATCTATCTATCTATCTATCTATCTATCTATCTATCTATCTATCTATCTATCTATCTATCTATCTATCTATCTATCCATCTATCTATCTATCTGCCACTACTATTGCTTGATTGCAGGTCCTCAGAATTGGCTGGCAGCTCAGTTTTCCAAAGGATTTTGTTCTACAACTGACCCATTCATGAATTGGGCATTGTGGGCTATGACTTCAAATCCCAGCATTGCCAAAAGTTATATGTGTAGTCAGAAGCCTATTTTGACACATTTTTTTCCTTCTATGTAAAAGTACTAGGGCTCAGTATGATGTATAATCCATATGCAAATAAATCCATGTGATGAGATATAATAAATGTAATAAATTTTATATATGTAATAATACTAAATAAAATAAATAAAAATAAATAAATGTAATGAATGTCATATGGAGTGAACACATGTATGTAAATAGAGCTCATGTATGAATATGATTTTTTCCATTGCTGTGGCTGGATTCAGACCCTAGAAACTGGTCTGAAATACTTGTCTTCAACGACGGTGAGTTTTCCCTCCCATACAGTGCCACAAAGTTACCCAAACCCTGAGTTCAAATCCCAGGCCTGCCAGAAAAATGGTACAAGTTCCAAATCAGGGCCTTAATTTTTTTTTTTGACCAGTAACATGCACTGTCTTGAAAGCACTCTCTGTGCTATGACATCATTCTATTCAAAACAAATTTCTTAGCTGGATGCTTTTCTTCATAGTGACTCTGGATGTACACCCATAGACATAATGCATACATACATAGACATATGTTGTTACTGGCCCTTTTTTTTGGTGTAGGTCCTGAGGCTTGAACTATGAACCTAGACATTGTCCCTGAACACCTTTTAAACAAGAAGCACTTTAGTGTGCCTTAATCCATGATACATTATTACATGGAGGCATAATTTAATACCTAATAATGATTAGTAATATATGACATTCAATTTAATAATACATAGATATCTCACATTCTAAAAATATATTTATATATTTAAATATACAGTAGAATGTACATCTCTCTCTCTCTCTCTCTCTCTCTCTCTCTCTCTCTATATATATATATATATATATATATATATATATATATATGTGTGTGTGGGTGGGTGGGTATTTGTTTATATATTGGCCACTCCTGGGTCTAGATCTCAGGTCCTGGGAACTGCCTGGCAGGGAATTTGTTTGAGGCTGCTGTGCTTACACTGACCCCTTGATTAATTGGGCATTCCAGTCCCTGAGTTCAAATCCCAGCAATTCCTAAGGCAATAGGTGGAATAAAAAGCCAATATTGTCCTGTTTTCCTTTCTGTGCAAATAGTGTGTACTAGGTACAATATGTAATTTCTATGCAAATTCATACATATGATACATATTTTACATGCATATAAATATTATTTTTGCCAGTTCTGGGGCTGGAATTCACGCCCTGGGAAATGCTCCTGATTTTTTTTTCCAGGAGGTTAGCTTGCACTTCATCCATAGCACAATAGACTAACGCAGTCCCTGAGTTCAAATCCCAGGTATGGCAGTTAAATGGCCCAACTTTGTAGCCAGGACTTTAACTTTTTTGGGGGAGGGGGCCAGCCACGGGGCTTAAACTGTGTGCTGAGTTATGCAAAGAGTGCCATGTGCTGTGTCCTTCAACAGGTGCATTCTTATATCGTGTCCTTGTAAGAGCTCCACAACTGAGATGATAATGCAGACAAGAATATTGAGGCTCAGATAGGTCACCATGGCAGGGATGAAATTATGTATTACTAAAGATTATTATTATGTATTACTAAAAACATAAAGTAATTATGTATTACTATGTCTACTGCAGACAATTGTTTTGTTTTGTTTTTCTCAGTCATGAACCTTGAACCTCTTGGGCTCATGGCTAGCACTCCACCGCGTGGAGTCATGGACCCCCTTGCAATAGAGGCTATGGCCAAGGGGTGGGTAGCTAAAGTGTGTCATCCTGCCTTCTCTGGAAGCTGAGATCTGTGGATCTGGGTTCCAAACTATCCCAGACACAAAAGGTACCATGAGACTATTATCTCCAATTCACCACTAAGAACTTGAAGTGAAAGCTGGGTGCTTGTGGCTCATGCCTGTCATCCTAGCTACACAGGAGGATGATATCTGAAGATCAAGGTTCAAAGCTAGCCTGGGCATGAAAGTCCTGGAGACACTTAACTACAATGGACCACCAGAAAACCTGAAGTGGTGCTGTGGCTCAAGTGGTAGAGCATAAGATTAGAGCTGAATTGCTCAGGGACAGCACCCAGGCCCAGACTTCAATTCCTACACCCGACAACAACAACAATAAAAAAACAGAAATAAACTAACAAGCCTGAAGTAGAGGGCTGGGAATGTGCCTTAGGTGTAGAGGGCTTTGCATACATGAAACCCTGGGCTTGATTTCTCAGGACCACATCACTAGGAAAAAGCCTGAAGTGGCTCTGTGGCTCAAGTAGGAGAGGGCTATCCTGTACAAGAGAAACTAGATACAGTGCTCATGTCCTGAGTTCAAGCTCCTGGACTCAATTATGTGTGAGGTCATACACATACACCCGCATGCACACACACACACAGAGAGAGAGAGAGAGAGAGAGAGAGAGAGAGAGAGAGAGAGAGAGAGAGAGAGAGAGAGAGAGAGAGAGAGAGAGAGAGAGAGAGAGAGAGAGAGAGAGAGAGAGGGAGACGAGAAGTGATGTTGTTACACAAAATGGTAAAGCATTGGGTTTCTTCACTGACCTCATGGTCAGCACCCAGGTCCTGTGTTCATCCCCAAAATCTAGCTATTCTGGGCCCAATTAAGAGAGGTTAAACGTTTCAAAACCTCATGAGATTCACCAGCCCTAGATGACAGGAAGCTTTTTGATATCTGACATGTGCTTGTATTTCCAAAGCTCCCGGAAACCTATGAGAGTCACCATAGGCCCATCATCACCAACAATGAAACATTTCATTAGGTTCAGTGCCCTAGTTGTCTGCCAGAAGGACTCCTGAATTATATTGAGCACTGTATCTGAACACCGGAATATAGTCTCACAAAGACAGGATAAGTGCACAGAAATTGGCCTGCCAGGGTAGGTTGCAAAGATGAAGGCTTCCTGTCAAAACAGAGCCCTGGGGAGAGAGATCGCTTGGGGAACGAAGAGGCCATTTTCTCCTGGCTTTCAGAGCCTGCCCACACTCCTCCTCATTAATTGGCCCAGATGGAGTTGCTTCTTACACAGCTGTACAGGATTGAGGCCTTTTGTCTGCCTGTTTAGACAATGAGAGAGACTTCTTCCAGCAGGCCTGGCATGCAGAGCAACCTTCAGCCTACACTGGGAGCATTAAGGGGAAGCCTGGAAAATGCAATATCATAAAAGCATTTTCTGTGTTATGAACTCATAGTATTGAATAGAAATTTCCTAGCTTGGTGCTATTCATCATAGCTACTCCGGAGCTTCATCTATAGGAATACATACATACATAAACAAAGACATGGAGGTACAGGCTCTTTTTGAGGGGGCAGGTACTGGGGTTGAACTATGAGCCTAGGTGTTTTCCCTGAGCTTCTTTTGCTCATAGTAGTTCATTAAGATTGAGTCACAGCCTCATTTCTGGGTTTTTCTGTGATCTCTTAGAAATAACAGTGTCAAGGACTTTCTTATGCTGGCTGGATTCAAACTCAGATTCTCTGCATCTCAGCATCCTGAGGAGTTGGGATTACAGTCACCAGCCACTGGCACCTTCTTTCTTTTCTTCTTCATTTTTTAATCTGGACAATCTGAATTCTTAACAGAGTCATTCCAATGTGTCGAGCTCTATCTTTGAGAGAGAAAGCCGAGCAGGAGACACAAGCCAGACCAGGCAGGAAAGCCTGGGAGTTGGTTATGTCCAATAACGATCAGATGGCTGGAAGTGGAGCTGTGGTGGTGGTAGGGCCTCAGCCTTGAGCAAAACAGCTCAGGAACACATCAGGCTCTATGCAATGCTTCTGCTTTTATTTACTGGTTTATTATTCAGATATGCTAGTTGCATATACTGCATCATTCTCTTCATTTCAGCCCCATTGCTTTGCTCTTCCAAGTTTTCAGGCCTGTGTCCTTATATGATGCACACTGAAGCTCTCAAAAGCCTTTATTTACATTTTATTATGAGACCAAGGCAGGAACAGTCACAAATCAGGCAAGGGTAGAGAAGATCGGGATTCATAAAAGTAACCGGTATTCAGAATATTAAACTTGAGAACATAAAATGGTACCATACTTATGTAAAAATACCATTAAGAAAAAGATGAGGAGGCTGGGAATGTGGATTAATGAGAGTGATTGCGTAGCATGCAAGAAGCCCTAGGTTTGATTCCTCAGGAGCGCATACACAGACAAAGCCAGAATTGGTGCTGTGGCTCAAGTAGTAGAGTGCTAGAGACAGTGTCCAGGCCTTGAGTTCAGCCCAGGAAATTTCACAGAGATAACTAGGTAGTTAGGTAGGTCAGTAGGTAGGTAGGTAGGCAGATAGAAAGAAAGAGAGAAAGAAAGAAAAAAAGCAAGAAAGCAAGCAAGGAAGAAAGAAAGAAAGGAAGAAAGAAAGAAAGAGAGACAGAAAGGGAGAAAGAAAGAAAGTAGGAAGGAAGGAAGGAAGGAAAGAAATAAGACAGATGGAAGGAAGGAAGGAAGGAAAAGAAAGAAAGAGAAAGAAAGAAAGAAAGAAAAGGAAGGAAGGAAGGAAGAAAGGAAGGAAGGAAAGAAGGAAGTTGATAGATGAATGTGATCTTTGTTGTAAGAAGGAAAGGAGGGAACACTTCCTACCCATGAGGCCTTCTGCTGTGTACCAGGACACCAGCATCACCTTCACACAACCATAAAGCAGAAAGACTGTTTCTGTCCCACTTCTCAGGCAACCAAGAGCCCCAGAGTCAAGACGACAGAGCCATGTTCCAACTTATGTGCTTGGAAACCTAAGAGAAAGGTCCCTGCCTCTCCTTGGACTGATGATTTGCATTAATGATGTGGAGAATGAAGGAAGGACAATGGACTGGCAGAGATAGTAGAAGGGCCTTCAAACCTGACACAGTCAAAAAACCCACTCCCTAAGACCAGAGAGCAAGGTTTTTCTACTCTTTTCCCCCGTCTCCCCCACTAAACTGGCTCTCTATTGTTAACCTAAAGATAAACTGAGGCTCCCTTCACCTGATGGAGGAAGGTTAATTCGTCATTGTTTGAAGAGGCTGAGAAAAGCCTCACCCCGGTGTAATTCTGACAAATGTTTCAGATTCCCCCCCCCCCATTGCTAGCTGTTCCTGAAATGAATGAAGTGGTTTTGCAGTTCACTTCCCTGTTGAGCTTCCCTATGTACATTCTGCCTCCTAATCCTGCAGGCCTAGGTCTCTGTACCTAGCATGACTTTTTGAAACTGTTTTCTGTCCTTCAAATACATTGTTCATTGGAGTTCTTCCTGCTAACAGGTCTAGGGCTTGGATGCTGAGAACTTCATATGAACCCAGGATGGCTCAAAAGTGTTTCTTTCCTGTTTCTATTGCTCAAGTACTCTAAGAACATTTAGAGTGCAAGTACTTCTCATCACCAAGGAAAACACAGGAAGCTCTTGAACATCTGACCTTTCAGAAGTGGAAGTCAGAGTGTCATAGACTTTTCTGCCCTAGATGACTTCAACCTGTGATCCTGAGACCTCAGCCTCCTGAGATCAGGTGATGGGCATGAGCTACTGGTTCTCTGCTAGGTTCAGAACTGTAATGACATTGACAACACAAATCAGCTGCTTGTCACAAAGGGCTTTGGGAGCATATTAAGCCTTTCAACAATGGACCTTTCAGAACCCTGTAGGAAACAAGGTTATAATACTAGAGTCTGAGAGGCTGGACATATGGATGTGCTACACTTGAATCTTGAGTTCTGACTCCAATTCTGGTGTACAAAAGCATTCATTTTCCAGAAAATATTCACCATAATTAGCAAATAGGAAAAGTACTTTGATTATTCCTCACTCTTTTTTCCAGTTGTGTGTCCCAAACTAAAACCTGGGCACTGTCCCTGAGCCCTTCAGCTCAAGGTAAACCCTCTACCACTTGACCCACAGCTCCAAATGGGGTCTTTTGGTGGTTCATTGGAAGTAAGAGTATAACAGGCTTTCCTTCCCTAGGCTGTCTTCAAACTGTGGTCTTCAGATCTGAGCCTCCTGAGAAGCTAGGATTCCAGGTGTGAACCACCGACATCTAGCCTGTTGTTTTTGCCAGACCTGGTGCTTGTACTAAGGGCCTGGATACTGTCTCTGAGCTCATTTTTATCAAGACTTGTGGTCTACCACTTGAGCCACTCCACAGCTTCTTGCTTTTTCTGAGTATATGGTACTGAGTATTTAAACCCTGGCATTCATACATTCTGAGCAAGCTTTCTACCACTAAGCCACATTCCCAGCCCCAACTTTCCAATTTATCCCTCAACTTGCCTATCCTCAAAGAAACGCTTCTGAGTATAAATCATCTAAAGAAGTCACTATAGGAAGTTTTTCAAAGATAAATAAGACAAAGCTCATACTGAAACAGACTCTATACATGTGATGACTGTGACAAATGGCTCCATTTAATTATGTATCATGTTTAAACACTTAATAAAGTATTAATAAAAATGAGTCAATATCCTAAATTTAAATACAATAAACAATATAATGAATAAAATAAAAATAAAATAAATACAAAATTAATAATAATAATCGTAATATGAAATAATCATACATATGTACATATATGTCATATATTACACATGTATATAAATATTTTTTCCCTTGCAGGGCCTTAATTCAGGCCCTGGGAATTCTAGCTTGAATTTCTTTTCCTCAAGGACCGTGAGCTTTCCCTTCACAAATGGTGTAAAAGAGTTACCCAGATGGGCTCAAATCCCATCAATGCCAGAAATACTGGCCTCAGTTCCAATACAGTGACTTAATATTTGTATTGGAAGCAGATATGTTTATTCAATTCCATACTGAACATTAAAAATAAGCAGTGTATAATTTTGTACAGCTATTCAGTCATCCTTCACTTACCCCCAAAATGCTTCTTCAGCACTACATTAATTTTTGTACGTTTTTTATTGTAAAAATGTTTTACAGAGGGGTCATAGTTACATGAGCAAAGTAATGAGTACATTTCCTATTGAGCATTGTTGCCTAATCCTTTGTTTCCCCCCTACCATCCTATCCCTCCCATCTCCACAGCTACCTTTCCCTGCTGAGATCAGTGACTTAATTATATATTTTTGGCTTGACATGGGGTTTGAAGTCAATTACTGGCAACTCTGCACCTTCCCTCACAATTCTACGAATTTAGCAAGACCTTAAGTTCAAATCCCAGGCTAGGAAAGAAAACTGGCAGAAATTCTAAACCAGTGAGCTTTATTTTTTAAATTTAGTTAATTAATTAATTAGTTTTGCCAACCACGGGGCTTACACTCAGGTCGTGGCAATTCTGCCTCAGCTTTGAACTCTCTAGGCTGGGGTACAGCCTCGGGACCCATAGCCTATCCTGGGACCCTAGGCCCAGAGAGCTTGCAGGAAAAAAATGTTGGACAGCAGAAAAAGTGCCAACCTGTAGAGGGCTGGGGGGCTTTATAATTTTTTTCTTTGCACAGTGACCATCCTGGGTCTGAATGACACGGTTGCAAAGTGGACCTGACCTGATGGCTGGCAAGCTATCAGGGAAGCCATAAGCCAACATGTCAACATAGGCTCTGCGTTCAAATCCTGATCCTGACACCTACCAATGGCAGGAGACCACAAGAGACTCATTCCTATGCCTAACAATACGGATTGAAAGAGTAGTTCATGAATTTGTCTAGTGTAAAATTGGATGCAATAATCCTAGGATGCTGATTGATCTTAATTAATAGTTTATTAAGCATGAAAACAATAATATTATTTCAATGGTGATATAATAAATACCTAAGAGTTGGTAGGAACGTAGTAGATGTCATTCAATCGTAGAGAGACTGCTCTGGCACTCTTTACCAATATATATTTGTATACTACCATCTTCCTATCCACTTATTGCTGTTTTGGACAAACTTGGGAAACGATCTTAGCACCTGGGAACTACCTGAAAGCTTCTTTGGCTAGAGGCTGCTGTGCTCACACTCACCCATTCATGAATTGGGCCTGCTAGGCCCTGAGTTCAGATCCCAGCACTGCCAAATATTTAATTTTGGATTAGGAAACCGAGTGTGACACATGTTTTCTTTTCTGGGAGAGTACTTGGTGTCAGGCATGATGGAGAACATATCTACAAATCTAGATGCTATGTGATAGTATGTAAGCAATGTAATAAATGGTATAGGTGTCATCAGAGTCAATAAAATAAATGGTAAATAAATGAATAAAACAAGAAATAAAATGAATAACCACACCAAACACAATATGGACTGAACATCGGTATGGAAGTATAAATCCTATCTTTAAAATATATATAAGGAGTATGTGCTCCACGCTTGAACCTTGAATTCAGCCCTGCCATGAGAAGGCAATGGCAAGAAATCCTGAGATACTGGTATCTGGACCAGTATCGATCTCATACTTGAATGAGTAGCTCATGTTTGATATGAGTAAGAAATGATAAGCAAGAATCATGGGGTATTACTTATTTGTAAAGAAGTGTTGATTAATCATCATAGTCAATGAAATGGATGCATGTGGAAAGATCCAAGAATCAGTAGACACATGGTACAGTGGATTCCATCACAGGTCATCATCTCTCCTACTCTATACAAATATGTACTTTTTTGCATACTACCTTCAACTTAGGAATGGATGACTGCTTTGTGCCCTCCCCCCCCCCACCTAGGGACTCCATCTCAGGTCCTGGGAAAGGCCTTGCTCATTAGTGGCTCACAGGCTGGTGACATGGACCAATTTGTCGCTTGGGTCTGCTAGACCCCAAGTTAGGATCCCAGCAGTGCCAAAGATTCACCCTGATGTCAGAAGCCAATCGTTGCACCTGTTTTACTTTTCTGTGCAAGTCCTGGGTCTCAGCTAGGATGTAGAATGGAATGCATGGGCCACCCTGTGGCCATGGGAATAGGTTGTTATCCATGTCAGCCCAGTTATACCTGTCATCATATACTCAATAAAACACACAATACATCCATGAATAGCATACAAAATAGAATAATTAAACTAAATGCACAATGCAGTCCACACACAGATGTGAATATATATCCCATGTTTAAATGATCCATTCAGGACTATTGTGAACTCCCTGGGGCTCAATCTCTGTTCTTTGGAACGGCCCAGCTCCTTAGTGGCTCTAGGCTTGTGTGTTCACCATGACCCATTCTCCAATTGGGCTTGCTAGGCCTTGAGTTCAAATCCCAGCACTGCCAAAATATTCTCCTTGATGTGCGAAGCCAGTCGGTGAACCTGTTTTCCTGTGATGTGCAAGTCCTGGTATCAGCTAGGATGGAGAATGCATAGGCAACTCTACCCTCATGGGAATAGGTTGCCATTTAGGTCACAACAGTTATATCTGTCATCCTATACACAAGAAAATACACAATATATCAATGAATAAGACACAAAATAAAGAGAATGACTACACAGAATGCAAGATGCTGCCCAACCATGTATGGAAATATAGAACCTATGTTTAAATGATGAATTTACGACTATTTTGCCCTCCACCAGGGCTTCATCTCAGTTTCTGGGAACGGCCTAGCACCTTAGTGTCTCACAGGCTGTGTGTTCACCGTGACCTATTCACCAATTGGGCCTGCTAGGCCTTGAGTTCAAATCCCAGCACTGCCAAAGGATTCACCTTGATGTGAGAAGCCAATTGATCCACCCGCTTTCCTGTCTTGTGAAAGTCCTGGGTCTCAGCAAGGATGGACAATTCTATAGAGACAACTTTATAGCCTTGGGAATAGGTTGTCATCCATGTCAGCACAGTTATATCTATCACCATACTCAATAAAATACACAATACATCCATGACTAAGACACAAAAATAAAAAGAATAACTACACTGAATGCAAGATGCATAGAACACCTGTAGGTAAAGAGAAATCTTATGTTTAAAAAAGGTGGGCTTGTTATTTTGTCCAGTGCTGGGACATCAAATCAGGCCCTGGACCAGGCCTGACATTCTAATCTTCAAGGATGGTGAGCTTTCCCTTTTCCAAAATGCAACAGAGCTACCCAGACCTCAGTTCAAACCTCAGCATTGACAAAATATTCATTCTGTTTTCAGAAGCCAGTCATTGCACATGTTTTCCTCTCCTGTGAAAGTGCCCGGCCTCAACTAGGATGTAGAATGCATAGGCAACCCTATAACCATTGGAAGAGGTTATCATTCATGTCAGCACAGTTATACCTGTCACCATACTCAGTAAAATACAAATAACTCCATGAATTAGACACAAAATAAGGAGAAGTGCACCGAATGCAAGATGCTGTCTACACATATATGTAAATATAGATCCTACATTTAAATTATGAATTTATGACTATCTGGCCCTCCCTGGGTCTGTCAGGTCCTGGGAACAGCCTATCTCCGTTACTCTAAGGCTTGTGTCCTCACCTTGACCCTTTCCCCATTTGGGCCTGCTAGGTTCTGAGTTCAAATCCCAACACTGCCAAAAGATGAATCCTGATGTGAGAAGCACATCGATTCACCTGTTTTCCTATCCTGTGAAAGTCCTGGGCCTAAGTTAGAATGGAGAATGCATAGGAAACCCTATAGACATCTAAATACATTGTCATCCATGTAAGCACTGTAATATCTGTCACCTTACTCAGTAAAATACACCATACTTCCATTAAGGCAGAAAATAAGGAGAAGAAGGACACCAAATGCAAGATACTGTCCACATGTATATGTAAATATATATCCTATGTTTAAATTATGAATTTATGACTATTGTGACCCACCCTGGGGATCAATGTCAGATCCTGGGAATGGCCTAACTCCTTTGTTGCTCACAGGCTGGTGTGGTCACCTTGAACTATTTGCCAATTGGTCCTGCTAGGCCCTGAGTTCAGATGCCAGCACTACCAAAAATTGGATCATGGAGTAAGAAGCCAAGTGTGAAACTGATTTTTCCTTTTCTCTGAGAGTCCTGGGTGCCAGGCATGATGGAGAAAACATCTACAAATTTAGATGCCATGTGGTAGGATGTAATCAATGTATTAAATGGAATGGGTGTCATCACAGTAAAATCAACAGCAAATAAATGAATGAAACAAAAGTACAAGGAATAACCACACCAAACATGAATGGAATGAACATCCATAGGTAAGTACAGATATCTTTGGGGTGTGCATGGGCTTCATAGCTGAGGTCTGGGGGCCTGGAAGAGTGAGATGCTTGAAGGGGACTCAGCACTGTTAAATTACAAGAATGAGGGATCTGTGTCCCCTGGAGCTGTGTACTCCCTTGGGCCTGGTTGGTGGCAGTGGGAGCTTGAAGCACATTGGAGTGCAGACTACAGGGAGTTGCCTCCCAGAGGGACAGAGAGCATGGCCAACACTTAGTAAGGATATGAGTCCTACTAGTATGGAGCACAAAAGCATAGGTCAGACTCTGGGTCTTCTCATGATGAACTCTAATGGGGGAGGCCAGCCCTACTTTAACTCTTGAGCTGGGATCTTCAGATCTTAGCCTCCTGAGTATCTAGGATTAAAGGCATGAGCTTCTGGCTGGGACTCTGGTTCTTTTAGGTATATTAAAGTTTGACCTCAAGGCCTTAGGCTTGCTGATCAGGTCTTCTACCATGCTAGCCAAGCTTTTCTGTCTTTGGCATTTCTGAGATGGAGACTTAATATATGCTCAGGCTGGGCTGGATCATGGTCCTCCTATCTGTGACAGGCATGAGTCACCAGGCCCGGTCCTCTGTAGTTGGGATGGTAGACATGTAGTGCCACGCTCAGTCATTGGTTTATATGGATTGTCCCAAACTCAGTCCACGGTAGCTGATTCTTGATAAGAGGTGAAGCTCTGGGTTGGGCCTCAACCACTGGACTTCAATCTCCTCATGGGACACTAGTTAGTAAACAAGAGATTAATACAGAGGGATCTCTGGAACAGGGTCAACCATAAAAGGAGGGGCCATCAGATACAGTTCTTGGTAATTCTGTGAGCATATGACAGGAAGATATTGGGAAAGATCTCAGATGGTGTGTGTTATTAATGTTGCGACATGTATGGGAGTATGAATCAAAACATGGCTCTCTTTCTTTATTACCCTATCCTCATGAGGAAGAGGATCCTTCAATTTGTTCAGTTTTGAAGCTGGGGAAACTGAGGCACAGAGAAGCCTGGTGACCTACCCATTACTCCCAGCTGATAGGAAGCTCAGCCTGACTTCTCTGCCATACTCCCTCAGACAATGAGTGCTATTCAGTCCACTTTTTGTGATGGGAAGTCCACTTTTTTTCAGTCATGGGGCTTGAACTCTGGGCCTGCGACAGCTCCCCGAACTGCTCAGCTCAAAGCTAGCACTCTACCATTTGAGTCACAGCGCCACTTCCAGTTTTCTGGTGCTTCTTTGGAGATAAGAGTCTCACAGGTGTTCCTGCCCAGGCTGGCTATAAACCACGATCTTCATATCTCAGCCTCCATTGTACTTAGGATTATAGACCTGAGTCATCGGTACCTGGCTTAAGTGTAATTCTGAATTTCTTTCTTTCTCGCTATCTCTCTCAGGAAGTGATTGAATGGGTGCTAGAGGAGGTGGCCCAGCATCCCCATGTGGTTTTAACCAAGGTGGCCCTCTCATTCTGGAGGTGGGCTGTGGGTCAGCTGTCTCGCTCAGTCTGTTGTACCAGCTCCATGAAGTAAGTCCCTCTCTGCCCTAGCTAGACCATGACAGTTATTCAACTGTCCATCTCGCCTTACTAAACTCAGTACTGTGTTCAATGCCCTTTTCTAGCAAAAATTTCTGGCTAAAAATATGATACATAGTTATGGAATGAAAATGTAATGCCATCTTAAGAAAGTCATTTAGGGTTCTTGGAATGTGGCTTCATTGTATGGTAGTTGCCTAGCATTCATGAAACCCTGAGTTTAATTCCTCAGTACCACATAAACTGAAAAAGAAAGACTGGTAGTGGTCCTGTGTCTCAAGTAGTACAGGGTTAGCCTTTAGAAAAAAAAAAAAAAGCAGAGTTCCCAAGCCCTGAGTTTCAGCCCCAGGATTGCCAAAACAACAACAGCAACAAAAATGAATATTTAGTTAGTACATGCAAAATAAAGAACCCATACTTGGAATATAATTGCTCCTTCCATACTGATACCTGACATTAGTCGCTAATTCATGTTCTTTACCTATGTTAGGATACTGTGTTGAAAAAAAAAATTTTGTTCATTAGGTCATGGCAATTAATGCCAGGAATGTGCTTAGATGTCAGTTGTAGGTTAATTCTGGAAATTCAAAGATTCCAGGCTTTTGAGTGGGTTCATTACTAATCACAATGAGAAGGGTAGTCTAAGTGAGATTTGGAAAACTTTTTTGCCAGTCATGGCACCATAAAGGCAGAGGCTAATTAATAGTTGTGACAGAAGAGAAGGAATAACTCCAGATGGAAGGAATAAATGATAGTAACTATGGTATAACAGAAACCGTTCTAGGGAACCATTTTTAGCTATTGAAGAGCTAGTTATCAACTAGGCTTATTCCTCATTGCCTTTAGCATTCTAAATCTCTTAGGCAAATTCTTAATCTTTGTGTAATAAATGTATCTCCTTTTATACTGTTCTTTCATACCTGATCTCCTTTGCTTTCTAAACACCTCAGTCTTTCTACATTTTTCTATGAACATTTCCTGATACTAAATACACCTACAAAGATGAAAGAGGATGCTAAGGTAAGGTTCCCATAGCACATGAGTCATTAATGTAACAAAATGGAAAAGGAGGACATATTTATTGCTACGTCAATTATTCTGAAAAGCTGCAATGTCACATCATTTGATTCAAATTTCCATTCTTTGTCTACAGAGTGACATTAACTGCACATAATTGCAAATATGAGCTTGGTGCTAGTGGCTCCTGCCTGTAATCCTAGCTACTCAGGAGGTTGAGATCAGAGGATTGTGGTTCAAATCCAGTCTGGTCAGGAAAGTCCATGAAACACTTATCTTCAATTAACCACCAGAAACCTGGAAGTGGTGCTGTAGCTAAAGTGGTAGAACCCTCAAGTTGAGCTGAAGAGCTGAGCCACAGTGCCCAGGATCTGTGTTCATTCCCCACAACCAACAAAAAGTGCAAATATGGCTTTAAGTTTCCCCAAAAGGAATGATGAAGTCAATAGTAATCTTTCCAAATGATTCAGTGCACCTACTCTTGCTGACTTATTTAAGTTATGGCTAATTCGCTGAACATATTCGCTTCAAAAATTGTCAAATATTAATTAGCTTTATAATGAACTTCATCTAATATTTCTTGGTTCAAAAGAGAAGTCCATACAGTTGATATCATTTAGCTTTCTTACTGTCTTAGTTCAAAGCCAACCCAGTCAGGAGAGTCTTTCAAACTCTTTTTTTTTTTTTTTTTTGGGGTCCGGTCGTGGGGCCTGAACTCTGGGCCTGGGCGCTGTCCCTCAGCTCTTCAGCTCAAGGCTAGCGCTCTACCGCTTGAGCCACAGCGCCACTTCCGGCTTTTTTCTTTTTGCTTATGTGGTGCTGAGGAATCGAACCCAGGGCCTCATGCATGCAAGGCAAGCACTCTACCACTGAGCCACCTTCCCAGCCCTCAAACTCTTATCTGTAATTAAACACCAAAAAAACCAGAAGTGGAGTTTTGACTCAAGCAATAGAGTACTAGCTTTGCAGGCAGGTGGGAAAGAAAGACAACTGTTCAGGCACAGGGTCCAACCTCTGAGTTCCAGCCCCAGAACCATCACAAAATAAACAAACAAGCAAAGAAAACAAACCATGGGTATTTCTTTGGGACTTTCCTTAAAGCAGTAGTGATTTGAGAAAAGGCTGTTTTTGCTGACCATACTCAACCGTATCCTGCTTTTTTGGAATCCTTATTGCTATGGAAAACTCAGGACCAAACTAAAGGAATTGATAACTGACTCCTGCAACAAGAGAATCATCTCAGGGGTGAAACATCCTTCCATAAGACACTTTGAAACCTCCATATCTTTGTTTCTTTGCAGTAGAATACTTTTAAAACAAAGTTATTTCCTTTTGTTCTATGCTGGCCTTCAAATGCCATATTGTTTTCTTTTGTAATACTCTCAACCAGAAGTTTACAGACAAGTTTTATATGAGTAAAGAATACACTCAGAAAAGTCAGGGACAGAGTTTCCTTCAAGCCTTGGATTCTTTTCTTGTACAGTAAAAAGGAAAGCAAAAGTTAACCTGAACTTTTTCATTCCTATGTTCAATTCCTCTCCTGGGATCAGTTTCCACATCCAGTAACAGTTACTTCCACTTACTTCCAGTAACAATCTATGGTGCTGCTCCAGATAAAATGAATGTTTTCTGGCTTCATTGAAATAGCACAAGGACACCATTGGACATGAGGTAACACGTGTTTCAGAGACAACTTAGTGAAGTGTAATGAAATTTAAATTGCTTATAAATATATTATCCATAAGTACAGTTTGTTCAAACTTCTTAAGACAACAAAATTTGTGAATTTACCTTTAATTATCAAACTAATTCTCTGAAAAAGATAATTTGGGTCAAAATATATAGAGAGAAAATGCCCTCTACAATGAAAGAAGGTATTGGGTTTACACATTTCTGTTTGTAACACTTTCCACAATGTCTTTGCACGTGAAGCACTGAAACACAGAAAAAAAATCTGATTGGATATTTCAAACCAATGATTTCATATTTTTAAGTGGCTGACAATAAATAATATCCGTTCTATCAAGAGATAGTGAAGACTTCTCTAATTACATATGCCAAAAAGTTTTGGGTTCAGAAAAGAATTGAGCAAATGGAAAAGATAAGAAAACAGTGTTCTTAGAAGTCCTAGTTAAGAGAATTGTCTTCAGTAGTGAAGGAAGGCCAAAACATTTTCATATAATTGTGTTAATATTTTTAGCACCTACAATGATTTTACAGAGCCTATTTGGCTCACTACAATACAGAACAGATTGAATGAAGACATGAAAATAAATTCAACATCCAAATGAGGCAACTTAAAGAGTTTTAAAAGAGAAATCATGAAGATGTAGCAGTGGTAGAGACCATATAGTCCTTCAGCTTCACTAGACTTGAAGCCAATAAGCTGTGATTAATTGGAAATCAGTCAAGAGCTAAGAGGCGGATATAGAAGTAGGACATAGAAGCATTGTCATTTTGCAACAAACAATGTCTTCCAAGGTATGGGTGATTTAACTCTATTCTCCTCTATACATCTTGGTGAACAAATGCTAGACCAAGAGAAAAAAATCTATTGAAATAACTTTGCATAGAATAACTTCACTGTTCCTGAGAATGTATCTAAGGAAAGTCTTAAGAGAAAAGATAAAAGTGCAGTATTTTCGGTTTCCTCTAAGCATCATTTTAGCCAAATGTATCTTTGAGGTTAGAATTGATTAAAACCAAAAATGATGGAGTACATATTTTTGTGGGCACTTTAGACACAATAAGTCTTTCAAGGTAAAAGAAAAAGAAAAATTATAGCCAAATATTTGTGACCACAGTTTCTTGGAATATTTTCTGGAGACAAAGTTTTACATTAGATTTCACTTCATTAACATAGATGTTGTTTCATGGCAACCAAATTCAAGACCGAAGTTTAATGGACAGGCTTGGCCAATTAAACAGGATGAAAGAAGAAAACTGCAAATAATATTTATGTATTTATTTTTCTTTTTTATTGTGAAAATACTGTACAGAGGGGTTACAATTACATGGGCAAGATAATGAGTACGTTTTTCATCTAGCATTGTACCCTCCTCCATTGTTTCCCCATCCCATCTCTTCCCATTCTACCCTGCCCCCCACCCAATCCTCCTACACCACACCCCCCATCTCGCACTAAAGTTGTGAAGTACGTTTTCAACATAAGGACTTATACATCTCATTGTTGCAATGGGTCCACAGGTATCCCTATTTAAACAATTTGTTTTTTCCCTTCCCCTCCACAAATTATACCGATATCAAATACAGTAAAACAGAGGTTATACCATGGGGGAGGGACAAACAAAGCAACCAAGAAATAATCTTATAAATGTGTTATAAACAATTGCATGAAAGGAAACAAAAACATTTGAATACATATCTTAGGGATCATTTCCATAACAACAACTTATCTGATTTTTTCAGCTTGACTCAGACATATACTTGTTATTGCAAATAACCGAAACCATGGGACCTATGTTTCTTTGGGCCTGGCTTACTTCACTTAGTATAATTTTTCCCAAGTCTTTCCATTTCCTAAAAAATGTGGCAATGTTATTCTTTCTGATGGAGACATAGAATTCCATTGTGTATATATACCACATTTTATTGATCCATTGCTCTACTGAGGGGCATGTGGGTTGATTCCATATCTTAGCTATAGTTAATAAAGCTGTAATAAACATAGTCGTGCTGGTAGCTGTAGTGTGGTCTTGTTTGTGAACATTTGGGTAAAGGCCCCAAAGTGGAATTGCTGGGTCATAGGGGCGCTCTATGTACAGTCTTTTGAGTAACCTCCATACTACTTTCCAAAGTGGTTGAACAAGTTCACACTCCCAACAACAATGCAGTAAGGTTCCCTTCTGTCCACATCCCCTCCAGCATCTGTTGTTATTAGAGTTCTTGATTTTTGCCATTCTAACTGGGGTGAGGTGGTATCTCAATGTTGTTTTGATTTACATTTCTTTTATGGCTAGGGAATTTTAGCATTTCTTCATGTGCTATTGGCCATCCTTCTTTCCTCTTCAGAGAAGTTTCTCTTTAAGTTTTTAGCCCACTTATTTATTGGGCATTTGTTTCTTTGAGGATTTGTTGTTGGGGGATTTATTTATTTTTTTGAATTCCAGGTATATTTTAGATATGAGACCCTTTTCCGTTGTATGGGCTAGTGAAAATCTTCTCTCAATCTGTTGGCTTTCTCTTGATCTTTCTAGATATGTCTTTTGCCATGCAGAAAACTGCAATTTCATGCAATCCCATGTGTCCAACCTTTCTTTGATTTGCTGTGTTTCTGGGTCTCGATTAAGAAAATTTGGGCCTGTGCCAAGGAGTTCTAGGGTTTCTCCTATTCCATCCTGTAATGTTTTCAGTGTCTGATTTGACTCCGAGGTCTTTGATCCATTTGGAGTTGATTCTGGTGCAGGGTGATATATACAGATCTAGCTTTAGTTTTCTACAAGCAGTTAACCAATTTTGCCAGCACCATTTATTGAAGAGCCTGTCTTTCTTCTATTCTATTTTTTTTAGCTCCCTTATCGAAGATTAGATGGCTATAGTTCTGTTGGTTCATTTCTGGGTTTTCAATTCCATTCCATTGGTCCTGAGGACTGTTCTTGTGCCAGTACCAAGCTGTTTTGATTACTATGGCTTTATAGGACAGTTCGAAATTTGGCATTAATATTCATCCAGCACTGTTCTTTCTGTTGAGTATCGTTTTTGCTATTTGGGGTCTTTTATTGTTCCATATGAATTTTTGGATTGACACTTCGATTTCCTTGAAAATAATGGCAAATAATATTTAATGAATTACTTTGACGAATTATTTTGCCAGAAGAAACAAGGAAAAATATAATTCAAAATCAATTGACTTAAAAGTATGAAGAAAGGGTAGTGAAGAGAGATTAGAGAAAAGATAGAGGATTGTTTTCTCTCCAGTGGAGTATTGGGTTCTTTTTCTTGTTTCTTCCATTCTATCTTCACAAGCTTTCAAATGTGTATCAGGACTGGATTATCCAGTTCAGACAGAGAACTACTAGAAGAAAAATACTATTTGCAGCAGATATAGGTGATTCATAACCTTAGACAATCTATTTAAATCTGTTAAAAATTCTCCCCTATCCCAAACTTCCCTCTTTGAATAGCTTTGTTTGCTTTTCCCAAGACTGCCCTTCATTAACTGCCTAAAATTTTGAGAGGTCATATTCATACTCCCTAGAGACTGCTGTTTGGTTGTGATTTTTGTTTGTTTTTGTTTTTTGTTGTTTTTTTAACTGAATTTGAAAAGGTTGTGCAAGTATGTTACAATTAAACATGTCCATCTAATTGTCCTATACTCCTAAATCAGAGTCACTCCTTCCATCATTCTCAAGCAACCCTTTCTCCAAGATTTAGTTTCAATTTACCACTTCCTTTATCATGTGTGTACATTGAGTATTCTAGCTGTACTTGCCCCTTGTTCATTTTTAATTCATTCTATGCCTTTACTATAATTCCTCTCTGATTTCAAATTCCGGATAGTCATTCTGTTAAACTATCTGTTAATACTTTGAAAGGTTTATATACATTCCATGGAGTTTCAATCCTGCATATGCTTGAACTGATGTCAGCTTATATTTCCATAATTCATTCATCTGCAGTAACAATTTGCAAGACTGGAGACATGAGGCACCTAAACATGATTTTATTTCATCCATTTGGGAGAGTAATCTTTAGTCAAAAAGAACGTTAAAAATCGCTTAGAATGTATTCCTAACTACCAATTTTTAAAAATGGCTTTGCACAATGGTGTGATTGTTTTATTTTACATGGGATAATATTTTATACTACCTATAAGTTTTCGAAAAAGAAGAAAACTAAAATTTATTCTTATAGAGGAACATGATAGAAATAGAAGACAGATTTTATTTTTGGCATATCACTGATATGAGTACCCATATTCAAGACTTAAAGTCATATTTCTTACTATGTTAGAGAGATAGGGTAAGCATAAAATAACCTTTCTTAATATTTTAGACAGATAGGGAAAACATAAAATAACATATGATAAGGCAACTATTTTTGACTTTTTAAAATGTACCTTATTAAATGATGAAATTTACTTTATTAGCTAAAGTTTGGGTTGGAAATTTGGGAGGCTGATCTATTTAATGCATTTCTGGAAGGCCCCTAATGAACAACACAAGTTGTGTGTGGTTCTATTTCTACACTTTAATGAATGGTTGAACGAGTTTGGCATTAGTGCTGGGTAAATAATTCAATTCTATTGTAACTTGTTCCCTACACTTGAAAAACTTGTAATGTCACTAAGTATCAACTACTTGTCAAATGTTATTTTTGCTAATGTGATTTTAAAATGTTTATTTGAAAAGGAATACACTTTCATGAGATTAAATGTAGATTAGCATTGGTTTGAGAGTGACATTTTCATTCAGCAGAACCATGTTGTACTGAAGGCCCGGTGTTTTGAAGCACTAAGGATTTCTCAATGTTTTTCTGAATTACATTTGACCTCTAAGCCAAGTTTTCCGGGCCTTGGTAGACCAATTATGGATCTATCCTTCCAGGAACTATTTTTTGGCCCACTTATACTGGAATAAAATCTTTCCTTAATCATAGGGGAGGGGAATAAAAAATAATTTTATGGCACTTTGTGAACTTCACTCATATGGGCTTTTCATCTGTAAGATGAATGTTTGAATTACAGTACTTTCTCTCAAATTTTGTGAGCTCATCCTTCATTGTAAGTTGCTTTCCATTTCGTAATTACTTACTGCTAATTCTTGCATCTCAAGGAATTGGGGCCCTGAAATATAAGAAATGAGAAATTGAGATGGTTCTTCAATTACTTTGTGTTGGCATGTTGCATGGTCCTTGGTGAGAAGTCTTGCCCCTGTTATGTGATGATACAGGTAACTGGGAACTGGGATCCTGTGACCCATGGGACCTGCAGAAGAATAATATTTTTAGACATCTTATCAGCAAATTTGGGCATAATCAGTTGGAATGCTTCAGAAATATTGAGAAAAACAATTTGGGACCAGTTAGTTAAAACAATAAACAGAGCATCAGAGTAAAATACCTTATAGATTAGAGGAAAACAACATTTTTTGCCATGTGAATTCAGAAGACCAAGAACAGTTACAATGTATCACAAGTTTATACCAAAGACATTGCATTGATACTTTTTATATTCTAATATATATTTTAAACCTAATTATGTATATTCAAATTCTATTTACTGAATAAATAAATATCAATTTATTTGTCAAATTACCATTTAATTTTAGTAAGTTTCACAGTGTGAAATACAAAATCAGCACATATAAAATATATAACTATATATAATATAATAAAAAGTCACATGTTTTGCATTGTTCAGTTGAGGTTACTGCATCATAGGCAACTCTGTTTTAAAGTATTATTCAATTATCTCTACATAAGTGTTTGATAGAGTTAGACCTAAAGCTTTACCAATTGTAGATTTACAGCCTGGAGGCAAGAGGAAACACTGTGATTAAAACATTACCAATTTAAGGCCTAATAACGAGGAGAAACATATGGACTACTCCTGCGACTATGAGAATAATTAGTGACAGAAAGGGAGTAGTGTAAGTTCCTGCCTGGTTGGATGGTAGACAGGCCAGGACATTAAGTTACCATGCATATCAACAATTTTTTCACCTTCTTGGCTTTAGGTACTTTTGAAATGGTAGGTATAATAACCAATTGTATTTTGATAAAATACCTTCTAATCTGAACAGTTCTATCTGAACTGTTCATCTCTCTACGATCCCTTAAAACTATGATTAGTTTTGTTCAAGTACGACAATCTATGCTGTCAGACTAACATAGTCTGGCTAGTTTGTTCCTACATGGAAGAAGGGTCAAGGTTAGGTAGTCATTTGTGCCAGTTAGACCTCATTTGTGATAATGTCAGCTGCAGAAGTTTAGAAATAGCTCTTAAGCAAGGCTTACTTTGAATCCATTAGCACCACAAAGCTAATTCAGTTGGATAAATAAGTACTTGAAAAAGCCAGCACTTTTGGACGTAGCTATAAATAATTGAAAGTACTATCAAATTCCAAGTGAAAAAGATTTAAAATAGTCATCGACAAAAAAATTTTCAAATGTGATCAATCGACTGAACAATATAATTTTTTCCCACTATTCACAGAATTTTAGGGAAATAAGATCAATAGCATTGTTAGGAACAATAAGGTTTCCTTGTTATAAGTAGGCACTCATAGATATAAGCCTGTGTAAAGATTGCATCATTAACTACTTAAATTTAGAGGATACTACATGCTTCAGCAGTATGTATACACAAATTACAATACAGAGATTAACATGGCACTTGCACAAGGATGATATGAAAGTTTGTGAAGTATTCCATAGTTTTCTTTCTTCAGATGCAAGAAATGAAAAACAGTTATTAAAAAGTGGATTACAAAATTACAAGTGTAACAATACACGTAATTCATATAATTAAATTTAGTTTGACATCAGTGTATTAAATCTTCACCTTAGAAAGAAAGGCGTTTACATAGCATAAACTTTACAAAACTTTTGAAATTAGACAACATTGTCATTTTATCCCAGAGAAAATAATATTAGGACCTAGGGAAAAAAGGAATCTTAAGCTGGTTCTATATGAAATGCAATCTGAAAGGACACATTATTGAACCTATATATTTTAAATAATGTAAAATTCAAGTATATCTAGGAGAGAATAAAATAAATTATGAACATTATACAAACATAGAATATAATATATTTTAATATATACTTTTTCAGAAAAGCACCAGAAATACTTTAGTTTCTGTACTACTCATTTCAAAAGATAAACTAAAATTATTTCTGATTAAAAAATCACAAACACTGCAGGAATCATACATGTATACAAAAACACTTCTATAAAATTTGCCATCCAATACAGGCAATTCAGTTGAAAGAATTCCGCTGAATCCATGAATTTTTCCAGTAAGATATTTGTGTTGCCAGGAGCTGGTGGCTCACACCTGTAATCCTAGCTACTCAATAGGCTGAGATCTGAGGATCCCGGTTCAAAGCCAGCCTGGGAAGGAAAGACTGTGAGACTCTTATCTTCAATAAACTACTAGAAAACTGGAAGTGGAGCTGTGGCCTACGTGGTAGAGTGCTCACCTTGAGCTGAGCACAGGGATAGCGCCCAGGCTCAAAGTTCAAGACCCATGACAGACAAAAAAATGTTATTGCTCTTATTTGGATTGTGAAAATATTTTGTATGGACACAAAGGATGAACTTGCATTTTTGAAATTTAAGAAACTTAACTCAACCATTAGGACTTAGGAGACAATTTGTACAGCCTTCCACAACTTCATAGAGGTAGTGATACATACTTATCCTTTTGGCAATATCAAACGCAAATCTAAATTGTACTAAATCAAATCTAAATTGTACTTCAGGCCTGGTTTTATATAATGTTTCTCAGAAGGAGACCCAGCATATTTTTGCTATCTCAATTATCAACAGCAAGATATAAGGGGGTCAAGAGGCCTTTAGTTTGGGCATTGGTATCTGTATCATGATGACGTAAGAAAGAAGCCACTCTGGTATTATTCTACATATATGCACTGTGCAGGAGTGTCCAGCCATCTACAGTTATAGCATGTGCCGCTTGAGCCACCAACTCATGGACAATGTCTAAGTGTCCACTGTAGGCTTCCAGATAAAGAGGGGTACACTAATCATCATCCCTAATATTCACATGAGTGGCCTTTTTGGAAAGTAGTCTCTGCACTGTAGTAAGCCGAATATTTGCGGCAGTCCAATGAAGAAATTTGCTTGGATCCTTCTCCATTTTTTTCTTGCAATTGATACCATTCCTTACTTTTTCATCTTATTCCTCATCTTCCTAAGAATTGCCTAACCAGAGACTTTGAGTGCCGGTGTGAAAGAGGTTTCCATGTATTTCCCTAATAGTTCACATTGGTTGAACTGGTCAGAAATATCTGGTGAATTTTCTAAATATGTTTTTTTCACCACGATTCATTTTCTCTTTTTCAAATTTTACCATTCGAAATTATTCTAACTGGAGAATAGGGAATTGATGGAGTGCAGAGGAAAGATGTTCCTTCGTATTCCAAGGCACAGACTGAAAATGAGGACCAATGATCTCTATATGTGCAGCTTATTCTAGGAATGAGAAAATAGGAAATAATGCCTTCTATATAAATGATTTGGGAAATGGCAGAGCAAAAAGTGAAATGATGAAACCAAAAGTAGAAAAGCAGAATAAATTAGGATAATTATGGAACAATCATATTATCTCTGAGAACCATGAAAGAGAGAGAAGTGAGAGACAGATGTGCAATGACCTAGGTAGCCACAAAATCCATGCTCTGATCAATTTACAGAACAATCAAAATTTTATTTTTAAAAAGATGGATGTAGAATTTACGTATTTACTTGATATTAGTAAATACATTTTTAGTAGCCTACATAAAGAGACATAGCTTTGACCAAATTACAGACAATAATCTAAATCATTGATAATTCTAGTAACAGATATGATTGAAATTATTTGAATCACACTTTCTTGTACAATGAAGGAATAGGTCAAAGCTAGTAAAGCAGCTAGAGATGTTCCTACCCTTCTCCCTAAACCTAATAATTTCAGGTTTGTAAAATTCTTCTTTGCTGTTCTTAGCCCAATAATACCTAATTGTTGATGTTGAATAGACTGTATCTGTTGAACTAGATTGTATCTGCATGTTTTTGACTGTGCAATTACAGGACTTTGGATGATGCTTGTCTTAAAATGGTGTTCTAGTACAAAACTGGCGTTACTTTCATACCAAATGGGAAGAACAAGCTGGAAAAACAAAAGAAAAATGGCAAGTCCGGGTATCTTAACTCCCGCTCAAATAATCAGGTGACAGATCAGATAATGAATAATCCAGAGGAGAGTTCCCAAAAAGCTCTACAAACACTACTGGTAAACATGGTGAATGAAAAGATTGAAAACCTGCAAAGGACTCAGTATGAGGGTGATAGGAAGAGAGAGGAGGCAAACCAAAGATCAAAACAGCTCATGGGCATGAGGAAGCTACTCTACGCTTAATACTGGAATTGCGTGAGCAGGTTGATAACACTCAAAGTGAAATAAAGGAATTGTGTGAGCAAGCTGAGAACAATCAAAGAGAAAGAAAGAAATTGCATGAGCAGTCTGAGAACAATTAAAGAGAACTACAGGATTTGCATGAATGTGAGGAAGCTAATCAAAGAGAAATACAAGAATTGGGAGAGCGGGATGCGAATAGACAAAGATTGCTAGAGACATTCATGGAATCCATTAACAGACAGCTGAAAGAAGTCAGGGAGACCACAGCATGAATGGAGCCCAGCAGAAGGAATGGGCTTCCAAGGAAACCATAACCAATCAACTAAATGATTTGCGAATAAACACTGAACACCAAATTAAGGAAGTATAGAAGTTCATACAAGATCTAAAACAAAGCTCCAACAAAGTATTTGAAGCCACTAAAGCTGACCAATTAAAAGGAACAGATAAAAAACAAAGTAGAAAGACTCGACAGTAGGTTAGACCATGCAGAAGATTGAATCTCGGGCATTGAAGACAGCGTAGATATTATAGAAAAGAACATACAACCATCCAAGACAAATCCAAGAAATATGATAGATTTATTCAACACTTGGAAGACACTATCAGAAGGCCTAATCTGAGGATAATGGGTGTAGAGGAGCGCCAAGAGAAAGAAGTTAATGGTTTAGAAAATTTTTTTAACAGGATCCTAGCAGAGAACTTCCCAAACATGCAAAGAAAAGAAAGACCTATTCAGATACAAGAAGATTTTAGAACCCTAAATAGACCAGACGAGAACAGGACATCCCATCATCACATTACAATCCACACAGGATAAATTCAGACCAAGGAAAAGTTCCTTAAATATGTCGAGGAGAAAAGTTCAATCACCTATAAGGGCAATCCAATTAGAATCACCTCAGATTTCTCAGCAGAGACAATTATAGCAAGAAGAGCCTGGAATGATGTATGCCATGCCATAAAGAAAAACAACGATGAACAGAGAATACTGTACCCAGGTAAACTCTCCTTCATAACCGAAGGTCAAATAAAAATCTTCGATAGCAAAGAAATACTGAAACAATATATCTCCACCAAACCAGCCCTACAAAATATTCTTAAAGATGTCCTACACATAGAAAACCAACAAGACCACAATAAAGGCCAAGAAACCAAACCCAAACAGAATCCAAGAACCATAGGAAGAATCCAATTGGCATAGCCCCCAATGAGGTAGATAAAATGGCAGTAACTCCCAAATACCTTTCAGTTTTATCTCTCAACATTAATGGACTTAACTCTCCAATTAAGAGACATAGAGTCTCTAGTTGGATTAAAAAGCAAGATTCTTTTATCTTCTGTCTTCAGTAGTCACACCTTGCCCATAAAAACAAACACATCGTGAATGTGAAAGGCTTGAACAAAATCTACCAAGGAAATGACCACCATAAACAGGCAGGAGTAGCAATCCTAATATCAAATAAAATAGACTTCAAATTAAAATTAGTGAGAAGAGATAAAGAAGGTTGCTACATATTAATTAAGGGATCTCTCCTTCAGGAGGATATTACAATTCTAAATATTTATTTGCCAAACAATAGAGTACCCAAATTTATCCAAGAAATATAACTTTAAATCTCACATAGATCCAAAGACATTAATTGTTGGGGAATTATATACACCACTATCCACACTACATAGATCATCTCAGCAAAAAACTAAACAGAAAAACTCCCAATCTAAACAGCTGCATAGATCAACTGATTTAGCAGACATCTAGCGAATATTTCATCCAGCAGCATCAGTGTACACTTTTTTCTCAGCAGCACATGGAACAGTTTCCAAAATACATCACATTTTAGGTCACGAATAAAACTTGTCAAAATTCAGAAACATTGAATTCATATTTTGCATTTTCTCAGTCCACAAGGGAATAAAATAAGAACTCAACACCAAAAGCCACCAAAGAAAGTGCAGTAACTCATGTAGGCTGAACAACACACTTTTGGATCACCAGTAGGTAATTGAAGACCTTAGAAACAAAGTTCAAATGTTCAAGATATTCAAAACAATAAGCACAGAAATTATCTGCTCCTCTGGGAAGCAGGACTCAGAGGCCTAGTTTATAGCTCTGAGTTCTTACATCAAAAACTTAGAGAGATCTGAAACCAACAATTTAATGAGACAGCTGAACCTCCTTGAAAAAGAGCAGCAAGATAAATCCCAATCCAGTAGACAGAAAGAAATAATTAAAAGTAAATCAGAATTAAATGAATTAGAATAAAAAAAACAGGAAGAATCAACAAAATGAGAAGGTTCTTTGAAAAAATTAACAAAATTGACAGACCCTTAACAAATCTTATCAGAAAAAGAAGAGAACACACCCAAATAAATAAACTCAGAAATGAGAATGGAAACATCACTACAGAAACAACCAAGAGTCAGAAGATTATAAGGGAATACTGCTCAAAACTTTATGCTAATATGTTTGAGAACTTGGCAGAAATGAACCTTTTCCTGGTAAATATTGCCATGCCGAAACTAAACCAAGATGAGCCAAACCAGCTTAACAGGTCAATATCAAGCATTGAAATAGAAACAACAATAACAGACTTCCCATCTAAGAAAATCCCAGGATTAGATTTTTTTTTTACAGCAGAATTCTACAAGGCTTTCAAAGCACAGCTCACACCAATACTCCTCTAAATCTTCAATGAAATTGAAAGAGTAAGTTCACTACCAAACTTATTCTATGAAACCATCATAACTCATCCCCAAACCAGACAGGAACTCATCAAAAAAGAGAAATATAGACCCATTACTTTGATGAACATTGATGCAAAATGTCTCAACAAAATTTTGGCCAATCGACCTCAACAATTCATCCAAAACATCATACACATCGATCAAACAGGATTCTTTTCAGGGATGCAAATTTGGTTCAATATACGCAAATCGATTAACATAATTCATTTCATCAACAAGAGCAACGATTGTCTCAATAGATGCAGAAAAAGCATTTGACAAGATCCAACACCCCTTTATGATGAAGGTTCTGGAAAAATTAGGAATGCATGGAACATTCCTCAATACCATAAAGGCTGTATATGACAAGCCTACAGCCAGCATTATAGTCAATGGTGAAAAACTAAAGCCATATCCTCTAAACTCAGGAATGACACAAGAATGTCCATTCTCTCCACTTTTCTTCAATCTAGTATTAGAATGCCTCGCTACAGCAATAACATAAGATGAAAACATAAAGGGGATCCAAATAGGGAAAGAAGAAGTAAAATTCTCCCTTATTGCTGATGACATGATGTTGTATATAAAGAATCCCACAGACCCAACTCCCAAATTACTTAGGTGATTGAAAAACTTTGGTAAAGTAGCAGGGTATAAAATTAACCATAAAAAATGGCTTTTCTGTATGCCAACAATGAGAAAAGTGTGGCTGAAAGCAACTCCATCTCAAATAGCCCCACAAAAAAATAAAGTACCTAGGAATTAACTTAACCAAAGAAGTGAAGGATCTCTATGATGAAAACTTTAAAAACCTGAAGGAGGAAATCAAAAGAGAACTTAGGAAGTGGCAAAACTCCCATGCTCCTGGATTGGAAAGATCAACATTGTGAAAATGGAAATACTTCCCAAGGCTATCTACTAATTTAATGTGATAACTATCAATATTCCAACCTCATTCTTCAAGGAAATAGAAGAGGCAATATAAAAATTCATATGGAATAATAAAAGTGCCCTTATAGCAAAAATGATCCTTAACAGGAAGAACAGTGATGGAGAAATATCAATAACTCTACTACAAAGCCATAGTAATCAAAACAGCTTGGTACTGGCACAAAACCAGACTTCAGGAACAATGGAATAAAATTGAATAACCAGAAATGAACCTACAGACCTATATCCATGTTATCTTCGATAAGGGAGCTAAAAAATAGAATAGAAGAAAGACAGTCTGTCTCTTCAATAAAGGGTGAAGGCAAAATTGCTTAACTACTGTAGAAAACTAAAACTAGATCCATATATATCACCCTGCAACAAAATCAACTCCAAATGGATCAAATACTTCGGAGTTAAAGCAGACAGTATGAAAACATTACAGTATGGAATAGAAGAAACCCTAGGTCTCCTTGGCACAGGTCCAGATTTTCTTAATAGAGACCCAGAAACACAACAAATCAAAGAAAGGTTGGACAAATGGCATTGCTTTAAATTGCAGAGCTTCTACATGGCAAAAGACATAGCTAGCAAGATCAATAGAAAGCCCCCGGATTGGGACAAGACCTTCACTAGCCATCCAACGGACAAGGGTCTCATATCCTGAATATATCTGGAACACAAAAATGTAAATCCCCCAACAACAAATCCTCAAAGAAACAACTGCCCAATAGATAAGTGGGCTAAAGACTTAAAGAGAAACTTCTCTGAAGAGGAAAGAAAGATGGCCAATAGACACATGAAGAAATGCTCCATAAAAGTAATGCAAATCAAAACTACATTGAGATACCACCTCACCCCAGTTAGAATAGCTAGAATCAAGAACTTAATAACCAC
Organism: Dipodomys merriami; assembly: GCF_024711535.1. Taxonomy (NCBI): domain Eukaryota; kingdom Metazoa; phylum Chordata; class Mammalia; order Rodentia; family Heteromyidae; genus Dipodomys; species Dipodomys merriami. Next base: position 422,796 of record NW_027206192.1, on the reverse strand, counting down.
AGACGATAGAGGAGATGTGGACAGAGGGAACCCTATGGCATTGTTGATGAGAGTGTAAACTTGTTCAACCACTTTGGAAAGTAGTATGGTGTTTCCTCAAACGACAACACATAGAGCTCCCTTATGACCCAGTAATGCCACTTTTGGGCATTTACCCAAATGATCACAAACAAGATCATACTAAAGCTTCCAGCACAACTATGTTTATTGCAGCCTTATTTACCATAGCTAAAATATGGAACCAACCCAGATGCCCCTCAGTATATGAATGATCAAGAAAATGTGATGTATATAACATATATAATATATATATATATGTATATATATATATATATATATATATATATATATATATATATATATAATGGAATTATATGCCTCCCTCAGAAAGAATGACATTGCCCCATTTTTTAGGAAATGGAAAGACTTGGAAAACTTTATATTAAGTGAAGTAAGCCAGGCAAAGAAATATAGGTCCCATGGTTTCCCTTATTTGTAATATCTATTATATGTCTGAGACAAGCAGAAACTGTCAGACAAGTTGATGCTAGGTGAAATGAACCCCAAGATAACAATTCAAATGTTTTTTTTTCTTGCGATTTTTTCCAACATATTTATAAGACGATTTCTTTTTTGCTTTGTATGTACCTTCCCCAGGCTATAAGCACTGCTTTCACTCTATTTGATATTGATATAATTTGTGGAGAGGAAGGGAATAAACAAACTGTTTAAATGGGGTTACAGGTGGACCCATTACAACAATGAGATGTACAAAAACTTATGTTGAAAAACGAACTTTACAATTTAGGCGAGGTGGGGGGTGAGGGGTGTGGAGGTGGTGGTAGGGGTGTGTGGCGTTGGCGGGGTTGAGATTGGAATGGATGTTATGGGGAATCAAAGGAGGAGGCAACCATGCTTGATAAGAAATGTACTCACTATCTTGCCTATGTAATTGTAACCCATCTGTATGGTATTTTCACAATACTAATAAAAAATGATTAATAGTTCCTATTTTATCCCAGTCCTGTTTGTTTTTGCCAGTCCAGGAGCTTGACCTCAGTGAATGGGCAGTGTTCTTGAGCTTCTATTGCTCAAGGCTAGTGCTCTAACACTTGAGCCACAGCACCACTTCTGGCTTTGATGTAGTACTGAGGAATCAAACCCAGGGCTTTATGCATGCTAGGCAAGTACTCTATTACTAAACCACATTCCCAACCCTAGTTTCTATTTTCTTGTCATAGGAAAATATTTGTTATCTTTCTTTTCAATGTGTCAGAATCATGCACTTACTTTTACACATACAAATTTTCATACTTATTAGAAGGTGGTTTGAAGATCCAAGAATGAGATAAATTGAGGGGAGTATGTGTAAGCGTTATACAGTGTCATGTCATATTAGGGAGCATAGCTCAATGATTTCTTTTGATTTGTAGTAATGAGTATGTTAAGAATTATTTTCTTAGTGACTAGTAGTTTAACATTGATCTGATCAGAACATGCTAGAACATATTTCCAAAGATGGGAGGTAGTAGATAATGGATATTTTCATTATTTAGTTTCTAGCTATGCACCAGTCGCTCAGGCCTATGAACCTATGTACTCAGGAGGCTGAAATCTGTTGATTGCTATTTGAAGCCTACACAGGCAGAAACATCCATGAGATTATTATCTCCACTTAATCCCCCCAAAAGTTAGAAGTGGCACTTTGGCTCAAGTGGTAGAGTGCTTGCCTTGAGCAAAAAGGAGTTCAGGGACAGTGACCTGGTGAGAGTTAGGGACCCAGGACTATAAAACAAAACAACATAAAATAAAATAAAATAGTTTCTTTGGATCTTTGGTTGGATTACTACACTAGAAGACATGTTAGAGATAGCTGATCTCAATATGTAGCTTCAAGTTGGAGAAAAACATCCTCTTTCTATGCCTCATAGCTGAGCAACTGTTGCCACCTCAGGCCATGCAAAAGAGTAACAAGACCCAGGACTCATGCCCCAAGAGCTCATGTCAATGCCCATGGACAGGGTGATAAGACTCATGTCTCTCACTTTCCAATACCCAGATAACACTCTAATATGGTACATATGTATAAGTTTACATATATATGTGTGTGTGTGTGTGTGTGTGTGTGTGTGTGAATGTATGTATAAACACACACACACAGAGAGAAATTCCAGTCATCCATCTCAGAGCACGATAGACTAAAATTTGTAACTAAATGGAAAGACTGGGAAAGCATTTCATTAAGGGAAGTAATCCAGACCCAGAGAACACAGGCTGCATATTTTCCCTTATTTGTGGCAGCTAGGCTGCTCCAATAAATCCAGAAGCCAGTACACTGGATTTTGTGCTAAGGGTTATAGCTGAATTACCTGAAGCACAGTGGACTCTATGAAGAAGAAAGTAGTATGACTTTCATGTTCTCTGAAGAAATGTTTAATGGTCTGACAAGAAAATAAAAACTTCAAAAGTTTGTCAGTTGTCAATAACTTAGTAAAGAAGCATGCTCTCATATGAGTGGACCAGACTGAACATAGTCACACACATTTTAGCAACTAAAAATCCAAAGCCTACTGTCAGCACAAATAAACGTGTCTTGTTTAAAATTTTAATCTATTTCTATTTCCTGACTTTCCAGACCAAGAATTATTTTCTTACAAGGGAATATGAAAACAAAAACATCCATTTCTGGATATTTGCATGAGGTTAGTTGTTCTTTCTCAGAAGTTTGTCTCAATGCAAACAAACAAGAAACTTAAATGCTGAGGAAAATAAATGTTATTTTTTCATCATACCATAAAAAGAATGTAAACTCTGAGCAAGGTAAAATGACAAGCAAAAATAAGGCAAATGACAGAAGTTTCAGTGAAGTAAACTTCTTTGTTCACATTGCCATCTTAAATCCCTCACCTCTGTGTTCCTCTAGTACACAGCTGAGAATCTGGCAGTCCTCTCAAGAAGCAGAGCAGAATGGACAGTCTCCACACAGGTCAGATGAGCACAGTGAGTTGAAAGTTACCCAAGGTAGGTGTTTCAGTATGGGAAGCTGTTGGACTTACTATTCTTTCCTTATATCTTAACCAACACATGTTCATGCCAAGGTCCAGAAATGTAGATGTAAGACTATCAAAATCAAAGGTGAAAAACAAATGATCAAGCATGAAAGTTAAATGTTTCAAACAGAAATGTGGTAGTGCATGACTGTAATCCCATAACTCAGGAAACTGAGGCAGGGGCATTTATTCACTTTCAGTCCAGCAAGGCAATAAAGCCAGGTTTTCCCTTATGAGGCTCAGGTATCCTATCATCACTTGCCAAAGAATAACTACTTGCACAAGAAGCACCATCTGGGATTTCCATGGCACACTCTCCACCTTTACATTCTTTGGCTTTACTAGCTTCTTCTCTATCACTGCCAATTTCCCAGTCAATCAACTGTAATTAATCTCCCTTGTCCCCCTCTTTTGCACACAAAGTATTCCTGCCTATTCCAGTGCCATTCCCATTATTTCTCTATATTTTAGACAGTGTCCTATCTTCATTTGAGTGATCATTTCACTGGAACACCATACTATACTTGTGAGCTCAATGTGCTAGATGTGGTTGTTTCTTTCTTTGGTCATGGAGCTAATTCAATATCCTGTTTGGTAATAACTGACTTTAGGCAACTATTGGCAAAGTTTCAGAGGTGTTCTGAAATTCTCTCCACACGTGAGCCATGCTTTAGAGTAGGAGGAAGCCTCTGTGCCCATTGTCCTAAAATTTGCTCTTCTTACCACGGCGGACACTTCTGGAAAAGAGGCATACTCTATGTACCACGTCCTTTTCCTCTTGCGTCTGATGGTGCCTTCACCAGAAACATGTATCATCCTGTGCTAGAATAATGCTTTAGAAAATGTAAGACAAAATCTAATAAAGGAAGCACAAGGAAATTATACATTGTTCAGTGTGAAAATATAAAATTCACAGTGAATCAAAATTTATGGTGTCAAACCTCCATTTTCAGAGGCTTTGAAGGTCAAGCCATCATGCTAGTTCTTGATGTCTGTGTGTAACATTTATAGTCAGGCTCTTCTTGTGGTCATGTAGGTCCTATTGACCACCAGGAGTCACTGGAAGTCCAGGGTACATTTGGTACATGGGTGGAGGGGTTCTCCTTGAGGACCTATTGGGCATTGACAGGTAAGGGATGAGGGTGAGCAGCCAAAAAGGAGGCAGCAGTAAAAGTAGGGGAGGCTGCAATAGTGGCTACAGTGGCAGCCTGAAACCCGAATGGCTACAGCATGGTCACTGCAACCTTTGTAACTCATGCACTCATGGGGAGCTCAATTTGCATGCACAGAGCAGGGAAAAGTGGGGTATCCTGAAGCCAACCTTCAGACAGCTGTGGCGGTGCAAACTGAGGATTGACACTCAAACATACTGGACTGGACAAGGAGGCTCCAAGGTCAACAGGGGCCTGGGCAGGTCTATTGGTTTTGAAACTCTAGGAAAAGTAACACCCTTTACCCAAAAACTTAGGAAAAGCAAATCTGATCAATCTCAAGGATTGCTTTATGCCTTCCTTTCCTGCTGGGATTCTTCTTTGCCATTCTTTACGGCTCCAGTTTCACACAGAAGACAAGAACATGAATATGTCAAAGCATAAATCAAGATGCACATTGTCATCTGAATTCCACACAGACCTTGCATGACATGGATTTAGTTCTAAGTTAAAAATATGCCTTTGCTGCCATACGGGGTCAAGGCTCCCAGGGATCAAGGCTCCTGCCTGCTAAGACACAAGCTGTAGTGGAACAATCTGGAAGCACTGAGGACAGCATAGCACGTTGTACTCCCACCTGATATTCAACAAGAAATGGCTGCTAACAAAGTCTCTGAACAGGTTCCAATTGACCCCAATTGTTCTCTTTTTCCTCTCCTGAGATTTTATAAAGCACTAGATTTGTAAGATTCTTATGTGTGTGTGCCAGTCTTAAGGCTTGAACTCAGGTCTTAGGCACCATCCCTGAGCTACTGTGCTCTCAGCTAGTGCTCTTCTACTTGTGCCCTTGTGCCACAACTCCATTTCCAACTTTTTGGTGGTTAATTGGAAATAAGAGTTTTACATACTGCCTAGTTTGGCTTTGATCTGTAATTCTCTGATCTCAGCCTCTTGAGTACCTAGGATTATAAGCATGAACCATTGACACACAGCATAGATCTGTAGCTCTTAAGAAGTTAGTTACTATTACCTTTTCACAAACATATGACTTTGTTTTTTTATCTTATTTTTGTTTTTACTTATTGATTGGATGGTTGCAATATAGGGAATGGAACACAGAATTTTGTACATATATGTATCACCTACATATCTCCATGACCCTAGATAAATGAGCCAAACAGACATAGTGGCACATGTCTATACTCCCAGCTATTTTAGAGGTGGGTTTGGGGATGTTCAATGCCAGCCCTGGACAAAATTTAACAAGAGACCCCATTTCAAAAAGAGGTTGAACATGATGGTATATGACTGTAACCCTAGCTATTTGAGAAGGAAGATGATAGAGATTAGAAGCCAGTCAGTGCAAAAATAAAGACCTTATAAGAAAAGAAAATAACTAAAGCAAAGGAAATAAAAAGATAAATAGGCCCACTATTATACTAAACAACCTATTCAAGACAAAATAGGAAGTTCTGGTTTCTCTCAGTAACAACCCAACACATTTTAAGATCTTCGGTATGAGGTTTTAAGACCTAGATTACACTTGTTACATTCTCATTTATTTTGGTCATTAAAGTCAGTTGGATTTGATAGTATATTTACAACCCAATTTCTATCAATATTTATCTAATTTCTCATTGAATTTCAGATCTCATTGTTTATAATGTGAGGTGTGTGGTGTGTGTGTGTGTGTGTGTGTGTGTGTGTTTCTGGGGATTGAGCCCAGCACCTTCAATTTGTGAGGCTAGTTCGCTACAACTCATCTAGCAGGGATTGCAGGTATGTATTACCATATTCAGCATCATTGTCTTATAACAAATCTTCAGTGCTTACTGGAATCCATACCTAAGAAGTCATCTTCAGAAAGTGTGTGCAGGGATGGTCTATGTGAGCCCCTGCTCACCTCACATATCAATGGGAAGGAGGAAGTGATGACATCTGATGATTACCATGGTAGGTAGCATCTTGGTTATTTGTCAGCAATCACTCCCCGAGGTAAACACGTCTCAATTAACACTCACAGAAACTCTGTGAGACTGAGAATCATATCCCAGTTTGGGAGCTAGAAAACTCAGGCCCAGAGAGGTGAGGTGAGGAGCTATATCTAGGTCAAATAGGATGTGACTAACAGGAAAAGTAAGGCTTCTCTAACAGAGAACTTGACTGGATTAAAATTAGAATTCTTGGTTCCCCATGTCTTGGGGCATTTAATGAAATCTAGAATGTGGAATGCTTAATATGGATTCTGTTTCTGAATATATGATTCCTGAATTCTCATAGAAGTGGTAATTGTATTTTCTTCTTTTGGTACTCCTGGGGATTGAACTGAGGATTTCTCACTTGCTTAGCTTGCTCACTGCCAGATTGTTTGTTTTCTCTTGAGCCATGCTCCTAACCTTTTACTTATTATTTTATGCATGGTGCCTTGAAGATTTTTCTTACGAGGTTAGCTTCAAACTGAAATCCTTCTCCTCTCAGTCTATAGAGGAGCTAGGATTACAGATTTGAGCCATTGGCACCTGCCTCCTGAAACACTAACTTTATGTTTGTAATTAAAAGTAATTATGGGCTGGGCCTTGTTTTAAATCAATCACTAGGTTAATTTAATCTGGAGCATACTATACATATTTTGTTTTATATTTTGAAATCTGTTTTTAAATGATTTCCCCCTTTTAGAGTTCAGATACATTTTCTGCTACTATGTTTTATTTCCTTTTTCTTTCTTCCATTTTTCCCTTACCTTTCCCTTTGCATGTCTCCTCCTCCCTTTCACTCTGGGCCCCTCCTTGTCTCCCTCTCCCTCTTATTCTCATTCTCTCCCTCCCTCTCTCCTCCTCTCTGTGGAACCCAGGAACTCACACATACTAGACAAATACTCTGACACTGAGAAACACCCACTTCCACCCATAAGTTCAAAAGTTTTAGTTATGTCGACTGCTGGTGACTCAAGTTTCTAATACTAGATGCTCAGGAGACTAAGATCTAATGGTTGTGGTTCAAATCCAGCCTAGGTAAGAAAGTCCATGAGAGTCTTATCTCCAATTAACCAGCAGAAAACCAGTAATCGAGCTATAGCTCAAAGTGGTACTGCATTAGCCTTGAGCACTAAAGCCCATGGAAAGTGCCTAGGTCCTGATTTCAAACACCATGACCCACAAAAAATAAAGATGAATGGATAAAATTATTATTTTCCTTCTTTAACTGCAAGCCTGTACTGTCCCAAAAGGCCCAAATCTCAGATGATTTCTCCATGACATTGGCTTCTCAACTGAGACAAACCTCATTATCTATTGAATGTTAATTATTAAATTCTACTAAAATACATCTCCAGGGTTTATCCTCAAGCCTTCTCCCTTTTCTTATCTTTGATAATTAATTACTCTGATTACATTCTTTGTTTTTTTGCAGGACTGGGACTGAGCTATGGCATTACTTATGCTAAGCAGGGGGCTCTGCTCTACACACAGCTAATATCCCAATCCCCACTCTGATGACTTCAGATATCTCCTTTCAGCAGATGGATCTCTGTGAGGTCCATAATTCCAGAAACCATCCACTCTTCCAGGGAGCAATTCAAGTCAGCATATCTGCTGCCATCAACTCAGGCTGTCTTGACAACTGCCACATATTGGCAGCCTAAAGCATCAGGAACGTATCTGTGCTCAGTCTTAAAATGGTGCAAGGCAAGATCAAGGTGTGCTTTCTTCTTGGTCTCTCTTCTTGGGGTGTGGTACCTATCCTGGGTCTTCCCATGGTCCCCTATATGTATGCGTCTGTGTCCATCTATTGTCATTTTCATATAAGAACACCAGATATGTTAGAAGACAACCCACCTAGATTGTCTCATTTAACTAAATAGTGTGTGTGTGTGTGTGTGTGTGTGTGTGTGTGTGTGTGTGTGTGTGTGTGTGTGTGTGTACATGCGTGCGTGCATACACATGGGCTGGAAGTGTGGCTTGATCTCAGACTCACAACCCTTGCTTGACTTTTTGCTTAAGGCTCATACTTTACCACTTGAGCCACAGCTGATCTTCTGGTTTTTCCTAATTGGAGATAAAAGTCTCACAGATTAGTGTGGCCTCAATTTTGGATATTAAGATTTCAGCCTTCAGGTCCATAGCTAGGATTACAGACATGAGCCACCAGTGCCCATCTAAATTTCTCTTCAAAGACCCTTTTCTGGGGGTTGGGAATATGTTTTAGTGGAAAAGTGCTTACCTAGCATGTGTGAAGTCCTGGGTTCAATTCCTTAGTACCACATAAACAGAAAAAGCATGAGGTGACACTGGGGTTCAAGTGGTAGAGTACTAGATGAGCAAAAGAAGCTCAGGGACAGTGCCCAGGCCCTGAGTTCAAGCCCTTGGAGTGGTAAAGAAGAAGACCCTCTTCCCCAATAAAGGATCATTCAGAGGTATTGATGTATAGAATCTCAACATGTGAATTTTGAAAAGGACACAATTTAGTCACGAACAACAGCTAACACCAAAGCCCTTACATCCATACATGAAGAGGAACTAGTACTATGTTTTTCTTCTTGGGTCTAATACTTGTTTACCTTGCTCATTTTGTGAAAGATGGCTAGTTTGTCCCACACCATATTTGCAAACCAAATTGTCTGTCCACATGAATTTCTAATTTATCTCACAATGACTCTAAAGTCTGTTCTATATTAACTTTTAGAGAACTTTCCTAGAACTCCCAACACTTTTTGTATAAAATTTGAGTAAAAAACTTAAAGTGGCATTTAAAAATGAGATGGGAAAATACCTTGTTCACTTTTTGTCAATCATGGGGCCAGAACTGAAGGCTTGGGCACTATCCCTGAGAGTTCTTTGCTCAAGTCCAGTGATCTACCACTTTGAGCTATAGTGCCACTTCCACTGAATCGTGTGTTTGTAAAAATCTTTAAGACTACTTGAAGCCTTCAATTTGCTTTGGCCACATCACTTATATAAACTGTCTAATATGCTAACCAGGACTCTTTCCTGAGTAGCAGTGAGCAGCTAAGTACCCATACCCTCTTGAGTTCAAGCAGTTGATTTGATAGCTTCTAAAAATTTAAAAATCCCACCTCTTCTAAAATGAACCATATTACATGTGTATGTAGGGGAGCCCAGTCATACCCCTGCTGTTAGGCTCAGATGAGGTGTTGCCCAAGGACGAGGAGAAGCCTTTCAACAGACAGACTAATGATCTGGAGGAAGATCACAGAGGAGAAGCTGGAGGCTAAACAAAATCTGGCATAGAAATCGGTTTGAAATATCCAGTGAGCAGTCATATGCTAGAGAATCACATCAAGTGTGCCATCAGAGTACAGAGACTTGGCCAGAGAAAAAAAATTCAAGCAGCTTGGTTAAGGAGACAGATATGAGCACTTGCTGGTCTCTGCAGCTGCGGCCGCTGTGGCTGCTGCAGTGGCCTCCATATCAATAGAGAGTGCCCAGGACACAGACAACATACACTGTGAACTAGTGGATTCTATTCACCACCAGCAAGAACTGACAAGGAAGATGTGAAGGACCTCTACAATGAAAACTTTAAAAACCTGAAAATGGAATTAAAAACAAATCTTAGGAAGTAGAAACCCTTCCCCCCCCAAAAAAAAATGCTCCTGGATTGGAAGGAACAACATCGTGAAAATGGCAATATTTCCAAAGTCTATGTACAAATTCAATGCGTTACCTATCAATATTCTGACCTCTTTCTTCAATGAAATAGAAAAGGAAATCCAAAAATTCAAATGGAAGAATAAAAGACACCAAATAGCAAAAATGAGTCCTTGTCACTACCGCCTCGACCAGCAAGGAAGACGCGACACCGGACTCTTCACTCTGCAGTTTATTCAGGACCTTTGAGTAATCTTCTGACCCCAACCCCGTGGAGAATTCCCCACAGCCTTAAGTACCCGCTGGGTAGCCAACCCTGATACGCCACGTGGGAACCACCAATAGGTTCAGGTGCACGGAAGCAAGCCAGATTCTTTGCCTTAGCCATATAAGGAGTTGTTTACCACGAGAGCACTCGCCATCGGGAAGGTGGAGGGCGGAAGCCGGCACCATCTTCCAGGTGCGGCCTCTTGCAGCTCTCTACAAATCCTTACAGAAAGAACATTGCTGGAGGAATATAAATACCAAACTTCAAACTCTACTACTAAGCCATAGTCACCAAAACAGCTTGGTACTGGCACAAGAACAGACTTAAGTACCAATGGAATAGAACTGAAAACCCAGAAATGAACCCACAGACTTTCAGCCACGTAATCTTTGATAAGGAAGCTAAATAAATAGAATGGAAGAAAGACAGCGTCTACAGTAAATGGTGCTGGAAAATTTGGTTAATTGCCTGTAGAAAACTAAAGCTAGATCCTTACATATCACACTGCACCAGCATCAACTCCATATGGATCAAAGACCTCAAAGTCAAAGCAGGCACTCTGAAAACATTATAGGACGGAATAGGAGAAACACTAGTTTTCCTTAGCACAGGCCAAAATTTTCTTAATAGAGACCCAGAAACACAACAAATCAAAGAAAAGTTGGACAAATAGGATTGCATGAAGAAGCAGAGTTTCTGCATGGCAAAGGAAATAGCTAGCAAGCTCAATAGAAAGCCCACGGCCTGGGAAAAGATTTTCACTAGTCATACAACAGATGAGGGTCTCATATCTAAAATATACATGGAACACAAAAAATTAAACCCCCCCAACTACAAATCTTCAAAGAAACAACTGCCTGATTAAAAAGTGGACTAGAGACTTAAAGAGAAACTTCTCTGAAGAGGAAATGACCAATAGACCTATGAAGAAATGCTCAACCTCCCTACCCATGAAAGAAATGCAAATGAAAACAATACTGAGATTCCACCTCACCCCAGTTAGAATGGCTATGATCAAGAACTCTAATAACAACAGATGCTGGAGGGGATGTGGCCAGAAGGGATCCCTACTACATTGTTGGTGGGAGTGTAAACTTGTTCCACCACTTTGGAAAGCAGTATGGAAGTTCCCCAAAGACTCCACATAGAGCTCCTCTCTGACCTAGAAATCCCACTTTTGGGAATTTACCCAAACGATCACAAACAAGGCTATTCTAAGGCTCCCAGCACAACTATGTTTATTGCAGCATTATTTACCATAGCTAAGCTAAAGAACATATCCAGATGCTCCTCAGTAGATGAAAGTATCAAAAAATGTGTCATATATATATACAATGGAATTCTATGCCTCCATCACAAAGAATGACATTGCCTCATTTGTGAGGAAATGGAAAGACTTGGAAACAATTATATTAAGTGAAGTAAGCCAGGTCCAAAGAAACATAGGTCCCATGTTTTCCCGTATTTGCAATAACTAGTATATGTTTGGGACAAGCAGAAAAAGTGAAAAGCTATGTACACATGACCATACAAGATGATGTTAAGCGAAATGAACCCCAAGATAGAGACATAAATATCCTCTTTCTTGCTTGCTATTGTTTCTAATGTATTCATAATGTACCATGTGAGTTTTTTGTTTCTTTTTATGTTCCTTCCCAGGGTATAACCCTGTTTTCACAGTATTTGATGTCGGTGACCTGCATCTTTTATATACACTTCTCTAATGCAGGGAGTGGAATGGAAAAAACAAAATGCTTAAATAAGGATACAGGTTGATCCACTGTAACAATGAGATGAACTTTACAACTTCAGTGGCAGGGGGTGGGGATGGGAGAGTTTGGGCAGTGTAGTTGTGGAGGTGTGAGGGAAGGGATGGTAGGGGAAAAACAAAAGGATGAGGCAAAAATGCTCTATAGGAAATGTACTCATTATCTTGATCATGTAATTCTAACCCCTCTGTACAGTATTGTTACAATAAAAATGTTCAAAAAAGAAATGTTCTCATAACATTATGTATGTAACTGTATCTCCTCTGTACATTATCTTCATGGTAAAATTAAATTTAAGAAACAGCAAAGAAAACACAGACAACACTTGTCACCATCTAACCAATAAGAGCTGAGCCCCATCCCCCTCATTCTCCTCTCTGATTAAGGTTATTTCTAACTTTGCTTAAATGGGAACAGGTTTCCCTTATTTGCAATAACTAGTGAATGTCCTCCTCCACAATGTGCTGGCTCATGTTGTTCTACATAGTTAGAAGTTCTTTGCAAGTCAGAATCCAGTCAGCCAGTGACTTTACTAGTTCCTGCATTTAAACACAAGAAAGAGGGTATAAAGAAAGTCTTCACTCTATTTGATGTTGGTATAATTTGTGGAGGGGAAGGGAAAAAAACAAATCGTTTAACTAGGGATATAGGTGGTCCCATTGCAACAATGAGATGTACAAGTCTTTATGTCGAAAAACGAACTTTACAACTTTGGTGTGTGGGGCGAGAATCGGGGGGAGGGGGTGAGGAGGAGAGTATGGGAAGGGATGGGAAGAGGAAACAAAGGAGGCAACAATGCTTAATAAGAAATGTACTCGTTATCTTGCCCAGGTAATTGTAAATCCTCTGTACAGTATTCTCACAATAAAAAAAATAAAATATAAAAAAGAAAGCCTTCAACTCTAGCTGGTGCTGTTCCCATACCTATAAGATTATCCTTTGATTAGACTCAAGGGGAGGAGGACTAGTCAAGGAAAGGGACCATAGGAATGAAGACCTACCTTGGTGGCCAGCCTCAAACCAAGTTGCTCTGAAAAGAATATTCCTTCCTGCTTTCCTTTTCATTGGCTCAGTATTTCTCTAATGTTTATACAACTCACTCTGATTTAAAATATAGGTCAACACCTCAATTTAGAGAACAGTGAAGTTAATATTTAGTTAAAATATATTTAATAATGCCATATGTATTTAAAAGGTGTAAATAGGTGGCATCTTCTTTTAAAAATCTGATGAATGCAGTGCTGAAGTCGTCATCACATGCAATTTCTCTTCAACTGGCATTATATTTTGGCTAATTTTTAAAATGAAAAAGTGTAAAAAAATTTTTAAAATATAATTAGTGCAGATTTATCAGCAAAAAATTCATCTGGCTGTGGATACATAATTTGTTGGTTTCTCTATTTTTCTTTGTGGTGGCTATCAAACAGAATTTTAGGAAAACATAGGCAAACTATCAGTAGCCATAAGCTTGATGAGATTTGGGTTCTATTTAATTTTTTGTGCTGATCCTGGGACTTGCACTCATTGCCTGTGCACTGTCCCTAAGCTTTTACTGCTCGAGGCTACTACTCTAAAACTTGGGCCATAGTTCTACATCCATATTTTTGGGTGTTAATTGGAGATAAGACTCACAGACATTCTGTCATTGGGTCCAACTTCAAACCAAGGTTCCTATATCTCAGCCTCCATAATAGCAAGGATTATAACCATGAGCCACTGTTAGCCATATTGTGTCTTTTTTAGAAACAGCTGTAAATAATAATAATAGAAAACTATCACTATAACTAAAGGCTCAAACCTGTAATCCCCTAGCTATTTCAGAGGCTGAGATCTATAGAATCATAGTTTAAAGCTAGACTGTTCAGATAATTCAGAGTTTTTTAATTTTTTTAACCTGCTGGCCCTAGAGCTTAAATTCAGGCTTTGGCACTGTATATGAGTTGCTTTACATTAAGGCTAGTGTTCTACCTCTTGAGCCACAGTGATACATGCAGCTTTTCCTGAGTAGTATATTAGAGGGAATAGGTAAGGAGACTGCCCAGTCTGGCTCCAAACTACCACCTAAAATCCTAAGCCTCCAAAGTAGCAAATCAGATATTATTATTTTCAACTAAGCAGCAAAAATAAACAGACTGGAGGTATGGTTCAAGTGTTACAGTTTCAGCCTTGCATGGAAAAAGTTAAGGAAAGTTAAGCCCCAGTACTGGCACATATGCACACAAAAGCATGTAGATACAGACATACACAGGGTCCTATACACAATTCCCCGGGATGAAAAAAAGATTAAAATATTGAATTAAATTATAAGGACAAAAATAAGTAATTTAAACAGTATTTTTAAAAAAAACAAAACACTATGATAGCCAGATGCTGGTGGCTCATGCATGTAACCCTAGCTTCTCAGGAGGCTGAAATCTGAGGATCGTGGATCAAAGCCAGTCCAGACAGGAAAAGTCCATGAGACTCTTATCTTCAATAATCCACTCAAAAACCTTGAAGTAGTGCTGTAGCTAAAGTTGTATAGTGCTAGTCTTGAGCTGGAGACCATTGGTACTGAGCCCAGGCCTAGAGTTGAAGCCCATGACCAAGAAAAAACAAACAAACAAATAGAAAATAAAAAAAAAACGGCCATAGCTGAATTGTGACTTAGGTGTCAGAATACTTTCTTCCCATAAACGAGGTATGAGTTCAATCCCCAGTGTTGTTCATACCAAAACAACCCAATAAAAGCACACCAATAACTATCTAACAAAAAATATATCATACTTTGTAAAGAAGATTAAAACTTACAAAAATAATTGAAGTAGAGCTAACATGTGACTCCAATCCTATTAAACACCAAAAAAAAAAAAAAAGGCAGAACTTGAGCTGAGGCTCAATAGCCTGCTAGCTTCGAAATAAAAACAAAATACCAAAAACAAAACAAACCTCAGAGAGAGTCCACAGGCCCTGAATTCAAGCCTCTCCCAACCCCCAAAAGAAAAAAACCCTCAGGAGTTGAGTTTTTGTTCCTGTAAGCTTTGAGCAAAAAAAAAAAAAAAATCCAAAAATCTCATGCACAGTGAAGTAGTGTGGCATAAATTGTAGAGCCTGCTAGTTTTGATCTAAGAAAACAAGCCAGGTTTCTCTGGCTCATGCCTGTAATACTCGCTACTCAGGAAGCTTCCCACAATGGGAAGCCAGTCCAGGCTGAAAAGTCCCCTGGGGACTGTTTTTTTCCAATTAAGTGGAAGTGGCACTCTGGCTGAAAGTGGCAGTGTGCCTGCTTTGTCCCTGACAGAAAATACCTAGGCACTGAGTTCAATCCCCACAACTGACAAAATAAATAAATAAATATTGAGTGAGAATAGCTAGGCCCTAATAATAAAGGACATGAACTTTACAAAGGGGGGAAGGCAAATCAAATAAATGAAAAGGTGCAAAAATGAGCATATGAAAGATTTCTAAATCATGGCTCAAAATTGCAATCTTATTTGCTCAGATTGGTGAAAACTAAGGATCGTGTTTCAAAGCCATCCTGGGCAGAAAGTACAGGAGACTTATTTTACTGTGTTCAGTACTGGGGCTTGAACTTGCTATGATTTCCTTATGGCTAGAGGTCTACTTCTTCCTACATATTGGTGGTTAATTAGAGATAATTTTCTCATTGATTTTCTTGCCCAGATTGGCTTCGAACCATGATTCTCAGATTTCAGTCGTCCCTGTACTACTCTTGGCTTGCTGTTGATATTCTAATCAACTGGTAACCACAGGAAAAGCAGAAGCTGAGCTGTGGCTCAACTAGTGAAACCTGCCACCATTAAGGTAAAAATAAATAAAACCTCAAGGAGAGTCATCAGGCCTTAATTTCAAGACCTAACAACCAGCACTTAATTTAAAAAAAAAATAAAAAAAGAACCTCAGTCACCATTACCTGAGTTTGAGCCCTAGAAGAAGAGCTACAAAAAAGAGAACCAGCCTGTAGTTTACCTGTGGTAAAATTTGTAAAGCATGGTCGTTTCAAGAGGAAAGAAAAAACTAAGCATGAAAGCTAGCCCCTAAGAAAAATTGTCAAAAAAAGAAATAATAAATAACCTGAAATGGTGAAAGAAAAGGTAATTAAAGATTTGTAAATGTTGACCCACACTTATAATCCTGAGTGCTAAAGTCACTGAAGTCTGAAGATCATGGTTCAAAGCCATCATGGGCATTGAAGTCCATGAAACTTGCTTCAGTTTGTTCAGTCGAGGGACTTAAATTTGAAGTGTTTTGCTCATGGTTAAAGTTCTACTGTCTTCTGCCTATTAGTGGTTGATTGGAGGAAAGTCTCATAGACTTTCCTGCCCAGGTTGACTTTGAATAGTGATCCTCAGATTTCAAGTCTCACTGTACTGCCCTTGACTACCCATGGGACTCTTGTCTCATATTAAACACTTTAAAAAAGGCAGAAGTTGAGCTGTAGTTCAAGTAGTAGAGCCTTCTAACTTTCAGTTAAATAAGTAAATCAATAAAACCTAAGAAAGAGAGGGGCAGAATGAAAGTGAAAGACAGGAATTTCTACACTAAGCAAAAGTAGAGAAATGTAAATATCACCCGTTGTGGAAGAAATAAATTGTATTGTCAAAGCTTATAGAATTCACAAAGTTTATAGTCCATGATAATGATAATTTGACTTGTGAAGGTTAAAATATGTTTGTAATTTCAACTAAATATCACTATTCCACAATTCTGTGAAATAAGAGAAATTAAGGTAATCACCTAATCTCAATAATAATAAAAACCTCAGAAAGAGTCACCAGGCCTTAGTTTCAAGCCCTAAATCACTAACCTGCCCCAACTCCAACCAAAAAAAAGAAAAAGACACTCTGACCAGGACCTGAGTTCTTACACTAGGAGCAGAAGCCAAATGAAACAAAAAGTATACTGTAGTTGTCCTATGGCCCAAGTAATAAAGCAAGCTACTTTTAAGAGGAAAGAAAAAAACCTGAGTATGAAGGCTAGACCCTAAGCCCCTGACATTTCCCATAATGGAAAGTGGATCAATCATGGAATCCAACAGTTGTGCTTGCTCTTGTGATCACACCTGAAAATGCCCCTTCAGTTCTAGACCCTCCAATCAAAAATGGACGGCAGGCTTGTTCTGGGCTTCTGGCAAAGAAGGACATTGTGCAGAGGAAGTTCCTCCTCTTCTTTCCTTGATCCCAGGGTTCAGCCTCTCTTGTGAGTCAGAGTGGGGAGTGGATGGCAGGGTGACCAGATGATCCAAATAGAGTGGGAGCTGTGCTAATGGACTTGCAGCTGGCAGCTGGATTCCAGGGTAGGTAGGAACTGGTAGGGCCCTCTGATTACCCAGCAATAGGGCGATTGAGTTGGAGCACCTGCTGGCTCCACCTATAATCAAGTCCGCCCCATCTCCTCTGCCCCTGTAACAATCAGAGGTATAAATGGGGATCTGAGTTCACTCTGTTAGATTCCTGCTTCCCAGCTCTACTTGTTTGCCTCTGTGGGCACCACCGCTGAAGACATACATCCATCAGCTCTGCAGCCCTGCACCATGAGGGAGATTGTGTACATACAGGCAGGCCACTGTGGCAACCAGATTGGCGTAAAGGTGAGCATGGCACTGGCCTAGGATCCAAGTCTCAAATTTAGGGGAAGGAGAAGGAGGACAGGTTGGAGTGTGGAGGTGGTGGTGGTCATGGCTAGGCTGAAGTAGGTGGGGCTCCATAGTGGTCCCTAAACTTCTGCAAATGAAGTCCCCCAGATAGCTTCTCCAATTTCCCTAATTTGTGTGGCCCTGGTGGGTGTGGTTTTTAAACAAGGCTGGGGTGGTTTCAAATCCCTTGCATGTCTTAGTCTTACCTGAGACTCAAGTCTTTGTATTTAGTTTCCTGGGAATAGACTAATGCACGTTTGGTCTGGTTTGAATGCAAGGAATGCAGTGTTTTTGAGCTGAAAGATACAGACAATTCCCTTGTGTCAACTGATGAGTGTCAGATAATTGTGAACAGTTCTTCTACCTTAATGCAAATTTCTCTGAGTTTCATGCCCCACCTAAGCTCCCTTAAGTTGGGTGTTTTCTAAATCATTGGTTGTTGTGTATGCTCTGAGGACACTTGGGGTTCTGGAGACCCTTCTTACTGAGTCTTCAAGTTACTGCTTTGGCAATTTCATGTCCATGTAAGGCCAGTTACTCGACATAGAATACAAACAGAATATGGTACTGCATAAGATGGAATACTCATAGGAGAACACAGACATCTTCTATTCAGCCAGATAACAAAGAGATTAAGAAAACTAAAATACCACCCATTTCTGTGCTTTTTTTAATTTAGAAAATGTAATTATTTTTTACAAATATATTTGTGTCAACAGGACATGGGTTTCTTATAGTTACTTTAAAATGCATTGTTTGGACAGTTAACATTCTAGGTCATAATACACTTCTATTTCCATCTCAGTTTTGGGAAATGATAAGCAATGAGCACAATATTGATTGCACTGGCAACTACTATGGAGACAGCCATTTACAGCTGCAGAGAATCGAGGTGTATTACAATGAGGCAACTGGTGAGTGTCTCCCATCTGGTTTCCCATACGGTGGCAAAAGAGTTCCCAGGGGAATACTAATGAAAAGGAAGGAGTTTCTGCCTTTCTTATGGTAGTATTGTAGTTTTAATTTGTGACCTTGATCTTATAAGTCAAGTGCTGTACCCAACTGAGCCACTCCACCAGATACTTTGTTTTAATTTTTGAGTATATTCTTGTGAATTAGCCCAGGAAAGCCTTATACCTGAGTTCCCCCTACCTCTACTTGCTGACTAACCACACCTGGATTTTTTTTCCGGTCATGGAGCTTGAAATCTGGGCCTAGGCAATGTCACTCAGCTCTTCAGCTCAAGGCAAGCGGCTCTACCACTTAAGCCACAGTGCCACTTCCAGTTTTCTGGTGTTTTATTGGAGATAAGAGTTTGCCGGCTTTTTATGCCCTGGTTGGCTTTGAACCGTGATTCTCTGATCTCAGCCTTCTGGGTAGCTAGGATTAAAGGCGTGAGCCCGCTTCACATAATTAAAAATGAGACTGCCTAAATATGCATTCTAAAACAATTGATAAAATATAATATTATCCAGTGCCATTTGGTTGTGTGCTGATCATCCTAAGCTCAAGGCCTGGGCACTGACTATGAGCTTCTTTTGTTTTGGGTAGTTTCTTGGAGATGAGTCTCCCAGACTTTCCTGCCCCAGCTGACTTCAATCTGCAATGGTAAGGTCTTATCTCAGATTTTTGAGTAGCTAGAATTACACCTGTAAGCAAGCAGAGCCCAGTTACATTGCCTCTTTAAAATATAGATTAAATTTCTAAAACAATATTTTGAAAAAGAAAATTTTAATAATTTTAAAGAGGGATGTTCAGTCACTAATATATATGAGAATAGTCCAAATCACAAAGCATAAATAAAGTGTCTTACCCTGAAATCTATAACATTTCTGGTCTTGAGCATTTTGAATATGAATACTTAGCCAACAATATTTTTAAGGTTTTTAAAGTAAGAAAACGTTCTTTTGATGTAGAAAAAACCAATACTAATTTGTAAACATTGCTTTTAAATGATTAATATTGTCTTTCCTAACATAAACAGCCTAATTGAAGTCTACAAAGCAGATTTTCAGTTTTTGTAACTGTCAATGTAAAGATCATTTAATTTTATATTGAGTTTCCATTCTGCATTATTGTATACAAAAATAATCGTGGATAATTGGCTTTCCTATGTATTAATCCAATGAACAAGTACAAACGAAAGTACAAAACTATTTAATTTGAGTTTTATAGATCTATATTTTGGGATGTCCTCACCTTGGTTGAGAGTGGTTGGGTTGGATTGTGTCACTCCTATGAACAGAATTTTAGGTTGTGTCTTTACTAGATCCTGTATATCCAGCAGGATGGCCAGTTTTGTTCATGTGAATATTTAGGAAGGGGGTATTCTAAAACTGGTGTTTACATCATGTTAACTGCTTTCCCTTGGGCCAAATCAGGATAAATGGGAAATTGCAAGTCATTGCTCAAGGTTGCTCTGAGTATTTGAATGCAAGGATGTGTGCTATTTGATAACCATTATTGAAACATTATAAGACAATAAATATATATTGTATAAATGTTTTCTCCAGGAAAGCCTTACACTTATATTCCCCTACATCTACTTGGTGAATAGCCATACCTGGCTTTTTTTTTTTTTTTTTGGCGTTGGGGTGTCGGTCATGTGGCTTGGACTTTGGGCCTAGGCACTGTCCCTCAACTCTTCAAGGCAAGCAGCTCTACCTCTTGAGCCACAGTGCCATTTCTGGTTTTCTGTTAGTTTATTAGAGATAAGTGTCTTAAGGACTTTTCCTGCCCCAGCTGGCTTTGAAGAGTGATCCTCTGATCTCAGCCTCCAGAGTAGCTAGGATTATAGGCATGAACCTGGTTCATTTCTTGAGAAAGGTAATTGGGGAAGGGGAGGGATAGTGGGAGAACAACAAAGTAGGGGGTAACAATTTTTGACAAGAAATGTTCTCATTTCTTTACTCATGTAACTAACTCCTCTATACAGCACCTTTACAATAAAATATAATTAACAAAAAAGAGAAAGTTTCTTGCTGATAGGCACTGGTAACTCATTCCTGTAATGCTGGCTACTTAGGAGGCTAAGATATGAGGATCATGGTTCAAATCTTGCCTCAGCAGAAAAGTCCTTGAGACTCTTATCTCCAATAAGAAAACTGAAAGTGGGGTTGTGGCTCAAGTGATAGAGTGCTAGCCTTGAGCTGAAGAGCTGAGGGACAGTGCCCAGGCCCAGAGTTCAAGCCCCATGATGAACCACAAAAAAAAGTGTTGCCACCTTTCTTTTGCACCATTAGACTCAAAGCCTGATGCTCATCTTTGCCTCATGTGTAGCTGAGATTTCAGCCACCATGCCCAAAGCAAAGGAATGAATATTCAATGGAAATAGACAACGGCAAACATCCTTAAAGTTGCTCAAGCCTCTTGCATGGGGATTCATGCTCAAGATATCTTTTCTGTTTCCATGTCTCAAATGCTGTAATTTTTGTAATGAATGCTGAGAGTCACTTAGAATCATAAGCTCTGCCCCCTAAGTTCCTTGTCAAGTATAGGCCTAAGTCAACTCTTTTTCTCACAGGCAACAAATATGTTCCTCGGGCCATCATGGTGGACCTAGAGCCTGGAACATTAGACTCAGTGAGATCGGGACCATTTGGCCAGAGCTTTAGGCCAGACAACTTCATATTTGGTAAGTCATCATGGTCCATGGATCCTAACATCCAGGCACTCCAGTGCTGGGCTGAGACTTTATCCATCTTGATATTGTCCTCACCTAACCCACCTATTCCAGTCCACGGGAGTCATGCCCCTGGCCTCTCAGACAGCTCAGATCAGTGCAACTCTGCAAGCCCTCCATGACAAAGAAGCCTCTGAAGGGAAAGAGCATCAAGTAGAGAAAGCCACCAACAAGGTTTCAGCACTGCTGGTCATTTTAAAGCCCTGGCAATAACAGAACGACTTCAGGACACCAGAAATCAAAGCACAGCTATGTGTGAGCAAGGTGCAGACAAGTGCTTGCAGTTTAGCTTCCCTCTGACCACACTGTGCTCCTGTCCCTCTTGTGAAAGTAACTACATTTCCAGTATTGAGGCAGGCTCGGTCCTTCATTTCTAGAAGTACTTGATTTGGGTTAAAATGTATTTTCTTTCACACTGTCTTTACTTTTCTTTAGAATCTGGGTGATTTGTAGGGTCCCAGATATATTGAAAACATTTCCTTTATTTCAACAAAGTGTATCTAATGTAATAGCAAAGGTTAGCTCAGAAGAGTCCTATTGTCTTCACAATAGGACAGGCACAGTCATTATTCTTGGAGTGTGTGTCTCATCATATCTTTGTGTCTGATAGGCCAGAGTGGGGCAGGCAATAACTAGGCAAAGGCCACTACACAGAGGGAGCTGAGCTGTTGGAATCCGTGCTGGATGTGGTGCGGCGGGAGTCAGAAAGGTGTGACTCTCTCCAAGGTTTTCAGCTGGCCCACTCCCTGGGAGGTGGCACTGGATCAGGCATGGGCACCCTGATTCTCAACAAGATCCGAGAGGAGTATCCAGACCGCATCATGAACACCTTCAGCGTCATGCCCTCCCCCAAGGTGTCAGACACCGTGGTAGAACCTTACAATGCGATCTTGTCTGTCCACCAGTTGGTGGAAAATGCAGATGAAACTTTCTGCATCGACAATGAGGCCCTGTATGACATCTGCTTCCGCACCCTGAAGCTGCCCATACCCACCTATGGAGACCTGAACCACCTGGTGTCAGCCACCATGAGTGGAGTCACCACCTGCCTGCGCTTCCCCGGCCAGCTGAATGCAGACCTGCGCAAGCTAGCCGTGAATATGGTGCCCTTCCCCCGCCTACACTTCTTCATGACTGGCTTTGCACCCTTGACCAGCCGGGCCAGCCAGCAGTACCATGTTCTCTCAGTGCCCGAGCTCACCCAGCAGATGTTTGATGCCAAGAACATGATGGTCGCCTGTGATCCCCGCCATGGTCGTTACCTGACAGCAGCTGCCATCTTCCGAGGCCGCATGTCCATGAAGGAGGTGGATGAGCAGATGCTCAACATGCAGAACAAGAACAGCAGCTACTTTGCAGACTGGATTCCCAACAATGTGAAAACTGCTGTATGTGACATCCCCCCGCGTGGCCTCACGATGTCAGCCACCTTCATCGGCAACAACACAGCCATCCAAGAACCTTTCAAGCGCACCTCAGAGCAGTTCAGTGCCATGTTCCGGCGCAAGGCATTCTTGCACTGGTACACGGGAGAAGGCATGGATGAGATGGAGTTCACTGAGGCTGAGAGCAATATCAACGACCTGGTGTCCGAGTACCAGCAGTGCCAAGATGCCACTGCTGATGAACAGGGGGAATTTGAAGAAGACTTGGTGGAGGAAGAAGTTTAAGACTTCCCTTTGGTAGCAATGCAACAGGACTGTCAGAGCCTGCCTACTACTTCTCAAATGAATGGTGCTTTCCTGAGCTCCTGTTGTCCTGCAGTGAGGTCCCTGCTGTGTATCATCATGCACAGCCTTTCCAGTCAGGAACTCACTGATGGTGAATGTAAAAATGCAGATTTCTTTTAAATAGTATTATTCTAAAGCCTTATTTATAAAAAATAAAGTATACATTTTGTACTCTTGAGTCCTTATTCTTCTTTAGAATCCCTTTTTTTCTTTCAATGTATTTGAAATATAAAGTTGGCCAGCAGGATTTAATCTTATTAATATAGGAATGGTGCTCAAGAGGAATTTCAAATTCATGGCGTTCCTACTATTTTGAAGAGGAAGATGACAAGTGCCAATGTTGTTTATTTTCCCTGGCCCAGTTTTAAAGTTAGCAGTCTCTCAATAACATGCCAGTAGCATAAAAACAGTTTGAAGAGAAAGTAAACCAGATCCAGATGTTACAATTTTCCTAGTACCTAGGTGATGTTTGGAGTACTGAAGGGATTGATGTTCAAGACTTGTCTGGGCACTGAGGTAGCACGGCCTCTTCCTCCTTTATTCTGACACAGGACTTGCTTATCCTGCCACCTAGTATGCATTCCTCTTTGGGAATGGGACCACAAAATGCAGGTATGAATACTGGCCATTAAGGATCTACTTCTCCTTCAGACAACCACATGTTCTGGTCTCATGCCCCATCAGAGGGATTTCATTCACATTCCCCAGAAACAGTGGCAGGAACCCCAATCCCTGTGCTTACAGTTCAGTTGGCAGTGAAGCAGCACTCACAAGATGAGTGCAAGATCCTGGTTGCCAGGGTAGTTTCTCAAGGCATCTGTCAGCTCTAAGGACAAAAATGAGTCTAGCTGTTTGAGGGAGTGAGAAGCTGACCAGTCCCATAGCGTATCGATATCTGCTTGATTCAGTACTTCCATGTCAAGGAGTGGAAGGGAGACATGGCCCAATGACCCATTCTCATACTCATTTTCCAGCATTCGAAGCTGTCTGAGGCCTACAGGGGGTTGTAAGGGAAAAAGATCCAGCCTGTTGGGTATGTTTACTTTGCATGAGTGAGACAGAAATCTCAATTGCTTAGAACCTACACAATGGCCAGGAAGAGGGTGAAAACTTCTGTTTTCACCAGAGGCCAAAATCATTCACTAGTTCTTTTTGCCAGAATCTTTCATTCTTCTTGCAGTGCGGCTCCAGGTACGTTGTCTGTGTCAGGCATTCCTCAATGGCCACCAATAACTTGTAAGAGCCCCTTTTGCTCCAGAAACAGGACCTATGGGAATCCAGCAAATTTTAGGAAGCTCTAAGGAAAGATACTACTGGGTGAGGTGCAAGTTCCTTGTTTCTAGTAAAGTTGGGAGATAGTAAGTTCCCTAAGCATTCCTATACCAGGCCTGAGGTTGGGGTAGGGTGGGGAGGAGTGGGGTAGAGATCTTTAAGCCAAGTTGGTCTCACTCAGCAGAAAGTAAACTGCCAGAGAGACTGTTGTGTGACTAGAATCCCCAGGGCAGATCAAAGTGCAAATAGCTTCCAATGTGGGAGTCTTAGGGAGTAGGTATGGGCCAGCAAATTGACATCCCTGGGTCTCTAGTCTTGGAACTGACCAGGTTGGATGACTCCAAATCCTCTAAGGCTGCTGGGTCTGAAATGAAGGCAGGCCTGGCCAAGGTACTCTCATTCCTCAGTGGGTTAAGGATTGAGGCCAAGCTGTGGTGGAGGCCCCATCCAGCCTATTTACCAGTGTTTGACTAAGAACAGTTTTGTTTTATCTTAAGTGCCCGTTTTTGAGTCTTTTCTGGTGGCTTTGGCTTATTTCTTTACACTTTTGAAGAAGTAGTTCTTGGTTCATAATTAATGACTCATGCCTCATCCCTCAGAAAACTCCTGTTGATAATTTTACCAGTAGATTATCATGTATTTCTCAGACATGGCTTTTGTTTTCTCCTAGCCAGAGCTCTGCACTAATTGCCACACAAGCTAATGTTGAGGTGACTCCTATAGACAGGTTGATTATTTTGTCCAAATGCTAAGTGCAGCATCTCCCTTATTCTCATGTGCCTTGGTAATTGTATCAAATAATTGAGTCCTTGAATAGTATAATCAATGTTCTGGCTGAAGATGCAGCTCAGTGGTAGAGTACATGCCTGGCATGCACAAAGCTCTCAGTTCAGTCCCCAGTACCAAAAGGAGGAAAGATAACAAATGTTAGGCTCTAGAGATGATATATTAGGTGTCAAGGCAAAACACCCAGTTTGGCATTGAGGAGTTGTGTCATGAGGGAACACTGATAGAATGTTTGTAGGTGGAAAGAAGAGAGCCCCTTGATATGTGTACCCTTTTAGAAAGCAGAGGTAGGAATGGGGGATGAACCTCTGGTAGAGTGCCTAGGCCATCGAAGGAAGAAGCTGTGAAATGTATGTTGCTCTAATGGGACCAGAGTCTAAAGTGGCACCACCATACCAGGCAATGTCTCAACAAGAACAGGTTTGTCAGAAGGATCTTCTTGCATTGGAGAGATGTCCTTTGACCACTTTGGCCTTGTTAATCATATTTCCTTATGCTGTTTTCTTTTTCCTTCCTACTTGTCAGACCTATAGCAGATCCTATCCAGGAGACCCATTCTCTCTAATCTCATTCTCTTAAAGTCTCCCAGTTTATAGCTGTACATATCCTAGACCAAAAAAGTAGGGGGTGGATTTTCTGTCAGACATAGATTGAAACTGAAAGGTATTTTTGAAGTAGACTTTGACAAAGTTCTGATATTGACATCGTTGGGTTGATAAGTCCTGGAACTTAGACCAGCTTCTGGTCTAATTCTGAGGTGACAGTGGAAGAGAACTGGTGATAGGAAATCACAGACCAATGTGATTTCAAACCCTTGACAGGTACATCTCCATTCATGGATGTGCTATCAGCCAACATACAGATGTCTGTTAATGAGTGACGGCTGGGAAAAGGAAATTTATTGGTGACAGAGGAGACCAGCCTTTGGATAAGTGGTTGCCTTTAAGTGTGAGGGAGACAAAGAGTGCCTCCAGATACAGAGATATTTTCAGGAAGCAAGACAGCTTCACCCACATCTTGTTATCAACAAAATCATCTGAGAATAACTCTGTAAACCCAGAGGTGAGAGACATGTGCTTTGTGCTTCTGCACCACTGCTTCGCTGCGTGGCTCTTTATGTTCTTCTGAAACCTCCTTCTGAGCTGGCCCACAATGTGACCAGGAGGAGGGAAGTGGAGGGAACTTGGCAGCTTGGCTGCTAATCACTCTGGCCACACTGACATGGGGCAGTACGTATGTGATGGGCATCTGCTCCATGCTAGGTTTATGTGCCCAGTGGGAGCTTTGGCTCTTACTAGGAGAAGGTAACAGTTCCTCTGTCCTTGGGCCAACTCCCAGGTCAGGATGTCTTCATCTGCAGAGGCTGGAACTTTGCCATAGCTCTCATCTTGACAGATTTCTTTCTGTTTATCATTTTTCTCGTTCTTTTTTTGTTTCTTTATTTCTTTTCTTTCTTTCTTTGTTTCTTTCTCTCTCTCTCTGTCTCTTTCTCTTTCTTTCTTTATCTCTTTGTTTCTTTGTTTCTTTGTTTCTTTGTTTCTTTTTTCTTTATCTCTTTGTTCCTTTCTTTCTTTCTGTCTTTCTTTTTTTTTTGTTCTTTTTCCAGCCATGGGTCTTGAACTCTAGGCCTAGGAACTATCGCTCAGCTCTTCAGCTCAAGACTAGCTCTTGAGCCATAGTGCCACTACCAGTTTCCTGGTGGTTTATTAGAGATAAATATCTCAATGGCTTTCCTGTCCAGGCTGGTTTTTAACTCCCATACTCAGATCTCTGCCTCGTGAGTAGCTAGGTTGACAGTCAGGGGCCATTGGTGCCCAGCTTGACAGGTTTCTTATTTGTGCAAGATAACAATGACCATGTTCTGCCCTGTGAGGAGTTTTCTTGTCATCCTACAACACTGATGGTCTTAGTATTGTGGCCAAGCCCACAGCAAGGGGGCTTTCTATGCATGCACATTGACTAGTATCTGAAAAGACAGCTTGCAATGGCCAGGAAGGCTCCACGATTGCATACATCTCATCTTGCACTGGGCATAACCAAATTTTAAGTTCTAGTGTTGGTTCTTTTCCTTTGTACACAGCTTGAGCAGGTTGTTCAGGGCACAAGCCAAAATGTAGAAAAGAGAAAGGGAGAGATAGGGAAAGTTGGACATGAATGGCAGAGAAAGGAAAGAGAGCCTGAAAGTAAACAGACTTATGATCATTTACCATTCCAGTAGCAAAAACGGTCTATATCTGAGAATGGCATAAAAATGAGGTGCTCTGGCTTTCCAGGGAGTGCAGGAGGCATTTCAAAGGGGTTTCATGGTTCCAGCATGACTCGCAGAACCCCATTAAATGAGTAGGAGAGTCAGTCTGGTGAGTGAAGGAGAGCTGACCAGCAGAAGCAGAGTCCTGACTTCCCCCGGAACACTCTAGAGAGAAATGGCCAAGCCCCCAAAACCAAGTGTCCTCGGCTTCAGAGGTGACCAGCCTGTCAACTAAAGGCCGTAGGAGCTCTCTGGCATGGCGCCACATCAGTACAACAGAGCAACAGAGCAACAGAGAGTTGTAGAGAGCAGTTTCACTCACCAGAGTAGAGAAGTGGTATGGACATGGATGTGAAGGCCAGCAATGGTATCTATGCACTGATTGTGCAGCAGACAGACCAGTTTGCAAAAGGCCATCAGAACTGTTGGTATTCCTCAGAGCCATAATGGAAAAACAAACAAAATAAAAGAAAAAAGAGGAAAAATAAAGAGAGGAATCCCAGCTATCCTGACTTTAAGCCCTTTTTGTGAGTCACAGCACCATTTATGTTAGGTTTTTAAAAAGAGATAGCCATGTAAGAAGAGCACCACGCTTGTGGTATTCAGATAAGGGGTAAGTTTATTCATCTTTCAGGCTGGCACCAGGCCATCTTGGTCCTCCACTCGGTGGGGAAAAGCCTGTCAGAGAGCTGGGAAAGACAGAAAGAGAGAGAGCTGGGGAAAAGAGCTAAGAGAGAGCTAGAAAAGAGAAAATAGCTAGAAAAGAGAAGAGATAGAAAAGATCTAGAAAAGAGCAGAGAGAGGGCATCTGGGACTGTGCTAGCCCTTATCTAGGGTATGGGTGGAGAAAGGTGTGGCCACATCAAATTCAGATGTGACCTCAGTGGATGCAGATGTGACCTCTTCCAGGTGTCCCAGTTGCCTAGGTATCACAGGTACTGGGTGGAGACTTTGCTGCAAGGAAGGTGGAGTCGACATTACAGGATCATAGGGGAAAACAAAGTAGGGGGTAACAATGTTTGATAAGATATGTACTCATTACCTTACTCAAGTAATTCTAACCCCTCTGTATAGTGTCTTTACAATAAAAAAGCCATTATAACCCTTATTCCAAACCAGGCAGGAAAGCATCAAAGAAAGATAATTATAGACCCATTTCTTTGATGAACATTAGTGCAAAAATTGTCTACAAAATTTTGGCTAGTCAACTTCAAAAATTCGTCAAAACAATCTACACCACGACCAAACAGGATACATTTCAGGGATGCAAGGCTGGTTCAATATACGCAAATGAATTAATATAATTCATCACATCGACAAGAGCAAGGATAAAACGACATGGTTAACTCCGTATATGCAGAAAAAGCATTTGACAAAATCCAGCACCCCTTTATGATGAAGGCTGTGGAAAAAGTACGAATCAAAGAAACATTTATCAATACTATAAAGTCTGAATATGACACACAGCCAGCCAGCATTATACGTAATGGTGAAAAAATAAAGACATTTCTCCCTAAATCAGGAATGAGACAACTATGTCCACTCCCCACGTCTCTACAATTTAGTATTAGAATACCTACTTACAGCAATAAGACAAGATGTAAACATAAAAGGGATCCAAATAGTGGAAAATGAACTAAAACCCCTCCCTCTTTGCAGATGATATTATCTTGTATTTAAAGAATCCTACTGACTCCACTCCCAAATTACTCAAGCTCATTCAAAACATTGGCAAAGTAACAGGGTATAAAATTAGCCCTCAAAAATTAGCGTCTTTTATGTATGCCAACAATGAGAAAAGCATGTTTGAAATCAAGAAAGGAACTAAATTTGTAATAAACCCACAAAAATTAACATACCTAGGAGTTCACTAAAGAAGTGAAGGACCTTATGATGAAAACTTTAAAAACCTGGAAAGGAAATCAAAGCCGAACTTAGAAAGTGGAAAAACCTCCATTGCTCCTAGATCAGAAGGATCAATATCATTAAAATGGCAATACTTCCCAAGGGTATCTACAAATTCAATGCAATAACTGTCAATATTCCAACCTCATTCTTCAAGGAAATAGAAGCAATCCAAGAATTCAGATGGAACAATAAAAGACCCCTAATAGCAAAAATGATCCTTAACAGAAAAAACAGTGCTGGAGGAATATCAATACCAAATTACAAATTCTAGTACAAAGCCATAGTAATCAAAACAGTGTGGTACTGGCACAAGAAGAGACCTCTGGATCAATGGAATGAACCCACAGACTTATATTCATCTAATCTTTGATAAAGGAGCTAAAAAAATAGAATGGAAGAAAGATAGTCTCTTCAGTAAATAGCAAAATTGGTTAATCTAAAGCTAGATACATATACATAAACCTGCAACACAATGACCTCCAAACGGATCAAAGACTTCAGAGTCAAAGCAGACCCCCTGAAAACATTAAAGGATAGAATAGGAGAAACCCCAGGTCTCCTGGGCACATGCCTGAATTCTTTAAATAGAGATGCAGAAACACAACAAATCAAAGCAAGGTTGGACAAATGGGATTGCATTAAGCTGTCGAGATTCTACATGGCAAAGGACATAGCTAGCAAGATCAATAGAAAGCCCGTGGATTGGGAGAAGATCTTCACTAGCCCTACAACCCATAAGGGTCTCATACCTAAAATATACTTGGAACTCAAAAAATTAAATCCCCCAACAACACCTCAAAGAAACACCTGGCCAATAATTAAGTGGGCTAAAAGCTTAAAAATAAACTTCTCTGAAATTGAAAAGGATGGCCAATAGACACATGAAGAAATGTTCAACCTCTCTAGACATAGAAATGTAAATGAAAACCACTTTGAGATTCCCGAACTCTATCTGGTGGAGGGATAGAATTCCATTGTGTACATATACCAAATTTCTTGATCCATTTATCTACTGAGGGGCATTTGGGTTGGTTCCGTATCTTAGCTATGGTAAATAATGCTGCAATAAACATAGTTATGCTGGTAACTTTAGTATCGTCTTGTTTGTGGTCGTTTGGGTAAATGCCCAAAGTGGGATGCTGGGTCATAGGGAAGCTGAATGTGGAGTCTTTTTAGGATCCCCCATGGTACATTCAAAGTGGTTGAACAAGTTTACACTCCCTCAATCAACTGCCCCATTTGTTAGGAAACAGAAAGACTTGGAAAAAATTATATTAATTCACATAAGCCAGGCCTAAAGAAACATAGGTCCTATGGTTTCCTTTATTTGCAATAACTAGTATATGTCTGAGACATTGGCAGACAAGTTGATATTAGGCAACATGAACCCTAAGATAAGGACTCTAATATATTTTTTCTTGCTTGCTGTTGTTTCTAACATATTTATAAGATGATTTCTTTGTTGCTTTGTGTGTCCCTCCCCCATGGAATAACCCGATTTCAATGTATTTGATGTTGATATAATGTGTGGAGGGGAAGGAAAAAAATTGTTTAAATAAGATACTGGTGGACCCATTGCAACAATGAGATAGTCAAAACCTTATGTCGAAAAACGAACTATACAACATGGAGATGGCACGGGGTGGGGGCGGGAGGGGGGAGTAAGGGAGATGGGAGGGCTGGGATGGTAAAGGAAAAAAAAGGAGGAGGCAACAATGCTTGATAAGAAATGTACTCATTGTCTTGCCCATGTAATTGTAACCACTCTCTACTGTATTTTCACAATAAAAAATAATAAAATAAAATAATAAAATAAATCTGGGTTTTTAATCCTCAGATAAAAAAAGATCTTATTAATAATAAAAATAACTCTAATAACAACAGATACTGGAGGCGATGTGGCCAGAAGGGTACCCTGCTGTATTTTTTGGGGGGGTGGATCGGTGATGGGGCCTGAACTCTGAGCCTGGGCTCTTCAGCTCTTGAGCTCTTCAGCTCAAGGCTAGCGCTCTACCACTTGAGCCACAGTGCCACTTCTGGCTTTTTTCTTTTTGCTCATGTGGTGCTGGGGAATTGAACCCAGGGAATCAGGCATGCGAGGCAAGCGTTTACCACTGAGCCGTCTTCCCAGCCCCCCAACTGTATTCTTGATGGGAGTTTAAAAATGTTCAATCACTTTGGAGGTTCCTAAATGTAACAGGAAGAAGCAAAAGTGTGTAGCTCAAACTTGGGTATGCACAGTTACAATTACATACCTGCAAAACCCCACCTGGGGATTATTTCCCAGAAATGAAGAAGAAGGCCCACTTGCTGCAATATTGGAGTATCTGGGATGAAAATACATGGGCCTACCAGGAGGAAGCAGCAAGATGGTAGTCTACAAAGTGAAGAACAGGTAACTGGGCTCCACCTTGGGGCAGTCTACAAGCCCTCGTCTTCCTTCTCCTGGGTCTAAGGTAGCACCTTCCTGGCCTCTCTGGCACGACCTGCATGCATTCCAGTAAACACATGTACACATGCACAGAATCCATCACCAGCAATTTCTTCCCTCAATGGTAGAGTGGAAGGGTACCCACTTATATCAAGACGGGGGCAGGAGGAATGTTGGTTGGAGATGACAGTAGCATCCACAGTTCCAGTCCTATAACCTTGGGCTGCACAGACCATAGTTGGTGGAGAAGGCAAGTGGGGGAGGGGAGAAACTCCAAGATCTGGCCTCCCTTCTTTTGGTCCTGTAGAGCACCTCTAAGTCAATCTGGCATCATGTCTGTGTGTTCATGTGAATGTGTACAAAGGGGCATAACCCTTTACCAACGATCAGTTTCTAAGTAGGGGTGGCTTGGCCCACTTACCTCGAAACGGGGGTATGTGGGATGGCACTGTCACCTGAGAAGACACAGACCAGAAAGGTGGAAGTGTACCAGGTGAGGATGAAGAGGTCCATGGGCAGAACCTCCTTGTTGCATTTGAAGCTGTAGCGGGTTGGTGATTGTGGCAGCATCCCAGTTCTTGTCCCATAATCCTGCTAAACAGTCCACAGCCAAGAGAGGAGGTGGAGTAGACCTCATTCCCTGCTATGCACCTGCTGTAGCACATGTTCAGCTCAACCTGGGGGAAGGGAGGCCTGGCAGATCGTATAGAAGCCTGGGAAGAAGGTGTGGGACCAATTATCTCAAAACAGGGCTGTCCTGAATTGCCTCCCACAGCGGTCAGAGGAGATATGAAAAAGCAAGGAATAAAGGACAGGGGCTCACTTACCTCGTGGGGTCCTCTGAGGATAGCTCCCAGAGCTGGGACCACTTTGAGCAGGAAGTTCATGTGGTGAAGCTGAAGATCCATCAGGATCCCCCAGTGGCTTTAATAGGCATAACACTGGTTGAGAGGGAGTCAAGGGCTGCAAGTCCAGCCCCATAAATGCCAGTGGACATGGGGGACACAAGGAACCCTGAAGCTCTACAAGCCATAGCTGGGAGCAGATGTGGGGCAAACTCTGAGCCAGGGCCTTCATTCTCTGTGTCCACCACAACTGGATTCAGACCAGTCTGGCACCACTTCTGTGTGTTGTATGTGGACACAAGCACATCCCCTCACCCAAACAAGTATTCCCACAGGAGGGTCTGAGCCAGGTGGTGGATGGGAAGAGGGGAGAGATGAGTGAGGCCCTAGGGAAAGAGATAAGTGGGGATAATGGTGGGCAGAGAGAGGGAGACCAGCTGGGAGGAGTTAGGCCCCACTTACCTCTATTCAGGGCTGTGCAGGGATTGCTCCTGCTGATGGGCACCAACTGACCAGGAAAGTGGAGGTCCCCCATGGTAACGATGAAGAGGCAGCAACATTAGCTCCAGTACCCACAGATGTGGGGGAACTGAGCAACCAAGCGTGCTATAAGGCCATAGGTGGAATGATGGACAGTGAAAACTCTGATTCCCTGCTTCCCTTCTCTAGTGTCTGTGTTACTTGGTTGAGTCCAATTGCATTACCTACCTATGTGCATTTCCACGGACATCCTCACACAGGTGGGGCTGGGATAGGGGATGGGTAGGAATGGGTGGCAGGGGAAGCAAGGAATGGGGGATTGAGTGGTGGAAGCAAAGGATAGAGGAAGCACTGGGGTGGTGAAGCATGGTTTGGGGTGGGCAGGGGAAACAATTGGTTGTGGGAAGGGGAAGTATGGGGTGGAGGTGCAGAAGGGCAAGGGAGTAGTGAGGAAGGAGACACAGGCAGAGAACCTAGCAACACAAAGGGGAATAAAAAGAGAGGTTCAGCTTAACATTTAAGAGCTCTGTTCCAGGGATGGCTCCTGGTGGGGGGCAGAGGAGAGAATGCACAAGAGGGCAATGGAGGTAGGGCAAGAAGAGGGAGGCTCACATACATTGAATCTGGGTCTTTGGAGATGGCTCCCCCATAATTAACTCCCCCATAATTAACTCCTTGAAAATGGAGGTCGGCTGGCTGGTGAAGCCTAAGAGGCAGTAGGGGACCATTTCCCTGAAACAGATGCAGCACCAGTAGGGAAAGGTGATAGCTTTCTCAGCTCCAATCTCTCCAGCAATTGCTTCATAGCAACTGTGACTACTGAGGCCATGACCAGGAGGGAATGGGGATGAACTCTAAGCCCCTATGTTCCATCTATGGAAGAGGTTCATCCCCTCACTCACGAATCTTCCTACACTAAGAGGGGTGGGGCAGAGTTGAGGGTGAGGTTCCGACGAATGCGGGTGGAGAGGAGAGATTGAGGGGACTGGGGCCCCATTACCTTGAAACTGTCTCTTTTAGGGTTGTCTTTGGCAGCTGGGTCAACACATCCTTAACCCAATGAAGGATTGTAGGGCACTGGAAGTCCAGGTAATGGAATAGGAGTTGCCCATGTGGTGAGGGACATGCAGTGAGTGTGGGCAGGGTGGTGCTGGAATGGAGAGCCTTACAGGGGATTTTGGGACCAAGGAAGAGGGGATGGGTACATTTCAGTTGAAACCGGGATGAGATGGGAGACTTCCACAGGTGAGCAGAGAAGAAAATGGAAAAAAAAGGTGTTTAGGAAGGGGGGCTATCTCACATAAAATTGGGATCATCATTGAATGAAGCCTGCAGCTGGGCCCACACTGAGCAGAAAGATGGAGGTCCACTCAGTGAAGCCGAAGATCCCTCAGGAAGGTGCAGCTCTGGTTGTGGAGATGGAGGCGAGGTCTGCATCTCCAGCCTCGCAACCGCCAGTGAACTCAGGCAAACAAGAGAGCCCTGGGGCTGTCCAGGCCTTAGCCAGGCAGGGAGAAGGGGCAGACTCTAACCTGGGTCTTCCTTCTCTGCAGCAGTCATTGCTCATGTTAGGAACATTCTGGCACCTGGCATTATATAAGGAGTGCTGGGCATGCACACATTCCCCCTCCTACGCATGTGTTTCCATGTGGAGGGGTGGGGCCAGGCACTGAGGGGAAAACAGTGGAACCTGAAGGGTTGCGTCTGTAAAGGTGGGGATAGAGGTAAACGTTGTGGTTGTGAGAGGGGGTGGGTCAGGAGAATGAGTGGAGCCCTGATGGATGTCTGGACTCAAGAAGGGGACTGATCCAAAAAGGCAGAGTAGAGCACATAGCAAGGTGGTGGGCTGGGGAAACATGGGGTGGTGATGGGACAGTGGGTGGGGGCAGGAGGATGTATGATGGGGCAGGGAGGTAATGGACAGGGAACCTAAGAGAGTGGAGGAGTGGATAGGGGAACAAGAAAAGAGATTGGGCCCGCTTAACTGAAAACAAGGCTTTCCAGTATGGCTCTCTCCATGTGTTGTGTGCTATGCTCATCTGTGCTCTGTTGGGGGTAAGCCAAGCCGGGTAGAGTCCCATGCCCCACAATCTAGATTAAAGGAAAGAAACTCCATCTAACTATTCATCTGACAGGGGCAAAACTCTCTGGGCACTGGGAAGAGGTTTATAGTGAAGACAGGTTGGTAGATGGGCCACATCTGGGGTATCAGATTCTTATCACTCATACCCATGAAGCATAGTTAATAAAGAGAATGCACTCAAGTGATAGACCTTTCTTTTTTCTTTCCTTTTTTGTTTTTTCCCTTCCCTTTCTTTACCTCTTTGTTTTTCCAGTACTGGGGCTTGAACACAGCTTCTAGGGCCTACAAAAATTCCCTTCCCAAGGGCCTCCTAGACCTTCATCTTCCTGGTCCCTGTCAGCCCAGGTGCAGGTACCATGTCCAGATGCCCCGATTCAATGCAAGTATGTCCCCACCAGCCTTCTCCCTGTAGGAACTAATAGGAGGATTAAGGGTTTTGTGGATTTTTATGTGCATTCACATGAATATATCGTTCCATCAGTGGGACAGTTCTAAGAACTTAATTTCTTAATGAACTTCAGCTATAAATCAGGAGCAGGACCGGGAAAAAATCCACAAAACAAAACAAAAGACACATCCCACAACCACTGGATACATACAAAGATGACTGAATGAAGGAAAGTAAAACTCAACCTAACAATATTTTACCAAATCTGTTATTTTTGAATGGTGAGAGCTCCATGGAGAGATATGTCAAAGCAGCCAGGGTTTTATGTTCAAGGATGTTGTCATTAATACTTAATCATTTGCTCATTCATCCAGGAAGGGGAGATCAATTACTATGGTACTTTGATTGTGTTCAATCCAATTACCATGTTATAAAAATAGCAAGCTGCCATAATAAAAATGTAAGGCTCCTCTACTCAGCACAAGTTATCTTCAGTTCACTTCCAAGCTATATACATCATAATCATATCCAAAGAATGCAAGGAAGGGAGGTAAAGAATCTGCGTTCTGATGTATTAGCTGCGACCAACACATTGTTCGTGTTGAAATGTTTATGCTCTGTGATCCTACGTTCTTCCTATTTTTGGATCTGAGTTGTGTGCACATATGGACTATATGCATATATTCATATATACATTCATATATATTCATATATACATCCATCAACTGTGGTGTAAGCTTGAGAAGGCTTATTTTAACTGGTTCAGCAGCTGTGTGTCAATGTAATTGCTCCAGTGTCCCATGTGCATCTCGCCAAGTTATACACAAGATAATGTCACTGACCATGTTACCTATGTGGCCGCTGGCATTATCAGTCTTTCTTTTCCCCATTCTCTCTCCCTGCTCCCTCAATACCCTGAAGTAAACCACAGCCTTCATGGTTTTGTTTTTTCGATTTGATTGCCGAGGTTTGATTGGTCCGGGTCTAACACACTTTGTAGCTATAGCAGGTGTCAGCAGTGGCCTTTCTTCTTCTACTTTTCCTGACACTTACCAGGAGAGTTGGTCATTGTTTCAGGAGTTTTACTTGAATTACTTTCCACTTTCTGGGATTTGCCTCCTATCTGATTTTGTCCCTTCTTTTGTGTTAATGAGAATTGAACCCAGGATGTTTCATTTGCTAGTTAAGTACTCTCACTGAACTATAACCCAGCCCCAGAATATCTTCTTAAATTCTTCCTACATCTGAATGTAGGATGGAAAGAAAATTTTATTCCAGTGTATTGGAATGTTTCAGATTTTTAGGGTTTGAATAATCTCGTTAAATATAGTCATAATCTACAAACATATGTTGATATAAACTGATAAGACAGGCTTTCCATCACTATATAGCTGTTGAAGGGAAGGTCTTGCCCTATAGCATTACCTTGGAAACTAAGTGGTGATGCCTTCAATATCAACTCATCAGACACAGGAGTTCAACCCAAGTGAGTTGTTGTGGTCTGAAGCT
Organism: Dipodomys merriami; assembly: GCF_024711535.1. Lineage (NCBI taxonomy): Eukaryota > Metazoa > Chordata > Mammalia > Rodentia > Heteromyidae > Dipodomys > Dipodomys merriami. The sequence goes on along the minus strand of NW_027206192.1, from coordinate 385,955 downwards.
CCCATCAGGTTCCTTCTTTTCCATTTAGCATGCTACATTCCATACTACCAATATCCACCATGCACAATCTGACTGCTTAGATTTGTTCAAAGGTTTTGAGTGAATATATCTGTCATCCCTCACAAGTTTTACTTTGAGTGATGTGAAGAACTTCACCAGAAAAGTGATCAGTTCAGTTGCAGTGATAATTTAAGATAAATTTTCATATATTGACCACAAAGCTTCCTTTCTCAGGTCAAACACATTAACTTGAACCAAAATGATGCTATGGCAAAAATGAGCTTCTAATAGGGTTTCCAAATTCAATCACAAAATTGTTTTGCTTAAGGCAGAATGTAGTATGCCAGCCAATATATTCCCAGAATTTTTACCTGTGTTTTGCCACGCAAAAATATAATTTTGGTCATGATGATTGAACTCTGGGCCTAGATGTTGTCCCTCAGTGATTCAGCCCAAGACTGACACTCTACTACTTGATCCACATTGCCACTCCCAGTTTTCAGTTGATAAGAGTCTCACGGACTTTCCCTCATGGGCTGGATTTGCATCGCAATCTCATATCTCAGCCTCATGAGTAGCTTGGATTACAGGCGTGAGCCACCAACACTTGGCAACCATGTAAAATTTTCAACCATGATTGAAAATGCTAATGTATTTCTTAAAATAGGAACAAATTGTTTAAATAGGGATATAGGTGGAGCCATTGCAACAATGAGAAGTACAAGATGCTATGTCAAAAAACTAACTTTACAACTTTGGCAGGGGCTGAGGGGTGGGGAGAGGGGGGAGATGGGAGGGCAGGGATAGTAAGGGGAAACAAAGGAGGAGGCAACAATGCTTGATAAGAAATGTACTCATTATTTGCTCATGTAATTGTAAACCCTCTGTATGTTATTTTCACAATAAAATGACTTAATAAAAAAAGAAATATTTTTAAATTCTCATGCACATTTCCCATTAGGCAGTTCAGATCATGTTAATCTGAATTGTTGTCAGATTTATTTGTGTATTTGTGTGATGGTCTTTGAGTTTGAAGGTTGGCCCTAGGTGCTGTGCTCTGTGCCCACTACCCTTTTGTTTTGCTTGCTCAAGGTTAGCACCCTCCCACTTGAGCCACATCTTCCAGCTTTTTGGTTTTCATTTGGAGATAATAGTCTCTCTTTTTCCTGCCTGAGCTGGTTTTCAACCATGATCCTCAGCTCTCAGCCTCCAGTGTAAGTTAGCCACATACATTTAAATCAGGTGAAGTTCTTAGTGTTTCTCTGTCCTCTTTTGTGAAAATACACCCTGCCCTCCCAGCATCAAAGGTAAAAGAACAAATTAAAAGTAGTTATAATATTCCCAACCCAAACAAGATACCTGATATAGTTAATTGAAGTGCTAAGATACAAAATTTGGAGTTGTTGAAAGACTGAGTCTCTTTAATGTCATTTTGGGAAAAGTGAATCAAATATTCAGAGCATTCCTAGATGAAGAGAATAAAGTAGACCTGTTTTAATGAGGAGAATTAATGAGAACAATACTTTTTGTGTCATTACTGTAGCCTACTTGAAACAATTTCAAACTACAGATGCTCAGGTATATTTTCTGTGTAGTAATCACTGAATTCTAAAATTCTTTGTTTTCCTGAGCATTTTCAGTTTGTCCTCAACAGCTATCTCATTTGGTAACCAGGAGTCTTCTGTAGTCAATTTTACATATTAGGAAAGTAATTTTAGATTTTTTAAATCAGATAAACTAATAATGATAATCATTGTCTTATGTCCTTCATATTTCTTCACATTTCATTATATTGGTTTAATATGCAATTAGTATATTTATAGGCTACGAATTTTGATTTTGGTTTTGGTTTTTGTGCTGGTATTGTGGCTTGAAATCAGTACGTTGGTCTGTCACTAATGCCAACATTGAGAGCTAATTCCTATAATTCTGGCTACTCAGGAGGCTGAGATCTGACGATCAAGGTTCAAAGCCAGCCTGGTCAGGAAAGATCATGATGCTCTTGTCTTCAATTCATGATTAAAAACCAAAAGTGGAATGTGGCTCAAGTGGTCCAGCACTGGGCTTGAGCAAAGAACCTAAATTGTAGTTATGTGAAGTTTCTAAAGGATAGTTCCCAAGTGCTGAGTTTAAGTACCAGTACCAAAACACACACACACACACACACACACACACACACACACACACACACACACACACACACACACACACACACACACACACACACACACACACACACGTATTCTTTTTCCCCAAAAGAAAACACTGTGGTTCTCTTTATGTGCCCCTGAAATCCACTTTGCTTTCTTTTTCATTCAGTTGGTGATGTTTCCACAGGGAGAGCAAAGCAATGACTATTACTGAGTCCAGGCTGCCTGTGATTCTGTTGGGATGACGGAGGTCTGCCTTATTGAGCAGTGGGACCCTGAGAAATCTCCATGAAGCACATGGATGGAATCATGAGAAGACATGCATTCAGGTCATTCTTCAGTCAATCTTCCTCCTACCAAGGGTTTTTCTCTCTGTAGGGTGAGTTCCTTTTTTTCCAGGTAAACTTGAATATTGTGGGGCTTTCTGTGTGTACCTACATGCGAATAAGGCTTTTGTAAAATGTCAGCCATCGCAAACTTGTTCTTTTTCTCCTCTCACTATTAGTGAGTTTAATGGTAGCCTTCATTGTTCTGAGAAAAATGGAATGTTCTAGAAATTGTCATGGGATGTTTATAGATGTAGGTCAGAATTTATAGTTCTTTTGCTTTAGTGAATTGAGCAACATCTATGGGAATTTAGTGAATTTATTTCTAAGGTATAGATGAATTTTTGGATATGATATCTTTATGGAAGTCCAAATATATCTTTAAGTACTTTGTCCAAATGAAGCAGAAATTGAAAACACTTTAATTTTTTAAATTTTAATCAGAGTCTTGTATTCATTTTAGATATAAAATTTTTTTCTTTTCTTTTTTTTAAATTATTGTGAAAATGCCATACAGAGGGGTTACAAATAGTGAATACATTTCTTATCAAGAATTCTTGCCTCCTCCTTTGTTTCCCCATACAACTCCTTCCCCTCTCCAACGCCCTCACCCCTACACCCCACCTACCAACACCAACATCCCCCACCCTGCCAAAGTTTTATATTTCGTTTTTTGTTATAAGGTCTTGTTCATCTCATTGTTGTAATGGGTCCACCTGTAACCCTATTTAAACAGTTTTTTTCTCTTCTCCTCCACAACTTATATCAACATCAAATACAGTGAAAGCAGGGCTTATACCCTGAGGGAGGTACATACAAAGCAATAAAGAAATCACCATATAAATATGTTGGAAACAATTGCAAGAAAGAAGAAAAAAAAAACATTAGAATCCTTATCTTGGGGTTCATTTTGCCAAACATCAACTTGTCTGACAGTTTCTGTTTATCTCAGACATACCAGTTATTGCACATTTTTAAGTGGTGTAATCAATTAAAATTTCATTTCTAGCAAAAGTGACAGAAAGGAATGGAACTGGATATATAGAATAAGTTTTCCCTTTTGATGAGTTAAGAAATTTAAGTTTAATTTCACCTAAGGTATTGTGAGAAATACCAAGATTCAAATCCAATTTCTGCAAAATAATTAGATTAAATTAGTAGGAAAGGTACTTTGTTTGCAGTAACAATTATAATATGATATATAGAAAAGTGTGTGGCCAACACAATTGTGTAGTTGTGTACTTAGATATCTTTATGGGTGGTGTTATAGAATTTTAATAAATTTCTTCAAGCACAAGGAAAAAGATTGAGAGATGTTAGACTTTTATATAGAGTAGAGAAAATACCAGGTGGACTTCAACAAATGCTTTCATTTTTCTATTCTTTTTTGTGTTTTTCTTTTTGTGTGTGTATGTCCTGGTATTGGAGTTTCAACTTAGGTCTTGTGTTTTACTTAGCTTTTCCCTTAAGGATGGTGCCTTACTACTTAAGCCATAGCACCATTTCCAGGTTTTTGCTATTTATTGGCGATATGAATATAACAGATATTGCTGCTTGAGATCCCTTTAAATCTGGATCCTCAGATCTCAGCCTCCTATGTATCTGGGATTGCAAGTGTCAGGCACCAGTACTCTGATAGATGCATTTGTTTTCTCATGTTATGTGGCAAATTACCATAAATTTATTTATTTGCCCACTTAATACCAACTATTGTAGGATATAAGTTTGGGCTGGTAGTTTGGGTGTGGTTTCTCTATAACAGATGCTCAGTATCTACCAGGAGTTATAGTCTCTCATGGAATGTGGGGATTTCTTCCAAACTTAAGGGATGCCTAGCAGGGTTTAGCTCCTCTGTTTGTGAGACTGTAGTTTCTGCTTTCTGGTCACCTATCATACAGCCACTGTTGTCACCTCTTAGACATCCCCATACTTTCCTGACAAACGTATTTTCCTTACTGTTTGCTTCATTCTGTTGGTGTCACTGACTTCTAGAAAGGCCTTAATTTGCACTCACTCCTTGGAAGCAACTAATATTCAACTCTTGTTGGAACTAATTACATTTGTAGACTCTCTTTCATTTTATCTACCAGAGCATATCGTGGGGTTAGATCCGGCCCAGACTGGAAAATAAAAGACTTCCCAAGGTTCTGAGTTGTTGTGTATCATCTGATACACATTAAAAGCTATTTATTAGCTGGGCATTGGTGGCTTATTCCTATAATCCTTGTTTCTCCGGAGGATGAAATCTGAGGACCCCAGTTAAAAGCCAGGCTGGGCAGGAAACGGTGAGAGACTATTATCTCCAATAAACCACTCAGAAAACTGGAAGTGGCACTGTGACACAAATGGTAGAGCACTCGCCTTGAGCTGAAGGACAGCACCCAGGCCCAGATTTCAAGCCTCATGGCAGGAAAAAAAGAAAAAGAAAGAAAAAATTGGAAAAATCTATTTAATATTCTAAGGCTTCTGACAGAGGAAGGTGAGACCATTGGAAGCCAAGGACATTCATACAACTCGGCACCTTGGACAACTGCTTCGAGCTCATTGATTCTGATCTTTGCTCTATTTGAGGACATTTCACAGCCAGGGTTGATCGAGTCATTGTCTGTTCCATGTGCCAGCTTCTGTTACGCTGAGTGTGATATAAACTGCTAGACAATAGGGAGGTCAAGGATGGAGACTGTCACAAAATGGGGATTTGGCATTCTTAATGGAACTTAATTAACATAAAGAAATTTATGTAGGTAAGTCATTATAAAGCTCTATGTCATTACATAATACTTACATAGAGTCATGTAAAAACTACTGTATTACCTGGAAAGATACCTTGTAGAGCAGTCTGTTTACACATTATACAGGAACTCCTATGAACAAAAAAGATGGGAAAAAAACAAGTTTTTGCATACAAATTTAATTGTCAACCTCAGAGTCAAAACAGACACCCTAAAATCATCATTGGAAGGAATAGAAGAAACCCTAGGTCTCCTTGGCACAGGCCCAAATTTTCTTAATAGAGACCCAGAAGCACAACAAATCAAAGAAAGGTTGGGCAAATGGTATTGCATGAAAGTGCAGAGCTTCTGCCTCACAATGGACATACCTAGCAAAAACCATTGAAAGCCTACGGATTAGAAGAAGATCTTCTTTAGCAATACAACAGACAAGGTTCTCATACCTAAAATGTGGTGGAACCCAAAAAAATAAATTCCCTATCAACAATTCCTCAAAGCAACAACTGCCCAATAAATAAGTGGGCTAAAGACTTAGAAACTTCTCTGAAGAGGAAAAAAGGATGGCCAATAGACACATGAAGAAATGCTCAACTTCTCTAGCCATAAAAGAAATGCAAATCAAAACAACATAGAGATTCCAACTTACCCCCATTAGAATGGCTATAAATAAGAAATCTAATAACAACAGATGCTGGAGGGGATGTGGCCAAAACAGAACCCTACTGCATTGTTGGTCAGAGTGTAAACTTGTTCAACCACTTTCGAAAGCAATATGGAAGTTCCTCAAAAGTCTCCACATAGAGCTCCCCTATGATGCAGCAATCCCACTTTTGGGCATTTACCCAAATTTTTACAAACAAGACCATACGAAAGCTACCAGCACAACTATGTATATCACAGCATTATTTACCATAGTTAAGATATGGAAACAACCCTCACAGTCTTCACAATCTGTTTGAACAATCTTCTGACTTCATTCTTGAGTAGGTGTTATGATATTCGTATTTATCTCAGGAGGTGTCTGGTTGGCCAGTTCCACTGCCAGGTATTGATGATCATTCTTCTGCCTCACCTGGTATGACCTGATCATGTGTGGTGATGGAAAATATTAATAATATCCATCTCAATTTTTATTTTTTTATGGGTGCTGGGGCTTTAACTCTGGGCCTGGGCACTGTCGCTGAGCTCTTCAGCTTATGGCTAGTGCTCTGCCACTTGAGCCACAGCACCACTTCCTGCTTTTTCTGTTTATGTGGTGCTGCAGAATCGAATCCAGTGCCTCATGCATTCAAGGCAAACATCTATCATTGAGCCACCTTCCTGGCAAGTTTATCTCATTTTTGATTTGACAATTGTTGAACTCTCCCTTCAGGATTACTTTCATTAGCACCTTAGTGTCTATGAGGTGGTGCTAGGCCAATTTCACGTATACATAGTTACCATAGACAATGATCTCCTCCTTCACATTGTACTGTTCAGGAAAAATCTCCTCCTGCCCTAGCCAATGATCTCCTTCATACTGTCTTTTCAGTGAAAATCTCCTTCTCTGAAGAGCTTGAGAATAATTCACTGTGTTCTCTCATCTTTCTGCTAGGAAGGCAAAAAGTAAATCTACCTATACTTAACTAAGAAAATAAAAAACCCAGAGCCATAACAAATAGAAATACTCTAACCCAAGCAAAACATAGCTCCCCTCCACCAATAATAATAAAAAAAAAACACTCAAAATTTTCCACGTAACATTGAGTCCACCAGGTCACCAGGAACTCCTAGTAAAGTAATGGACTACAGAGACCACTCACTATGGCTGTAATGGACCAATCACAGTTTGGCATGAACCCTCTGGCTCTTTTGGTCTTGAGCCTGGAGAACTGCTGCCAAGGTTCCACAGGGATGCGAGGTACAAAGAGTGACGCCACTGCTGCTGCCATGGCAGTGTTTCATGAATTGCAAGGGCATCAGTAAATGCCTTCTGTCCTTGGTGGCTTCAAGGTTCTAGTGTTGCTCCCAAATAATTTGTTCTTGAGTACTATCCATGTCCGCATATCTGCTCTTGCTAGAACCCTGGCCATGTGCAGGAGCCAAACATACACCAACCAGTTGCTTCCATTCATCATATCTGCAGATCTTGGAACTTGCGACAACAATCTAAAAACAAAGTGAATTCCTATGTATTTCTAGGAGCAGGGGGCACATGAAAAAGAGTCTAATTGGAAACTTTCACTAAAATAACTTGACAATAAAGAGAAAATTCAAAGACGTAGTTAAGGCATACGAGGTGACCCTATTTGTTGAATTATAATCCCCTTGCACAACTGCTTAAAATAATATAAATGTCCTTATATGTTATGGACTTTATTTATTTATTTTTTATTGTGAAAATACTGTACAGAGGGATTACAATTACATGGGCAAGATAATGAATACATTTCTTACCAAGCATTGTAGCCTCCTCCTTTGTTTCCCCTTCCCATCCCTCCCATCCTCCACCCCCAATCCTCCCTGCCCACTCTCCGCACCAAAGTTGTAAAGTTCGTTTTCGACATAACGGCGTGTACATCTCATTGTTGCAATGTTGGACTTGATATATTGCTGGCACCATATATTAGATAATTTCTGGTCTTTAAAAGGTTGTAATATCAGTATGCCCTTTGGTGTTTTCTTAATGGAACCCAAGATCAGACCCATAGCTCTTGAGTAGAACTAAAACAATATCACACTCAACAATAGCATATAGTTGAAAGAAGGCCGGTAGCATCAGCCTACTGTAAATTGACTATTGCCAGGATGAATTCCATGTAGAAATATTGTTTTCCTTTTCATTACTTACTAATAGAATACATCTGTGTATTAATGGCAATACATTACTACTTTAACATTAATTAAGCATGTTCTCTATTGAACTCAGTGAATTTTGTCAATTATTTAATTATGTAATGCTGAGTCCCCTTACAAAGTCAATAAATTGGCACTTTTGTAATTTACATTAAAATTCAAGGAAACTAAGATAAAGTTTTATACTTAGGTGGGTCATGGAAGTGGTTTTTTTCTCACTTATAAATTAAATCCAGAAAATCCAGTAGGATACTTCATGGCATCCATAATCTGAAAAGCTGCTCCAACTTTTGGCTTTTAAAGACTTCATCAATTTACTCAAGATATTCATTGTCTTTTTCTTTAAATCTAGAATGACTAATGTCAAGAGAATAGTGGTTTCACTTCAGAATCATCTGATACTGTAGCAAAATGCCCTATACCATACATCTCCATGAAACGAGTTATTAACATCTATAGGAGTGAGAGATAAGAGAGCATCATCATTTCCCGTGATAGTTTCTTATCAGATAGTTTACATCAGAATTCTTGAAATACGTAAGACAGTGTGTTGATATGTTCAAAGTGATGAACAAGGGCTGGAGTAGGGGACTTATGTGGTAGAACCCCTACCTAGAAAAGTGGAGTTCCTCAGCTTGAACTCACCTACTGTCAAATCCATCTGTCTTCCTTTAGAGAAAGAGGTATAACTGCTATTTCAATTCCATTGTGATGCTATAACAAAACTCCTTAAGACCAGGTCCCAATAGCTTTGAGCAAATTATTTGTAGTAAACGGAAATTTTGAAGGACAAGATCTAGAACCTAGAAAATTCAATGTGCTGAGAGGTCAGCGTCACCAGGGCTTTAATGTGCTCCCTTGTTGCTGTGTCTTCACATGGCTAGAAACTTATTTAAAAGAAAACAATACAGCTGACAGACTTTTCCCCACCATACAGATGAAGTTTAATTTGTTTCAGATCTCTATTTTTTCTTCTGTCATTTCCTTTCTCCTCTTGTTTTTTTTTTTATTGTGCTTTTTTCAGCTGACTAGCATTGAACACTTGAGCCTCCAAAGAATGGATCTTTGGATTCCAAGTTTGTACCACCAAAATCATCTGTTGCTACTTATTTTATGGAAGTAAACAACTTACTTGCCCCAAACCCTGCTCGTTATTTTCCTTCCTGTATATTTTTTAAGATTTTGGTTTGTTTTGCAATTTGCAGGTGATTTTACAAGGACCCTTAAAGATAATAGGTGAATACTCTACTACTGAGTTACTAATTCTTGCACTGATGTTTTTGTTTTATTTTTTATGTATTTATTTTATTGTTTTTGAATAAGTATTTTATTGTTAAATTACTGTACAGAGGGGTTACAGTTACATGAGCAAAGTAATGAGTACCCTTCTTACCAAACATTGTTGCCTCCTTTTTTTCCCCTATCATCCCTTCTCTCCCATCTCCACAAAAACACTCCCTAAGTTTTAAAGTTTGTTTCATATATACAGATTTTTTATTTCTTCATTGTTTGACTTCCTGTTTAACCAACTTACTGAAAACATGTAAACATTTAAACCTGCACACATGTTTGAATTTTCATGTAGAATACCATGCCAACTTGCTCATAAATGACAGTGTTGTCCTTCCATTGCAGTTTTCTTCTTCTTCTTCTTCTTCTTCTTCTTCTTCTTCTTCTTCTTCTTCTTCTTCTTCTTCTTCTTCTTCTTCTTCTTCTTCTTCTTCTTCTTCTTCTTCTTCTTCTTCTCAGTTAAAACGTCAAATGTGTTGTCAAATGCCATCATTGATAACAAATTTCTCTCTTGATTGCATCAGAAATACCTCAACTGTTTTTTTCAGCATAATATAGGAGCTTGACAAATAAGCTAAAGATATTTTCCTTGTTTTAGAGTTTTCAGTAATACTAAAAATATTATTAAATGCTTTTGTGTCAGCGTCTATTGAGATTATATGGGATTTCTTCTTTACTCAGTGTGATAAATTGCATTAGATTTTCTAAATTGTAACTATGTAAGTGGGGTTGCAGATTGGTGGTAGAATAACTTGATTACCATGTGTGAAGCCTGTGTTAAATCTTCAGGAAAACACACAAACAGGAAAAATGGAAGAAGAATAAATGTAATCTGTCCTTCATTTCTGATACATATACTCTATTGTTTAGGATTTTTTGCCTTTCTCTTCATAAAATTACTATAAATAGATTCTCATTTTATCATGGAGCTTATGAAGTTAAGTAGGAATTGTTTCTTCCTTATTAAAAATTTCTGGAGGAGTCAAGTAAGAGATACATTGGGTGAGGTGGCATATACTGATTATTCCAGGTAAGCTTTGCCTATTCCCACGAAAGAAAAAAAAAGGAAAAAGAAAGAAGAAAGATAGAAAGAAAGGAAGAAAGAAAGAAAGAAAGAAAGAAAGAAAGAAAGAAAGAAAGAAAGAAAGAAAGAAAGGAAGGAAGAAAGGAAGAAAGGAAGAAAGGAAGAAAGAAAGAAAGAAAGAAAAAAAGAAAGAAAGAAAGAAAGAAAGAAAGAAAGAAAGAAAGAAAGAAAGAAAGAAAGAAAGAAAGAAAAGATTCCCAACCAACCAAACTAAAAACACCATGTAAATAAAAAGGCTTGGGGCATTACTCAAGAAGAAAGGTCTTGTATACTATGGGCAATTTTCCAGGTTTGACACCTAACAATAGGAAGAAAAAGAACGTATTTTCTTTGACAAAATTGCACATGAAATATTTGATTAGAGTTGGTTTTTCCCTTTTGTTTTTCTATATTTTATTTCAGAGACATAGTTTTTCCATAACCTATATAACAACTTTCAATCTCTCCAATTTAGCACATAAGAGTTGATTGTACCAGTATATGTTTACACACCTGGCCTTGTTGGCATTTTTTTTACAATAAACTGTGTTGTCATACGTTCAGTATATAGAAAAGTTTAAATGTTGTAAACAGTTTGTATGTCCCCTTATCCCCCTACTGTTATTAGAGTGTACCATTACTGTATGTTTGTAAAATAAAAAAGCAACATTTGTTTATTGCTATTAATTAAATTGCAAACTTTACTTCATTTAGACAATTTTTACAACTTTCCTTTCCTTTTCTAGTATCTACTACTGTTGCTTTTTCCTCTGCCTTTCTCCTTTCTACATGTTATCTACTCACCTGTTCGATGAATGAGGAAAATTAAAAGTACGTTAAAATCACCATTTGCCAGGCACCAGTGTGATTGTAATCATAGGTACTCAGGAAGCTGAGATCTGAGGATCACAGTTCAAAGCCAGCCTGGGCAAGAGAGTGGGAAACTCATGATAAAATCAGCATTTAATAAATAATTAAAGAGCTGGAATATGCTTTAGTGGCAGTGTGCTTGCCTAGCATACGTGAAGACATGAGTTTGATTCCTCAGTGGCACTTAAACAGAAGAACTGGAAGTCGTGTTGTGGTTTAGAGGTAGAGTGCTTACTAGCCTTGAACAAAAAACCCTCAGGGACAGAGTCCAAGCCCTGAGCTTGAGCCCCAGGACTGGCAAAACAAACAAAAATGTAGCTTCCCCCATTGTTTTGTATGTAGTGTTCCAATTCCATGGTGCACATTATCCTTACAGCAAAATCAATGTAACAAACCAAAATTTACAGTGCTCAGCAGTCCGATGTGGTTAGTAGCCATCATATTTTACACCAGATGTACAGAGTTTAGGAAGAAATATAAGGAAAGAAAGTCACTAGAACCTATCTTGAGACTATATAAGAATAATATATGTTCTAGAATATGCTTTAACTAGATGTGTGGCTTACAGAATCAGAAAAATGTTAGATTTGGACTTTTCTACCTGTAAAAATGAGGCAACCATACCTGTCGCTCACTATGATTGAAATCTAGAAAGGAGTGTTCCAAGAGCATAAGCATTGCTAACCTTGGCTCCCACTGAACAGGAATATAGAGTTCACCATCAATAATGCCTGGACTCAAAGAGAGAATTCACAAGTGGGATTGTGCCAAACTAAGAAGTTTCTGTATTGCAAATGACATCATTAGCAAGCAAAAGACAGCCTATGGAAGGAAAGATCTTTGCCAGCTTTACATCAGAATATACAAAGAGCTCTATAAATTATACTGGAAAAGAATTAACAACCCAATTGACAAATGGGCAAACAAGCTAAGAAGAGACTTCTCAGAAGAAATAAAATTGGCCAGTAGTCACATAAAAATGTTCAAAATCTCTGGCCATAAAAGAAATGAAAACCAAAACACTAGAGATGAACTGGGAAGGTGTCTCAGTGGTAGAGTGATTGCCTTGCAAGCATGAGGCCCTGGTTTTGATTCCTCAGCACCACATAAGCAGAAAAAGCTGGAATTGGTGCTGTGGCTGAAGTGGTAAAGCTCTATCCTTGAGTTGAAGAGCTGAGGGTCAGTGCCCAGGCTTACAGTTCAGGTCCGACGACTGAACAAAAACAACAACAACAAACACACAAAACAACAACACTTGACTTGCTACTTTTTTTCCATCTCACTTCAGATTGATCATACAACATTATTGGAGGGAATGTGAATTTGTTCAACTACACTGAAAAAAACCCAACACAAAAAAACTAGAACTTCCCTGTGATCCAGTATTACCATTCTTGGGCATTTATGAAAAAGACTATAAATCAGGATAAAGGCCACCTACACAACTATGTTCATTGTCAAGGTATAGATATAGCACGAATGCCTTCAATAGATGAATGGATCAAGAAAATATGGTATATATACACAGAGTAATTTTACTCATCCATTAGAATATTGCATCATTTATAAAGAAATGGATGAACCTGGAAAAATTTTTGTGAATTCAAGATGCATATTTTCTCTAATATGTGGAAAATAGGTCTATATGTATACATAGAGAGTGTTGCATGCACATATACATAAATATATTTTATGAAGTACAGTATATGTTGCAAAGAATTTAACTGGTGTAATTCTTTAGAAAATCTAACAGTACATGGGGCTGGGAAGGTGGATCAGGCGTACAGCATTTGCCTTGCATGCATGAGGCACTGTGTTCGATTCCTGTGCATTACATAAGCAGAAAAAAAATCCACAAGTGGCATTGTGGTTCAAGTGGTAGATTGCTAGACTTGAGCTGAAGAGCTGAGGGACAGCGCCCAGGCCCACAGTTCAGGGCAACCACCAGACCCTCCCCCCACTAAAAAGAAAAGAAAATCTAACAGTACATTAAATGTATATGAGGAAACTAGCACTTGAAAGGCAGAAGAGGTTAATGAAGTCCCAATTTTCAACACATATCCAATAAAACTAGAAAAATTGAGGTGAAGGAGTTGAGTTTCCGTGATGAGGGAGATGAGGAAAATAGTGTCACTGATTAGGATTCATTGTACTTACAATTAAAAATATAATTAAAAATAATTATGCCTGAGCCCCACCTATGATTTCCATAGTAACACTTTTGAGTAGCCATCCCCTTTCCAAACCACCATGAACCACCTCATCTTACATAGAAAGGGTACCACTTTGCTGTGATTGTGAACCAAGGAATTGTAGGTAGATCAAATTAATGCTGTCCACATATGCCAAGCCATTAATATAAGGCCAGAAACCATGAAACTATTGCAAAAAGTGGCATGGGAAACACTGTGGCTCCTACAGGTTGAAACTTTCTAACTAAAGATCCAGAATCACAAGAATTCAAAGAAAGACTGGATAGACAGGATTGGAAGAAACTTAAAAGTCTCTGCATGACAAAGAACATAACAAGATAAACACAAAACCCACAGTATGTAAGAAGAATTTTATTCATCACACAAGGGCCTTATAGAGAAAATATACTAGAGCACAAAAAATGACCTCTAATAAAACCTCAAATAACATCCCAATTAATAAATGAGTTAATGGCCTAAAGACAGATTTCTCAGAATAAGTAAGAATGGCCAACCAACACATAAAGAAATGTTCAATATCTCTGAACATAGAGGAAATGTAAACCAAAAACAACACTGTAATGCCACCTCACTGCAGTAAGGAAGGCCAATAAAATAATTTAAAAATGGCCAGTAACAAATGATGTCATGGATGTGGCCACAAGGAAGCTCTATCACTGTTGGTGAGAATGTAAATTGTTCAATTAGTCTGGAGACTGAGATGTGATTTCTGTGGTTTGAAGTCAATTGTGCAGAAAATTCTGTGTGTGTGTGTGTGTGTGTGTGTGTGTGTGTGTGTGTTTGTGTGTGTCTGTGTGTGTGTGTTTATCTCGTATTGGCCACCAAAAAGACAGGAGTAGAGCTGTGGTACAAATGAGTACAGTGATAGCTTTCAATACAAAATCTCAGGGACATTACCCACATTCTGCGCTCAAGCTCCAGTACTGGCAGTGTGTGCATGTTTCTGTGTGTGTGTGTGTGTGTGTCCTAGTGATTTCCTGACTGCATCAAATGTTTTGTTGTATTTAAAGTATTAGGAAAACAAGGTTTAAATATATTGTGATTATTTTTGTGTCCCTGTGTTTGTATGTATATGTCTATGTGGTGTAGATGTGGGTGTGGCATGTGAATTTGTATGTGCATTTACTTTTTATCTTGCTTGTTCTCCCCCTCTATTAACAAAGTTGTCAGACTTGAAAGGTAGACACTACTGTTTAATGTTATGACAATTTTCCAAGCGTTTTTTTCAACAAATGCTTATTTGAATTGTTTACTGAATGACAGAGAGGGAGGAGAAAGAGAGGGGGAGAAAGAAGGGAGTTCTAAATCTAAGACTGAAACAGCCATAATCCAGAACAAGGCTGAAAATCTAAGTATAAACTACATACAGTGGTGTGCCTTCCATCAGCTAGCTATAAGAAAGCCCCTGTTTGGCCACAGGTGTGGATTGTAGGAAAAAAAGACAATTCAGTAAAAACAAATTCAAATACTCTGAGACACACAAGGAATTACAAAGTTAAAACCAAAAGTCTAGTAAACTCTAAAAGGCCTGTGTAACCCCTTAGTCCCCATAACTGATACTGTGACGTAGTGGGAAAGGCAGAGGGCAGATTTCCAGCTATTGCAGACTTCTTCATTATTGAACAATGAGCTATCACCTTCAGACATGTGGTTGCAGCACAGGCTTGGCGCAGGTCTGTGAACCTGAGTGTAGATGTTTGCATCTCCATAATATGAATGGAAATTTGGCCTCCTATTAAGATAGCACTTTGCGGGACCTTGGGTAGCTGTGGACAAGTCTCTTTTTAATAGCCTTCCTTTGTGCATATTTGGTTTAGTTGCAGGGATATACAAATAACTAGTAGCAGTGGTCATCACTCCAGGCGAGAGCAAGAGAGCCACAGTAGAGGGACAGAAATCAAGCTCATGCGATCTGCCATTTTATGCTGCTTGAATTGACATGCTCTGCATGTATTTTATTAATTCAAGAATAAAAATTAACATTACATATAGATTTTAATTGCCTCTTTGCTTCTGACAAAAAGTAAATGTAAAATTGAATTTAAATGGAAAGGCAGTATGGTAAGTGCAGGGAAAAGAAACGGAGAATGATCATGGTCAGCACCTGAAGTCCAATCTGGAGGCTTTATTTACCAACATTGGGGAATAAAATGAAACTATGTAACAAGACAGGCCTGCTTGCTTTTTCTCAGCAACAAGGCATCCCTGTCTGTTTTCCTTAGCAACAGGACAGCCCTGCCTGTCTTCCCTCATTTATGCCAGAGACAAAGGACTCAGTAGACCATGACTAAGGGTGGAAGTTAGAGCTGTCTTTGTAAGATGAAAAAGAACAAGCCCTGGATATGTCTGGAAACCTAGAAAGCTTCTGGATACTTAAACTCTTAGGCCTTTCAGACTCCAGTCTTCCACAGAAACTAAACATTCAGAGAGAAAGCCAAGATATGCTCTGAGATGTGTAGAATCCCTTACTCAAAGAACACACAGACCTCCAATGACACAATCCTCCCTGCCAACAATAGCCCTTCCTAGTGAGGCTCAGGGAGTAGAAGACACATAAAACTTTTCTACCAACCAGAAACCAGCCCACTCCCTGAGGGCACCAAGGAGTGCTCAGCCCTGTTGCAATCCAAGGATGAAACTCAGAGGACTAACCTAGTTTCATAATGTATTCAGACCTCCTAAAGTTCCAACACCTTCAAGAAGGTGTCCATACCCCTTCACAAAAATCAAGCTGTGATGCCCAGCTCTAAAGCCCAAACACCATACCCCGTGTTAGCCCTATTGAGTGAAATACAAGCCAAGTAGGGCTCTCTGATAAATTTCCTAAAACCACTGGACTCCATGACAGCATCCTGGCACTTGTCTTCTGGTGACAAAGCCACAGGGTCATTCAAGAGAGAAGCAGCTAAAACCTTAACTCCACCTGCCTTGGGCAGTTCAGCAAGCCTTATTATTTTGCTCCCTCAGCAGTTGGTTTAATTTTGGGATAATTTCACTAACACTGTCTCCTAATATCACTGCCCTAATATCACTGTGGCCCCCCCTTAACCAAACAAACAACCACTAGGTGTTTTCTTTGGGCAGGACAGACCAGCCTTTTCCATGATCCCATTTCCAGGGACTCCCCATCCCTCAGATGTCTTGGAAGAGGCATCTACTCCCTCCAGCAGCAGGTCTGCCATTCCTCCCAGACCTGCACTGACCACAGAAGCGTCAAGCTAGCTGGATACTGCATGGCTGTCACTACCGCCTCGACCAGCAAGGAAAACGCGACACCGAACTCTTCTCTCTGCAGTTTATTCAGGACCTTTGAGTAATCTTCTGACCCCCACCCCGGGGAGAATTCCCCACAGCCTTAAGTACCCGCTGGGTAGCCAACCCTGATACACCACATGGGAACCACCAATAGGTTCAGGTGCGCGGAAGCAAGCCAGATTCTTTGCCTTAGCCATATAAGGAGTTGTTTACCACGAGAGCACTCGCCATCGGGAAGGCGGAGGGCGGAAGCCGGCGCCAACTTCCAGGTGCGGCCTCTCGCAGCTCTCTACAGTTCCCCCTTTCTTGTTTAAAGAACACAGATGAGAACAGAGGTCTGATCCCTGTTGTGAAATGCAAGGACTGCATACAAGCCTTCTCCCAGAGGGTACCTTCTCTAGGGATGACTCAGCCTGTCCATTGATTCGTTTTTCACAAGGACAGGAAAAGGCGAATCGAACCTGTGTGCAATCAAACATGCTCTCCTCGAGGGCAAAACTCATGCCTCTCGACTGCAGTACTTTGGCTTTGCAATCTGTGTTCATTGTTTTAGGGTGGCAAGCCACGCTTGGGGGGACTGACCTGCTCCAATGACTGTAAAGGCTTGGATAATCATGGCTGCACTGCGACGCTGAGAACCTCTAATTTGGCAAATGCACCACAGACATACCAAGGAGGCTAACACCAGGAGGCCTGTCAGGGCTCCCAAACCCGCCCATTCCTTAAGATGATTCATAGCAGCGGAGATCCATGAAGATAACCCCTCCGCCAATCCGGCATCCACTCAGGTCGAGTTCACCATGACGATGGCAACCCTGAGCTCTTCCATCAGGCTATCGAACTCCCCAGTTCAATTACCTAAAAGATAACTAGACAACTGTTTAGACAAATTTGCAGTGTTTTTTAAATAGGTTTTTTCCTGGGCCTGAACTCTGGGCCTGGGCGCTGTCCCTCAGCTTTTCAGCTCAAGGCCAGCGCTCCACCACTTAAGTCACAGCACCACTTCCGGCTTTTTTCTTTTGCTTATGTGGTGCTGGGGAATCGAACCCAGGGCCTCAGGCATGCAAGGCAAGTGCTCTACCACTGAGCCACCTTCCCAGCCCCATTCTTCTGGGTTAATTGTACCACAGCAGCAGCTAATCCAGCATTAGTTAGTGGTCCGCCCAGCTCTCTGCAAACTTTCATCCATGCTTGTAGTACCCTATTCTTATATGGGGTTATGGCGGCTCTGCATTCGTTAGTGCACTGCTTGTAAACAAGCTGTATTAATGCCATGGCTGCATCTGGGTCATCAAAAATTCTGCCAGCAGCCTAGACCATACGGGCAACAAAGTCTGAAAACGGCTCCATAGAGCCCTGCAGGATTTTGGTGAGATTGCCACTCACCTCGCCTTTATTTGGTAAGGCCTTCCATGCCTTTATGCCAATTTTATTGATTTGTTCATAAACTTGAACCGGGTAGCCTATCTGCTGATTGGCGAATCTCCCCTGTCCAAGCAGCATATCTCTGTCCCAAGCTGGGTTTCCCCGAGCCTCTTCACTAGCAAATTCAATCCAAAAGGCCTTCCAATCTAAATACTGACCTGGGCTCAAACAAGCTCGTGCGAGCCCACTTCAATCACTGGGTGTCATGTAATGTCTGTTTAGGGCCTCCACCTGGGCTACAGTAAAGGAGGCTGTGATTCCGTATGTCCGCACAGACTCAGCTAAAGATTTTATAACCTTAAAATCTAAGGGTTCATGATACTGCTGTCCCTGTGGATCCTGAAATATTGGACAGGCTAGATGTAACTCGGTTCTGACCGCTTTCCACACGCCTGGGCTGAAAGAGCAGCCAGGGCTGCCACTTCCGGGGTCCTCCGCATAGAGCGGAGGGGCCGAAGGTGTGGGGCGGTGCACGGAGGGCGTGCATTCATCTTTATCTGGGTCCTCTCTCTCCTTCCCTTTCCTCCTCTTTCTTATCTTTGTTTTTTCTATTTGTTCTATGAGTGATTGTAGTTCCTCTGAGTCTGTAGACTCAGAGGTCTCTAGTTTGGCAAAATCGGGGTATAACCCCCCCTGCTCTCCTCCTTTTCACTGTCTGCCCTTTCCAATCTTTCTTCATGCAGCATTTCTAGGGCGGCCTGACCATTCTCTACCGCCTCACTGCAACGCTGGTCCTCGAGACAGCCTCTTATCAGTTTCCATATTGGTCTCACTCTGCTCTTAAGTGTTCCTTGTTCAGAGGCAAAATCTAGGTCCCTCCCTAGTTTCTCCCAAGAGGCCACCGTGAGGCTTCCGGAGACAGCGAACCACGGGGCAACGATGTCACATTCATTCAAAAATCTCTGTAAAGTACTCTTTTTTATTTTTAACTTTTTTGAGTGCAGTAGCTCATTGAGAGCCAAAAAAATTGGGTGCGAAGAAGAAGCGCCCATGTTTTAAACATTTAAAGCTGGTAAACAAACTTTTACTTTCACTTTTGGCTACTCTATTGACTAGCCCCGGGTTTTTACTCTCTCTTTATCTACCGAGAAGAGCAAAAATCCCCCCGCTCTTGTGGCGGATTCCCCTTTTACCTGGGGACTTACCCCCGCTTTTGTCGCGGATTCCCCTTTTACCTGGGAACTTACCGGTGCACCACCCTGACCACAGAGATTTCTGAGTCCTCGTTGGGGTTATGGCTGAGTCCCCGTACGGGCCACCACGTGTCGCTACCGCCTCAACCAGCAAGGAAGACACGACACCGAACTCTTCTCTCTGCAGTTTATTCAGGACCTTTGAGTAATCTTCTGACCCCAACCCCGTGGAGAATTCCCCACAGCCTTAAGTACCCGCTGGGTAGCCAACCCTGATACGCCACGTGGGAACAACCAATAGGTTCAGGTGCGTGGAAGGAAGCCAGATTCTTTGCCTTAGCCATATAAGGAGTTGTTTACCACGAGAGCACTCGCCATCAGGAAGGCAGAGGGCGGAAGCCGGCGCCATCTTCCAGGTGCGGCCTCTGGCAGCTCTCTACACATATCCAATTTGGGAGAGTTGCTGTCTCCAAGTTTATGGATGAGGAGATGCCAAGCAGGTTCTTGTGCCAGCAAGTGGGCCAGATTGAGGACTCTACAAAGCCATCCAGCAAAGTTTTACCTACCAGCCTGTCCAGTGCACAGCTGGCCAAACCTAGTGTCTGCTTGGGCTCTGGCTTCCCTGGATCTGCAGGGTTAGGGGAGCTTCATCTCCCCCTGCAAGAGCCAGCATTGAATTGCCCACAAAGAGCACCAAGTGCTCCTGGTCCATCTACTGAAGTCTTTAGCAGTTTTCCCCCACCAGCATGGGACTCTCTGGTCCAACCATTTTTAGAGAGATATTTATGGGTAGCAAGCAAGTCTAGCTTTTCATTTGGAAGCCAGCAGACTACTAATATATGCTCATCATCTGCCCCCTGCCAACCTAGACAGCACTGCCCCTCCCACCTCCATTGCCCACCCTGTGTTTAGGGGCTCCCTGAGCTCAGCTTCTGCTCCTAAACCTGCCCATGTATTCTGAAAAGAGCCCAGAGAAACACTTGGTATCCATTGTGCCCCAGAAGTCAGGCCACAGTGAGGCTTCTGCAGCCCCCAACTTTGCTCCAAACATAGCCACCAACAAGGGAACAGCCCCAGGCTCCACCACAGACCTCTGATGGGTAAATAAAGAGGCTGTGCTTGTGCCACCCACAGTCACCAGTCAGCAGTCCTGGCATAGGAGCATCTCTTAAGACCACCCCAAGGAGCTGTGGGGGCTCTGACATCAAGACAGAGACAGGCAGGTGCACCCATGCAGGTGGACATTGGAGAATCTCCTCTTCCAGGTGCAGGCCTGGTGACCTTTGAAGCAGAACAGGACATTGCAAAAGATCACAGAACACACTAGAAGAACCCGATAAGCAAAGGCCTTTTGTCAGAGACCTGACAGAGGCAGAAAATCAGAGAGAGAGAGAGAGAGAGAGAGAGAGACAGACAGACAGACAGACAGACAGACAGACAGACAGACAGACAGACACAGAGACACAGAGACAGAGACAGAGACAGATAGGCTAGTTGTGCTCTATACCTGATTCAATATCCTTACCAAGAAAAGCATATTTTTACCAACTTAAAGAAAAAAATTCTAACTCTAACTCTGATGGAGTAGCTAGGATCAGTCTAAATTTCCTACAATAAACAATCACAAAACTGGAAGTTATGTGAAAATAAATATATGTATATAAGTGAATAGTATAAATATGTAGGCATATATATGTATATTCACATATGCAATATGAACATGTAATGTATGTATAATGTATAATATATATGTATAATGTAGAGAGGGATAAAATGAAATACACAGTATTTGAAGGAATAATAACCAATACCTTCCCAAATTTGATTGAAAGCATGAACCCTTCTGTGCAGGAATCTAGCAGATCAAAAAAGTCAGTTAACATAATTACATAGGTCCACACTAAGATACATTCAAAATAAACAAAGAAAACCTCCCAAAATGCAGAGACACCACTCATCACACACAAGTGATCTTCAATGATATTATGACAAATTCACATCAGAAATTTGATTAACTATTAGAAAGCAAGGGCAACAAATATAAAGTGCTAAAAGGACATATATAAAAACCACCTTTCTAACATTGAACAGAAGTGGGGTCTCTGAACGGGTATTTGTATGGTGTTCTCTGTCTGCCTTGGTACATACAACATAGAACCACTTTCTCATCCCTTCAATGATTTTGACATGCTCCATGTGGTTTGTGCTGCACTGTTCTCAATGCTGTAACAATGTAGAGGTCATAACTGTATATTGTGTTGATAGCTATTCGTGCTTGGGCATGAGTCCCCTTGCCAGGCAGGGCCCATAACTCCATGTTGGGAAAGTGAGAGGAAGATTTGCTTGCTTATACCTATGTAGTCTGAATGACCCGAGTAGACATTGAGGCCTCCTCCTCATGTCCAAGGCCCATCAGCATATTGATAAAGAATGACGCACTATGGCAGTCATCACCAAAATGCTAACCTGGTCTTGGACATTATCACCAGTGTCACACACAATTTTAGCAACTGCCCTTCTTTCAAGGCCTTGCCAATCCTCCTCGTTGCAGTCTCAGGTAAAATGCTGCTGTCAGTGAATAAAGTGCAGAGGACAAGGAAGCAGGTACCCTATGGAAAATAAATACTGGAGCCTCTTTCTTCCATGGTGAGAAGATAATGCAACCTGCAACCATAGAATAGCGAAGGAGTTAAGATGGTTGTGCACAAAGTTTGTGCACAAAAATTGCCAGACCTAGTAGGCCCTGTTCACAGTTTCAGTCCATAATCATCTGTAACAAAGGCATCACAGTTACAGATAAACCAAGTTCATAGTATATTTTCTTCTTTTATTATGTGCCGTTCTGGGGCTTGCACTCAGGAAATAGACACTATCCCTGAAGTTTATTTTTCCCCTCAAGGTTACTGTTTCACCACTGGAGCCTCAACTCTATTTCTAGATTTTATTTTTACATAATTGGAGATAAAAGTCGTACATGCATGCTTTCATGCCCAAGTTGGCTTCAATCACTGATCCTCAGTCTCATGAATAGCTAGGATTACGCTGAGCCTGGCAGCAACTCTCTTCCTTTTTCATATCCTTTTCTTTATTTTTTTGTCAGCTATGGGCCTGAATTCTGGGCCTGGGCAGTGTCCCTCATCTCCTCAGCTCATGGCTAGTGCTCTACCACTTGAGCCACAGTGTGGCTTCCAGCTTTCTTTCTGCTTGTGTGGTACTGAGGAATTGAATCCAGGGCCTCTTCCATGCAAGGCAAGCATTCTACCACTGAGCCACCTCCCCAGCCCTGTCTTTCCTTTCCTTTAAAATCTATTATTAGGAAGATGATGTTCAGAGGGGTAACAGTTAAGTCAGTTAAATTAAACAGTTAAGTCAGGTAAAGAATACAGTTTAGGGGGACAATTACACCCCTTCCATTGCTCTCAGTTTATCCCTCCCACTGTGGCTTTTTTGTGGTTAACTGGAGATTCTTCCAGACTTTGCTGCCTATAGTGACATTGAACTACGATCCACAGACATCAGTCTTCTGATGAACTAGGATTAAAGACAGGAAGACTGTTCTGAAGGTTTTTGTATATTGGCTATAGGGTTGTGGGCCTGAATGAACTTAGGCAATGAATGCCAGGCAGGTCGCACATCAGGAAGCATGTGTCCCTTCTTAAGCCTGACTGGCTCTCAGAACAGATAGGTGATGCTTTCATATCAAGAAACAGTGTGTACTAGTTCAACAGAAGTCCTCATTGTATTTGTCTTATTCAACAACTATTAAGTTACTTATATTATCAACACTTTTTCTTTCTTACGAACATTTTTATTGTAAGATTGCAGTAACTACAGATTCGTAATGGCCTAGGAATATATGTCGGCTATCAGGTTTAATATCCAAGCCACATAGCTGCTCCAAATCAGGGTTTATTTATCTTCAAGTAGTTCTTGAATATTACTCTTTATTACTAATGATATTATTAATATAAGTATTAATGTTCTTCAAACATGTTTCTCTTATTAAATGAATCCTTACAGTGACAATGAAAGCATCTTCAGGAGCATCTATGGAAAAGATACTTGGTTAATACTAAGAATTAAGAATGAGAAATGTGAAAAACAGAATTAAGAGACTTACCAGTGTGACTGGGAAACATCTTCCACAGAGCAGAATCCCAGACTTCTGAAGGCAATTAAGTGTGAGAACAGGTCTTTAACCAGTTCACGTGACCACATGGGTGAGTCTCAATGTTGCCACATAGATATTATTCTGATACCTATATGAAAGTCTTATAATCGATGGGCTTTCACAACCCCAGATTTATGAAAGTTTGCTTTCTTCTTTCCCTCAATATTACTTCATACTTTGCTAATGAGTACAGTTTTTCTTTTAAAACATGAAAATTCAACACCATCTTTTGGACTGAGGTATTTCCTGTCTCCCTATGAATATATCCGTTATTTAAGAGGCTTCCTCACAGGTGCCAGTGCCTCACTCCTTTAATACTAGCTACTTAGGAGGCTGGAATCTGAAGATCAGAGTTGAAGCCTGCCTGGGTAGGATAGTCCATCAGACTCTCATCTCCAATCAAGTACCAAAAAAGCCAGAAGTAGAGCTGTGGCTGAAGTGGTAGAGCAGCAAAAAAGGCATAAGGGAAGGCAGCACCCAGTCTGAGCCTGAGCCCTAGACCGTCCTTCACACAGACAGACAGACAGACAGACAGACACACACACACACACACACACACACACACACACACACACACACAAAGAGGCACGCACATTTCTTCCTGCCAGGCTTGTCAATGGGGTCCCATGAAATGGTTGGAGACCTCTTTTTAAATGGACTCAGACTTGTATTCACTCAATTAATGTGGAAATTGACACTCAGTTACCTATAGGTCCATTGGTTTAGTTTGTGTACGTTGCATCCCACTTTCTCTGCTTGTTTTCTGAGGTGAGTCTTGTAGCTCAATACAACTGTCCATAGATTCCAATATCCTGCTTATGGTCTCAGGCCTGCATTCACACTCCAAATTGAAAAATAAAACATGACCTGAGAATGTCTGCTTACTTTGAGGATCAGGCAAAAGCAGCTCCCTATGAATGTCAAACTGGAAGCCAGGCTCAGGGTGTTCACAACAGACAGAAGTGAGTGTGGAGAGCTTGGGTTGTTCTGAGGAAAAGCAGAGAATGGAGGAAGACGGAGGGAACTGGGAAAAGACAATCTACCTTCCCATGTTTCTTTGCAGTTCCGGATCCACAGTATAACCTTTGCTAATTGCTCTGCTCTGTGTGTGTGTGTGTGTGTGTGTGTGTGTGTGTGTGTGTGTACGTGAATCTTTCCATGTGTACAGTGGTTCTGAGCCTTGAAATCAGGGGCTGGGCACTGGGAAGGGAGGGTGAATGTGAGCAAGTATATCATATGCATGTGTGTAAGTAACTCCATCAAACCTCTCAGTGTGTGCAACTAGTATATACTAATTAAAGTGAAAAAAATAATTAAGCAATTCTCAAACTCCTTCATAAGCTATTTAGAGATAACTTTAAAAAATATCAGAAAGCATTGTTGGTAGGGGATAGGAAAATGGATGTAGTTAAATCTATGGGATGATTCAATCCAGGTGCTGGTGGCTCATGCTTGTACTCTTAGCAACTCAGGAGGCTGAAATCTGAGGATTATTATTTTAAACCTGCCTCGGCTGGAATGTTTTGACACTCTATATAAGATATACTACTCAGAAAAAGTTCAAAGTGGTGTTATAGGGCTCAAGCGCTTGAGTGCCCAAAGTTCCAACCACAAGACTGGCAGAAAAAAAAGAAAGTCCAAACTTAAGATGTCTAGGGAATTTTAGAATAAATGTCCTATAAAAAACAAGTTTCTATATCTTGGGGTTCATTTTTTGTTGTTGTTTTAGGTATATTATGTAAGTTTTTGCTTCCTTTGTATATTCTTACCTCTATTGTATATCTCCTTTTGTCAGTGTTCTTCACTTTGATACCCTGCATCATGTATATCCATTTTTCTAATTTGGGGAGGGAAAGTGAAATAACAAAACGCTGAAACAAGGACACAGGTCGACCCATTGCAACAATTATACCCTGAAGATAATGTGTTGGAAATTAACTTTACAACTTCGGGTGGGGAGGGGAGAAGTGCAGGAGGTGTGGGAGGTAAGGGATAGTCAAAGTAAAACAAGGGAAGGGGTAACAATGGTTGACCAGAAATGTACTCATTACCTTATTTATGTAACTCTAGCCCCAATATAGAATCATTAAAATATAATAAAATTTTAAAATGAAAAAAATGTAGTTACAGCTAAAGTAGGAAATGAAAAAATCGTTTCACACATTGGCCTGTGGCAACAGTAATTAGAAATACAGTCAATAGAAAAAAATTGAAACCCCCCACAGATTCATGCCCATGGCTACTTCACCCTCTTTGTCCCCAGGGGAAAGTAGGGAGAAATCAGTCCAAGCTTCCTATCCTATGACAGTCTACTCAATTCCTGTACCAAGATTGCTATCTGTAGGACATCAGATGGAAAAAAGTAACATTCCTTCCAAAAGAGCTTCAAATGGGCCATATAAACCATAGCCTCCTACTGTCCTGATTTAAATCTTATTTCCCTTCCCAAGCTACAAATACATATAAACTTGTGGAGGGCTATAGAGAAATGGACAATGACATAAAACGTATACTAAGTCACACCTGTAGAAAATGAAGACTTGATCCTTATATAGCACAGTGCTCTAGAATCAACTCTAAATGGATCAAAGACCTTGGAATCAAAGCAGATACCTTGAAAACATTACAGGAAGCAAGAGTAAAAACTCTAGGGCTCCTTGGCACAGGCCTAAAGTTTCTTAATAAAGACCCAGAAACGCATCAAATCAGAGAAAGGTTGGACAAATTGAATTGCATGAAACTGTAGAGCTTCTGCTTGGCAAAGGACATCGCTAGCAAGATCAATAGAAAGCCCAAGAACTGGGAGAAGATCTTCACTAGCCATACAATGGATAAGGGTCTCATATCTAAAATATACTTAGAACTCAAAAAATTGTATCCCCAAAAAACAAATCCTCAAAAAACATCTGCCCGATAAATAAGTGGGCTAAAGACTTAAAGAGAAAGTTCTCTGAAAAGGGAATAGGAATGGCCAATAGACACATGAAGAAATGCTCAACTTCTATAGCTATAAAAGAAGTGCAAATCAAGACAACATTGAGATTCCACCTCACCCCAGTTCGAATGGCTATAATCAAGAAATCTAACAATAAGAGATGCTGGAGGGGATGTGGTCAAAAAGGAACTCTACTGCATTGTTGGTGGGAGTGTAAACTTGTTCAAACACTTTTGAAAGCAATATGAATATTCGTCAAATGACTCTACATAGAGCTTCCCTATGATCCAGCAATTCCACTTTTGGGCATTTACTCAACTGATCACAAACCAGGCTATATTAAAGCTACCAGCACAACTATGTTTATTGCAGCATTATTTACCGTAGCTAAGATATGGAACCAACTTAAATGTCCCTCAGTAGATGAATGCATCAAGAAAATGTGATACACACACACACACACACACACACACACACACACACACACACACACACACACACACAATGGAATTCTATTCCCCCACCAGAATTACATCACCCACTTTTTAGGAAATAGAGTTAGAATACATACATACAGATAGATAGATAGATAGAGAGATAGATAGAAAGATACATAGATAGATAGATAGATAGATAGATAGATAGATAGATAGATAGATAGATAGATAGATAGATAGATAGATAGATTAAGTGAAGTAGGCCAGGCCCCCCAAAACTTCGGTCTTATAGTTTCCCTTTTGTCAATAACTAGTATATGTCAAGGACAAGCAGAAAAAAACAAAAGCTATGTACATATAACTATATAAGATGATGTTAAAGGAAATGAACCCCAAGACAGGAACTCAAGTGGTTTTTTTTTCTTCCTTGCGATCGTTTTTACCATATTCCTAATATACTATGTGATTTTTTTTTGTTTCTGTGGTATGTTCTTCCTCCAGGGTATTACTCCTGTTTTCAATGTATTTTTTTCAGGTGAACTGCATCTTGTATGTACATTTTTCCAATTTGAGAATGAGAAGGGAAATAACAAAATACTTAAATAAGGATGCAGTTTAACCCAATGTGACAATGACATTTAAAACACACTATGTTGAAAACAAACTTTACGACATTGGCGGGGGGTGGGGGGGAGGAGTTGGGAAGGTGGGCAGGGAAGGTATAGTAGGCAAGAAAGAAAGGAGTAGATGACAATGCTTGCTAGGAAATGTACTCATTACTTTACTCATGTACCTGTAAGCCTTCTGTACAATATTTTTACAATAAATACATTTTAAAACAGCTTAAAGAACTTATACTATGATTTAATAAATTGAATGAAAAATCATTAAATGTACATTTTGAATTTTCTTAATTTTTAAAATAAAATGAGGGCTTGGAAGGTAGCTTAGGGGTAGAGTGATTGTCTTGCATGCACGAGGCCCTGAGTTCGATTATTCATCAACACATAAGCAGGAAAATGCCAGATGTGGTGCTGTGGCTCAAATGGTAGAGCACTATCTTTCAGCTGAATAGCTGAGGGAGAATGCCCAGGCCCAGATTTCAGAGTTTAGGCCGCATGACCAACAAAATAAGAGAAAGCAAGAAAGCAAGCAAGCAAGCAAACAAGCAAGCAAGCAAGCAAGAAAGAAAGAAAGAAAGAAGAGAGCAGGAGAGAAGTAAGGAGGGAGGGAGGAAAGGAGGGAGGAAGGAAGGAAGGAGGAAGGAAAGAAACAAACAAAGAAATAAAGAAGGAAAGAGAGAGAGAGAGAGAGAGAGAGAGAGAGAGAGAGAGAGAGAGAGAGAGAGAGAGAGAGATTGAGAGAGAGAGAGAGAGAGAATGTAAACCCCTTCAATGAGTCTGAACACATGAGGGAGTACGTGATGGTTTGGTTGCTGAGCTATTGGCTTCAACTTGATCCTCAGATTTCAGCCTCCTGTGTAGGTAGGATTCCTGGATATGGAAGCCCACTCACTGTCTTGGATGCCACCTGAGGGCGTGGGCGTGGATCCCCCCCACAACTTCAAAAAACAATGGCCATATATTACTTTTTATTTTTCCAGACTTGGGACTTGAACCAAGTGTGTGGGCATTGTCCCTGTGCTTCTTCTGCTCAAGGCTAGCTCTCTACCACTTCAGCTACGGTGACCCTTTTGGCTTTTTCTGTATATGTGCTTCTGAAGAATCTAACCTAGGGTTTTATGCATGGTAGGCAAGCAGTCTAACCACTAAGGCAAATTTCCAGCCCAGACCATTCTATGATGTCACAGCCATCTTTCCCATGGCAGCAAATACGTGTCACCCACTGATCTTGCCCTATGGTGGATTCAGGTAACCAGAGAGGCAAAAAGAATGAGAGGAAATGACAGGTAGCTACCAGACTACAGCTTGACGAGCTGTCCTGACTGGATTCTAAGATTACCAGATCTGAAGCAGGCTCAATTCCACACAATTCTCCTGTGATCTAAAGACCAGGGACTACTGCTGTCTTTGGAGAGACAGAAGTGAGTGCATCTTCCTCTATGCAGCTTTTACACTGGAGAAGAAAACCAGAAATCACAATGATAATTTCTATAAATCAGAGGCATGACGTTGATGATGAGGTGGGAACAACTTCACAGTGGGAATGAGAGGAGACATCCCTGAGGAGGAGACATTTGACCTGAAAGCAGGGGCACCATCCATGTAATTATCGAGGAGCAGGTTTTCCAGGCAGTGAGAACAGCAAGTAAAGCCCCAATTAGGGGAATGGACCTGACTGGCTTCACAAAAGGTAAACAGCACTGACATGCTAAAGCTCACAAAGCACGAAAAGAATGGTACAATGTGGAAGAAATAGAACAGAGGTGAAGACAGGAATGAATTAGATTAATACTGTATGCTACAGGTTACACGGAGAAACAATTGATTTTATTCTAATTGTGATTTAACCCACTGTAGCCAAAGTGTTCAAATGCTAGCCACACATATCAGAAAAACCTAGAGAACATTTTTCAAATGTGATTCTAGCCAAGTTATGGTGGCTCACACCTGGAATCCCACTTACTCAGGAGGCTGATATCTGAGGATCAGTTTTGAAGCCAGCCCAAACAGGAAATTCCATGAGACTGGATCTACAATTAAACACCCAAAATCTTAAAGTGGAATTGTGGTTCAAGTAGTAGAGAACTAGACGAGCAAAAAAAGTCAGGGACATTTCCAAGGTTCTGATTCAAGTTCCAGGATAGGCATGAACAAACAAAATGTGACTATGATTCCTCATGATTTGGGGTTCTAGTTCACAACCCTTGGAAATGATATCTCTACCAAATGCTCTCCTCCCAAATCCTGCTTCATAGCCACTTTTCAAAGCTCCAGCATCACCACTGTCTCCTCACAGTTAGCATACCAGTCTACCACCGAAAATTGGAAGAAATCTTTTTAGGAATCATGAGAATTCTGATCATCTTCCCACATCCAATAAATTATCTTCTATTATTGTCTGAATGTATTTAATCCTCTTTTGAGTTAATGATCCTTAAGGAGTAAAACCTAGAGAATAATTATCAAACTAATCCAGCAGTCATCATTCTTTCACCCAATATTGTCATGTAAGGTTATAAAATAGGGACTATACTGAAGTGTGAACATAATACCTTCTAACTATAATGCTTTCTCATGAAGTAGGATTTAACAGAAACATCCTGCTTTCTTTTCCAAAATGATAAGTATTTGTAGGAAGGTACCTCACATCTCAGAAGGAAAATGCTACTGGCCTTAGATCAATTTTGTTCACCAAGCACTGACAAAATGAATTTCAGAAAAGCCAGAGGAAAAGAGGCATTATACAAAATATTTTACAATGACACACAACCAGGCCACCTGTTTGAACTTTCAGAAATAAAAAGGAAAAAAAAATGAAAAGCAAGTCTTGTAAAATGAGCTGGGCTTTGGTGGCTCATGCCTGTAATCCTAGCTACTTAAAAGCCTGAGATCAGAGAATATGGGTTCAAACCTGCCCAGGAAGGAAACCTTCCTCTCTGCAACCAGCAGACAGAAAATATCAGCTCTGTGCCTGCAGCCCAGCTTGACATCCTCTTCCCGCTGAAGCTCCAGACACGCAAGACCCCTGCCCCCAAAATAATTTGAAATGTATTCACATATTATCTTGGGTTTTTGAGATAATATTTGAAAAGTGTATCAGAAACATTTTACTGACTTCTAGAAAAAAGCAGAATGAAAGAGGAAAAATGTATTCCCTCCCTGAAGGGTAAAAACTGACCAGAAGGATGTTAATGGGGCTAGAAGCCCATTATCTAACATATCTGCTTAACCATCTTTCCTTGCACCTTGTCAGTTAGAGTGAACAGTGAGTGTTTTTGATGTGAGAGATGTGTATGAGTATGTAGGTTGTAAAAGTAATGATTAAAAACTTGGCACTGTTGGCTCGGCTCTGTAATCAGAAGACTGAGATCTGAGGATCCCAGTTCAAAGCCAACTTGTGTAAAGAAGTCCATGAGACTGCTACCTCCACAATTAACCAGTAAAACACAGAAAGTTAAGCTGTGGTTTAAATGGCAGAGTACTAGCCTTGAGTAACATAGCTAAAGGACATCATCCACGCCCCAAATTCAAGCCCCAGCATTTGCTCACACACATTAAAGTAGCCATCATAACGCTACAGGATATGCATGTGTTAAGCAGGGAAACATGTGGTTGGGATGCTGACTGTATTTACCTAACCTTTAGTCTCAAGCATTCTGTACAGGGTAGCCCTGTCTGTGAAGAGCTCTAGGTGAAATCTTTCCTCAAGATCAACACATGAATCCTAATTCACCTCTGCACATTTAAAACGACAAATACATATATACATACATATATACACACTTACATAGCTGTATTTTCCTATATGATCATTTCAAATACATAATCATACACAATTGCTTCAGAATACTGTGCCCTTCTTGACTCCAACAGAAATACTTGTTTGATTTCAGCGATAGCTGAATATAGCCAGGGTTCAGCTAACTCTTGTAATTTTAGCTGCTTAGGAGGCTGAGATCTAAGAATCTAAATTTGATGCCAACCCATGCAAATAAATCCTGAAGATTCTTATCTTCAATGAACTAGCAAAAAGCCAGCAGTGGAGATGCTATTCAAATGGTACAAAGAAAGCCTCGAGTAAAAATTCTAAGCAAGAGCTTCATGTTGAGTTTAAGCCTACTAGTACCCTGAAAGCCAAAACATCCCAAAAGACCAAAACAAAATGCAATTAGGAAACATAATTTTTAGTTTGTTAAATGTTTGGTAGAAAAATGGTTAAAACCCCCAAATTCAACATATGTTTAAATGATGCAACAAATAAACAACCAAATAATTTCAAGGTCAAGAATGTTCCTTAGTATACACTGGGACCCATGACAAAGAGATTGTATTCTATGCATTTCAAAAAAACCCATTAATTTTCAATAAGGGAAATAATTTACACCTATATTATAATTTATAGAAGCAATTTTAAAGCTCCAAAGGGAATTCAATATAAAACAAAAAATACATAATAAATACATAATATTGCAAATGAATATGCCTCTTGTAAGACACTAGAAACCTGTAATAGTGTGGCTTCTAAGAAAGAGAAAGAGGAAGACTAGGCATGAGTGTTTGGGAAGAAGAGTTTACAGTTTACTGTGAGAATCACATTTTAGTATGTAACATCCTTCTTCCCTTCTCCTTCCCTGGGCTGGGCCTGGGGTCCATCAGTGGTCGGGTGCTGTCCCTGTGCTTGTTCAGCTCAAGGCTAGCACCCGATCACTTGAGACACAGTTCCACTTCCTGTATTTTCTGAATAGTTTGTGGGGGATTAGAGTGTCAGAAAGTTTCCTGCTTGGGGCTGGCTTCATATCTCAGTCTCATGATCAGCTAGGAATATAGATGTGAGCTACCCATATCAGGCTTACATGACACAGTGTTGAAAACAAAATTTATATACGCACTGCTGGCTAAGGCCTATAATCCTAGTGATTTAGAAGGCTGAGATCTGGAGAATGGTGGTTCAAAGCACAGCAGGGCTTGAGCTGTGATTAAAGTGGTAGACTGCCAGCTAAGGAAGCAAGGTAAGTGTAAGACCCTGATTTCAAACACAGTTATGTGCAAAATCAAAACCAAATGAAGCAACCCTCCAGCCTATAAAAATTAAAATAGTGGGCTGAGAAGGTAGGAGCTCAGTGGTAGAGTTCTTGGCTTGTAGGCATGAGACCCTGTGTTTTATTCCTCAGAACCAAATATGCAGAAAATTCCAGAAGTGGAGCTGTGGCTCAAGTGGTAGATAATTAGCCTTGAGCTAAAAAGCTAAGGGATAGTGCCCAGGCCAAGAGTTCAGGACCCATCACTTAAAAAAAATTAAAATACTGGGTTGCCCAATAGTAATATAATGTTCATTAAGTAGTGGCTTGAAAATTCAAAAAAACAAAAAACAAAAAACAAATACTCCCCAGATATCCATAAAAAAAGTTTCCAGAAAATATTTTAAATGTCCTGTTAGACATATTATCTTTTTCCTTTCAGTCAGTTGTGGGACTTGAACTCATCCTGGGAACTGTCCATGAGCACATCAGCTCAAGGCTAATGTTCTAACATTTGAACCATTGAACCACTTCTAGTTTTCTGGTGGTTATTTGGATAAGAGAGTCTCACGGACTTTCCTGATGGCTTTGAATTGTGATCCTTATATCTCAGCCTCCTGAGTAGATAGGTTTATAGGCATGAGCTACCAGCACCTAGCCAGACATATTTTCAATAAGGAAAAAAAAAACCTTTTTGTACCTAAAGAATATCTCAATGGAGTAAAAGAGTAGGAGAAATAGATTTATGTCCAGACAATTAGGGCAACATGCAAACCTGACACACATATAATGATAGAGATGAGAATTAGAATGATAGAAAAGAGGACTACATCCAAAAGTATTGGACAGGGCTGACAAATCAGAGTAGGGAATCAGGGTATGGGGTAAGGACTATATAATAGCTATGAGTTTTGAAAAATGGGAAGTGTTACCAGGCCTAGGAAATCATGTTTATCATACCAAACAGACATTGGAAAATTGTCCCTTACCTATTTCACTAAGGAAAATTTTAAACCACTAGTCTCCCCAAGGTGTATCAGAAAAACTAAACTTCATCCAGGTACTTACTACTTGGGCATGGTACTTAATATTTGGATCACCAAGTGCCACTTGTAAATATAATTATACAAAGAATCTATTTAATAATAGAGAATGTTAATTTTATGTGATACAGAGTCACAATCCTAAAGGTACAAACTTAAAAACAATCTGAGCCAGGCACCACTAGCTCACACCTATAATCTTAGTTACTCCGGAGGCTGAGATCTGAGGATCTTAGTTCAAAGCCAGCCCAGGCAGGAAAGTCCATGAAACTCTTATGTCAATAAACCACTAGAAAACTGGATGTAGCGCTATGGTTCAAGTTCTTCAACCTTTAGTTGAAGAACTGAGGGATAGTGCCCAGGCCCAGTTTTCAAGCCCCAGAACCAGCCCTAATTTGGGGGTTTTAACCATTTTTCTACCAAACATTTAACAAACTATAACCACTCCCCCCCCAAAAAAAGCAATCTGCTAAATCAAAAGGGAGAAGTATACCTTGGACAGGCATTTGGTGATACAGAAACATTTTCATAAAGCTAAAATATATCTATAAAGCTTTACTTACCCAAGCTATAGGTCCAAAAGCCACCATTTAGAATAGAGGATCAAAGCTGCCTGCAAACCATGTCTTTTTACCACTTTAATTTTCCCACATTAATATAGGGCCAGAGGTTTGATTCTAAGAGGCACAGAACTTTCTTGGAAAGCACAAGACTAAGTTTCAACCCAAGGAAAAAGCCCCAAAAGCCACGTCCTTTCATTTAGATTAAGGATAAATAATTTATAGTATCTCTTTTTGTATTGTCTGATATATTTATTCATTTCAGTAATCAATGGTTTTTATGAGTACTTTATTAGACTTAAGAGTCTCATAGACTTCCCTGCCCATGCTGGGCTTACCCACCATCCACAAATCATCCTCCAAAGTAGCTAGGATTACAGGCTTGAGCTGCTGTTGCCTGGCCACATTCCATCCCTTCTTCTCCCTTCTTCTTCTTTCTTCCTCCTCTCCCCTCACAACCTTCCTCCTCCACACCATGTTAAATAAATATAGGCTTTACAACTGAACTGCACACACAGACATAGGCTACAATCTTAATTCAATGAAATAAAGAGCTATATGCTAGGCACCAACCCCCCTTTTGCTTTGTGAACTTGGTAATAAACCTATGAGATAGTAATCATTATCTTAATCTTACAGACCAGGACACTGGAACAGAACCAATGATTCGCTAGGGCCAAGATCACAAAACTTAAATCCTGGGCAAACAAACATCTCAATCCAATTCCAATAATGAAGATGAGACTCAAACCCAGTCACTCTCATCACTAGACTGCCATGTACTTAATAACACCTATAGGCATTTTTGATTCCTTGCTACAGGAATGTGAGGGTAGGGCATAATAAAGGCCTCACACTAATGGAGTATTATTTGAGTATAAGTTTTGCATTTGGAAAGACCAGGAGAAAAGACCCAGGTCCAGCATTTACTAACTTGTGACATCATACACAAGTCATTTCAATTTGTTTGCCTCTGTTTCTATATCTGGAAAATGGAGATAATCAGAGCCCCTTCCTTCATAAAGGAGCAAGTTCCCAGCAAGGTGTAATTGGCTCACACCTGAAATCCTAACTACTAAAGAAGCTAAGATCAGAGGATCAAGGTTCAAGGCCAGTCTGAGCAGTAATTTCTGTGATAGTTTATTTCTAATTAATCACCATAAAATCAAAAGTAGTCTAGTAATTCAAACCAGTAGAATGCTAGCCGTAAGCAGAAGAACTCAGGTACTGCGCCTGGGACCCAAGTTCAAGCCTGACAACAAAAACCAACAACAATAAAGAGCAAGTTCAAATAATTTGTTTAAGGTAGTACATTAAGGCTGAAATCTGAGGATTGAAGTTCAAAGCCAGCCCAGGCAGCTAAATCTGAAAGTTTTATCTCCAATTAACTTACAAAGGACCAGAAGAACAGATGTGGCTCAAATGATATAGTGCCAGTTACAAGTAGCACTCACTGCCTTTGCTCCAACCTGGCATACGCCCAGCACAAATGGCCCAAAGCAGATATTTATGGGTGGGAAACTGAACCAGTGACCTTTATAAGGAGCCTCACCTCCTGCCATCTTTTCTTGTCCAGGCCGTCTCTGGCTTAAATGTTATCTATTCTCTCTCCCTGGGAAAAAAAATAGCATTAAATGTTTCATATGAACCAGTTATAATTGTACACTTCAGTGGTTTTAAGTACATTCACATTTTCATGCACCGTCATTGATACCAACCTCTAGAACTTTCTCAGAATCCAACCTGAAATTCAGCACTTATTAAACAGCAAAATCCATCCATCTCTTTCCCCAGTCTCAGGAAACCCACCTTTGTACTTCCTGTCTCACAATTTGACTGTTGCAGATCTCTTGTGAGTGGAGTCATGATATTCTAGTGATAATGATGGTCATGGTGTGTATGTGTATGTGTGCATATGTGTGTGTTCATGCTCATGGACATACCAGTCTTATTTCTTGAACTCTGGTCCTGGGCACTATCCCAGGGATCTTTTGCTTAAGGCTAGCACTCAGCCTCTTGTACCTTAATTCCATGTCAGTTTTCTGAGGTAGTTAATTGGAGATTAGTTTCAAAAAGTTTCACTCCTCAGCTCTATCCTTCCTAAATTATAGTCATGAGCCAACAACACGTGGCTAGAGATGGTGAATTTTAACACATTAGTTGTGCTATCATGAAGTGATTAATCTTTTAGTCAAACAGGGTAAATATTGCTATGAAAATATTTTTGGATGTGATTACCATTTTAATCACATAGTAAATTTAAAAAGATAAATTTAAATAATTTTAAAGTTTGAGTAATAAGATGTATTACAGGCTGGGATGTGGCTCAGTGTTAGAGTGTTTGCCTAACATGCATGAATCCCTGGGTTTGATTTCTCAGAACCACATGAACAAAACTTGAAATGATGCTGTGGTTCATGTGGTAGACCACTGGCCTTGAGCAAAAGTAGCTCATGGACAGTGCCCAGGCCCTGAGTTCACACCCCAGGACTGGCAAAAAAAAAAACAAAAACAAAACAAAACAAAGCCAAAAAAAAGATGATGACGTTTCCAAAATAGAATGGGCTTTATCCAATGATTTGATGAATTTCAGAATTTGAGGATACTCAAATTCTGCCACTTAGCTGCAGTATAGATATTCTGAGTCTCCATCTACAGGTTGAATGATGCAAAAATTTTCATTTGCATGAGCTATCAGGCCTGATATCTCCCAATCAACGTATACACATGCATGTATAC
The DNA here is from genome assembly GCF_024711535.1 of Dipodomys merriami. Taxonomy (NCBI): domain Eukaryota; kingdom Metazoa; phylum Chordata; class Mammalia; order Rodentia; family Heteromyidae; genus Dipodomys; species Dipodomys merriami. Next base: position 349,137 of record NW_027206192.1, on the reverse strand, counting down.
ATACATACATGTATATATATATATATATATATATATATATATATATATATATGCTTGAGACTAGTACTGTACCTATTGAGCCACACCTTCACGTCCAGGTTTTTGTTGGTGTGTAAGAGATATTCTTGGGTGAAGGTTATGAGCTGTTTTCGTTGTTGTTGTTTGGTGCCAGTACCAGAGCTTGAACTCAAGACCTTCGCAGTGTCCCTTACCTCTTTCACTCACAACTAACACACTACAACGTGGGCAACAACTCCATTGCAGGCATTTTCATGGTTAATTGGAGATCATGGCTGTAAACCATGATCCTCAGAACTCGCCTCCTGAGTAACTAAGATTACAAGCATGAAATACCAGCACCTGCTTCAGATAGTATTCTTATGGTCATACTATTTTCATTTTGAGCTGTGTGGCTCTAGTCAGTGGCTTAATCTCTCTGAATACCATTTCCTGATATGTGAAATGAAGATTAAGAAAGTACATTAATAATAATAAATACTTTATGGGGTGGGCATGGACATTTGATGGGGTAAAAATAAAATAAATGAAACCTTCATCTCTCAATACATCAGTTTTTAGTCATCAATATTTCTTATTTGTCATTGTTATTATTTGTCCTGACCTTGATTTGAAAAGTCTTATAAGATGTAGGGCACAGAAGAGAAGTCCCACTGCAGCCTCTTCCCTGCCCCCATCTCATTGGTTTCCTTTGATGTCACCACCAATTTTAAAAGTGCCAGGCCAATAGTTTATAACTTGCTCCCAGATTTAAATTTGACTTTAATCACTGGTGCTCTGGCTTTGATTTTGATGAAAATGGCTAAATACTGCTGGTGACAATGGGGAGATAGCAGCCAATTCTATAGTCATCTTTGAAGACTTCCCCAGACAATAGGATGAAACAGAGAGAGAGAGAGAGAGAGAGAGAGAGACAGAGAGACAGAGAGACAGAGAGACAGAGAGACAGAGAGACAGAGAGACAGAGAGACAGAGAGACAGACAGAGACAGAGAGACAGACAGAGACAGAGACAGAGACAGAGACAGAGAGAGACAGAGAGAGACAGAGAGAAACAGAGAGAGAAAGTTTTTCCACAAAGATGTTTAGTCTACTAATAATGTTGTTGGCAGAATCTCTCCTGAGGACTGCCAAATGCGGTAGAGAGACCCACCCTATAGCCATTGAGGGGGCTCCCTTTCTTCTCCTGGAGTGCTGGTAATGTAGGTGTTTTGTTTACATCTTTTCAGTCTACCAGAAGATAATAGGATAGGAGAAGGATCAGAGTGGGCATGTCACAGAAAGGATCAGATTCCAGGGAATGGATACCCATCTCTTCCTCTTCTTGCCATGAGAGGTCCTTGATGTCCTCAGTTTCCTAGATTTTTCAAGTGAAGAAAAGGCTAGCTTTTCCTTCCCAAGGCCCAGGCAGGATTCAATAGGCCTGAACTAAAGCAAAATATGGGCTCTGTAGGGGGAATATGACATTCAGCACTAGCCATAGATGTGTGCTTAAAAAACTGTGCTTCCTCAACAAATGAAAGAAAGGTTGGACAAATGGGATTGTATGAAATTGCAGAGCTTCTGCATGGCAAAGGACATAGCTAGCAAGATCAATAGAAAGCCCACAGATTGGGAGAAGATCTTCACTAGCCTTACAATGGACAAGGGTATCATATCTAAAACATACGAGGAACTCAAAAAATTAAATCCCTCAAAAACAAATCCTCAAACAACTGCCCAATAAATAAGTGGGCTTAAGACTTAAAGAGAAACTTTTCTGAAGAGGAAAGATGGATGGCCAATAGACACATGAAGAAATGCTCAACCTCCCTAGCCATAAAAGAAATGCAAATCAAAACAACATTGAGATACCACATCACTCCAGTTAGAATGGCTAAAATCAAGAACTCTAATAACAACAGATGCTGGAGGGACTGTGGGCAGAAGGGAACCTTACTGCATTGTTGGTGGGAGTGTAAACTTGTTCAACCTCTTTGGAAAGTAGTATGAGGGTTCCTCAAAAGACTCCACATAGAGCTCTCCTATGACCCAGCAATACCACTTTTGGGCATTTACCCAAATGTTTACAAACAAGACCACAGTAAAGCTACCAGCACAACTATGTTTATTGCAGCATTATTTATTATAGCTAAGATATGGAATCAACCCAGATGCCCCTCAGTAGATGAATGGATCAAGAAAATGTGGTAAATATACACAATGGAATTCTATGCCTCCATCAGAAATAATGACATTGCCCCATTTGTTAGGAAATGGAAAGACTTGGAAAATATTATATTAACTGAAGTAAGCCAGGCCCAAAGAAACATAGGTCCCATGATTTCCCTTATTTGCAATGTCTAGTATATGTCTGAGTCAACAGAAAAGGTCAGGTAAGGTGATGTTAGGGAAATAAACCCTAAGATATGTATTCAAATGTTTTATTTTTTTTCTTTCATGCGATTGTTTCGAACACATTTATAAGATTATTTCTTTGTTACTTTCTATGTCCCTCCCTCACAGTATGACCCCTGCTTTCACTGTATTTGATGTCGGTATAATTTGTGGAAGGGAATGGAAAAACAAATCGTTTAAATAGGTATACAGGTGTACCCATTGAAACAATGAGATGTACAAGTTGTTATGTGGAAAACGAAGTTTACAACTTTGGTGTGGGGGCGGGGGGGGAGATTGGGATGGGAAGGGGAAACTAAGGAGTAGGCTACAATGCTTGACAAGAAATGTACTCATTATCTTGCTCATGTAATTGTAACCCCTCTGTACATTATTTTCACAATAAAAAAAATTTGCCTCCTGGTTCTGTGTAAGTTCCCAAATACCTAGCAGTTTCTATTTCACTCAACTCTTGAACTAGTTCGTTCCTTCCCTCCCTTCTTCCCTTCCTTTCTCCTATCCTCTCTCTCTTTTGTCCGTCTTTGGATTTGAACACAGGGCCTGTCGCTGAGCTTTTTTGCTCAAAGCTAGTTCTCTACCACTTTGGAACGCAGTTCCACTACTTGTTTTCATGCTAGGATTACATATCTGAGCCACTAATGCCATAATTCTTCTCTCCCTCCTTCCTTCTCCTCCTGCCCCCACTACCTTTTTTTTTTCTTTCTCTCTCTTTCATTTTGTGCTTGTCCGAGGGCCTGAATTGAGGGTCTGCACACTGTTTCTGAGCTCTTCATTCAAGGCTAAAATTCTACCACGTACGCCACAGCCCCACTTCCAGAGTCTTATCTTACAATCTTTCCTTCCCAGGCTGATTTGAACTGCAATCTTCAGATCTCAGCCTCTTCAACAACTAGGATTAAAGGTGTGAGTCACCAATACCTGGCTTAGTTGTCCTTCTCAGGAACTTTCAACTCAGGAAGAGCAATTAGTGCTGTACTGAAACACCAGCCACTCACTGTAATAAGGACATACATGTCTCAATTGCCTAGGAACAAACATTATTAAAACCAATTCATACTAAAGAAACTAGGTAAGACAGGTTTACTCATAAGGGTGAAGAATCTATGCCTGAGGCCAATGGTTCACATCTGGACTCCTAGTTACTGAGAAGGCTAATATCTAAGGACCATGATTCAAAGCCAGCCTGGACAGAAAATTCTGTGAGACTATTATCTCCAATGAAGAACTAACAACCAAGAAATGGAGCTGTGGCTCAAGTGGTATAGTTTGCCAACCTTGAGAATAAGATCTAAGGGACAGTACCCAGATTTGAAGTTCAAACCCTAGAATTGATGTATACACACACACACACACACACACACGCACACACACACACACACACAGAGCATAGCACAGCACATAATGCCTGTAGCCTGTTTTGCCTCTTGGGTCACAGGTTTGTTCCATGGAAAGATACTAGGACAGGGCTATGGATTTCGGATTTGAGGCCACTGACTCACCAGGAATTTTCCTCCTCTGTAAATATGGAAGTAAGAATACTAGACTTATATAGTTGTTGGGAGCATTAGTTGAGCTAACAAAAAGCGGTGTATGTGTGTGTGTGTGTTTGAGTGTATGTGTGTGTGTGTGTTTGTGTGTGTGTGTGTGTGTGTGTGTGTGTGTGTGTGTGTGTGTGTGTGTGTGTGTCATTCCAAGGGCTTTCCCTGAGCTTTGTTGTTCAAGGCCAACACTCTACCACTTGGGACACTGGTCCACTTCCAGCTTTTTTGATGTTTAATAGGAGATAAAAGTGTCATGGATTTCCTACCCAGTGCTGGCATTGAACCACAACTATCAGGATGCTAGCATTCTGAGTAGCTAGGATTACACATGTGAACCACTGGTTTTAACTATAATAAGGTTTTAATGCAGGGAGCTGGTGATATTCTTCAGTTCCTATTTCATGGTGACCTTCTCTGAGACCCCTAACATGCAACCAAATGGGGTTCTTCCTTCAAGGAACTAGGGTGAGTCAAAAACATAAAGTAATGCTGCATTGACAAACTCCTACTCACATGAGTTTAAGGTGAGTCAGTCGCAGCTTCTTTTCTTCCTGTGAGGGACAGTCAGCTCTGACACACTTCTAAATCACTGGCAAAGGGAATGAACTTGGACTTCACACTGATGCAGTTTTTAGATATGTTGTAATCATTGATTGTAACTAAACTTGAAATGAACAGAAATGTATGTCTATCATGTTGTATGTGTCCCATGGTATAGGAAGGCAGTCATGCATATCAGCAACTACTCACAAGTGTTTTAGCCCCATGGATGATAAGTTGCATTATCAATTTTCTTTTTAAATTTTAACCTGGTAGTGCAGAGTGGGACTTGAACTCAGGGGCTGATCTCTGTCCCTTTGCTTTTTTACTCATGGCTAGTGCTTTACCACTTGAGCCACAGCTCCATTTCTGATATTTTTGGTGGTTAATTGGTTAACATTCTCACCTATTTACCTGCTCAGGCTGGCTTTGAACCACAATCCCCATCTCTGAGCCTCCTGAGTAGCTAGTATTACAAGTGCCAGCCAACAGTGCCCAGCTGACACTTAAAAGTCTTTTGTTTAGTGGCCTAGAAGGTGGCTCAGTGGTAGAGTGCTTGCTTCTCATGCATGACAAGCATATCCATATTGTGGAGTTCCTTTCAATGTGTATAATAATTCAGATAAACATGAAGAGGCATTTAAGCACCATATCTTGTATAAAGGTAAGAGTTGTGTTTTTCTGGGAAGAAAGTATTTAACTTACCATATGTAATGGTGTGTGTGAGTCACCAAATGGTCTCTACATAGTTGTAATTCTCCTGAAATATGCCTTGGGTTTAGTGCAATGTTCAATGCTCAGGCCATCTCAAAAGACACATTTGATATTTGTCAAAAATGACAAATCAAAGAGAGGTACTGGTGGCTCACAGCTATAATCCAATCATGAGGTTGAGGTGAGAGGATTGCACTTCAAAGCCAGCCTGGATAGGCAAATCTGAGTCTCTTATAATTAATTAATAAAGAAAAAAATGAAAAACAAAAACAGAAGGAGACCAGCACCAGTGGCTCATGCCTGTAATCCTAACTACTCAGGAGGCTTTGAACCATGGTTCAAAGCCACACTGGCAGGAAAGTCCATGAGTCTCTTATCTCCAATAAATCACTAGAAAACTGGTATTGGAACTGTAGATCAAGCAGTAAAGTGCTCTCTTTTAGCTGAAGATCACAGGGATTGCGCCCAACTCAGAGTTCTAGCCCCATGACAGACCAAAAACAAACAAACAAACAAAAATAAAACAAAAATATCCACAAAGAGAGATTTAGCTCATGAAGTAGAGCATCAATTGTGAGCAAAAACCAGCCAATCAAAAATGAGCTGGGTTTAGGGATTTAGCTCCGGGTGGAGAATTTGCCTGGCAAGTACAAGGTCCTGAGTTCCATCCTACCTATTCAGGATGGAGAGATCTGAGAATGTTATTTCTAAAGCATCTCTTGCAGAAAAGTCTATAAGATTCTTACCTCCAATGAATCACCAAAATTCAGAAGTAGAGCTGTGGATCAGGTGGTAGAACACTGGCCATGAGTGAAAAAAACTAAATGACAGAACACAGACCCTGAGTTTAAGACCCAAGCTCTGAACACACACACACACACACACACACACACACACACACACACACACACACACACACACACACACACACACACGTAGAAAAATTGTTAATTTAGTCCAAATGCACATACACACGTGCAAGTACATGAGTAAGTTTCAAAGACGCAGAAACAAGTATGATCACAGTTTGGAATACAAAAAAAATACCACATCCCATTAGTTCATAGCAGAGAAGGAAGGCATGTGTCATTTCACCCTCAGGGAACTGCTCTAGGGGATATTTTGGGCAATCCCTCCACCGGGACACATCTGTACTATTGGAGAGTCAAAGGTGGCAAGATCCTCAAGAGCCAGAAATTCACATTTCACCCTATCCAAGGGACCTACAGTTCCAAGAGCATCTTTGAACTCACTCCTCAGGGAATCAACAGTACCTAAAAACAGTGAATAGGGAGAAAGAGCAGGCAAGACCGTGGTCTCCTTGCAAATGGTTAAATGGGAAAGGGACTGACCTGAATAGAGACACACGGATAATCAGGTGGAGGTGAGCAAGGGGAGCAGGGATGATGAGCGTACCAGTTCTACAATTGGCACGACATCCTCGGGATACAGGCATGTGCAGACAGGGTACTCCCCAGAAAGAGAACTCTGGATGAGGTCAGGGGACAGGAGAGGGCAACAGAAAGAACTGATTGTAAAGTATGGAAAGTAGAAAGAAGAGTCCCATACAGGGGTACCAAGGGCCCTGGGATCTATTTCTGACTATGCTCACAGCCTCAATTTACCCCACCTGGAAGAAAAGTGGGAAGAAGCACAGACTGACTGTTCAGGTGCTGCCGCTGAGGACACCTACCAGAGGAGGAAGAAGGAGAAGGAGCCGCAGATTTGAAGTAAACCCAAATTGGGGTGGGAGACTTGGGAACAGCATTTTGTCTGCACCATACCAAGGCACTCAGCTGTCTGGCTCCTGACCCCTCAGGGTTCCATCAGGCTACCACTTATAGTGCAGAGCCCACAGCCCCAAGTTGGGCAGGAAGACCACCAGTAATGGAGGCATCACCTGCAGAAGCGGCTCCACCTTCTGCTTCTTCAGAACCAGTCAGCCCCACCAACCCTACAGCCTTACTCCAAGCATAGGCATGTCCACATGGTGGCAGCGGCAACAACTCAGCAAAAGGGAATCACCAAGGCACCAGCCTCACTCCATCCATCCTTCACATCTGCTGTTTGTAGGCTAGCAAACCAGATGCTACCACTTAGTAACCATCGCAGGGAGGAGTCGCTGCCACCAACTCCAAAGTTGGGCACTTTGGAGTCCTCAGACCCAAGATTCTTCCTTCTACACTTGTTACAGAATGACTACATCTGTCGACCTTGGCCTTCTTCTGGGGAGTGCTAATCTATCCACATATTATCTGGGGGTCTGATATCAGATATCCACCCCCCCTCGACCCAAATGGTGTATCCGGCTACTTCATAGCTCCCCCACCCTCCTGCCCAAGTGTGGTGAGAAAGAGCTACAATTGGGTTGTTGAGTTTTAAGTGGTACATGATTGGTGCTAGTGAGCGGGGTGTGTTTTGGTGGTTGAAGTGTACCCAGGGATCGATTCCTCCTCACAGCCTGCTCTGTGGCTGTGAGCTATCCTGGGGGAGCAGAGCTTCTCAAGCTTTGCAGATACTGCTGGAGCCCTGGCATTGCTTCATGCTCAAAGGTAACAATTTATCATTTTGAGCCACAGCTTCACTTGTGGGGTTTTGTTCCTGCTGCTGCTGCTGCTGCTGTTTGTAGATAATTGGAGATAAGAATCTCAGGTGAGATATGTATTCAAATGTTCTTTTTTCTTTCATGCAATTGTTTCGAACACATTTATAAGATTATTTCTTTGTTGTTTTGTATGTACCTCCCCCCAGTGTAACCCCTGCTTTCACTGTATTTGATGTTGGTATAATTTGTGGAGTGGAAGAGGAAAAACAAATCATTTAAAAAGGATACAGGTGGACACATTGCAACAATGAGATGTACACGTCATTATGTCCAAAACGAACTTTACAACTTTGGTGGTGGGGGGGGAAGTAGGGAGGATTGGGTGGGAGGGCAGGGGGAGGTTGGGAAGGGATGGGAAGGGGAAACAAAGGAGAAGCCTACAATGCTTGATAAGAAATGTACTCATTATTTTGCCCATGTAATTGTAACCCCTCTGTACAGTATTTTCACAATTAAAAAAAAGAAAAAAGAAAAGAAAGTCCTAAGAATTTCAGGGACTTTCCTGCCCAAGCTGGCTTCCAATCTTGATCCTCAGCTCTAAGCCTTCTGAGGAGCTTGTATAAAAGCCCTGAGCCATTGATACCTGGTTAATCTTTTTAAAATTTGATAATTTTTGCTTTCTTCTGATTCCATATTCTATCAAAATATGTATGGAATACCTTTTTCCACACACTCAAGACTCTCTATCACCCTGACACTTGACTCTTTCCCAGAGGCTGTTCTGCAAAAGCGCCCTTGACAACTATGAACTCTATGAGGGGCCCATATGCTAGATGTCCAGGGCAAAGGTGGTAGAGGAGGCAGAGGCGCCCCCAGGAATTGGGCAGGGGGAGGGTGGATACAGAAGAAAGTGAGCACTGAATGCCAGGCGCGGGCAGCCCAGGGGGTTGATGATGTGGGCATGCCTGGAGGCAGCTGTGGGTAGCCTGGAGGCAATGGTGCTTCTGCTGCAGTTCCATGGCTGCCATTGCCGCCATTGCCTCCACAGCTTAGGTGCATTGGCTCTGCCTAGAACCTGGGGTCGTAGGGCAGCTGTTGGCTGGCCAGGACTTGCTTCCTGGCCTCTGGCTCAACCTATGGCTGCCTGAAATTCACATAGGACCCCCAGAGGAGATCAGACATATGCCCAGGCATTGGCTGTCTCGCTGAGAACCTTTACCTGGTGGAGAAGATGGTCCTTGGGTGCTCAGCTGACAGCGTGGGACTCAGGCTGCTGATTAGCAGCATCTGGTTCTCAGAGCTGCTGGGCAGGGCTCATGGGCCAGTGCTCATTAGGGGGCAGCAGGGGCAGGCATGGTGCAATTGCCCAAGGCTCCTGGCTCCCTGAAAACTTGCCGTCCTGGTCCCTGCTGCTGCTGGCGCCCAAGCCCGAGGAGCACACACTGCTAGCTTAGAGGTTCTCTGCCTGGTGGCTGCCCCTGCCGCTGTGGGGCTTCCTAAGGACTCAAGCCTGAAATGAGTCCTGGGGGTGAGAGACCTCATGTGCAGCCTGCCTCACTTTCAAATGCAGCCGCTTTGCAGACCACCACACGTTGATCTGACTTGGCTCCACTGTGCAGCTTCGGGGCTGGAGAGGTGGAACAGTGACCCACAGAACCTCACAATGACTGCATTGAAGCCCAGGAGGCAGTGCCCGTGGCACCTCATCTTGGACAAGAACCAGGTGTGATGGTGGTGGCTGGGCTAGAGCGGCCTTGCAAACGATTTAAGGACACTTTATTTGTGAGTATACTGTTTTCTTAATGTTTGGAAAGCATTAGTTTTGTTAGGTGAATAGGTGTACATGTCTACATTCTGACCAGATTGGTCTAATTGAACATTTTTCTTAATTTACTTTATTGTTATAAAGAGCATGTACAGAGTGATTACAATTAAATGAGTCAGATAATGAATAGATTTCCGTTTGTAGAGTGTGTTCTGTTCCCCCACTCTTTCCCAGCCCTTTCCTCCCATTAATTAAACATTTAGGGAATTCTCTGAAGGAAATATGGACGAATGTAAAATAAAATCTTTATGACAGTACAGACTTAACCCAATCACATTTTTTTTTTTGGAAAATAGAGAAATCTATTTTCTGCAATGAATAAACATCCATGAGCTATTCTTGGAGACTGGAGGGAAGTTACTGAGCACCCTAACCTGGGCACTATGGAGAAGATCATTTGACCTGAAAGGATTCCTTAAAGAACACAGAGCTGCAGCTAGGTGAGATGATCAAGCAGGTCCAGAGCATTGTAGAGGTGACATTCACTTACTTCTCTACTGGTGATATTCACATACCATACATAGTTTTATTTGCTGTATAAAAGAAAGGAAAGTTTAGAAATTTTTTAAGAGAATTTTCCAATGAAAAGGCAAGACTTACCAACATTAATGTTGTGCTCAATAATAAAGAATGGGAAAAAAGTTCAGTATAAATAAAGTACTGTGAATACACTCTTTTATGAATCATGAAATTTGGACAATGGAGCACAAATCTAACTTTATATGTTTTACAGTCCTTGGATATATTACATACAGTGATGTGAGGGAGATGGTAAGTGGAAACAAAGGAGGAGGCAACAATGCTTGATAAGAAATGTACTCATTACCTTGGTCATGTAATTTTAATTCCTCTGTATGATATTTTCACAAAAGAAGTAATTTCGCAAATACAATCCTCTAAAACTCTCCCTGTGATAGGCAGAGAAAGTTGTTTCCCACTGGATCTGACTTGTTACACACAATCCTCCCTGTCATCCATGAGATTCCAAAACCACTCCCACTTCTACTACTGTGTAATCTGCTATCCACTGAAATGCTAAGCATCAACCTCCTGGTGAAAATCACAACTGGTCTGCAAAGTTGACTTTGATTCAGAAAACTAAAATATACCCATTTTTCAAGGACAGAACTTCTCTTCATGCCAATGTCCACTTACTTCTTCACTTGTTCATCTTCCTTCCAGTTATGGTAGAAGGATCTGTACCAATGGGACAAGAGATAGAAGTTAACTATGCTTCTCCTTTTATGAACTAACAGGGCATACATGAGACTGGCTAAATCCCACATGGTAATGTAAACATGACAGACAAAAAGTAAAGATTATATCTATACAGTTTCATGTGAAGAGGCTTTATGCACCTGTCCAAATAAATGCACAATTGCTCTTGCCTGTAATCCTATTAATCAGGAGGGTGAGCTCTGAGGATCACAGTTTGAACCCAGTCTAGTCAGTAAAATTCTAAAGACACATATTCAATTAACCAGCCAAAAGCCAGAACTGGACCTGGGACACAAATGGTAGAGTGCTACCTCTGAACAACCATGGGACAGCACTCAGGCCCCAAATTCAACTTTTGACCCTTTCTTCTAGTTACTTCAAAGGCCTCCAAGTTAGTGATTTCCTAGGTGAGGGTGGATGTTGGGTGCCACTGGCTCATGCCTTTAATCCTAGCCTTAGCAAACTGCTAAGGCTCCACTAGATTCTGAGGAAATTGAAATATTCTGGCTGTCGGGTCCTAAGAAATTAGCCAGGGAGTGCACTTCTTTGTCTCAAGCCAAGCTTCTATGATAAAGCCCAAGGGAAACAGTCTCAGAGAGGTGCCAAGTATTCCAATACTCTGCCAGGGGATCTCATCAGCCCTGGGTTTAAAGGAAGAACACTCACTTTTTACACAAAAAAAAATCCAGCACCTGCTTAATTTTTCCCCACTGTCTATAGTGGTGGAGGAAGTTTCCAATATAGAAGAGATCACCTTTCTTTTAGGCAGGGACCAGGTCCATCACCAGCATTTCCAACAAGCCTGAGTCAGACTCCATATATTATAAGGAATATTCAGGGTCTCGGCTGACTCATTCTCACATTAATGTGGTAAAAAGAATGGCTCTTTCAAAAATGGAAATGGAAGAACACTTCAAATTGAGTAATTGTAATAGAGTGGATTGAAAACGACACAGTAAATATTTTCTCAGTATACACATATAAAAGCACACAAGAAGAATGTTCTAGTATGGGCTAGGATGAGATTAAATAAGTATCCTATCATGGTTATACCTTATCTGAGTTGCTTTGTGCTTCCTTTGGTTTGTTCTTATAACAAGGGCTGAGACACTGGATTCATGGTTTGGCACTGATCCAATGTCTGCAGCTTCAAGTGAGGCACTCACACCTCTCATGCCTGAGACCCGAGTTTCTTCCAATTTGAAAACAACACAGGAACACCTTTCATGTTTCTGAGCCACAGGCCAAGTGACTGGCTTGAACTGACAGTCAGTTAACAGTTACCTGGCTCTCAGGGTTCTATATTATGTTCCATTGTGAGGGAGCTGGAGTCATCTAGCCAATGATCTAAGCTGCTTGCTTACATAAGACCACCCCAAAGATAAACTGGAGACTGAAATCTCCCTTCCCACATCACTATATACATATGTGGACATTGTCAAATCCCAACAACTTCAGCTAGGCCTAGGTACTAGCATGATTTCAGCTCAAGGAGACTTTCCTAGGTCTGATCCATGCCTTATTTGTCACTATTTCTCTCATCCTGCACAAATCATTTTGCTCTCAGGACCCTCTCAGCCTGCCATGGGCTTCTTGCATGTATTTTTGACCTCTACTTCCTAGGACATTGTTAGGATTTTTAATCCTAATCTTCTGTGCTCCTGAAGCCCCTGTGTGCTGTCATCTGGAAAAAAGGCAAGTACTTAGTGGTGGGAAAATCAAACAAGTATTGAAAAACAAACATTACACATACAGTCAGACATTTTTAGAGGTGTACATTCTTGTAAGATAAAAGACTATTTTTGATACTTTTGTAATATTTTTATGATGGAGGAGAGGGGGAGAGGAGAAGAGGTCCTTCATTGTTTTCTCATAATTCATTGATTATTATTTAAAAATACTATAGTTGAAGGAATGTAATATTTAAAGATAAAAACTGTGCTCCTGTTCTTTTTATAAGCTACGCATTTATGAAATATTCCTCACTAAAGTCTTGTTGACTATGTCCCATGAACTATCCTCCCTTTTCAAAATAATCAAGGAAAACTCTTCAAAAATCAGTGAGCTGTTTCCAATCTCTGGATAAGAATTTAAGATACAACATTGCCTGCGATTTTGTGCATGTATAATGAGTGTGAGAGTGTGTGTATTTTTGTGAATGTGTGTCTGTGTATATGTGTGTTTTAGGGCTTGAACTCATGGCTATATGACAATCCCGAGCATATTGCCCTTGAATCTAGTGCTCTACCAATTGTGCCACAGTTCCACTGCAAGCGTTTTGTAGTGAACTGGAGATGAGAGACTCATAATATTTCCTGTGCAAGCTGTCTGAATTAAATCTCAGGTCTCAGCCTCCTGATTAGCTAGAGTTATAATTATGAGCTTCCAGAACATGGTGATAAATCATTTTTACTGGAGACAGTGGGGTGATAAAGCATTGTTACTGGATCTAGTTTCAGTCCATCTTCACAACAATGTATATCAAAAAACAGCAACAGTAAAATCCTATACAAAATATAATAATAAGATATAATTACAATAAAATTTAGTGATATAGTCTGCTAGCATAACTTTCAGGAAACTGTGGTCTTAATGATTTAGCATCACAAAAATCAAACAAAATGAGATAATTTTAGTAGACCATGAATTTTTAATTCCATCTTTTACTAATTTCATAAAATTAAAAGGAACAGGAAAAATATTCATATTTATAAGGAGAATGTAAAGAAGATAAAAATGGCAGATTATGAAATCGAAAATTCTACATTACAGGAAAATCATTGTCATGATGAATATATGATAATAATCTTCAGAGCAGCAATACATAAATATATATTTACTACACATAGTCAAACTTGTCCCTATCTCTATCAACGTCCAATCCTCTAGTACATATTATCAATGTATTCATGTTTATGGTATATTCCAAAATAACTACCAGAGTCAGGAGGTTACCAATGTACATTAGCATTCACTGTTTTAGGAGATAAACCTGATAATTATATTGGTCGGATTATTCAATATACTAAATAAGTATTATGTTATCTTTGCACTCCCTAAGTTTGTACAAACACTACTTCAAAGTGAAAAAATACAACAAGATTTTTGAAGGCATATGCCTGTAAAGCTAGTTATTTGGGACATCAGTTCAAGATCAGTGTAGTTTTACCTGCAATGGTCCCCAATCTGACTATGTGGATTGAATACATCTATCATCCAAGGATCATGGGGAGGATGAGAGCAGGAGGATTTCAATTTCATGTCATGCTAGGAAAGAATTTCCACATGGCTTCATGTTAACCAAAGAAGGTTCAACACTACAGACCACCTATCAACCCCATTAGGGGAAAATAAACATAAGAGCCTTGTAGAATCAGAAATAAACAATAGTAAATCATGCCAATACAAACCATCATAAACAACACACAAGTAATGTTGTTTCTCATACCAATAATCCTAAGTATAGGTAGGATTATATATGTGATCCAGAAGCATTAAGCAATTCATGATTTTAAAAAAAATGACAATTTGAAGCCAAGTGCCAGTGGCTCTTGCCTGTTATCCCAGCTACAGATGAGGCTGACATATGAAGATCACTGTTCAAAGCCAGCCCAGTAAGAAAAATCCCCATAAGACTCTTATCTCCAATTAACAACTCAAAAACCAGAAGTGGCTCTGTGAGTCAAGTGGTAGAGTGCTAACTAACTTGAGCACAGAGTCTCATCAAGAGTGCCCAGGCCTTAAGTTCAAGCTCCACAACCAATAAAATTAAATAAACATTTAAATATCTGAATTCATTGTGAATTAATAAAATGACATCTGTGGTATACAATTCTACAGACAACTATATTATATTTTGAGTTAGAAAAAGTAGGAGCACTTCAATAAAGGACACTTTTTCATAAACTAGGGCAGATAGGTCTCTAATTAGAGGAAATTGCTGGACTCATATGTATCATTTTTTGGTTGATTTTTGTTTTGTTTTAAGAACAGGATGAGAAACCCCATCTCTGCCAACGCCCACTTGGATATGTATAACATCATTCACAGGCCATGCATAATTAACAAAATGATTTTGTTTATCTTATATGTCCCTATTGCCTATAATTTCCTATTCTTGCCTTCCTCAATATACATACATGTTCCAGTGATTCAGATTTGAGCCAGGCAATGTGTAGTATTGGTGCCAAGAGTTGAGGAAAATTGTGACACAACAGGAAGCATGAAACCAACACTTTAGTAGCTGGACACTGGGGGCTCAGACCTATAATCCTAGCTAATTAGGAGTTTGATGATCACAGTTCAAAGCCAGCTGGAATGAGAAAGTTTGTGAGACTCTTCTCTCCAATTAACAACAAAAAGCCATCAAGAGATCTGGGGGTCAAGAGGTAGAGTAGCCTGGATTACAAAAACTCAGGGGCAGCACCCAAGCCCTGAGTTCAAGCTTGAAGTTCAGGCACATAAACAAAAACAATCATCAACAACAACAAAAAACAGAAACTGGGAGAAAGCTCAGGAAAGGTTAGCATTGTCTACAAGACAAATGTACACATTACATGAATTGTGAAATGTTCACCACGCTGTACACAGCTTAGTAACAATTATATTTTTAAAATAATCTGAGAAATCAAAAAGGCATGGTACATTATAAGGTTCATCTGCTTTCCAGAATTTGAGAGCCCCATCATCTGACTTGGTGGCAGACACGTTGTATGGCCCAGCGTGATGCGAAAATATGAAGCCAGAGATGCTTTCAGATTGTCCCACCAACTCTTCTATGACTTTAAGCAAAAAACAAAACAAAGCAAACAAAATAGACTTTAAGGTTAATTAAAGATTAAGGTTAACTACAGAATTCCAGGTAGAAGTATACTGTTAAATAATGAGTGAGCACATATTCTTTGTAGATACTAAAGTCACATGTGTCACAAAATTATCCACAGGATTAATATCCACAGATTTATAACTAGAAACTCCAAAGTGTCAGGTATATTAACTAGATAGCTGATGAAGAGAATACCACACTGTATTCAGTCAGGTAATGTATTTTATTTACCAAACTGCTGCCCATCCCATGCATGGTGGAGAGACATAGCCAGAAAAAGGACGACCCAACCTCATGCCAGGAATTATCTAGGCTGGGGACCAGATGAGTTGTGGCCAGGTGGGGGTAAACTGTGGCTACACTGGATCTGGATGTGACCTCAGGGCGTGCAACCCTCCTCTGGTCAGATGGGAGGTGTGACAAGAGGTAGCCCAGTTTGTTACCTAGCAGGAGAGGAATATGGCTGCCTCCAGGTGGGCCAGATACCTAGGATACACCGATAAATTGTGAAAACTTAGCCAAGATGTAGGTAGGGCCTCAACGTCTGTAGGCAGACCTATTACCAAATACAGATACTACTTCTGCCACGTGACTCCTGAATCCAAACCATTCAATCTCAATAATTTTATTTTTCCTTTCTTTCTTTCTTTTTCTTTCTTTCTTTCTTTCTTTCTTTTCTTTCTTTCTTTCTCTCTTTGTTTCTTTTTCACTCTTTCTGGGCAGAGACTTAGCCTCTTGTGTTGCTGAGATTAATGGTATGTTTCACCATGATCACTTTTTTGTTGAGATTGAGACTTCCTAAATTTTTGGTTAGGATATGGTGAAGTTGTGATCTATTTACTTCTGATTGCTGACAGTGACTATAGATGTGAGCCAGCACACCAGACCATTCAAAGTACTTTATCCCAAATGCAAGACATGGTTTATTTTCCCAAATGAAATACAAGTTAACGAACAGCAAAAGTTAGTCCTTAATTATGGTCAAGAGGTGTTTTTAATGTGAAACAAAATTACTGATCAAAATATATGACTAGGGTAATTATACGTTAAAATGTATCCTATATTTAATGTCAAATCACCTATATTAGCATTTATACCAGTGATTAAATCAAATCTCCCTAAATCATTTATTTCTGTCATACATTCTAGAAGTAGGCAGAACTGGAGCTCACAACAATAAGTAAACAGGGATAAACCAGGCATCTCAGTTCAGGATCAGTCTAGGAAGTAAAGTGTTGCCCATATCACTCTACTAGCTAGGGATATTGTAATGCAATCATGATTAGGGCTACATGGCAGACATAGGTAATTAGGAGTATAACCTCTACTGGGCAGGGTGAAAAAATTGTTAACCTATGAGTAAAGTAACTCAAACAAAAAGCATTGGTAGAGTGACTCAAGTGATGGAGTACTTGTCAGGAAAATACAACATCAAAATGCAAATCAACTTCCTAAAATTTAAGTAAGAAAAGGAAAGATAGAACAACTCATAATGAATATGTGTTCAATGTAAAGATTTACACTACAATATTGTAGTAATAAATGCCATCATTGATCTCTAGGGACAGGCACATTTTGTGTCAGGCCTAAATGAAACTATAACACTCTATATAAAAAGCTTTAATAAAACAGAGGTCTGGGTTACAATGGTGAGCACTTAAGTTTGCATGTGCAGTAGTGTTGCAGCTGTGTGGAGGTTTGTAGAAGTCCATACTTCTGATGAACTTGCCATGAGGAAATTGCATAACCATGCAGTTCACTGGACAGATCCTGCTGATATATACACATACACACATATATATAAACATACATATGTATAGATGTGTGTGCATATACACATACATGTTTACATACATATATACATATGTATATTTAGTGACATGTAAAGAAAAATAAAATTTACAATGAATAAACTTAATAAACATAGTTTTCCAAAAGAATTATTTTACCTGAATCAATTCATTTCTTAATGTCTCCAATGCTATATCACACTTAACGTAGTTGGTGATCCTTTTCAACATATTATGATATTGTGTTGTTTTTGTTTTTCAGATGAAAAAGCCCTGCCATTAAAAATACTTTTATGAAATTCCTTATTTTTGAAAAGGAAAGGCACTTGTGCCTTCCTGTGTCATCAATTTTTTTTATTCTTTCAATTATATATTCTCTCTTAGACTTATATTTGTAGATCTAACTCATTGTCTTTCAATAGTGTCTTATGGGAAGTGGAAAATGAAGTATCATTCTGTTATTTTGGGAGGTCCTGATATTAGCCACTGCAATAAGGATTACGAAAATGGAACTCTGAAATTATTTAGGGAGATTATTTGAAAGTTACTTTTCTAAACATTCATGCTCCTCATTCAACTAAGCCACAGAATTTAAAATAAGTAACATTTTAGCTGGGCGCCAATGTCTCGTGCCTGTAATCCTAGGTACTCAGGAGGCTAAGATCTGAGGATGGTGGATCAAAACTAACCCTGGTAAGAAATCAGTGAGACTCTTACCTCCAATTAACCACCAGAAAACCAGAAGTGGCACTGTGGCTCAAATGGTAAAGCACTAGACTTTATCTGAAGAGCTCAGGGACAGCGCCAAAGCCCAGAGTTCAAGATCCATAACTGACAAAAAATAAAAAGATAAAAAGTGGGGAGAGAGCTCAGAAGGTGGCTCAGTGGTAGAGCGCTTGCCTTGCAAGCGTGAGACCCTGGGTTCGATTCCTCAGCACCATATAAGCAAAAAGAAAAAAGCCGGAAGTGGCGCTGTGGCTCAACTGGTAGAGCACTAGTCTTGAGCTGAAGAGCTGAGGGACAGTGCCCAGGCCCAGAGTTCAGGCCCTACGACCGGACCCCCCCAAAAAAAAAAAAGTGGGAGGAAAGTGTAATGTTAAGGCTAATATTCACATATAAACAAAAATTGTCTAGAAATAAAACTATACCTTATAATATCTTACCAAGGTGATAATGCGAATAATAATTTGTCGTGTAAGGCAGCAACTTCACACATTTTCCCACAACATATATGTGCTAGTAGCATAACCCCAAACTAGACTAACAAATCTAATATCTGCTACCATATTTTAAATTCCTTTGCTTAATACCGTTTATTTGCCTTGGTGATTATTATGACATCTATGACAAATATAAAATTTTGGAAAAAACATTTACCAAGAAGGGGCCTGGGAAGGTGGCTCATTGATAGAGTGTTTGCCTTGTATGCCCGAGGCCCTGGGTTCGATTCCTCAGCACCACATAAGAAGAAAGAATAAAAGCCAGAAGTAGCGCTATGGCTCAAGTGGTAGAGAGCTAGCCTTGACGTGAAGAGCTGAGGGACAGTGCCAGGCCCAGAGTTCAGGCCCCACAACCGGACCCCCCCCCAAAAAAAAAACAAACAAACATTTACCAGGAACATATATCTACTGAGGGACATCTGTTTTGATTCCATATCTTAGCTATGTTAAATAATGCTGAAATACACATAGTTGGGCTGGTAGCTTTAGTATGGTCTTGTTTGTGGTCATTTGTGGAAATGCCCAAAAGTGGGATTGCTGTGTCATAGGGGAGCTCTATGTGGAGTCTTTTGAGGAACCTCCATACTACTTTCCAAAGTGGTGAACAAGTATATATTCCCACCAACAATGCAGTAAGGTTCTTCTGTCCACATCCCTTCCAGCATCTGTTGTTATTACATGTCATGGTTATAGCCATTCTAACTGGGGTGAGGTGGTATCTCAATGTTGTTTTGATTTGCATTTCTTTATCACTAGAGAGGTTGAGCATTTCTTCATGCATCTATTGGTCATCCTCCTTTCCTCTTCAGAGAAGTTTCTCTATAATTCTTAAGCTCACTTATTTATTGGGCAGTTGTTTCTTTAAGTATTTGTTGTTGAGGGATTTGATTTTTTGAGTTCCAGGTATATTTTAGATACGAGTCCTTTGTCCATTGTATGGCTAGTGAAGATCTTCTTGCAATCCGTGGGCTTTCTATTGATCTTCCTAGCTATGTCCTTTGCCATGCAGAAGCTCTGTAAGATCATGCAATCCCATTTGTCCAAACTTTCTTCTATTTGTTTTGTTTCTGAGGCTCTTTTAAGAAAATTTCGGCCTGTGCCAAGGAGACCTAGGGTTTCTCCTATTCCATTCTGTAATGTTTTCAGAGTGTCTGCTTTGACTTCCACGTCTTTGATTCATTTCGAGTTGATTCTGGTTCAGGGTGATATATATGGATCTAACTTTCGTTTTCTACAAGTAGTTAACCAATTTTTCCAGCACCATTTACTGAAGAGGTTGTCTTTCTTCCATTCTATTTTTTTAGCTCCCTTATTGAATATTCTGTGGAGCATTGTGGATTCAGTTCTGGGTTTTCTATACTATTCCATTGGTCTTTAGGTCTGTTCTTGTGCCAGTAGAAGCTGTTTTGATGACTGTGGCTTGTTTGAAACTTGGTATTGATATTCCTCCAACTCTGTTCTTTTGTTAAAGATTGTTTTTGCTATTCAGGGTCTTTTATTGTTCCATATGAATTTTTGGATTGCCTCTTCTATTTCCTTGAAAAATGAGGTTGGAATATTGATAAGTATTGTATTGAATTTGTAGATTGCTTTGGGATGTATAATAAAACAGTAGCATTTTCTTTCAACATACATTTAAAATAAATTAAGGATTTGATTAAACTAATTCCTTTAATATGAACTTTTACTTTCATTCCTGTTGAGTATGAATAACATCACTGTTTCATATCATGCTCAGAATCACAGAATAGGCTTGGAGTATAAATCACTCTATTTGATCCAACCGTTTTCTGTAAGCAAAACTAGGGCTGGGATGGTGGCTCGTTGTAGAGTATTTGTCTTGCACACATGAGGTCCTGGGTTCGATTCTTCAGCACCAAATAAGCAGAAAAACATGGCAGTGGCACTGTGGCTCAAGCAATAGAACTCTAGTCTTGAATTGAAGAGATGAGTACCAGCCTGCAGGCCCAAAGTTCAGGCCTCACCACAGACCAAAAAACAAAACTATAAATTTTTAAACTAGCTAACATTATTGAAAAATAACAATTCCATAGTATGAGGAAATGTATATAAATATTAACTTACTTTTCAATGATTTAGAAATCATATTTAAAAACTAGTACTTTAACATCCTATATTGGAAAATTTATTGAAGGTAGACAATTAGTAAAATATAAAATTATTTATATATACTGTTCATTTATATCAGGTTCTAATTTAAAAAAAATTAAACCAGAAAACTTTTCCATATACTGATATTTCAGGGTTATATACTTGTATTCAGTCACTTAAATTGTGATTTAATATGTTTTTCCAATTGGATTCATGGATTAACCACTTATCCAGGAATTATAGACAAAACAAAACAGACTCTGAAGAAACATAGAACAAATTTTGAAATGATAAAATTCTCCCTGTGAATATATGAATTCCTTTGTATGAATTTAAACAGAAAGTGTTCAAATATTTCCATATTTTCAGAAGTAATACCTTAAAGGAAAGCAGATGTGTCCATAAGCTCAAATGCCAATGCTACTAAATAATAATTTAATAAATATAGATAGATAAAATTAAATATAGATTGATAGAATTAGTATTTTAGGAACTGTCATCTAAATATTGTATATATATATATATAATTACATATATAATAATTCTATGAACATTTATGTATGATATGTTTGTCTTTATTTAAATTATAAATTACATTAGGTATATTTATTATATGTTTATTATATTATTTTATATATTGTATTGTGTTGTATTAATTCATATATATTTTAAATACATTATAAATTTGATACTATATATGCTAATCATAATATACACAAGCATATAATAATGTACCATATATAGTATAAATAAATATATTTGAAATACAGCAAAATGGTATGCATATATATATATTAAAAAGTGTCATTTAAATACAATCAAACGTTCATTCCTTCCCTCTAAATAAGGTTTGTAAGAATTTTGAGCCTATGTCATTCATATATTGACATAATGTAAAAATATAAACCACCAGGCTTGGCAGTCAGTAAAAAGTTCTTTTTTTTTTTAATCGTGAAAATACCATACAGAAGGGTTACAATTACATGGGCAATATAATGAGTACATTTCTTATCAAGCATGGTTGCCTCCTCCTTTATTTCCCCTTCTCATCCCTTCCCATCTCCCTGCTCCCAACTCACACCCCTGCTAACCCTCCCCCCCTCCCCCTGGACATCTGGGACAAAAGTTCTTTTTATTAGAGAAAAGATTTTATGCATAATATTAGGTAAATAATGCCAAGTTTTTTCCCCAGCATATTGACAACAAAAACATAAAACATAGAGAGTCTCCCAGGTGTTGCTTACACTTGCATATTTTCCTAGCTATTCAGAATTGAATTGTGAAGACAGCCTGGACAAATGATCACAAGGCTCTCACCTGCAATTCTTCAGCAAAAAGCCTCAATAGAGTTGAGGTTCAAGTGGTAGAATGTAGGCTTTGACTGAAAAATGTTAAGGGAGAGTGCAAGGCCCTGAATGCAAACGCCAGAAATGGCATAAAGAATAAAAACAAAACCACAACATCAAACACATGGAAACACAGAAAGACAAAGGCTATGCAAACTTAAATGCTACATCATTGAGGGATCGATCACACTAAATACAAGAAATGAGATTTAGTCATTTTCACTCAATTGAATAATAATTGAGGAATGGAATTATATCCATCCATTAGAAAATAGGACACTGCATCATTTTAAAGAAATGGTAAGACCTCTTAAAAACCAGGTTAAGTGAAGAAAGTTAATCCAAGGGAAACTAAGAATACATGATTACCCTTAAACAAGAAAGATATTATTAATCTATAAATATAAAATATACAAGTGTGTACACTTGGTGTACACAAGTGTAAGAACTAAAATATGATAGAGTCCTAGTAGAAAGTAAATGATGTAATTTTTTAGAAAAGCTAACTCACAGCCCAACAAAATAAGCACCCAGAATTGAGTATTCATATGTGGGGGTGGAACCAAGTGCAGAAAGGCACATTAACAAGCACATAAAGGGTGGAGAAATACAGTTACAAAATCAAATTCATAATTAAAATGAATGAATATTTCATTTTTAAAATGTATTTAATTTTACATGCATTTATTTTTATAAATAATCTTTGTATGCCTCTTGCCTTTTATACTTTTAGGTTATCATTCAATCTCTGTTATGTAGGCAATGCATGGACCATGTTACTTATACCTATGACTCCTGTGTTACTGAGATTAATGGTATGAGGCTTCATGCTTTACTTATTGTTGAGATTTGTATGTATACATTTTTGGCGAGGTTATGTTCTCATTGTGATGCTCTAGACCTCTGACTTCTGACAAAAAGTGATCATAGATGTGAGATAGCATATCATGCCATTCAGTCTTTTATCCAATTTGGAATAAATAAAGTTTGTTTTCTAAAATTACATACAAAATAATAAACAGCAAATCTGGTAGAGATGTTTCTAATGTGAAACAGATTACTTCCCAAAATATCTGATTAGTGAAACTATATTTTCAAACTTACTTACCCTATATTTTAACAGCAACAAACCTATTTTAATATTTATGCCAGTGATTAAACTCAAATTGTAAGCATGCAAGAGTGCCTTAAATCTGTAATCCTAGTTATTTGGGATGCTGAGACCTGAGCATAATGGTTCAAATCCAGCCTGAGCAGGAAAGTCTGTGAGTCTCTTGTCCCCAAATATAATCACAGAAAAAAACAAAAATGTCACTTAATATAATTTTTTCCAAGCCTTTCCATTTCCTAACAAATGGGGAAATGCCATTCTTTCTGATGGAGGCATAGAATTCCATTGTGTATATATACCACATTTTCTTCATCCATTCATCTACTGAGGGGCATCTGGGTTGGTTCCATATCTTAGCTATGGTAAATAATGCTGCAATAAATATAGTTGTGCTGGTAGCTTTAGTGTGGTCTTGTTTGTATACATTTGGGTAAATAGGTCCCATGGTTTCCCTTATTTGTAATATCTAGTATAGGTATGAGTCTAGTGGAAAAGGTCAGATAATGTGATGTTAGGAAAACGAACCCTTAAATATGTATTTTAATGTTTTCGTTTCTTTCATGCATGTGTTTCTAACGCATTTATAAG
This sequence comes from Dipodomys merriami, assembly GCF_024711535.1. Lineage (NCBI taxonomy): Eukaryota > Metazoa > Chordata > Mammalia > Rodentia > Heteromyidae > Dipodomys > Dipodomys merriami. The sequence continues at coordinate 325,348 of NW_027206192.1, read as the reverse complement.
ATTATTTCTTTGTTGCTTTGTATGTCCCTCCCCCACAGTGTAACCCCCACTTTCACTTTATTTGATGTCAGTATAACATGTGGAGGAGATGGGGACAAACAAGTCGTTTAAGGATTCAGGTGGACCTGTTGCAACAAGGAGAATTACAAAATTTCATGTCAAAGCAAGCTTTACAATGTCGGTGTGGGGGGGGGAAGGGGTATGAATGGGTGGGGGGAGGGGGGGCTGGGAAGGGAGGTGAAGGGTAAACAAAGGAGGAGGCTGCAATGCTTGGTAAGAAATGTATGCATTATCCTGCCAATGTAATTGTAACCCCTCTGTACAGTATGTTCTCAAATAAAATAAAATAAAATTTTAAAAAAAAACCGAAAAATGTCACTGTCGCTCAAGTACCTTGAGCCAAAGCATCCTAGGGACAGAAATTTCCAAAGTTCAAAACATAGGACTTGCAAAAAAAGAGATTAAAATCAAATTGCCTGCACTCACTCATTTAGACAATCTATAGTGAGGGCAGGCTACTGGAGTTCACATCATTAACTGAAGAGGTAGAATTTGAGATGATCGTAGTTCAGAATCAGTTAGCAAGGAAAGTAATAAGATCTCCACATCGAAAGCCATGCAGACAGAGTTGAGGAACTTAGACTCTGTTTGGCCCTTATCAAAACTGATAACCTATGAGCAAGTAAATCGAAAAAGGAATGTTGTTTAGCAAACAAAGTATCTAAATTCATAGTCATGTTCTAAAGAAGGAAAGGAAAAAGAAGAACGAAGAAAGAGAAAGAAGAGAAAGGAGGGAGGGAGGAAAACAGGAGGGAGGAAAAAAGAAAGTGAGAAAGAGGTATAAATTAAAATCTCAGCATGTGTTAGATGTTAATAATGACACTGAATCATTTTAGCTATTATGCCATTATTTATTTATTTGGCAGAAACATTTTTTGTGAAGCCTAAATAAACCCAAAACTAGACTTAGACATCTAATAGCTATCTCATTTTTATGTTTCTTGTTTCCAACACTGCTGTTTTATCCTATTGTTTAGTGTGAATTCTATGACCAATATAAAATCACATTTGGAATAAAACAGTTACTAGGTGAGCCTTCCTGGATGAGGTTGTGTGGGGATCCTGGTGGAGCCCTGTCAGGATCGAGGGAGAATCTGGTATTTACAAAGGTTCTGTGGTGGAACTGGGCAGGGATTTGAGGGTAAAGGTCGGCATGGGTAGGGCTATGAGACAGTAGGGAGGGGACAGGAAAGACTTGACTTGTTAGGGGTGGGGTTTCTATGGGAACAGGGCAGGGCTTTAGGAAGAAGGCAGACAGGTGGCCTGATTTTCAGTGTAAGAATGAGGGGCAACAGGGGAGCTTATTTGCAGACAGGAATTTGAAATGGAAGAACAAGGCTACCAGGGAGGAGGGTTTCTGGGGGAGCACTGTGCGCCTCCATGGGATAGTCAGGGTGGGGTTTTCCGTGGAGCAGGGCGGGGAATTGAGGGAAGAGGCTGACAAAGGAGGGGTTTTTGGTGGAGGAAGGCATGGCTATAAGTGAGAGGCTTTTGGGGGGTGTGGTATTGAGAGGGAATGGAGGTGCTAGGAAGGAGTGGGCTAGTAAGGGGTTGGGTTTCAGGTAGAGCTTGGCAGGACTTTGAGGCATGTGGTAAGGTGGAAGTGATGTTTCTATGGAGCAGGATGTGGTGGCAGTTCACAAGCCTTATTAGGACCAGGGCTTTGTGCGAACAGGGAGAAAATCCAATGGACTAGATTAGTTAGGATGAGGTTTTCAGTAAACCCAGGCACAAATTCCAGACAAGACGTACAGTTGGGTGGAGATTTCGGTATTGCAAGGCAGTACCAAACCTACTGTGGTTGGATTTCCAGTAGGGCAAGGCAACCTTAAAACAAGGGATGAAGGAGGGACAGGGTTTTCCAGGTGAGCCTGGCGAGGATTCCAGAGGGAAGCCAACTGGTGCAGTGGTTTCAGGTGGACCAATATGGGTGTTGAGAGATGGGATAGAGTGATTGGTATTTTCTAGAGGAGCCGGGTAGGGCTTGAAGCATTGGGGCAAGCTGGAGATGGGGCTTTGGGAAGGATTGGAACCGCGACATGGGTACAGTATAATTATGGGCAGGACATCTGATAGAACAGAGTGTGGATCCAAGAGAGGAGCCCAAAAGGCGGGTTTATCTGGGGAGCAAGGCATGGCATAGACGGAGTTTATGTGGGAGGTGGAGAGGCATGTGGTGGATTAGGAGGAGCTTTCCCGGGAGGTGGTGAGCTGGGCGAGAAACTTCTGGTTTAGCAATGCAGAGCTTCTAGGGCAGGTATAGGGAGGTGGATAACTTTTGGAGTAGCATGGTGGGCTTTGTGGTAGGAGGTAGGTTCAGGACTGGGCTGTGAGAAATTAGGCCACTTAGAAGTAGGCTAATAATAGGCAGGATTCCTTTGAAACTGGGAGGGACTCCAGGGGGAAGGCTGGTTGGGGGCAGGGTGTGAGAAGGAAAGGAAGGGCTTGGAGGGACAATTATATGGGAGGGGCAAGACTGGGAGGGGCTAGGGTAGTTAGGGGGTGTAACCAGTGGATAAGGGAGGGATTCTTGGTGAAGCAAAGCAGTACATAAAGGGAGGAGATAGGGATGTGGACTGGTTTCTGGTAGTGCCGAACAGGCTTCCAGGAAGTGGTGGAGTGGAAGAGGGATTTCCCTGTAGCAGAGCAGGGCTTTCAGGAAGGGGTCTGGTTGCAGTCAGGGCTTTGAGAATTTATAGAAGGGCTACCAGAGGGTAGGTGAGTTTAGGGTGGGCTTTCTAAGGAGGAAGCAGAGGGGAAGTGCGTTTCCAGTGGATCAAGTCAAGTTTCCTGGGAGGAGACAATAAGAAATGGCAAGACATTGACAGTGAAGAGAAGGGCTAGAAAAAATGGTTACTACTAATAAATGCAACATAAGAATACCATTTTCTGTCAGTGTAGAATTAAATTAATTTTATGTATGCGAGAAATACTGGATAAATAAACCAAGTAATTCCTTCCTAGGGAACTTTTTCTTTATTCCAGTTGAGTGAGAATAAAACCACAGATCACATCAGGCTCAGAGGAACACAGTAGATTAAGACAAATGAAGCACTGTACTTGATTCCCCAGCACCAGCTTTGGAACACAAAAATTATAAACTGTCTCGCTTAGTCATAATGGACACTCTATTGTCTTAAAATTGTGAATTAATAGAATCTTTCTTCTGAACATTTTAGAAATACTCAAACCAAGTAAATAATAATGCTTTAACTTTATACTTCTATATTGGAACCTAAACTAAAACTAAATACTTAGCAAAATATAAAATATACATAATATTCAATCTTCCAGCATTAATTTTTTATTGTGAAAATACTGTACAGAGGGGTTACAATTACATGGGCAAGATAATGTGTACATTTCTTATCAAGCATTGTAGCCTCCTCCTTTGTTTCCACTTCCCATTCCTTCCCATCCTCTCCCCGCCACCCCCAATCTTCCCCACCTCCCCCCTCCATTTTATTCTAAAAGAATTTAAAAGTAGAAAATTGTCATATGGTGAGATTGCAGTATGGTTTTCTTTTCAATCACCCAAATGGTGACTTAAGCAATTATCATTGGATGCCTCAATACTTATAATATATCCAAGAATGTGAAGCACTACTATGCAGACACTGAAGAAACTCTGAGGGTACCATGAACTGATTTTGGAATAAAATTAATGACTGCTTAAACTAGGAATTGATCTTCACAAGGCCCACAAATATTTTCCATAAGAAAGGTCTATATTGAAAAATAATGTAAAGGAATCAAGCAGGCAGACCATGAAGTAAATATTATCCAATGAGCAACATCTACTGAGGCATGATTGTGACCTTCATTTACCTAGGGTACAGTTACTGAGCTATGTTCTTCTCTGAAGGCAAATAACAGGCAAAGCCACAAAATACAGTAATCATTATTAAGACATTAAAATGTACAGAATGAGTTCAATGAATGTATTGCTAGAAAGTAAAGTTATATGTCTGAAATAAAGAGTAATTAAATATTCCCAATATCTGGCCCTCTGCTGTGCGAGGGGTACAGGCAAAGGCACAAGGAGAATGGAGTGAAGTAAAATAGTATATATCAGTAGTTCCCAAGATACAGTGATGAATGAAAAAGGGGAGAAAATCAACATGACCATCACAGGACTTACAACAATGAAAATCCAAGGAGAATTACGAAGGATGCCCTTGCATATTTGGCAGAACAGTGAACTCATATGTGTTCAGAAAAGTGTCTGGCAGTGTCTTCGAAAACATGTGGAGTGATTCCAGGAAACTACCTGTGGTGCTCACACGGTGCCACAAGAAGAGATGAACTTATGATTTACAACAAATTGATTATCATAAAGGTCTTGCTTCAGTAGTACAGAGTTAAACTTTAATAAACTCTGTTGTGAAACAACACATTATAAACCAAGACAAGGAAAATTAAATTATATATATATATATATATATATGTATATATATATATATATAGTGTGTGTGTGTGTGTGTGTGTGTGTGTGTGTGTGTGTGTGTGTGTGTGTGTGTGTGACTCCACTGTGTGAAATAATAGAATTCAAAAAATCAAATTACAGGGGCTGGGAAGGTGGCTCAGTGGTAGAGCGCGTGCCTTGCATGCATGAGGCCCTCGGTTCAATTCCTCAGCACCACATAAGAAAAAAGCCGGATGTGGTGCTGTGGCTCAAGTGGCAGAGCACTAGCCTTGAGCTGAAGGGCTGAGGGACAGCGCTAAGGCCCAGAGTTCAGGCCCCACGACCGGACCCAAAAAATAAATAAATAAATAAATCAAATTACATAATGTACATGTCAAGTAATAAAAGTCATCCAGAAGGATAACATAATTAAGGTAATATTTCAACAATACATATTTTATTTGAAGAGTCCTCTTTATTAATAATTTGCTTTCCTTACAGATTTTGAATGAACAGAAACAAAACAAAACTAAAATACTTGATAATAGAGGTAGATGCCAGTATCCCATCAATAATCCTATATAAACAGGAGGCTAAGATTGAAAGATCACGGTTCACAGCTTTTTGCAGTAGCAATCCATGAGACATTTATGTTCACTTGTGCAGTCAAAGACAGAGTGAAACCTTGACTCAAGTAGTATAGCCTCAGTCATGAGTGGAAAAAACCAAGCAAGACTTTGAAGCTTGGAATCTAATCTCATTACGAGAGAGAGAGAGAGAGAGAGAGAGAGAGAGAGAGAGAGAGAGAGAGAGAGAGAGAGAGAGAGAGAGAGAGAGAGAGTCTTGGAGTCTCTCATTACTACAGATAATAGAGAGGGGTAATAAAAGAGAGAAGGAAAGGAAGAGGGAGAGGGAGAAAGAGAGAGGAGGAAAGGAAGAGGGAGAGAGAGAGGCAGAGGGAGAGAAAGGGAGTATTAAGTTTATAAAGTGAATCTATTCTAGAAAAAATATACTTTTCAAAATAATACATCTGTAAGCATACATGTGAGGATTTTTACAGTTGAGTCATGAAACCTGGAAAGGGATAAGAGATAGAAAAGCCATCTCAAACAGCACTCAGAAGGCCGAAAGTTATGCCCTGGAAAAGACAAACAGTCAAGTGAAGACAGGGACATAATTTTCTGCCTTAAATTTATATAAGTTAGAGCTGTTAGGACACTAAAAAATTAAGACTTTGGAGATAATATTGTTGTCTGTATTATGGTTGATCTGATTATTGCTCCCTTCTGCACTCTAACAGTAAGGGTCACTATGTATACAAACAATAACTCATGTTAAGGACTAGATTGATGCCATAGTGTGTGCACATACCTGTAACCACTGACCAAAACCCTGTATTAAAATGAATATAAAGAATATTAAGAAGGATTTTGGGATCCAGAACAACGAGCCTTCTGGTTCCCTGGTGTCTTCGTTCCTATAGCACTCTGTGATTTCTCAGTTCTTTGTCCAGGTATCCCATCATCTGTGCTGTTTTATTGTTGTAGTTAATGACAGTACAGATATAACACCTCTAAACAAACTGTTGATAGCCTTTTTCCCAAAGAAGATACATAAAATTATATGAGCATCTGGAAATACACAAAACCTGTCATCCTGTGATACACTAGCAAGGAAGTATATTTCTGTAGTATCTTTACTTCTGCTAATATAATAGATGGATAGTTGACCCTTTTGTACATTTGGTATGTGGTATTGCATAAATTTTCACAAACATATATACATTGTGAAATAATATAGGTCACAAATCACATGACTCGAGTGGATGGCACTAAAGTCTTATCTCAGTTGCCTGAATCAGACTTAGATTAGTCTGAAGTGCCTAATTATCAATATTTCTCCATGAAACTCAACAACATAGAATGAAGTTTAAGGGTCATATAATCCCATACCTCTAAGGTTTGTATGTGTATTAGAGTAATACACACCTACACTTCTCACTACTCACACTCATTGCACACAGATGTGTTATAATTGTCTTCTGATCCGAAATATGCTAGAGACTAAAGTAAAATGAGATGGGCTGTACATTCTCAATGCAAGAGTGAGGATCACCCCTGCAATTTTTCTCTGGAGAATCGTTTCTATACCTTTTACTGAATTAGCTTCTACTCTGTACTTTAGCATTATTAGGAGGGCCACAATGAATCTATACCAACAATTCTGCAGCAACCTTAGCTGCTTTTGAATTGTCCCTACAATGTTGAGACCAAGGTCAATTCGGCAATTTAATCACATATTTAGTGACATCAGATCTTTTCAAGCCCTGGTTTAAAATCCAGGTATCAATGCTCTTACCAGTGTGAAAGGTCTCACTCCTTTAGGTTTTTTGTGTATCTTCTTGTAGTTCAGATACTGCATTAGATGTTGGTTTTTGGAATCGAGCTTTTAGTTTGCATTTCATTTGTGGAGGTGTTAGTGATTTTAGTTGAACTGCATATAATGTAAGGTAAATAATTTGATGTTTTGACATATGAATTTAATTTTGGCAATTGAGGAAGTGAATACACATCACTCACAAAAGTTTCTTATATGTGTTGGTATTGCTTTCTTGTGAACTTCCTTAAAGGCAGTCTTAGCAGCACATATCCTTAATCCCATCAATTCTGTCACTGAGACAAGGCTTGAAAGGTCTAGATCATTTGTGAAAACCTTTCTGCAATGAAGGGGGAAAGAATAGCAAAAAGAGCAAATTAACCTACCATCAGTTTTGTTACATATTCCTTACACTTTGACATTAAGCCCACCATTATAGTATTTTTTATCATTCCTTACAATACTCTTTCCTTGTTCTGAGCTGTCCTTTATGGTTCTAAAAGAAATCATAAATATATTTCAGGAAAATATTACATATAATATGCAATGTATGCCTAAAATTGTCTTGTTATTGAAAAAACACTTGCATTTTTACTCTGGTAACAATGATTATAAACGAAGTTACAATTGTATTCCAGTTGGAACACAGACTAGAAACATGAAGGGCAGCACTAAAGAATGCTACTGGTACCACTAATATAGTAAATAAATTTAGGCAAAACTCCTTGAGGATAAAAGCCACAGGACAGCCCAACATTACTTTCATTGTTTCATGTGAAGCATAGAACTTTTTTTTAGTAAAGACAAATTTTCACAGATATTACCACCAATTGGGTAAATATTTCTGAAGGCCTTCAGGAAGGATGCTGTGACCATGGTGATAGAAGCAGATTTATCTGGGCCCCACTACACAATGTGCAGACACCATTCCAAGCATTGCACCTGCGATAGAATAGTTTTAGTGCTCATGACAGTTCTGCAATTTAAGTAAATACTTCATTATTTCACAAAAAAGACCTAGGCAACAAGGCCAAGAAAATTTCCCAAGTACCTAAGACTGATCAGTTGCAGACTTATAATTCAAATCCAGTTTTCCACCAGGCATATCTGAGGATATTCTGTAAATGTTACGTTCATTACCTTTTAAGAAGTATGGAGCAGATTAATCCACATTATCTTCTACATTACGGTTATAATGGCAACAAAATTGCTACATAATATAAATATTTGTAAATGAAAATGTTATGTATGGTTATTGACTTTGTATCAAATGATCTTTGTATCAAATAAAGATCGGTTTAATTTCTAAAGAAATAGCTGAATGAACATCATTCAGCTTCCACTGTTTGTGGAAGTAATTGGAGTGTTTGTTTAAGGAGTAACAAATCCATGTCAAGGACATCTGTGCTTATGAACACAGGCTTTTATCATTAAATACCTTGAATACAGATGGAATAGTTTGTTAGTGATATATAATACAAAATGAATAATATTTTTTGATTAGGTACTTTGTTGTACTAAAAAATCTATTCCCTGTTCTAAAACATGTATCAATTTAATGGATAGTATTGTTATTATTATAATCTATATATAATATATGTAATATTATTATAACATATTCATGATATATGTATATGTATAATTACTGATATTCTATAACTACTATAAATTATATATGTATAAAATTGGTTTTATTATTATACTGTGAAGGATACAAGGAATGACTTCATTTAAATAAACATATTTGTACGTTTTAGGTGCGTAAGTAATTTTTATGTGGAGTCTTTTTTTTTTCCGTCGTGGGGCTTGAACTCTGGGCGTGGGCGCTATCCCTCAGCTCTTCAGCTCAAGGCGAGCGCTCTACCACTTGAGCAACAGCGCCAAATCCTACATAAGTTATTTTTGTGCCAGTACTGAGGTTTGAACTATGACATGTGTTGTCCTTGAGCCATTCTGCTTGGGGATAAAAGTTTATCATACCTTTTTCTTGGCTAATTGTCTGTATGAGTCTCACAGTTATTTTCTGTTTGGGCTAGCTTCAAACAGCTATCTTCAGATCTCCACCTCCTTAGTAGCTGTGATTATCCTTGGCTTGTTCTAAAGTCTTAATATTAATTGTTTGATAATAATATTATAATATTTCATTTCTAAACTAATTCAGAATAAACAAATACTTGTTGGGTAAAACTTTATGTTGCAATAGAAATTATAAGGACCCTTACTTTACTATCAATTTTCAAAGGTATTGTTAGACTACTTCCTTGTCTTACAAGCAGAAAAAATTACATAAACATCCCTATCTTAACTGTCTCATTTTCAACAGTATACAAACTACAATATAAACATTCATCTTCAAGAAATCACACGTCTCTAATCACATATTCACCTTTGATTATTCTCCACATCATTATGAACATCCTCTAAGATAGGCTACACTTATCCACTAGAGTCAGCCTACCACAGCAAACACTTTGTGATACTACCTGGATAAAGTTGCTTGTCCTCATCCTCATCAGACTTGCAGCAACTTCAGTGATGAGCATTTTCTCCTGCTTTGCTTGTAGACAACATCATCCTGTTCTATTTCCCAGCAAAGAAACTGTGGCTAGCAGGCTTGAGAATTGTTAGATTCAGAGGTTCTTTAGGATTTTTCCTTCAGTATTTTTCCTTTTCTTTCTTGGTAGGTGAATTGGAATAAGAAAAAAAAATAAGCAGTGTATTTCAGTTTAAATGAAAAGACATTTCTTTTAAAATACTACGTTATTGTTCTTTAAATTTATTTTAATTCAAATAGAATAGTGTTGGTTTTAGTGGTGCTTGCCTTTAAATCTATTTAGAAGGCTGAAAGCTGAGGATCATAATTTCAAGACAGACAAGGTAAAATGGACTACGTTACTCACAGACAAGTTAAAATGCACCATGATACTCTTATCTTCAACTAAGAACCAAAAAGCTAAAGGTGAAGCTTTGGCTCAAATGGAAGAATGCCAACTTTGAGCAAAAAAGGAAAGCAAAAGCACCTAGGTTCTGAATTTAAGTACTAGCACTGAAATTATATATATATACATATATATATTATATATATATGTATATATATGTATATATACATATACATATATGTCTGTCAATATGTAGTTATATATGTATATATATGTATATATAATTACACAATAAATTATTTACAAGTGTCAACTATATAAAGCAAGCATTTAGTCTTGCTCTTAAAAACAGAATCATATACAATTATGAACCCTTCTGATTTATAGGAGTCAACATATATAGAAATGTAAACGACCAGACTAGGAAATTAATAGAATTATTTTTGTTATAGAATACACTGTATGCCCAAGATTAGGCAAATGATTCTAAATTGTTTCCCAAAACATTGAAAGAAAAAGCATAATAGTACAACAAATCACATTTAGATATGAACTATGCCGCTCAGTACACAGGTAGATCAGGAAAATATGATAGCTATATGCATATAAATATGCATATATGTGTATGCACATGCACAATGGAATTTTATGTATCCATTAAAAAGAATGATAATGCATCATTTGCAAATAAAGGAAAAATTTGTGGCAAATCATGTTACGTGAACTAGGGGAAGAAAGTCAAACCCAGGGAGATATGTTTTCTGTTATATAGGAAGGTAGACATGATCAGGATCAATACAATATGCACACTTTGGGGTGGAATCCAAGCATACACCTAGGTATGAACTGAAATAGGGTTGGTTCAGAGAAGAATTCAAATAATGTAATTCCTTAGACTAGCTAACTCACATTCCAACAAAATAAACACCAGGAATCAAGTACTCAGAAGTAGAGCTGGGATCAAGGTAGGGAGAAAAAGATATATGAAGCAATAAAGTGGGGAGAAATGCAATGATCTAACTTAATCCATATCCTACCAAATGAAGAAATTGAGGAAAAGGTGGTAATGAGAGCACTGGGGAAAATTATGAAAGAGGTGACATTGATCAAGATCCAGTGTACTCATGTACTCATGTATTGAATGTCAACTCCTATGTACAAGTTGAAATCAAAATAAAATTTAAAAACCAGATACTCGGCATGCTTTTGGGAATATTACAGTGATGATGGTTCTCTGAATAACTAACCAAGAATGAAGAGTTTAAGAAAATAAATAGCAGAAAGGAAAATCATGTTCAGCTGGGGAAGGGGTTTAAGAGGGGGCAGATTAATGGAAAGAGGAAGGGATGGCAAATACAATCATTCTATTAATGTAAAAAATGGAACCAGGTACCTTGGAGGATGGGTAGTGTTGGGAATGATTGGGTAAATCAATGTAACCCTAATCAAGATGCATTATACTAATAAACTCGTTGAATTGAAACTTCTTTGCACAACAACTTTATGATAAATACAAATGAATGAAAACAAAGACAAGAATTAAATTTGTACTCCATTTCTTGTAGCACAAGTATCATATAGTAAGCTATAATTTGGACAAAATGTAAAATTAATAAGCGACATGGCAAAATAGTAAACTGGAAATATAGATAACATTGCCTTTGGAAATATACATATCTTATAATATACACTTCAAAAATATCAATATTCTGATTACTTCGATTTTCTTTTGAAAATAAAGTGATCTGTAAACTTTGACACACTCTTATAATGTCTAATGATACATAATTTAGCTAGATTTCCTAAGAAAACCATTGTTATTTATCTTATATTATAAAATATAAGGAACTGTTATGACACCACTAAATTGATACTGAAGTTTCACTCAAATCGCTCCACAGGAGACTGTTACAGATAAGCTGCTACAAGTTCCCAAATCCAAAATATAAGTAAAATTACTTAGAAGGAAATGACAGGAGGACAATTATTATCTTTCACAATCAATATCAGCCTTGGACATCCTGAAAGAGACAAATGTGTTTGTTTCATCAGGCCTCTACTGCCAAACAACAACTGTTGGAAAGACCCATCATGGCAAACTACTACTCACAGTCAGAGCACTATATAGTCAGATCCTCCAAGACGACTATCTCCATGGAAGACTATCTCTAACCTGAATGATCTTCTTTTCATCAAAGAAACAGTGCCTTTAGTAATTTATGTTTTTTTGAATTTATATAATGAATGAACATTTTTTCACAAAAATGAAGTTTGAAATACCTTTGAGCTATTTTCTCATGCTTAAAACTAGCAATACAATAAAAAATAGTAGGCACAATTTGGAATATTCTGTATCTATGGAAAAAAATCTGTAGAAAATAGATTCTGGAAAGAACCAAAGAAATCCAGAGATGTATCTATTTTCCACACAATTGTTCAAATGGAAGGAAGGCCAACATAGTTTCTTTAAAGTAAGAAATAGTGTAAGGTCTGTACAACCACACTTAACATATATTATATTTGTTGTTAACTTGCTGATTGTACTCTAGGTAGACTTTGTAGACTTGGTTATTTTTGACAGACAAAAATCTACTTGAGTGAGACATAGGAACCTTAAGCAAGACTTCCAGATAAACCACATAGCGTGTTAGAAGAGAAAACCATAGTCATAAAATGAAACTTAGTTTTTGTTGGTTACAGCACATGAACTCCAAGCCTGAGTACTGGCACTCAGTTCTTTGGATCAAGGCTAGCCCCCTACCACTTTGGTTTTTTGTCGGGTAACTAGAGAGAAATCTCATAGACTTTCTTCCCAGGCTAGCTTAGAATCTCCACTCTCAGATCTCAGTCTCCTAAATGGCTAGGATTGTAGGTATGAGCCACCAGTATCCACCACCCCCAAACTGAAACTTTTGAGATTCTAGTAAGTTCAATTTTCAGTGGAAACCTCAAAAAGTATGGTCAGGAAAGACCTCCTAGAATGGTTCTTGCTACTAAAGAATTGAAGCTACAGAATGAGCAACCAGGAAGTTGTCTGTTAGTAAAGATGCAAGTATAGAAGGGTGCCATTAATTTCAGTTATTTTTTTTCAATATGGTTGATGTTCAGTACAATATGAGCTTGTTGTCACAATTCATCTACCTCTTGGCATGAGCTGAGCCTGGGCATATTCTACCTCAAATGCAAGAGATGCAAAAGAATAGCCTTCAGTATTCCTGCCTAGGATCATGACAAGTAGTTGAGTGCCTGAAAGACGCAATGCATTCCTGGCATGAGAAGATGTGGGAGACACAGCCTAGGGATCAAACTCATGGTCACAGAATTTAACCCCTTCTCCTTCGAGGAAACTGACCTCCCACAAAGTGGCAGTGACATAATTCATGTGGTGCATTTTCTGATATGAAGGAGGCATCATGTCTGACTAAACAACTCACTTGTAGTAAAAGAAAAGGAAAGTCTTTTGTGTCCCCATTAAGCCCAGTCTCAGTTAATCTTCATCTAATACTTTGTGCAGATTCCAATCCTACCAGAAAGTCCCAGATATGGAGGAAAGTATGATCTCCTGGCTTCTAACTGGTCCTGCGGGAACTGAGACCACTTTCTGTTTTGAATCTGTTCCTCCTGCCAAGGCAGTGGCTGGTGGTGAAAAAGCTCATTCTCTAAATTGTGCCTAGTCCCAAATCTTTTCAAAGAAAGTCAAGAAATGACATATTCTGCCTGATGGAGTGAGTTTTCCATGTACAAAGAGGTCAATTAATACCTTATTCTGAGGCCCAGGTGGAGGTTCTTCACCAGATGCCCTAAGCTGTAGTGGGAGATAGCTCAGACTCCGGGCCATCCTCACGTTTCTCCAGCTCTTTCTCATGAACCAAAAGGTCACAGGAGTTGAGTTGAGAAACAAGGAGAAATGAGAGTAGCGGAAGAAACATCAGCAGGAGTGAAAAAGAGCTCAGAAAATCTCCTAGGACCACTCATATCACTTGGGAGTCACATCATAAAATTAGGCAATAAAAGTAATGAATTACTACTTAAATTAGTAACTTAATTGCTCTTACTACATGTGTTCTGTCAAAAGGTAGCTATCCTAGCTATATATTGAAGAGGAAAAGAGAGCACAATCTTTCCTCAAAAAGTTCTACTGAGTATCTTCATTCACCACCCAGGTTTTTCTTAGTCTCTAATTCTCTGTTACTTTCCTTTGCTGGTTCTAGCAATGACATTTGAAAGTGTTAATATCTAGAGAATTAATTACATTTAATTTTAATACATTTCTTATCAAATAAAACAAATTTTCGTGAAAATCTGTCTATAGTACATTTTCCTCCAAGGCATATTAATTAGATGATATTAAGTATTATTTATATAGTTTCATTTTTAAAACTTGAACAAAATGTTTTGTTAAATTAGCACTAATTAGTTGCACATTTTCCATCTCTGTATATGTGTAAAATATATCTTAACAACACCTTATATGTTTTCTTCATCTTTCCTCCTTTCCCAAACAGATTCATTGTGCATCTTCACAGAATCACATAAACTATTTGCCCATATTCTCTCTCCTTCACATTTGTAATCCTCCGTACATATACTTTATTATTACATATACTCAAGAGAGATCCTGTTCTATATCCTCATAAATATTTTAAGTGTATTTTATGTTTTGGAATGAATTTCATCAGTGTACACCAAATATTCATATACTTCAGTCGAGTTGACCATGCAGCATGAAGATGAATGTGTTTTTCTAACTTTCATCCATCTTTCATCATTCAACAATGTTTGATGAATCTCATTTTATACCTCTTTATTCAACTTTTCATTTTCTTTTTTCTTTTTTGGGTCCGGTCGTGGGGCCTGAACTCTGGGCCTGGGCTCTGTCCCTCAGCTCTTCAGCTCAAGACTAGCGCTCTACCACTTGAGCCACAGCGCCATTTCTGGCTTTTTATCTTTTTGCTTATGTGGTGCTGGGGAATCGAACCCAGGGCCTCATGCATGCAAGGCAAGCGCTGTACCACTGAGCCAGCTTCCCAGCCCTTTATTCAACTTTTCAAGATAATTTGTTATTAAGCTTCTAGCATTGTCGTTCCACCCAATTGTTGCCTTCTTAAAATTGCTTCAATTTATAAACTATATATGATTGTCCTGTATGTGTTCTCTGATATATTTAAATTTCAGTCTACCATTCACATATTATAGGATATCTTTAACCTGTTGTAACTGCTATGGAAATCATTATGGAGGTTCCTCACAAAAGCAAAAACACAATTCCATAAAACCCAGTGAAATTAGGATTATGTATACCCAACAATATTTTGAAATGAAATAGTAGAAGCATTCGCTTTTCTTATATCCCAGTATATGTTTATATCTATGGATATGAGATTTTCCTTATTCCTTCTTTCTGGGCCACCTAGGTTGA
Organism: Dipodomys merriami; assembly: GCF_024711535.1. Classification (NCBI taxonomy): domain Eukaryota; kingdom Metazoa; phylum Chordata; class Mammalia; order Rodentia; family Heteromyidae; genus Dipodomys; species Dipodomys merriami. The sequence continues at coordinate 310,209 of NW_027206192.1, read as the reverse complement.
CTGCAGAACTTGATTGCTATGAATACTCCTGCCATGAACATGGATATTCATGTTGAATCATATTCCTTCAATATGTATCTAAGTTGCTGTAAAAGTCATTAAAATATATGTCTTTTTGGTATTGTGTAAACTTCCATTCTGAGCTTCATATGGGTTGCATTAGTTTATAATGAAACACAACTAAATATAGTTCCTGTTTTATTTCAACCTCTCCAGCATTTGTTTTTATTTGTTTGGGTTGTGATAAGTATTCTGATGTGTAAGATGGAATCTCAGTGACTTTTTGATATATAATTCCTTTGTGGATAAGAATTTCAAACATTTCATTTATTTATTAAACATTTATATTTGTAATTCATTCCTAATCAGTGTCTTTCTTTTTTGTTATTTGATCCATTTTTAAGTTTTAGAATTTGTGATTTTTCCCATTCCAACTAATCACCTTAGAAAAAAAATTATATCACTACAGAGGTGCACAATTTACTAAAATCAACCGATTGTGCATTTATAAGTGTTGTTTTTAACAACCAGGCAATTATTTCAATAAAGATGCCCAACTTCTTTCACTAGAAAGATAGATTGAAAGGATATTATCTCCTATAAGCTCTAAGCTAATCTAAGAATTACCAGTCACAGCCGAGGCCCCAAGACTTGGGCTAAGTAAAATGCACTAACACAGGAAAACAGCATTTAAAATGATCAAAGGGATTCATAATATTTTTTAAAAGGCACCACTTTCAACAAGCAAACGGTGAAGTTCACAAGCAGACCATAGGAATCTGAACATCAATAAGATCAAAGGATAAAAGTATACAGAAGGAGAACTTTAGAACGTTGACTCAGAACTGGTGGGGTGGAGGGACCACTAGATACCAAAACTCAATGCTGAAGGGAAGAAGTGTTTTATCCCAAACCTCAGGTGTGTCTGACTCTCTCACACCACACAGACACACAGACACACAGACACACACAGACACACACACACACAAACACACAGCTCGTGTACACAGAGAACCCTGGGGCAGTTGTATCTGGGACAATGAAGCTTGTATATTCTTCCTTTTAAATAATCAAATGTGATGTTGTGGTTGGCTTCAGAGCCGCACCACACCTGAGCAGGAGGGAAAGGATGCCTTAGACTGCAAGATGGCATTGTGTAACCCTGGCTTCCTGTGTAAGAATGCAGTTTATGGTCCCCTAGGTAGGGTTGGCCAAACTGAACTGGGGGTACACTTTGCCTGGAGGATGGAACCCCTAAGCCCTGCATGTATGGTGAACCAGGCATGGAAAACCCTGTGAGCATGTCTGGGATGGTGTCTCAGAAATGGGGAGAAGTTGATACCTGTAGTTGGACATGGCAGGAGGCAGGAGGAAGGCAGAAATCCTGAAGAGAGGAGAGGGGCAGGAGTGAATGCACCTTTCCGTGGAGAAGGGTAGGCCACACTAATGAAGTTCCCAGCCCACACGAGGCAGCCACCGCCCAGGTCCACAGATGACCAACACGATCGTGTCCACAAAACCTGGTCCAGATCCATACCTAGAACCTCCCCACCTGCCCTGGACTCAGTGCAGCAGGAACAGTGAACTCCTGATATGCCTCCTACACCCGGCCATTGCAGCTCAACGATTATAGTCACAATTCTTTCCCTGGTATCCCTGTATCTGCTACTCTGTTCTACTACCCATAACTCATAGTGCCATGGGTCCAGCCACCTGATCCCTGACAACCCTGACATTGATCCCCTATTCCCAAAAAAAACAAGGCAGATTCCATACCTTAGCTATGGTAAATAATGCTGCAATAAACATAGTCGTGCTGGTAGTTTAGTGTGGCCTTGTTTGTAAACATTTGGGTAAATGCCCAAAAGTGGGATTGCTGGGTCATAGGGGAACTCTATGTGGAGTCTTTTGAGGAACCTCCATACTACTTTCCAAAGTGTTTGAACAAGTTTATGCTCCCACCAACAATGCAGTAAGGTTCCCTTCTCTCCACATCCCTTCCAGCATCTGTTGTTTTATTAGAGTTCTTGATTTTTGCCATTCTAACTGGGGTGAGGTTGTATCTCAATGTTGTTTTGATTTGCATTTCTTTTTTGGCTAGGGAGGTTGAGCATTTCTTCATGTGTCTAGTGGCCATCCTTCTTTCTTCTTCAGAGAAGTTTCTCTTCAATTCATTTGCCCAATTATTTATTGGGCCGTTGTTTCTTTGAGGATTTGTTGTTGGGGGATTTAATTTTTTGAGTTGCAAGTATAATTTAGATATGAGACCCTTGTCCACTGTATGGCTAGTGAATATCTTCTCCCAATCCGTAGGCTTTCTATTGATCTTGCTAGCTATGTCCTTTGCCATGCAATCCCTTTTGTCCAACCCTTCTTTGATTTGTTGTGTTTCGGGGTCTCTATTAAGAAAATTTCGGCCTGTGCCAAGGAGAACTAGGGTTTCTCCTATTCCATCCTGTAATGTTTTCAGATTGTCTGCTTTGACTCCGAGGTCTTTGATCAATTGGAGTTGATTCTGGTGCAGGGTGATATATAAGGATCTAGCTTTAGTTTTCTAAAAGTAGTTAACCAATTTTGCCAGCACCATTTACTGAAGAGGCTGTCTTTCTTCCATTCTATTATTTTAGCTCCCTTATCAAAGATCAGATGGCTATATGTCTGTAGGTTCATTTCTGGGTTTCAGTTCTACTCCATTGGTCCTGAGGTCTGCTCTTGTGCCAGTACCAAGCTGTTTTGACTACTATGGCTTTATAGTAGAGTTTGAAATTTGGTATTGATATTCCTCCAGCCGTGTTCTTTCTGTTGATGAGTGTTTTTGCTATTTGGGGTCTTTTCAGTTCCATATGAATTTTTGGATTGCCTCTTCTATTTCCATGAAGAATGAGGTTGGAATTTTGATAGGTATAGCATTGAATTTGTAAATAGCTAAAATATGGAACCAACCCAGATGCCCCTCAGTAGATGAATGGATCAAGAAAACATGGTATATAAATAAAATGGAATTCTATTCCTGCCTCAGAAAGAATGACATTGTCCCATTTGTTAGGAAATGGAAAGACTTGGAAAAAATCATTTGAAGTGAAGTAAGCCAGGCCCCAAAAAACATAGGTCCCATGGTTTCCCTTCTTTGCAATATCTAGTATATATATATGAGTCAACCAGAAAAGGTCAGATAAAGTGATGTTAGGAAAATGAACTCTAAGATATGTATTTAAATGTTTTTTTTTCTTTCATGCATTTGTTTCTACAGCATTTATATGATTATTTCTTTGTTGCTTTGTATGTCCCTCCCCCACAGTATAACCCCTGCTTTCTCTGTATTTCATGCCGGTATAATTTGTAGAGGGGAAGGGAAGAACAAGTCGTTTAAATAAGGATACAGGTGGACCCGTTGCAACAATGAGAAGTACAAGTTGTCATGTCCAAAACGAACTTTACAACTTTGGGGGGGAGGATTAGGTGGGGGGCAGGGGAGGCTGGGAAGGGATGGGAAGGTTAAACAAAGGAGGAGGCTACAATGCTTGATAAGAAATGTACTCACTATCTTGCCCATGTAATTGTAACCCCTCTGTACAGTATTTTCACAATAAAAAAAATGTTAAAAAAAAAACAAAACAAGGGCAGAGTGGGTACAGCCAGTCGAGTTGGGTAACCCTGGCCTCAAGCAGGCACATGGGACAAGTTTTTCCTCAGGTATTTAACATGAGCGACTAACTGGAGGTGGAAAGGGAAGAGGTTATGTCGAGGTGAGTAAAATGTAGGGTCAACAACATATCATTGGTTTCTGGGAAAAGAAGGCCCTAAGATAAAAGTTAATGAGAAGAGAAAATTTCACAAAGAATATGGGGGATGATGCAATAGGTTTAGCTTAGTCTCTTATACTAGTTACCGGAATTATTTTATGACACAGACATGTAATTTTGCTTTTAAAAAATTATATGAAGATACAGGTATGTGGTACTTATATTAATTTATGGAATAGTTGCATATAATTAATGCTATTCAATATTTAATGCTCTATGATAGTTAACTCATCAATCTACCATTGTCAATATGAATTGAGCTATTAACAAATGGAATTTCACTGTCAAATATTAAAAGGAGATTACTGATACTAGCTAGAAGAGTAAAACTGAAGAAATCTACAAGTTTGAAAGGAGGGGGTCAGTGTTATGGGATTCTTCACCATTGAATCTGGGAAGAATAGAATGTGTTTTGTTGAAATACTAGTTTTTTTTAACCTTGTTAGAAATCAGAAAATTATTATTTATTCTTGCTTTGTGGGACCTCTTTAGTGAATGGTTTATAAAAAAAATCAACATGACTTTGAAAATTCACTGATGTGAATTATCAGATTAACATTATATGCAAAGCTGTCCTGTGATGCAGGCAGGCTAGATTCCTTTTCTATTAAATTAATGAAATAAGCTTAGTTTTGAATGGATGGACAATCCATGACATTTGTTCCAAAACAAGAAAAGATACAGGAGAAAATAATAGAGGAAGGAGACCCAAGTCTCCTGAAATTAGCAGAAATATATAGAAATATAATTTAAAAATTCATGTTCCAAAGGAAACCCTGGCAGGAAATTCTGTGAGACTCTTATCTCCAATTAACCACCAGAAAATAGGAAATGTTGCTGTGGCTCAAGTAGTAGAAGGCTGCCCTTGATCTGAGGAGTTCAGGAATGTGTTAACACTCAGGCACAGAGTTCAAGCCCCACAACTGACCAAAAGAATTTTTTTAAAAAAATTAAAGCATCAAACAACCTGAAGATGTTGTCCAGAATAAAGAATGTGGCATTATGCACTTATATGATTTTAGTCACTGGCAACCTAGTTTACCTGGAGAGGATGGTTGATTTGTGTGTGTGTGAAAACCTGCAAAACTACTTTGCACTTTACCAAGGAAGGAGGGATTGGAGGAAGGGGAAAGGTGTTTGACGGACTTTCCTTTGGGTTCAGTGATTGTTTTCTGGAGTCAAATTCAGAGAAATTCCACTGGTAATCCTACTTGCATGGGTAATTAAGGAGCCATTCCCTGGAAGTGGTATTTGTCCTGTCTTTGGCCTGATTCCAAGTGCCAATGGGTAATACAAGTCCCACTTCAGGACCAAGATGCCTTGAAGACAACTTATCACCCAGGCAAGTGGATGGACCTAACCACAGCCAGAAAAGACATGTTAAGGGCAGCACGTGATATCTAAACCACACAGAGATTTTTCTGTCATTCTCATTTTGCATTACCACTTTGATTCTACAAAATAATTTATGGATTTTAACACCTCCTCCCTGCTTTGGATTAAGCTCACAAAAAACCTGCCTCTAGCTCCCAGGACACTTAACTCTTAGGTTTGACCAATCGTTTCCATGAGAGAGAATGACTTAATTGTATTTTGAACACATAAACATGCATATAAAACTAGCACATTTTGATCTTAGGAGAAAACAGCCTTGTTCCCCTCTCAAATTTATTGAGTGATAAGCAGTTTTAGAGGGGAATCTGTTTTCCTTTTTAGATAAAAGTCTTGTAGGAAAATATGTTCATAATCTGGCTGCTCCTCCCCACACTTCAATATCTAAAATACAGATTTCATAAGAATTTACAAGAAAGAATACAAAAATCAAACACTGGGAATGCTCAGATACAGAATATTTACAAAACCCAGAATATGACTTTGTTGTCTGAGGGAAGGGCTCTCTTTTTATAAATTAACCAACCCAAAGGAGCAGCCATTAGTACCTGACATGAGTGTCAATGGTTGCTATTCCATGGACAAGGAATGGGGCAGCCTGAGCCGGAAGGAGGGTGCAGGGAAGAAAGCTTCCACACTGACCTGAGTACAAAAGTTGGAGTTACCACCTCTGGGCCTGTCTTTCTTCTTACAGCACAACAGCGTCGTCCCTTGCTCCAATAAAGCTAACTATGTACTAGCAGATCTGGAGAATGGCTTTGGTTCATTCGGCCCCATTATGCAAAGCATGTGTGTGGTCATTCAGGCTTTGGCCTGCAGGTGGGTGCTAGAGTGCTTCAGTGGCATAGTTCCATGCACGCCCATGCCCAGGTACAGCTTCCAGCGACTGCAGACTGCTGGCTCTGTGCTGTGGCACCCACCGGGCACCACCCTAGCCCACCAGCATGTCTTCTTCTACCACAGTCCCCTGGCATTGCAGAAGGTGGGCACGCTGCATTTAGGCTTCTACTTCACCAGAGGCCCCAGCATGCCCAGTGGGCTCAGTGTGCCATATCAAGAGGCTGCCATCTGAATTACTAATTTTATGGAGCAGTTGTAAACAAAGTGATACACATTAGTGTATGCACAACGTTATATCCTGAGTCTGTAGTTTCCAAAGGACATTGAACTCCATACTAGCAAGAATGAGTTTTTTTGTTTGTATTTATAAGGCCATAATGGCAAACTGAAATAAAAGTACAATAAAATTGTTATCCAAAAACACAGTATTAAATCTTAGAATTTGAAAAATAGTTGCATTAAAGTAGTGCAAATGAAGTTATACTAGAATGATAAAATAAGTACAAATGATATTACTTTAGTTACATTCAAAAATAAAACAAATAAGGAATTACAGAAAGAATACCTACTCTATACAAAATATTACAATGGTTTTAAAGGTTGAAATAATATAGTTTATATATATTGTTGTAATAAAACATAGTCTTTCTATGTTCTGGTTCTGTTTATATCACTGAAGGAAAATATTAGAAAGCAGAAATTATATGTGGCACCTGTTGCTTCCAGTCCCAAGAAGGGGAGTGTCACTTCTAAATGTGGGTCCTGGGAAGGCCCCCATACCCAGCCCATGTAGACCCATTAGAGTTCCGTGTGGTGACCCTGCAGGGACTCCAGGGTACCACAAGGTAGTTGGATTGTATCTCTAAAGCCTTCACCTTTGTTCTACTTTGAGATTTATAGAATAAGGGGGTAGTGGGGCTTAGACAAAGAGTCGTGAATTCCAAGGGAATATCTAAAAGACCAGTCCACATATGGACATTTCCAATAAGGTAACTTTCTACCTGAATATAGGAAAACAATACAGTGAAGCATAGAAAGTGGGCTCTAGAACTAAGTAAAACTTACTAACCAGACATGACTGAGGCAAGCAAATTTAACCTAACACACAAATATGCAAAATATTCACTGTTTATACAAATACACTTCAAAACAACGTGCAGTAGAAGATGAATACCTTGTATTAATACTTACTAAACTAGGTCACATTGGCTCACAACTACAGTACTGTATAGGAAAATTGAACCCTTGTGAATAACAAGTCTACAAGATTCAATTTCCCAAATAACCAGCAAAAGCTAGGCTGGACCGACACTGGTGATTCATACCTGTAATCCTACTTACTCAGGAGGCTGAGATCTGAGGATCCTGGTTCAAAGCCAGCCCAGTCAGGAAAGTCTGTTAGACTCACCTCCAAATAACCACTAGAAAACTGGAAGTGGCGCTGTGGCTCAAGTTGTAGAGCGCTCGCCTTGACTTGAAGAGCTCGGGGACAGCAGCCAGGCCCAGAGGTCAAGCCCCATAACCAACAAAAAAAAAGCTAGGTTGGAGGCATTACTTAAGTGATAGAGTGACAAGCAAGCAAGCTGAGTCCTTGAGTTCAAACACTGGTACAAGCTAGCAAGGAAGCAAACATATTCTCAGCATTTTCTTTTCATGAAGGGAAGGAATGGGGTGGTTGTTCCATCAATTCTATCTAGGGAAATCATCAATGATCCTTCTGGAAATCCTCAAGCTGACAGAATCAATATCTTCTCTATTTAAGAGAAGTTCTGTTTGTGGGGGGTGGTTTGTGTGTGTGTGTGTGTGTGTGTGTGTGTGTGTGTGTGTGTGTGTGTGTGTGTGTGTGTGTGTGTGTGTGTGTCCATTTGGCGGCTTGAATTCAGGGGCTGGGCGCTGTCCCTGAGCATTTTTGCTCAAAGCTAGTGCTCTACCAATTTGAATCACATTGCCACTTTCAGTTCTGTTGGTTACTTGAAGATAAGCATCTCATGGACTTTTCCTGCCTGGGCTGGCTTTGAACCTCAATCCTCAGATCTCAGCCTCCTGAGGAGCTAGGATTATAGGCCTGAGAAACCTGTGCCCAGGTAAGGGAAGTCCTTAACAGGATGGACATCTGAATGCCAATTAAACATTCCTACCATTCTCTGTTAGACACAAATTCTGGCTGTGTACTTACTAATAAGTTGTGGAACCCCTGTGCTTCCATGTGTGAAAGTTAACAGTTAACTGCTCAGAGCAGTCCAGAGTTCAGTGAATTAATACACAGAAGTTCTATAAAGAGCAGATGTTGGCACAGAGTAATACTTAAGAAATCTAATTTTTATAACAAAATACAAGTTGTTACAGTTATCCTAACATATTAGAACATATGGGACAAGGAACATTTCAAATTCCTGTAAGGAAGCAACATGTAAAAAGAAGAGCAACTGTGATTGTCAGTAAAAAGAAAACATTATTCATCTAGCAGCAATTCTAAATCACTTTTAGGCAAGGCTGAGATCTGCCAGTGTCACTGTCATTTGATATAGTTTTTCCAGCTTTCAAAAGCTTGACAAGGGAGTACAGAAACAAGGATATCTCACCATGGTTGGCCAACCTGGCTGATCTATAGGGCAGCACCTGCCGTTGAATTAGATGCTTAGTAACAGGTACAGTCCGTGGAGATTTGTTGCCTAGCCCTCATGCAGATTGCCATCTCTCAAAGAGATCACATAATCATTAGACTTTTATGAATGCTACAGTATCTCCATAAATATGAAGGTTAGGATGATGCTATAATTCATTCTGTTACTCACCCTTATAACACCCAACTATATATAAATGTTCATTGGTTCAGAAAGTATATTATGTTTTACCAGAGGTATCCAGTTAGCATAATCTTATTCATATACATTTACATCTCTTTATTTAGGCAACTCACTGCTTAATTTATTATAGTAACTATTAGTCCTATTTTTCCAACATATTTTGTAGTTTTTGTTAAGATAAATAGAAAAAGGGATAGGAACAGGTTGGACTCTATATCTTTTTTAAAAAAAATATTTACAATATTTAATATACAAAAGTAATAAGAATTAAAGATTAATTTACCAGTTGTTTTCCTTACTGTGGTGTCTTTGTCTTTAATGGTTTCCTTTGAACGATTTAAATCTATTGTGTTATCCTATTTATTTTGGTCTGATACTTAAAATTGTTGTTTCTTCTTTCCTTATATATAATTCGATGACAGTGAGCTCAGTTTTTCTCAGTTTTTCATGTGTTTTTAGCTTTTAAAATTTTTCAGAAGTTTAATTTAGAAGTAAAACAGAAAGATACTTGATTGAAGTCAGTACTATATTTTTATGTGAATGCACACAATCTTTAATCATTCTCAGAAAGAAAGTCATCAATGAAAACATTATGTATTATGCAAAGCTATGAAATGCTTGAGTGTCAAATTTCTGTACAAACTGGGGAGATGGTTAAGATATTGTGAAAACTGACATGTGCCATGCAATCAATTGATTTCAACCTCCTTTCACTCCAATCAGTGCCAAATCAAAACATCTTTCCTCTCCCACATCATTTAAATATTTCATATTTCTGATTTTATATCAAAACATACAAGTAAAAGAAATGAAATGAGAACATCATGTGTAATAAATAAAATGATATCTGATAATCATTTAAGTAATATAACCACCTTCCAACCTGAAAACAAAATTGTTTCTTATAGTGAAATGTATAAACCAAAATATTTTGGCCAGACAAAATTGATTGAGGTTTATGTTTGTTTTTTTGTAGCACTCAGGGACTTTTACATGTTAGACAAGCTGTCTACCAAAATGCCATATCACCAGCCCACAAGGAATAACCCTTGCTTTCATTGTATTTGATGTGTTGGTATAATTTGTGGAGGGAAAGGGCAAAAACAAACCGTTTAAATTGGGATACAGGTGGACCCATTGCAACAATGAGATGTACAAGTCATTATGTTGAAAAATGAACTTTCAACTTTGGCCGGGCATGGGGCGGGGGATGGGGGGGAAGAGAAGATGGGAAGGGCTAGGAAGGGGAAACAAAGGATGAGGCAACAATGCTTGATAAGAAATGTATTCATTACCTTGCCCATGTAATTGTATACCCTCTGTACAGTATTTTCACAATAAAAAAGAAAGGAAAAAAAGAATGTAGCAACTCTTAAAAGCTGATATAAACTTATAAGAGTTCTTACAGCCTGACCCAATCAAAATTCTTTGTTGGCTGGTGGTATGGCATGGTGGTGGACCCTCCTTCTTGACAGGCTAGGACTACTTACTGAGAATCAGCAAGGTGCAACCAACCTTCCTGTAGGAATGGATGCTGCAAGGAGATGGGGTTGGAGGTGGTCTTTTGTGGGGTCTGAGTCAGGGGGTAGAGGTTATCAAAAAGGTTATCAAAAGGCTATTAGAGCTAAGAGAGGTAGGGACTTTCAATCAGCTCACAGTGGAATGTTGAAGGCCAGGCTTGTGTCAGACTGCCCTGACTGCACATCAATTCCACACATACCTGGGCTTTGCCTGGTGTCCATATGCACCTGGGACAGTACGGTGGAGGTCAATCCTTCATATTCCATCTTTAGATACATAAGAAGATTGGGACAGGATGGGAGAGGTAAGTCCTTCATATAGGGTCTTTGTATAGATAAAAGGATTGGGCTGGAAGAAGAGATCAGGAAAGAGTTGTTAGGCTCTTCTTTGGAGATTCTTCATCTGGTCCAATTGGGGATGCAAACTCTCCTATTTGGAAATTATGTTCCATTTGGGATTTTTTAGTAGAGGTCTCATCCTTGTCCTGAACTTCTCTTTGCTTTTTTTTTGGCAGTCATGGGCCTTTAACTCTGGGCCTAGGTGCTGCCCCTCAGCCCTTCAGCTCAAGGCTACTGCTCTACCACTTGAGCCACAATGCCACTTCCGGTTTTCTGGTAGTTAATTGGGGATAAGAGTCTCATGGACTTTCCTGCCTGAGCTGGCTTTGAATTGTGATCCTCAGATTTGACCCTCCTGAGTAACTGGGATGACAGAAGTGAGCCACCTGTGCCTGGCTTTGGTCTTGTACTTCAGATGAGGTCAGGGATGAAGTACTCCTGGAAACTAGGAAAGACCCAGAGGTGGGAGGGGTGAGAAGGGTGGGAGGTGAGCGATCATGGGAGCAATATGGGGCTATGAGAACAAAGCAGGTTCCCATCAACTTTGAATAACAAATTAATACTTTTGGTAATCACCAATCATTGTGGCCTTTTACTCTTATAGTTAGTCACAGTGATAATATGGATATTTCTATATCTATATAATTATAGAAATATCTATTCACAGTGATATTTCTATAGTGCTAACCAGATGCTAGACATTATGTGTACATTCTCTCCCTTACATATAGACACATTCCTTATAACAACCCTGTAGCATAAGTACCATATTGTTACCATTTGACAGATGAAGAAAACAGAACTACTGAAGAAATTTTAAATAACTTGTCCAGTCTGGTGAGTGGTGGAGCTAGAATTTGTACTCGGCACTCTGGGTCCGAGTCTATACTCTTTAGACACACTTCCCTGGGCAGGAGAAGAATGAGTAAATTTTCTAATGGTTGGACGGTGAAGATGAGTGGAAGAAGTATAGAGAATAGGTTATCAATACTTGTGAAAGCATGTCAGATGGGAGGACAGTAGTAGAGTACAGGTATGTCTGAGATTAAAAATAAGAGACATGAGTTGAACCCAGGGAAGGCACATGAGGAACCGGGGGTCCTATGGAGGTCAGACCATGGAGGATTATGCAGGTCAGGTCAGAAACTAAAAAAGAACTGGAAATCATTGGAGGAGGTATGCAGTTAGGGAGAGGGCACAGCAGTCTGAATGCCACTTTGGCATACAAGGTGAAAATGCAGGGTCCATGTGACAGTCAGATGACTGTGCTGTTGGGGGAAGTGTACAAAACACACAGGGCAGAGGAAAGGATTGAATTTGGGAGAGGGAGTCACAAAGGGAGTCCAATAGGTTATTCCTAGGCTTCTAGTTTGTGGATACAACTGAGGAGGCTCAGAGGCTTGTAATGAAAGTAATTTGCTAAATCCTGGAAATGTGGAGTACAGGGAATATATGGGATTAGGGGAAGTGTCCAGAAGTATACTGAAGGAAGGGCTCAGAGATAAGTTCTGGAGATATACCTGACAGTTTAAGGTACAGGATAGATAAGATCCCACAAATGGGCTCTAGAAGAAGAGACACTGAAAGAAATGGCATTTTTAAAGAACTGCAAGACAAGGATGAGCCTGCAAAGGAGATGCTGAGAGGCAGAAGGAAAACCAGTACAGTGATGTCAGAAGCCAGTGAGAGGACATGTTTAAGAAATCAATAAAGTCCAATGCTTCTGAGAACCAAGAAGACTCAGGTTGAAACATCCATTATATCAGGAAATATGGTGAGAACTTACAGAAGGACAAAGAGGGCAAGAGTGAAGTGAGGAATGAGGATGGGGTATGGAAATGAAGAAAGAATGCACACAACTCAGAAAGAGGGAAGCATGAGAGAATGAAGAGTCAAGAGAAGGCTCAGCAGATTTCTGAATGCCAAGCACCATTGGCTCACACCCGTAATCCTAGCTATTTAGGAGGCTGAGATCTGAGAACAACAGTTCGAAGCCAGCCTGGGTACACAAATCCAGACTCTTATCTCCAATTAACCAGTAAAAAACATAACTGGAGGCATGGCTCTAGCAGATGGTGCCAGTCATGAGTAAATAGCCAAGTGAGAACATGAGTCCCTGAGATCAAGTCCCAGCACCAGCATGAAAATGACCGTGTTTAAAATGTTGATTCCAAGACCAGAGCTGGGAGAAAGAAGATGAGTACAGAGGGGGAAAGCTGGAAATATGAAGCTTCTATGAAGTAGAGAGAGAAGACCAAAAGCTCGAAGAGATGTGAGAAGATAGGCCTTTACCAGGAAGGTAGGAAGCTAGGAGGTGAGTGGCTATATACAGGTTTGTACCTTTGACAGGGAAAAAACTGTGAAGTTCCCATCTAATGGCTGCCACCTTGTTTATGACACAAAGCTGCACAGGAAGAATGAATAAGGAAGTGTGGGGCAAAAGGGAAAGGGTAGTGTCAGAATTCTGATTGGGGGTATGACCTAAGTGATGAAGCCTCTGCTTGGCTAGTGCAAGGCACTGAGTTCAAACCTAGTAGTAACAAAAGGAAGAAAAAGCCCTTCAGAACAAACTCAGAAAATGGCAATAAGGTAGAAAAAAATTAACAAAAAATATCACATATAATTTTAAATAACTAATAACTAATCCAGCAAACAAGACTTTGAATTAATTCATATCCTATTTTATTTTAATATAACATCTAAAGGCTGGAAATGACAGCATCATTAAAATTTTAATTTTAATTCACATGACCTCATTTTTTTCCTTTCTGTATTGCCATTAATAATACTTGAACATTACATCTTACAGAGACCCAAAAAAAGAAATATTACTTTTAGTAAACTGTTAAAATCCAATTGCAAAATTGGATGTGTGGCTCAAGTGACAGAGTGTTTGGTCTAGCAAGCCAAGTTCCGTTCCCAACACTGCTGGAAAAAAAGTACATTCACATATATAATCCGGCATTTTTTTCATCCTAGTTCAGAAAAAAAGTTTTCAATGATGGCTTTTTAAAGTTTTAAAGTAACTACAAATTAAACTGTATTAATATAATACATCTCAACTTAAATATTTTTTGTTCTAAGCATGTAGAAACAACGATAAATTTTTAAAAACACAATTAAAAAAGGTATTTTTAAGGAAAGGATCCAAAGGTGCAATGAATGCCTCTGTGCCAGTGAACATATAAAATAATATTTATCAACATGAATTGTAGGAAATGGCAACAAGTTCTTAATATTTTTCCTGTTGTTGATGAAGATAGTGTTTTTCTTTTCTCTTTTTTCTTTTGCTTTTTGGTCTTTGTTGCTTGTTTTTGCCTTTTTTTTCCTTTAATTGTCTTTGTGGGGTAATAGGAAGCAAAGAAATGGAAGAACCAATGGGTAACAAATGCAGCACTGATACTCAGTAGACAATATCAGGAAAATGAACTGTGCAACTATATAATTTGCAGGTAGATATGGGAGAGGGAAATAGAGAGATCAAAGGAAAGGGTGAAATTGCCCCCAAAGAAAAAATGCATTTCATGCTTATGAAATGGTAACCCCTCTGTACATCTCTTTAATAATTAATAACAGTTGCTGGGAAGATGGATCAGTGGTAGAGTGCTTGCCTTGCATGCATGAGGCCCTGGGTTCAATTCCTCAGCACCATATGAGCAGAAAACGTTGGAACTCTTGTTATGGCTAAAATGGTAGAGCACAAGCCTTGAGCTGAAGTGTTGAGGAACAGCACCTAGGCCAAGGGTTCAGGCCCCATGACTGACAAAAAAAATTAATAACAATTTTTAACCTCACAGTTTCTTTTTGCCATGAACTTTGATTAACTTCTCCTGTGGCTTTGCTTTTTCTTTTGTTGTACGGGTTCTAAGACTTGAATTCAGGGTGTCTCCCTCCCTCTCCCCTCTCTCAGCTTTTTCTCTCAAGGCTGGCACTCTATCACTAGAGGTACACCTTCACTTCCAGCTTTTTTTTTTTTTTACTGTTTAACTAGAGATTCGAATATCTATCTCAATTTCATCTACCTGAGCTGGTTTCAAACTTTTAATTCTCAGATCTCAACCTCCTGAGTAGCTAGGAGTATAGATGTGAGCAACAAGTCTCTGCCATTTAAAAAGATTATCATAAATTAGTTATACAAAGAGAGATTTTGTTGTGACATTTCCACACAATGTTATCCTTCTCCCTCTTCTCAAAACAATTTCAACAGGTTTCAGTTTTATTTTAACAAAAATCTACTTTAACCATATTCATTCTCTTTCCCCTTAGTTAGCCAACCCTCTTCCTAGTTCTCCGCCCAAGCCCCTCTCTCTCCCCCAACTTACTATTCATTAAAAGTTCTCATGTTATTTTCATATATAGTTATAATGAATCTCAAAATTATTCACTCTCTTTTGTCCTTCCCATTCTCCTCTTAAACTCTCCTGTAGATTCAATTTGTAAATCTTCCCATATACACAAAAGTACAATCATGTCTATGAGTATGTATGCTTTTTAGGCCTAGCTTCTACATAGGAGAAAAAGCACGTATCTTGTTTTGTTTTTTAATTTTTATTTTTTGGCTTGGTTCATTAAGATGTCTTCTATTACATACAATTTTCTGAGAGCGATATGATTTCATTTTCCTTCATGGCTGTGTAACATTCCATGGTACATCTATACTACTTCTTCTTTATCACTTCAAGAAGATTCCAGGTGTCTGATTCCATCATTTGACTATTGTGCACAGTGCTGTTATAAACATGTTATGCTGACGTATTTCTGGTATATTGATTTATTCTACTGACATATGCCTCATATTGGTATAGTGGAGTCTCTGTAAGGGTCTATTTTTAGACTGATATCCATAGTAGTTGCAATAGTTTACATTCCCACCAAAAGTGTAAACATTCGTTTTCTAATTCATCTTGCCACATTTTCTTGGTGGTTGTCATTCTAACTGAAGTAGATTTAATCTTATTGCAGTTTTAATTTGCATATTCTTTATTATAGCTTAGGCTGTTGAACATTTCCTCATGACTTTATTTAGCCATCTCTTTCTTCTTCTGAAAACTATGGAAATATATTATTTCTGGTTTTTTTGCTGTCTAATTTGAGTCCTTTATATAGGATGGATATCAATCCTTTATTTGTTAAATAGCTGGCAAAGATTTTTCTTCATTCTTTGGGTTGTCCTTTGATTCTGGTCACTTCTTTTGCTGTGAAAAAACTCTAATTTGATACTGTCCCATTTAACCATGTTTGTTTCCATTCTCTGGTGTCCGATTCAGAAAATAATTGCCTGAGTCTTTAAATTTTAGAAGTTATCTTATATTTGTCTGTAGTAGACTTAAAACTTCTCATTTTGATTTCTTTGTTGCTCTTATTTTTTTTTTTAAGAAAGTTACAAAAGGGGTTTGGGAAGGTGCCTCAATGGTAGAGCCCTTGTCTTGCATGCATGAGGCCCTGGGTTTGATTCCTCCGCACTACATAAGCAGAAAAAGATGGAAGTGGCAGTGTGGCTCAAGTGGCAGAATGTTAGCCTTGAGATAAAGAGCCGAGGGACAGTGCCTAGGCCCAGAGTTCAGGCCCACAACTGGACCCCCCCCAAAGAAAAGGAAATGACAAAAGGTCCGTTTTCATTATCCTAAAGTAGATGACCCATTTCCCAACACCATTTGTTGGAGAGGCTTTTCTCAAGTGTGTGTCTTTTGGCTCATTTGTAAAATTTCAGTTGGCTACAGATATGTGCTCTTATTAAAAAACAGTTACTTTATGAACATGATACTTTTCTTTTTCTTATTTTGCTGGTCTCAGGGCCTGAACTCAGAGTTTAACTACAGCCTCCTGAGTAGTTAGGGTTACAGGCATGTGTCATTGGTACCTGGCTTTAAACAAGATCTTTTTTTTTTAATTCATCTTATAAATATGTTAGAAACAATAGCAAGAAAGAAAAACCATTTGAGGTTTATTTCACCTAACATCAACTTATCTGACCATTTCTGCTTGTCTAAGACATATACTAGTTATTACAAATAAGGGAAACCATGTACTTGATGTGTGGAAGGACAGATGCCTGATAGAGCCCTCTTCATAAATGCTCACATCTACCCTTCAGCCAGACCCCAGTGGGGCACTTGATTTTTAAGCACCCAGTAGTTCCAAAGTCTAGCAGAATGGCAATACTAAGTTATTTCAACCTTTTATTTGTCCTCATGCCATGAAACAAACCAAGACTGAAACACAAAAAGAGTCATCAATGGCTTGTTCCTGCAATCCTAACTACTAAGGAGGCTGAGATTGAGGGCTGTGATTCAAAGCCAGCCCAAAAAGGAAAGTCCATGAGACTCTTATCTCTAACTACCAAAAAAGCTAGACGTGGAACCGTGGCTTGCTTCCAACAGTAGAGTACTAACCTTAATCACAAAAGCCTAGGGAATAGAGCCCATGCTGAGAGCCCAAGCTCCAGGACTGGCACACACTCACACAACTAAACCATTGAGGCTTACAGTTTGTACTGTTTGACAATTAATGACTAAAAATTTATGGCAAAAGAGAAAAAGGGAAATACAAACACCTGAGACTATAAAAATCATCATTTGTTAAATTGAGAAGTGAACTGATTTTTACAGAGAGGAAAAATCACAGATATACCCTTTGTGTTGACCCAAATTATTTTATGAATAAATATAAAACTCATGTTGTACTCCCAGCTTATTAAGCCATGTGATAAAATCTACAAAGCTACTTTCAAGAGGAGCAACAATTTGTTTTGCAAATAATGTTCTGCTGAAAGCAAACTGACAATGTTGAGTTAATTTAAAAAACAACAACTCTAGACACTGTGTCTATACTTTGACTTCAGTTATCCTAGAGAAAAGCATGCCTATTTGTGTGACTTTGCTCCAAAATTGCTGTTGAACATTTCAAGGCTTTTAGGACCCAGCTCAATTGTACTCAGGCTTCACACTGAATGCAAATCCCTAACAGTGATCAGAGTTTCACCAAATGTTACCTAATAACATACAATTACCTGCTCTCAACAATATAAACTCTAAGGCAGTATTATTGAAAACTAATGTGTGGCTGTCTATTATGCTTTTATCAAAATACTATGCTTTTTAAATGATGTCAATTACACTGGTGCCAGACCTAGGAAAATCCAAACTGTCATAACTACTCAGACATGTGAGTCTGTCCTTCATTCCAGGCACTCCTGCCAGTGTTTTTTGGCATGAGCAAGGGATGCACTGCACATCTCTTTGTCTTCATTTCCTCAAGGATCCAAAGTTCACATGACAGCACTGACTGCTCACCAGTTGATTAAAAACAACATGAGGGGCTGGGGACTTAGCTCAGTGGAAGATAATTTGTCTGGCAAGTGCAAGGATTTAAGTTCAGACTTTAGCTCTGAAAACTACAGAAACAATTAACAACAATCACAACCAAAACCAGAAAAAGTGAGTCTTACCTGGTGCTGGTGGCTTTTGCTGGTAATCCTAGCTACTTAGGAGGCTGAGATCTGAGGATTGTGGTTCAAAGCCAGGCTGGGCAGGAATATCAGTGAGATTCTTATCTCCAAAAAACCAGAAGTAAAGACAAGGCCCAAGTAGTAGAGTGCTAGCCTTCAGCACAAAAGCTCAGGGTCAACACCCAGGCTCTAGGTTCAAGCCCCAGATCCTGCACACACTAAAATGTCTTACTCTAAGACTTATTTATTAACTATCACCACCTAAATTCCTGTCACACACAAACCCATAATGAATGCTATGGGACACGTCTTTCTAAAACCACTCCTGGAAGCCCCACAAGGGGCACAGCCACTTCTTCATACATATATAGAGATATTATGTGTATCTGTGTATATATGTATACATACATACATACATACAATTGAAGTAAAAAAAAAAAAAGGTCATTTAGACTATGGAATTCCAGATTGAGCAACCACTCTAAAAGTTTCTCTTAAGGTCCTATAGAAGAGAATGGTAGTAAATCTAATGTTACATTTGCCATCATTATTTTGTACATTTGTCTTTTAGAACAGATACTCAAGGAAAAGTAGTTCTGCTTGGCATAGTGGCACATGTCTGTAATGCTAGCATTCAGGAGGTGTCAGTAGCAGGCTCACAATTTAGAGGCCAGCCTGCGCCACAGATAACTCTAGGTCACCCTGGAACTCTCTGTATCCGGAATAATACTAACAACAAATAAAAACAATATTACATAAAAAACTTAGACTGTTTAAAAGAAGAAAATAGAAGTACAGATGCATCAAGTTTCAAATTTATGTTAAGGTGTTCTTGCACAGTTCCTTGCTCTACATCATGCCTTACCCACACTATATCCTACCACTTGCTCAGCAGACACTATGAAGGCCAACACCCCTGTAAAACCAAATACATACCTATTCTAACTAGCAGAATTGGCAAAGATCTAAAGTATAATGAAACCATAGAGAAATGTCTAACAGGAGCAAGATACAGGAGAAAATTCTCTTGGAGCTGCAACCCACATCTACAAATGACTATAAAGTAAGATGCAATACCAAGAAGCTAAAAGAACTCTGAAAGGTCTCCAAAAAGTATAAAATATGCGGGAATATAGAAAGCCTATTGAGACATACATAAATATGCTAGGCAATATACTTCTTAGGGCATCAGCAGGTATGTAGACATCTGTCACAAATCATTAGCTAATATAAAAAGCTGTTTCAAATCTAAATGCAACAGAACAAACTTGTTTTAAAAAGTTATCACCTAGAAGCTGGGCACTGGTGACTCAGGCCTGTAATCCTAGCTTCTAAGGAGGCTGAGATCTGAGGAGTGTGGTTCAAAGGCAGCCCAGGCAAGAAAGTCTGTTAGACTCTTATCTCCAGTAAACCACTGAAAAATGGAAGTGGCACTGTGGCTCAACTGGTAGAGTGATAGCCTTGAGTGAAGAGCTGAGGGATAGCACCCAGGCCCAGAGTTCAAGCCCCACAACAAAAAAAAGTTATGGGCTGGGAAGGTGGCTCAGTGGTAGGGCACTTGCTTTGTATGCCTGAGGCCCTGGGTTAGATTTCTCAGCCCCACATAAGCAAAAAAAAAAAACCTGGAAGTGGTGCTGTGGCTCAAGTGCTAGAGCGCTAGCCTTGAGCTGAAGAGCTGAGGGAGAGTGCCCAGGCCCAGAGTTCAGGCCCCACGACCAGACCACCACAAAAAAAAGTAAAAAAGAAAAAATCATAGCACATTATGAATTATTAGAATATAGTCTAAAGGGTAGTAATTTTTAAATAATTTTATTGTGATTCAGTGATTACATAATTCACAAATTTCACAGTATTGTGGGATAGTAATACTTAAAGTCATATACAAATTTTAAACTTTACAAGGCAAATTGTCATTATCATGGTCTATAAAGTTTGTGAATTCTATAAGCTTTGACAATACAACTATTTCTTACAAATCGGGTGATATGTACCTTTCTTTCCTTTTGTTTAGTGTAAGCAGCTCCCTCTTTCCCTCGCATTCTTTCCCTCCCATTGCTGCCCTTGAGTTCCTTAGTTCATTTTCATTGAATGTGCAATGTAGCTGATGGGCCCCTCTGTTATATAGTTTCCCATTTCCCTCTGATTCTGTGTCCTCCTAGCTTCCCTCAGATGTGCACATATATATGATACATATATATGGTATCTATCTATCTATCTAAGATTGAGAACCTGGAGTCATTTAGAAATGATATGACAAATTAAGTAGAAGTCCTTTGTTTCTTGAATCCTGTTTATTTTGTCAAAACTCCTTGCATTTTGGATTTAACATGCACATATTAGGAAACCATGTGCCATTTGTCTCTCTTATCTTGGCTCACCTTGCTCAAAATGATTTGTTCTAATTCTATCCATTTCCCTGTGAATGCCATTATTTCATCCTTTCTAATGGCTACATATTTCATTGTATATAGGTACTACAATTTTTTGATCCATTCATTTGCAATGAGGCATCTGGTTGTTTCCATATCTTAGCTATTATGAACAGTTCTGCGATAAACATGGAGGTGCATGTGTCCTTGTATCCTGGTTCCTGATGCTCAGGTGAGATGCCTAGGAGTAGTATGGCTGGATCATATGGGAGGTTTATATTTAGCTTTCTGAGGACCCTCCAGACTGCTTTCCAAAGTGGTTGTATTAGTGTACATTCCCATCAGCAATGCAGGAGGGTTCCTCTTTCTCCATATCCCCTACAGCATTTGTGGTTGGCTCATATTAGGATGTGGGCCATTCTGACTGGTGGTATCTCAGTGTTGTTTTTATTTGCATTTCCTTTATGGCCAGGAATGATGAATATTTCATGTGTTTCTTTGCCATTTTTATCTCTTCTTCTGAGAAGTTTCTCTTTAGCTGCTTTCCCATTTAATATTTGGTTTGATTTGGGAGGGGTTCGTTTCTTGAGTTTCCTATATATAATGGATATTAGGACTTTCTCTGATTTATTGCTGGTAAATATTTTTTTCCCAATCAATTGGATATCTTTCTAGTTTTGTTTCTATTTCTTCATCTGTGATGAAACTTTTTGTTTTAACATCTGTGCCCAGATCAAGTTCAAGGCCCAAGACAAGAAAAAAAAAAGTGACACTTCCCTACATATTTCTCACATGACCCGTTGAGAGGACACAACTTCTGGTGCTCCTACCAAAAGTAAATGGCAGTGTTCCTCCAGGAAAAAATAATCAGAAAAACACAAACCATGGTGTATGCTACAAAAATAACTGGTCTACACTCTATTCCAGATTAAAGAATGTAGAACATGAAATTTGAATACAAATTAATTAATTTAAAGAATCAGATAACAGTGCTATATCAATAACAATGAGTTTAATAATTCTGTCATGGTTTTTGGCAAATACATAAAGTATATAAGGATAAAGGAACATTCACACATCTTACTTTTAAATGACAAAGAGAAAAGTATGTAGGTAGAAAAGGAGAGAATGCTAGAGGAAACATGTTAAGAAGCTGATATTTAGGGAATCCAGATGAAGAGTATAAGAGAATATTTTATTTAATTCTTGCCATGTTTTTATAAATCCAAATTATTTTAAAAGAAATAAAGAAAAATCACTTCATTGTCTCATATCCCTTTTCTCCTACCATTACATGATTTTTCACTTCACAAAAATGTATCTTTTAAGGCTACCATACTTACTTATAAAAAAGAAAATCTGACATGTTCAATTATACTTTTTAAACTTCAATACATTTTTAAAATGATGGTAACGTCGGTTTCTGCATTTGAACAAAAATTTCCTTTTCTCCATAGAATAAAAGTCTGAATAGAGAAAACAAATACATAAACCTTTCAAAAATTTACTTGTGATCCAAGAAGCTTTTCATATATAAGTGGCCATTACAGAGAAAATTTGAAATAATCACCAAAAAAATAAAAAATAAGGTGAGGTTTTCCAGATTTTCTACAACATTGTGGCAGATCCACCAGGTTATGGATTGCTTTTTATGTGTCCCTTCTAGATAGTCACCATATGCACACCGCTTCGGATGAGCTGATCTCTGCTAAATGTACATTATTTACTTATATCTTATCGACTCTAGCAGGCATGAGGTACACTTGACCCATGGACCATATAAGGCCTGAAAAATCATTTGGTACACCACAGGTTATAAATATCCAAATAGCCCTTGATGGAAAAAGGTTCCTTACTCCAGCCTTACAAAGTCATGTTCTTTGGCTAAGACTTTGTTTAGGACAGGGTCCTAAAGGAATTTGGTAGGTAGGAAGTCAAAACCCTTTGAGAAACTGGACTCCCTGAACAAAGAACTGTCTTGCTAACAGGAGGCATAAGACAAATAACTACATTCGTAGAAGGCTTTGATCTGACTCAGGAGACATGGTAGAATGTGCCAGCCTTACCCATTACTTCACATCAGAGAACTTTCCAGAGATTGGTATCATGAATCATATTAGACTGTTCTTTACATGTCTCATGATTGCCCACTTAGCTGATAATAGAATTAAGAATCTGTTTTAAAGTCTGAATTCACAATGCTAAATCAAAACACTAATTATATCCCTATTCTAAATTAGCTCCATAGTGTAAAACTTCAAAGTAAAATTTTAAAGAATCCAATATATTTATATGTTTTGGTTTTGTTTTGTTTTGCTGTACTGGGGCTTGAGTTAAGGGCTATATGCTTGTTACAAAGGCAGTCTACTTGAACCATGAGTCCAGTTCCTTTTGATTATTTACTTGTTTATTTTTTCTGGTGTCAGTATCGGTGCTTACACTCAGGACTTTGAGCTTTTACTTACCTAATTTTTGTTTATAGCTGCTACTGTATTACACCATACTTCTAATATGGCTAATTGGAGAGAAAATATTATGGATTTTACTGCATGGGCTGACTTCAAACTGTGATCCTCAGATCTTAGCCTTCTCAGTAGCTAGTACTACAGATGTGAGCTACTAGAGTCCAGCTATTTAGTTACTTTTGTATTCTTCCATTTGCTTAGGCCAGCCTGGACCCCATATTTATGCTTTCCACATAGCTGACAGGCATGTACCCCGACACTCAGCTTTTTATTTTTATTAGTTATATTTTTATTAGTTTTATTAGTTTTTATTAGTTATATTTTTTTAGTTAAGGTGGTGTCTTGCAAAACAGCTATGTTAACTGGTGTGAAACACTGCACCGAGTGCTTCTCATACTTACGAAAAATTTTTTTTCCTTTGCACTGGTATTAGACATTGATCCTAGGGCCTTGTATATTCTAAAGTGCTCTTCCAATGCTCTACTAATCATGTACCTTCCATGCCCACAGTTAATTTATTATTTATTTATTTTTGTTGTTCATGGGATTTGAACTCTGGGCCTGGGTGTTATCCCTCAGCTCTTCAACTCAAGGCTAGCACTCTACCATTTGAGCCATAGCACCACTTCCTATTTTCTGGTGGTTAATTGGAGATAAGAGTCTCAAGAACTTTCCTTCTTGGGGTTGCCTTTGAACCACGATCCTCAGATCTCAGCCTCTTGAGTAGCTAGGATTACAGGCAAAAGCCAACAGAACCCAGCTCCCCAATTTAGTTTTAATTATACAACTGGTCCTGAATCTTGATATAAGGTCATCTCAGAAATACATGAAGATCTTTCAGGTGTCATCTAAAATAAAACTGACTTGTTGCATACAGTATCAAAATATCCCTAAGACCTATAATATGGAAAGGTCACAAAGGCTTATGGCTATTCTGAAAACTCCTATAGTTCCCCAACCATCCCAGTTGAGGAATGTTGTACATACATTTCATCTGAAAACTTCTCAGCTGTAAAGTCGGCCTGTATCTTGGTCTCATATGATCCATATTCCCTATAGGATCTCTGCTCTGCTCTATTAAGTATCACCTCTTTTCCCCAGCTGTCATTCCAGCCTTGTTGTTCCCCTCTTCTAGGAGTCCACTTCTGGCCTGCCAGCAGAAAACCAAAGCAGAGGGCTAAAACACAACATCCATGACAGCACTAGGTACAATTCTATAGCATTTTCCCACAAACCAGTTGGAAAAACATTGGATAAACTTGGGAATTTCAGGGGGGGGGAGAGTTGCTGATGTTATTTCCTAGAATTTATTCATTTTTATAAACCCTTATTATTATTATGACTTCACTTATGTTTTAGAGAGTATAAGATAAACCATATAATTATAGGTAGCTTTTTCTTTCTTTTTGTTGTTGCTGTGTTTTGAAATAAGGTTGTTACATATGTTTGAGACTAGCCCGGAACTCACAATTGTTCTGTGTCAAAATTCCTGAGTGTTAAGATCATAGGCATGCAACACAACTGGTTAATTATAGGTGAACTTTATTAACACATTTTAATAAACTAACTACATTTCACATTTCAAAAGCAGCTTTATTAAACCATAGTTCTAAACCTCATCCAGAAAAATAGTACATAACATTACCTTAGACTGTACTTTACAGTACAATATTAGATTGTACTTAAAATTGTATTTTAAAAATACTTTCCTGCTCTTTGGTGGGATTTATATATTTGCCATATGTCTCTAGTGTGGCCTCAACTCAATTTTCAACATACGCAAGAAGGCATCTTTTTGTCCATTTGAGAATACAGCATCTAGGTGAAACAAGGCCAAATTGCTACCACTCTTTAGTCTTTTCTCTCCTGACGGATTAGAATGATCAATCAAATCATATATTTTTAGCCATCTAATAAGTTAGTGAATAAATTGTGAAATTTGTCATTTCTTAAACTGTTTTCGAAAATTCTTTCCCCCCCTTACATTTAAAAGATTTAAAATGCTCCTCAAATATTATGTATAGCTTTTACTATACTTCTTTGATTTTCCTGATGAGTAATTACAACACATTGATAGTCCATATAGAGAAATCTTAAAATTTATTCAAATAATGGGTGTACATCTCATTGAATTTCTTTCATGTATCCACATTAAAAATACAGGCATATAGCTGGGAATGTGGCTTAGTGGTGATCTACCATGCAAGATGCCCTGTACCACATAAACAGAAAATGGCAGAATTGGTACTGTGGCTCAGTCATAGAACACCAGCTTTGAGCAAAAGCAGCTCAGAGACAGTGCCCAGACCCTGTATTCAAGCCCCAGGACTGGCAAAAAAATACAAAATTAAAAAATAAAGGAATTTTTCCATTTTTCTCATTAATTTAATTTCCTAACTAAACTTTATAAACACAAATAAGTACTATCAGGTCTTAAAATAAAAATCCTGTTTGCACATCATGAACATAAAATTATGTAATTACCTTTGATATAAAATGTTTTTGAGTGTCAAATATTGCACAAGAGATTTAAGTTCACTCTGATATGGCTCTAATATCCTATAATATCTATAAATACTTAAATCTAACTTACATCACTTAATGATATTTTCATAGAATATTTTACTTCTACTGCAGAAACAAATCAGATCAACAAAATTAGAAGGGGTATTTGAGATCAGGAGGAAAATGTCACTAAGTTGTTAAAAAGTTCAGCCAGGCACTGGTGGATCACACCTGAAACCCAATCTACTCAGAAGGTCAGGATATGAAGCCTGGCCGGAAATCCATAAGGCTCTTATCTCCAATTGACCGCCAGAAAAACTGAATTTAGCACTGTGGTTCAAAGCGGTAGAGTGCTTGGCTTGAGCAAAAGATCTCAGGGACAAAATCCAGGCCCTGAGTTCAAGCCCCACAACAAAAACAACAAAAACAACAACAACAAAACAAATAACAAGTTGAAGCTGAGCACTGGTGGCTTATTCCTGTTGTCCTAACTACATGTAGGAATGGGATCTGAGGATCACAGTTAAAAGCCAACCTGGGCAAAATGTTATGTTATCTCTAAGAACGCCAGAATTGGAGCTGTGGCTTCAAGTGGTAGAGCATTAGACATGAGAAAAAACAAAAAGCTAAGGGCCAGAGCCCAGGCCATGAGTTCAAGCCCTAGAACTAGCACCTAAATAAATAAAGTTAGCAAACTGAAAAATTAAAAGATTTGCTTTAGATTTTCTATTTGCAAACCATAATCATTTGTGTTTTACCATTATATTGTCTCCATTCAACTACAAAATTACTTCAGTGCTTATTCTACCTTCTTTCTGCTACCTCATTTTAACTATATCAATTAATCTTGCTTTATAGTAAAGTCACTTCCATCATTTCTGTTTGTAAATTGAAAAGTGTTAAAAAGAATTGGCTATTTACTAGGATAGTTACCAATATCCTGCAAATACTACATTCTCCCTCGAAATCTCCAAAGACCAAAGCTAATAGTGTCAGACATTTTCCCCTGAAATCAGTTGTAAGAGGTCAAGACTGCAATTGAACCCACCTTGCTTCTCCATACTGGAACAGCAGCTTTCAGTTCACCAGTCCTTTCCAATAAAAGGCTTTCATTAGCATTTGATCACTGATCTAAACTCAAGCCTAGAGAAGGAAAAGAATACAGTAAAATTTCCAGCAAGAGTTCCCATAAAAGAGTTCCATTTTGGCTCAAAGGATTTCTTAGGCTCTGAAGAAAGCTGAAGAAAACAAGATGAAATAGGCTGTGATGGTTCGAGAATATACTGAGCAAAGGGCCACTGGGAGGTTTCTGTACAGCTTTGGACAGTTTAGTATATTAAAACCTACATTTCCACAGGGCAAGCATCTAATTCCCACATTCTGGAAGATTAATGTTTCTGGTGTATGTCAAAAAGTGTATTCCAAAGTGCTCTACATGTCTCTATGCTAAGCATTCACTGAATCTTCAGTCTAAATTTAAATGTTTCATTTTGCCTAACATCAACTTGTCTGCCATTTTCTGTTTGTCTCAGATATATACTATTGCAAATAAGGGAAGCCATGGGACCTATGTTTCTTTGGACCTGGCTTACTTCACTTAATATGATTTTTGCCATCTTTCCATTTCCTAACAAATAGGGCAATGCCATTCTTCTGACGGAGGCATAGAATTCCATTGTGTATATATACCACATTTTCTTGATCCATTCAACTACTGAGGGGTATCTGGGTTGGAACCCCAAGATAAGGATTCAAATGTTTTTTTTTTCCTTTCCTGTGATTGTTTCTAACATATTTGTAAGATGACTTATTTGTTGCTTTGTATGTCCCTTCCCTATGGTTGAACGTCTGCTTTCACTGTATTTGATGTTGGTATAATTTGTAAAGGGGAAGGGCAAAATCCAATTGTTTAAATAGGCATATAGGTGGATCCATTGCAAAAATGAGATGTACAAAACATTATGTAGAAAAATGAACTTTACAACTTTGGCCAGGGTAGGTGTGGGAGTGCAAAGGGGAAGGGATGGGAAGAGGAAACAAAAGAGGAGGCAATAATGCTTGATAAGAAATGTACTCATTATCTCGCCCATGTAATTGTAACCCCTCTGTATGTTTTTTCACAATTAAAAATAAATAAATAAAATGTTTGAGTAGAGAAAAGCACAGACCTTCATAACAGGGCTTCCAGGAATTTGTACAGATCTCTAACACTCATTACACATAAATTTAGTACAGTAACTACATAAATGGAAATTAATGAGGTGCTTTCTGCTATAATGCACTTGAAAATGAACGACAATGATATTCTAACTATAAAATTACCTCAAGATTTTTAAATAAAGATCTCAAAGCCAGATTGCCTAGACTCTAAATGGAGAGAAAAGTTAGTAAGTGCACTAGATTACATTGTCAGGTAGGAAGTATACTGCATCCCAGGTTATATCACTTAAGTTTTGAAAAAAAAAACAGCACTATGTATTTATGTAATTAAATTTGTGCATATAAATTCACAGTGCAGACAGCAGGAAAAATAAAGGGTCTTCATTCAATGTCATACATGTTTAAAATTTCCACCACAGGGTAGGACTATAGTTCATTGTTAAAGTCCTTTGGCCTGGGTTTCTTGAGGCCCCAAGTTTGATCCTCAATACGATAAGAAAAAAATGACAAAAATATATTTTAAAATGGAAAACAGTGAAAAGTCAGCTTATTAGCAGTACTAGCTGCAGTGTCACACTCTTCTAAAGGACACAACATTTTCATTTGTTTTAAAAAAATGAAGCTAGACATGAAGTTATGATGGCACACACTTCTAATCTCAGCGATTCAGGAAGCATAGGGAGATGGCTATATCTAAAAATTAGTGAGGCCATCAGATCACACTATTACAGCCAAAACTACATAGATAAGTAACTCAATGGAGAAGCCTTGCCTCATTTAATTTTGTATTTATCTTATTTGAGAAAACAGTAAGTTAAAAATTTCATTATCTCATTTGATTAAGTAAGGTCAGACTTATTGACATACTGAATAGCATTTGGTTTTCAGCATCTTTATTTTACAGACTTCTGATTCTCAAGCAACAAATCTTCACACAGATAAATGTATAGTCACAATTTGCACAATTCAAGGTGCTTGCACATAAAATTTTCAAACAGAGTGGAACTCACACTTTGTGTGTGTGTCAGCACACATGCATATGTTTTTGTGCATGCCTGTGCCTGCTCAGGCCTGAGCACTGTCCCTCAAGACTTCTGGCTCAGTGTTGGCACTCCACCACTGAACTGCAGCCCCACTGTGGTTAACAGGAGGTAAGAGTCTCCTGGACTTTCCTGCCAGGCACTCTTTGAACCTTGTTTCCATCTTTGCCTCCTGAGGACCTAGGAGAACAGGCGTTAACCTCTGTTGCCCAGAAGCAGTGGATGAGTCTTGACCAAGCCAGGAATAGACCAACAAGCTCTGCTAATGATAACAACTACACACCTAAGATCACTACTCAGAACATTGACAACTACACACTTAACCTCAGTACTCAGAACAGTGACAACTGCACACCTAACGTCAATACTCAGAAAAGTGACAACCACACTCAAAACAACAATACTCAGAAAACAATACAGCACACCAAACCTCAACACTCAGAACAGTGAAAACTACACACATAATCTCAGTACTCACAATAGTGACAACTACACACCTAAACTCAACATTCAGAAATGTGACAACTACACATCTAACCTCAGTAATCAAAACAGTGAGAACTGCAGTTAACATCAATACTCAGAAAAGTCAAAACAGTGACAAATGCATACCTAATCTCACTACTCAGAAAAGTGCCAACCACACACCTAACCTCAATACTCAGAACAGTGATGACAGCACACCTAACCCCAACACTCAGAACAGTGACAACTACACACCTAACCACCTAATAACTCAGAACAGAGACAGCTACACACCTAATCTCAATACTCAGAAAAGTAACAATTGCACAACTAACCCTAGTACTCTGAACAGTGAAAACTACACACCTAATCCCAATCCTCAGAACAGTGAAAACTACACACCTAACCTCAGTACTCAGAAGTGACAACCACACTCCTAACTTCAATACTCAGAACACTGAAAACAGCACACCAAACCTCAATACTTAGAAGTGAGAAGTACACACATGAACTCACTACTCAAAACAGCAGCAACTAAACATCTCATTTCAACACTCAGAACAGTGACAACTACACCCCTAACACCAGTACTCTGAACAGTGACAACTATACACCTAACCTTGGTACTCAGAACAGTCAGAACCGTGTCAACCACACACATAACCTCAGTACTCAGAACAGTGACGACCACACACCTAAACTCAACACTCAGAACAGTTACAACTACACATCTAACCTCAACACCCAGAACAGTGACAACCATACAGCTAACCTCAATAATCAGACAACCATTCACCTCACCTAATGACAACCACATACCTCACTCAGCACTCAGGGAGGAAGTGGGAGGCAGGTGCAGATATTTCAGGCCAGGGAGGGTCAGGTGGAAATGTTTTCTGAGGTGCCCTTTCTCTTCCTGCACCAGGCAATGATCTAATGAGGCAGAACACATCTAGAAGCTTGGAGGTGTCAGGGTTAGGAATGCCTGGCTTAGAAAAGTCAAGGGTGATTCAGGGATGCAAGTGCATCCAGCCCAGTGGCAGTTAGAGAAAGGCAACCCCACCCCATCCTCTGTGCCCCCCCGCCACAGGTTGACCCCTTCCTTTCATGCCTGTCACCTTCCTCACCGTGTGCTCACCGTGAATGGGCTGGGCCAGCAGTGGCGGCAGCGCCAGCCCGCTCCAGACTTGCTTGCTGGCCCCGTGGCACCCCAGTTTTGTCACACTCAGTGGCCAACTGGGACACCACCTGGGCTCCCCCTTTCATGGGCTCCCACCTTCGTGGCCAAGAGCACTCTTGGCCCATGAGATGCCTCCAGGGCGCCCGCCCTCAATGCACACAGCACCTAAGTCTCAAGTCGAGGGTCCAGGCAGCTGTTCTGCACCCCGCACCCTTCTTCTCTTCTCCTACCCGTGCACCTGGTGGGCCCTGCCTGGGCTGTCCTGCCAAGGCTCACCGGGAATCGGGAGGCTCTTGAGTTTCTTCTGAGACTCCCTGCCGCCACCGCCAGCTTCAGATCTGGGAACCTAAGTTCTTGAAGGGCTCCATCGGGGCCGCAGCTGCCATGGCGGCCTTGTATTGCTTGCAGCTGTGCAACTGCAACTGCTGGTGCCAGCCATTGGCCTCTCACAGGATGTGGAACGGGTCAGACTCACCTTCCAGCAGCTGGAGAAAGCAGCTGGCCATGACCCAGTTAAAGCTTTTCTGCATCGCAGCCATGGTGGTGGCCATAGGGCACCAGGGCGCCCTTATCCTGCTTCGGTCTCTGCGGGCCGCCGCAGGCAGCCCACTCAAGCAATGCTCAGCGCATCCTGTGTTAAGGACCCATGCCGCCTGCCTCCTCCCTCTCTGCTGGACCCTGTCCAGTCCCTCCAAGCGCCTGCTCCTGAGCTGCCTCAACCGCTGCCCACCCAACCACTGTGAGACAGCCAATCAGTGCGCAGAGACACGCCCCTTCCCCAACAGGCGTGCCAGAGAACCCAATCACAGGCTGGCGGCTGTTACTTCACTTGTCCTCCATGCCCCACCCCCGGCCTGTTCCGGAGGGGCGGGGCCAGGTGCGAAACCACCACAGATGGTCACAGGTGACTTGCACTGCCTGCTGACCAAGGTGTCAGCCTTGGCCATCCTGTAATCCATGGAGCTTGGGGCACTTTCCGTGTCTGCCTCACTTCTGTGAAGGTTACACATTCACTTAGCCATTCAACAGCCATGAACTTAGCATTTAGTGTGTTGTTGAGGAAGCACCAGCTGCTTCTTGTTATGGACCTTAGACCTTAGTCTGCATACTGAGAAAAAAGAAAGACATAATCCTTTCTAACTCCCAGTCCAAGGTTCTACCCTGAAGATGTGACTCCTAGTGCAAGGAAATGGCCATGAGGACGAGACTCCCAGTGCAAGGATCTAACCAAGAGGACGTGACTCCCAGTGCAAGGATCTGACCACGAGGATGTGACTCCCAGTGCAAGGGTCCGGCCATGAGGATGTGACTTCTAGTGTAAGGGTCTGACCATGAGAATGTGACTCCTAGTGCAAGAATGTAACCATGAGGACGTGACTCCAAGTGCAAGCATCTAGTCATGAGGGCGTGACTCCTAGTACAAGGGTCTGACCATGAGAACATGGCTTCTAGTGCAAGAATCTGACCATGAGGATGTGATTCTTAGTGCAAGGGTCTGACCATGAGGATGAGTGGGAAAGCTTTCCTTTGAAAATGAAAGTTAAGGTGAAAGGGAAAAGCGACAAGGGGCAGATGAGGACGTCTTGAGGTGGGATGGAGAGCTAACCTTATTAAACTCAAAGAAAAGCAGTGTGACTGGGATGAGAAGGATTAGATAAAGACCTAATTTTAGTCTTCATTTCAGGAGCAGTGCCTTAAACACAAGCAATTTACATTAGAAAGGGCCACTCTAGCTCTGCTGTGAAGAAACTGGAGGGGATTATCCAGGGAAGAACTGATGAGGTCACTTGGACTTAGGATGGTAGCAGTGGATATAAGTAAGAGTGACTAGATCAGCAGGACTTGGGACTGTGCTTGGTATGGATGATTAAGCTGATATGACGATTCTTTTGCTGGCGTGGGCATCTGAAATGCGAATGCTTTTGACAACTAAATACAACACTGGTAAGGGACCATGAGTTTCATCTTGGGCATGTTGAGGTTGGTGATTAGGATGGTTTTGTTTGTCATTTCCGACATTCATTTAAGGCCTGGAGCTCAGAACAGGTGGGTTTCCTTCAGGAAAACTTTCCTACACATTGATGGCTGCCCCATCTAACAGACATCACTTTCTCTTACATTTTGGATTTTGCTCAGGCATCAGGTAACTGTGGTCCACAGGGGAAAAGGGGTCCCTTCCAGCCTCAACCTTCATTAATCTTACATCACTCATTGTAATTCCATTCCTTTGCCAGCAACTGCTGAGCAATATCTTGTCTTTAATATCTGGCAGGGCAGATTGGAGGGGGAAAACAGGGCAAGCTTTTCTTACACATAAAAAGAAATTGAAGATGGGTAACGGTGGTTTGCCTAGCATCCTAATTACTGAGAAGACTGTGATGTCAGGATCGTGGTTCAAAACCATCCTGGGCAGACAAGTCTGGAAAAAACTCTTCTCTCCATCTAACCCTTTATTGCAACTATACTTATGGAGAAAATCTAGATCCTGAATTTTATGGAACTTCCAACTTAACCCACTTGGGAACCTCCCTACCTCCCTACTTGTCATTAAATAAGTTTAACAATAAAATAAACTGGAAAAAAGATTATATGTACAGAAGGTGTGTTTCATATTTTGCTTTTTTGTGGTTCTGGGGTTTGAATGCAAGGCCTGAGTGCTGCCCTGAGCTTTTTTCCCTCAAGGTAAGTGATCTACCAGTTTGAGCCATACTGGCACTCCTAGATTTCTGGTGGTTAATCAGAGATAAGAATCTCATAGACTTGACTGCCTGGGCTTGCTCTGAACTGTGATCTTCAGATCTCAGCCTTCTGATTAGAATTACAGGAGTGAGCCACTGCCTCCTCATTGTACAAAAGGTTGTGATGCATGCAGTGACATAGCTAACCTTCCAAACACTGAACTAACTAAAAGAAGCCAGATGTAAAAGGCCATTTATTGTATGATTCCACTGATATAAAATATCTGTAGAACATACAAATCCATAGGGACAGAGTACATTAGTGCTAACAGGAATTAGGGAAAATGTAATGTTGGAGAATTACTCCTTAATAGGTCTTCTTTAGGGTAATAAGAATGCTCCAGAAATAATGCAATAGTAGCCAAAAAAAATTGTGAATCGCTAAATGTTACTGACTTACACAGTTTCACATTGTGAAAATAATAAATATTTAGCACAATTTAAGGAGAAAGTATACTTTGTACCCAGATAAAGTTTTGAGCCCTGATCCTTCAACCCATTAACTCTGTGATTTTGGATACGTATTTCTGGTGCTTTTTTTTTGTCATTTGTAAAATGGAGACATCACAGTCCCTACCTCTAAGGGCTATTTTGAAATTGGAATGACATCATTTATATACAGTGATCAGCACAGTGCCATCACAGAATAAATCCTCATGAGAATTCTTGTTATTAACTATGTTATTAGTGTCATTCTTCATCGACCACATAAATTTAAGTCAGGCTTAATGGTAGATAGAGTCATCTTAAATTTTTTGAAGATTTGTTTTTGTTTGTTTTGGGGCTTGACCATAGAGGCTGAGTACTGTCCCTGAGCCAGTTTTTGCTCAAGGTTAGTGTCTTACCACTTGAGCCACAACCCCACTTCCAGTTTTTAGTGTCTAATTGGAGATAAGAATCTCATGAGGACTTGTCTGCCCAGCTAGTTTCAAATCTCAATCCTCAGAGGTCAGCTACCTGAGTAGCTAGGATTAGAGATGTGAGCCACCACCCAAATTCTGAAGGTTTTCTTTTTAATTGTGCTGGTATTGGGTTTTGAATTCAGGTACTCTCAAGCAAGAGATTGGCTTTTGTTGTGTCAAGTTTGACATTTTACCACTTGAACCACACCTCTACTTTTGTCTTTTTCCTGATTAATTGGGGATAATAGTCTCACGATTTTTTTTCTATTTATCTTGCTAGCTATGTACTTTGGCATATTGAAGCTTTAAGTCATTGTACAAAGGAATTGTTATCTAACAAAGCAGTTGAAGAGTATAACATACTTTATTTTATTTATTTTTTTAATTTTTTGTGAACATACTGTACAGAGGGTTACAATTACATGGGAAAGATAATAAGTACATTTCTTATTAAGCTTTGCAGCCTCCTCCTTTGTTTACCCTACACATCTCTTCCCAGCATCCCCTCACCCCCCGACGCAATTATACCCCCCTGCACCAAAGTTGTAAAGTTAGTTTTCGACATGACAACTTGTATTTCTCATTGTTGCAATGGTTCCACCTGTATCCTTAAATGACTTGTTTTTCCCCATCTCCTCCACAAACGATACGGACATCAAATATAGTGAGAGCAGGAGTTATACTGTGGGGGAGGGACATAAAAACAACAAAGAAACAATCATAAATGCGTTAGAAACAAATGCATGAAAGAAAAAAAACAATTAAATATATATCTAAGGGTTCATTTTCCTAACTTCATATTATCTGACTTTTTCTGCTTGACTCATACATATACTAGATATTTCTAATAAGGGAAATCATGGGACCTATGTTTCTTTGGGCTCAGCTTACTTCACTGAATATAATTTTTCCAAGCCTTTCCATTTCCTAACAAATGGGGAAATGCCATTCTTTCTGATGGAGGCATAGAATTCAATTGTGTGTATATACCACATTTTCTTGATCCATTCATCTACTGAGGGGCATCTGGGTTGGTTCCAGATCTTAGCTATGGTAAATAATGCTGCAATAAACATAGTTGTGCTGGTAGCTTTAGTGTGGTCTTGTTTGTAAACATTTGGGTAAATTCCGAAAAGTGGGATTGCTGGGTCATAGGGGAGCTCTATGTGAAGTCTTTTGAGGAACCTCCATACTGCTTTTCAAAGTGGTGAACAAGTTTACATTCCCACCAACAATGAAGTAAGGTTCCCTTCTGTCCATATCCCCTCCAGCATCAGTTGTTGTTAGAGTTCTTGATTTTTGCCATTCTAACTGGGGTGAGGTGGTATCTCAATATTGTTTTTGTTTGCATTTCTTTTATGGCTTGGGAGGTTGAGCATTTCTTCATGTGTCTATTTGCCATTCTTCTTTCTTCTTCAGAGAAGTTTCTCTTTAAGTCTTTAGCCCACTTATTTATTGGGGAGTTGTTTCTTTGAGGATTTGTTGTTGAGGGATTTAATTTTTTGAGTTCCAAGTATATTTTAGATATGAGACCCTTGTCTATTGTATGGCTAGTGAATATCTTGTCCCAATCCGTCGGCTTTCTATTGATCTTGCTAGCTATGTCCTTTGCCATGGAGAAGCTCTGCAACTTCATGCAATCCCATTTGTCCAAACTTTTTTGATTTGTTGTGTTTCTGGGTCTCTATTAAGAAAATTCCGGCCTGAGCCAAGGAGACCTAGGGTTTCTTCTACTCCATCCTGTAATGTTTTCAGTGTCTGCTTTGACTCTGAGTTTGTTGATCCATTTGGAATTGAAATTGATTCTGGTGCAGGGTGATATATAAGGATCTAGGTTTAGTTTTCTACAAGTAGTTAACCAATTTTGCTAGCACCATTTACTGAAGAGGCTGTCTTTCTTCCATTCTATTATTTTAGCTCCCTTATCAAAGATTAGTTGGCTCTAGGTCTGTAGGTTCATTTCTGGGTTTTCAATTCTATTCCATTGGTCTTGGGGTCTATTCTTATGCCAGTAGCAAGCTGTTTTGATTACTATGGCTTTATAGTAGAGTTTGAAATTTGGTACTGATATTCCTCCAGCAGTGTTCTTTCTGTTGAGGAGCGTTTTTGCTATTCGGGGTGTTTTATTGTTCCATATGAATTTTTGGATTGCCTCTTCTATTTCCTTGAAAAATGAGATAGGAATTTTGATAGGTATCGGATTGCATTTGTACAGAGCCTTGGAAATTATTGCCATTTTCACAATGTTAATCTTTCCAATCCAGGAGCATGGGAGGATTGGCCATTTTCTAAGTTCTCTTTTGATTTCCTTTTTCAAGGTTTCAGAGTTTTCATCATAGAAGTCCTTCACTTCTTTGGTTAAGTTAATTCCTAGGAATTTTATTTTTTGTGGGGCTATTACTAATGGAGTTGCTTTCCTAATTTCAGCCACACTTTTCTCATTGTTGGCATACAGCACGGCCATTGATTTTGGGGGGTTAATTTTATACCCTGCTACTTTGCCAAAGTTTTGAATCTGCTTGAGTAATTTGGTAGTGGAGTCGATGGGATTCTTTAATACAAGATCATGTCATCTGCAAAGGGGGAGAGTTTTATTTCTTCTTTCCCTATTTGGATCCCCTTTATGTCTGAATCTTGTCCTATTGCTGTAGCTAGGCATTCTAATAATAGACTGAAGAGAAGTGGAGAGAGTGGACATCCTTGTCTTGTTCCTGAGTTAAGAGGAAATAGCTTTAGTTTTTCACCATTAAGTATAATGCTGGCTGTAGGTTTGTCATATAAAGCCTTTATTGTATTGAGGAATGTTCCTTGGATTCCTAAATTTTCCAAAACCTTCATCATAAAGGGGTGTTGGATCTTGTCGAATGCTTTTTCTGAATCTATTGAGATAACCATGTGGTTCTTATCCTTGCCCTGTTGATGTGATGAATAATATTAATTGATTTGCTTATATTGAACCAGCTTTGCATCCCTGAAATGAATCCTGTTTGGTCCTGGTGTATGATTTTTTGGATGAATTGTTGAAGTCGATTGGCCAAAATTTTGTTGAGAAATTTTGCATCAATGTTCATCAAAGAAATGGGTCTATAGTTCTCTTTCTTTAATGAGTCCCTGCCTGTTTTTGGGATGAGGGTTATGATGGCTTCAGAGAATGTATTCGGTAGTGAACTTTCTCTTTCAATTTCATTGAAAAGTTGGAGGAGTATTGGTGTGAGCTCTGTTTTGAAGGCCTTGTAGAATTCTACTGTAAAACCATCTGGTCCTGGACTTTTCTTAGCTGGGAGGTCACTTATTGCTGTTTCTATTTCAATGCTTGATATGGGCCTGTTAAGCTGGTTTAACTCATCTTGGTTTAGTTTTTGCATGTCAATATTTGCTAGCAAAAGGTCCATTTCTGTCAAGTTCTCAAACTTATTAGAATAAAAATTTGAGAATATTCCCTTATAATGTTCAGAATCTTGGCTGTTTCCCTGGTGATGTTTCCATTCTCATCTCTGAGATTATTTATTTGGGTGTTTTCTATTCTTTTTCTGATAAAATTTGCTAAGGGTCTGTCAATTTTTATAATTTTTTCGAAGAACCAACTCTTTGTTTTGTTGATTCTTTCTATAGTTTTTTTTGTATTATAATTCTTTCATTTCTGATTTAATTTTAATTATTTCTTTCCATCTAGTGGATTGGGGTTTATCTTGCTGCTCTTTTTCAAGGAGGTTTAGATGTGTCTTTAAATTTTTGCTTTCAGATCTCTCCAATTTGTTGATGTAGGAGCTCAGAGCTATAAACTTGCCTCTGAGAACTGCCATTGCTGTGTCCCAGAGGAGTTGATAATTTGTATGTTCACTTTGGTTGAATATCATGAACATTTGAATTTCCTTTCTAATCTCTTCCATGACCCACTCATGACTCAGCAGTGTGTTGTTCAGCCTCCATGTGTTACCAGACTTTCTTGGGTGGCTTTTGGTGTTGACTTCTAATTTTATTCCCTTGTGGTCAGAGAGAATGCAAGGTATAACTTCAATGTTTCTGAATTTGGATAAGTTTGCTTTGTGGCTTAAAATGTGGTCTATTTTAGAAAATGTTCCATGTGCTGCTGAGAAAAACGTGTATTCTTATGCTGTTGGGTGAAATATTTGGTAGATGTCTGTTAAATCTAGTTGATCTATGCAGCTGTTTAGATCTGCAGTTTCTCTGTAGAGCTTTCACCGAGTTGATCTATCTAGTGGGGAGAGTGGTGTGTTAAAATCCCCAGCAATTAATGTCTTTGGATCTATGTAGGATTTGAGGGAAAGTTATGTTTCTTGGATAAATTTGGGTGCTCCATTGTTTGGCAAATAGATATTTAGAATTGTAATATCCTCCTGAAGGAGAGATCCCTTAATTATTATGTAGCAACATACTTTACCTCTTCTCACGAATTTTAATTTGAAGACTATTTTATCTGATATTACGATTGCAAATCCTGCCTGTTTATGACGGCCATTTGCTTGGTAGATTTTGCTCCAGCCTTTAACATTGAAAATGTTTTTGTTTTTATGGGCAAGATGTGACTCCTGAAGGCAGCAGATAGAAGGATCTTGTTTTTTAATCCAACTAGACAGTCAATGTCGCATAATTGATGAATTAAGTCTGGTAATGTTGATAGAAAGGACTGAGACGAATTTGGGTGTTCCTGACATTTTTTCCACCTTTTAGGGGGCTGTGAAAACTGGGTTCTTCCTATGGTTTTGGATTCTCAGTTATGTACAGTTTCTGGGACGTTATTTTTTTCTTTTTGTTTTTCTATATGTAGGACATCTTTAAGAATCTTTTTTAGGGCTGGTTTGTTGGAGATGTATTGTTTCAATTTTTCTTTGCTATGGAAGGTTTTTATTTGGCCTTCAGTTATGAAGGAGAGTTCAGCTGGGTACAGTATTCTTGGTTGATAGTTGTTTGTTTTTAGGGCATGGCATACATCATTCCAGGCTCTTCTTGCTTTGATTGACTCTGCAGAGTAATCTGAGGTGATACTAATTGCTTTGTTTTTATAGGTGATTAATCTTTTCTCCTTCACAACTTTAAGGATCTTTTCCTTGGTCTGAGTTGATCTTGTGTGGATCATACAGTGATGGTGGGATGTCCTATTCTGGTTTGGTCTGTTTGGAGTTCTAAAAGCTTCTTGTATCTGAATAGGCCTATCTTTTTGCATGTTTGGGAAGTTCTCTGCTAGGATCCTGATAAAAAAATTTCCTAGACCATTAACTTCTGTTTCTATGTACTCCTCTACACCCATTATCCTTAGATTAGGCCTTCTGATGGGGTCTTCCAAGTGTTGGATAGATCTACCATATTTCTCGGACTTGTCTTGAATGTTGTATGTTCTTTCTTTATAATATCTAGGCTGTCTTCAATCCCCAAGATTCAATCTTCTGCATGGTTTAACCTGCTGTCAAGACTTTCTACTTTGTTTTTTATTTCTTTTCATTCTAACTGGTCAACTTTGTTGGCTTCAAATTCTTTGTTGAAGCTTTGTTTTAAATCTTGTATGAACTTCTTTACTTCCTTAATTTGGTGTTCAGTTTTTATTCTCAAATTATTTAGTTGACTGGTTTTATGGTTTCCTTGGACTGCAATTCCTTCTGTTGGGTTCCATTCAGAATTCCCTTTGTGGTCTCCCTGACTTCCTTCAGCTCTTTGTTAATGGATCCTATGAATGCAATTAGTGATCTTTGTGTATTCTCATCCTGCTTTCTCAATTCCTGTATTACTCTTTGCTTAGCTTCCTCCCATTCATGCCATCCCTGTAGTTCTCTTTGAGTGTTCTCAGCATGTTCATGCCATTCCTGACTTTCTCTTTGAGTATTCTTGAGCTGCTCACGCAAATCCTGTATCAGTTTCTGAGTAGCTTCCTGTATATACCTTTGGATTTCCTCCTCTCTCTCCCTCTCAGGCTCAAACAGAGTCTTTTGTAGGTTTTCAATCTTTTCCTGCATTGACCTTTTGTTTGCCTCCCCTCTCTCCCTATCATGCTCATGCAAAGTCCTTTGTATGTTTTCAATTGTTTCATTTTCATTTCAATTTCATTTCATTTTCATTTTCATTTCAATTTTTCATTTCATGTTTTCCAGCAGTGTTTGTAGAGCTATTTGGGAACTTTCCTTTGGATTATTCATTATCTGTTCTGTCCCCTGATTATCATGAGTGGGAGTGGAGATACCTGGACTTCACATTTTTCTTGTGGTTTTCCGGCTTACACTGCCCATTTGGGATGAAAATAACACCAGTTTTGTGCTAGAACACTAACTTAAGGCAAGCCTCAACCAAAGTCTGAATTTGCACAGTCAATAATCTGTAGATACAATCTAGTTCAACAGATACCTCTATGCAACTTCAAACAACTATATATTAATTGGCTATGAACCGCAAAGAAGAATTTGGAAAACCAGAAATTATTAGGGTTAGGGAGAGATGTGGATAAAAAATAGGAATAGAGTGATGTGGGAAGGTACAGGGAGAGTTAACTTAACTAAGTCCTAATCTCAAAGCAGGAAATAGGTTGGATAGGATGAATGTAGAGAGAGAGAAAAAAAGAAGAAAGGGATAGGGAAAAAAAAAGACCAGAAAAAAGAGAAAAGTAAAAATTAAAAATATGCAGATTCAAGAACAATCTATTCAAAGAACTTGAAT
The DNA here is from genome assembly GCF_024711535.1 of Dipodomys merriami. NCBI lineage: Eukaryota > Metazoa > Chordata > Mammalia > Rodentia > Heteromyidae > Dipodomys > Dipodomys merriami. The sequence goes on along the minus strand of NW_027206192.1, from coordinate 269,574 downwards.
ATAATGAAAGTTGGGAGGGATAAAAGGAGATGTGAAAAACTTTTAAAATACTTAAAATATTATATAGGTATAAAGAGGTAGTACTGCCATTAGGGAATTTAAGACTCAGACATTTTGAATTGAGTAATAAATTTGTGGATTAAGTGTGTACACAATGGGGAATAGGGTCTAATAGTCAACTACGGGTTTATCTGAGGAAGTGCAGAACAACAATTAAGTCACATAAAGAAGAATGAAAGAGAAGAATAGGTGAAAAAGATAAGGAAGAAAAAAAGATCAGAAGTTCAGTAGAGCTAAGTAAAAAACAAAAAGAATTTTGTTTTAAAAAAAGGAAAGAAAAACAAGAAAGAAAAACGCACACACACATGTATCTATAAAATAAAGAGTATAAGAAGAAAAAAAGGTTACTAGAAAACGATTTTTTCAAAAAAGGTAAAATTTAAAAATTAAAAAAGTTTTAGAAAAGAAAAAATATTTTTTATAAAAGTATAAAAAATGAAGAAGAAGAAGAAAAAAAAAGTTCTTTGATTTTTTTCTGTGGGTTGGGAAAAATCCTGTATCTCCCTTGTGTTGGTAATCAGCCTCTTGTTGGAGTCTCTGGTCTGCTTGTGGTCCTGTGGCTTGGTTGGTTTCTTAAGTAAGTTTGTTTGGACAGGCAGAAAAATGCTCTGCTTTAACCAAGATTTTGCAGTCCTCCTCCCAGTTTAGTTCAATGGGAGTGAGATTTGCTTTGAGTATCACAAAAGAGGGAGGTGGCTTTTTCCTCAAGTTTGGAGATGTTGTGATGAGGCTAGGTTCTGGGTAGAGTTGAGGCCTTTCAGCAACAGTAGCTTTTCCCGGGAGCTAGTTTGTGAGAAACTCACAGAATCCAACCTGGAGCCATTCTCAGGGTTTATGTTTACTGAATTCCAATTGATTGTCAAGGCTGTTAAAGGGAGGGGCAACCTCTGGCTCTAATTACCCAGTGAAGAAAGCCACTCCTAGGCCTGGCACCCGAGCTGGGTGACTTTTCCCTGGGTGGAACTGAGTCTGGCAGGTCAGGTTAGGTTCTTCTGACCTGTTAATGAGCTGGGTGACTTTTCCCTGGGTGGAACTGAGTCTGGCAGGTCAGGTTAGGTTCTTCTGACCTGTTAATGACTCCTTTTATTCCAAACCCTGAGTTGGAGCTAGCAGCTCTGCCGATCTTTGTCAGTATCCAAGATGGAGGTCTCCGATACTGTGGTGGGGGACAGGTGGCCTTCCCTCCTTGCTCCCTGAGAAGGAGTGAGGATGTCAAGCTTCTACTCACGTCGTATTGGTTCCTAGGTCGTCTCTGTTCTGTGAACTGCAGGATGAAGATGTCTGCTCCTTGTCGGTTCTTGCTGGTGTTGAGTAGAATCCGCTCGCCTGCTGTGTCTGGCTCCTTCGTCTCGGACGCTCTGTGATTCAGGTATGGTGGGTTCGGCCAGGCTGCTGCGGTGGCAGCTGCTGGCAAGAGCTCAGATCTGTCTCCTTGCCTGGATTTTCCCTTTCTGGCCTAACTCTCTGGCCTGTGATGGCACACTTGGTGTGATTCTCTGGCTTAGGACTGTTCACTGGAACTCTAAAACTTCTTTCTATGGGAGAGCTTCTTTAGCCTCCAGCTTCTCCTCCGCCATCTTCCCAGAACTCCCTAGTCTCACGATTTTTACACAGGCTGGTTTCAAACATTGATCCTCAGATCTCAGCCTCCGAAGTAACTAGGACCATAGGTGTGAACTACCAATTCCAACAGAAGATTCTTGTTTTGGTCTGTTCTTTTTTGGTAGTGGGAATTTAACCCAGGACATTGTGCTTGCTACACAATCACTTTGCCACAGAGCTACATCCCATCCTGAAGATTCTCTATGCAACAACATTAATACCTATACAAGAGACCATACTTTGTGAAGAACAGTAGCAATCAATATTGTCTCTGGTACCTTTAAGCTGCCACTATACCACCATAAAACCATCCACTTGAGAGAAGGGGTTATTGTTTTCCCATTGGACTTCTGGAATCAGACCAGTTCCCCACTTTATTCCTATTTTCCTTCCAGCAAGGTTAGCATACAAGTGCTTAGGGCTTGTCTTATGAGCATTGAATCCTTATTTCCAAATCACAAAGACAATAATAACTGTAAGTAAATCAATCCTATTTGCTTCAGAACTAAGAACCGCTTTAAGATGGCTGAATTGGAGATAAGTTGTCTCTTGCTGATATGATCTAGTCACTGGTTTCTGAATTTACTGTAGACCTTATAATAAGAGGTCTCACATATTTTCCTGATCATTTTCTGCTGGGAGATTACAATCTTAAATACATTCATGAAATAAATCAGACTGCATTAGCAAGAGTTATTTACAACACTGTGCTTGATGTGATCAATTTTGCAAACATCAAATAACTCAAGATGTGAAAATGATCCATAGTAATTATAAAAAGTAAATACACATATCCCCATAATGTAGAAAATATGTATGTAATATTATATATATCCCAGTGGTTATTACCACCAATGGATACACAGTGAACCTAAACTGTACACAAAATGTAAAATGCTTTGAGTTTTAAGAGATTCATTAAACACAATATGAAATTGGCAAGTACCAGTGGCTCATGCCTACAGTCATAGCTATTCAGGAGGCTGAGTGGTAGCTATTCAGGATTGCATTTCAATGCCAGCCTATGGCAGAAAATCTCTGAGATTCTCATTTCCAATCAACCACCAAAAAGGCCCCAAAGGGAGCCATGACTCAATTCTTAAGCTGAAAAGCTTAGGGACAGTGCCCAGGCCTTACATTCAAGCCTGGATTACAAAATCTTCAGATAGACTTAGAATTTAATTCAATTGAGAGTTCAACTTTCAGTAGTTACTCCTTTCGATTACATCTTGGTGAAGCCAAGAAAGAGCAGCTTCAGTGCCTTGAAAGTCACCTTTCATTCTGTAATTATTTATTGTCTGGATGAAAGAATTTCTTGTTTGTATGTCTTTGTTCAAGACAAATAGTTGTAATGTGTTAAAATTATATAAAGGGCTAGGTGCCTTTGACACATTCCTGTAATCCTAGTTACTCAGGAGGCTGAGATCTGAAGTTTAGGGTTCAAACCTAGCCCATGCAGAAATGGCCATGAGATTCTTATATCCGATTAACCACAAAAAGCCAAAAGTGGAGTTGTACCTCAAGTGGTAGTGCACTAGTCTTGAGCACAAAATCTCAGGGACAGCACCCAAATCCTGAGTTCAAGCCCCAGGGCAGGCAAAAAGAAAAACAAAACATAAAAATTCAACAAATTAATATATGACACACAAGATACATCACAAGATCAAGTAGATGTGATACTGTTTATTTTACTGGTTATTGGAGCTGAATCTTATACATTGCCTATTAAGTTCCATTCATACTTCTGACCTCCTTGTGCAATCCATGTATCTCCTTAATGACATGGATGCCTTCATTTGCCCATGTTTTGTGGCATGAGTGTTCTAAGAGGAAGAGCTAGGTCTGTCAGTCCAGGGAGACTGTCCTGAGTCTGCTCTCCTCACCTGGTGGTTTAGTGATAAGCACTGATCTAAAAGTTGGGGTTTTAGTAGGGCAATCTATTCTTAAAGACCTATTTACAGTAACAATGGGAATCAGTGGTCAAACCTGTAATCCTAGCTACTTAGGACGCTGAGATCTGAGGATTGCAGTTTGAAGCCAGATTGTGCAGACAAGTCCATGAAACTCTAATCTCCAATTAACGATCAAAAAGCCAGAAAAAGAAATATGGCTCAAGTAGTAGAACACACCTTGAACAAAAAAGCTAAATCTCCACAACCAACCAAAAAAATAAAAATAAAAATGTAGAAGGAGGAGGGGCAAGAGCAGGAGGAAGAGGAGGAGGAAGGCCTATGTAAGCAAGGAACAAACAATATTGTTAGCTGGAAGTACTGGTTTTCAGAAACACCTTCAAAGAATACTTCTGTGTAGATACATAACTCTATCAGTAATCCAAATTATATAAAGGAGCTAGTGGGGACAGACAAGATACTTAGATCCTCCAAAATATTGTTTTGCTATCTGAAAAATATACCAGGTCCTTGCTAAAGCTGGGTTGTCTAAGATGCTGAAATATGTGTGCCATTCTACTTCTATTTCAAATTTTTGTTCAGAAGTAAGCTAATACCTTTCTCCTCCAAGGACGATTTTTTGACCAGCAGAATTCCAGGCCTACATTAGAGCTGCGAAATATGAATTTATACTTTATAACATCCTTAGGAAATTCCTGTGCTCTGTAAAAATACAGAAGCTTTCAGCTAGAGTAAAAATATACAAAGTCAGCATTTCCATCTGTCAGTACCATATTTTGGAAGCCCAATCGTCATGTGTGGCTGAGATATTTGTTTTTGATCACTTTTCTGTAGTTATATCCAAATACTTCGGAGGAACAAAGGAAAGAACTGTCTGTTTTGGCTCATGGTATTAGAGATGTTAGTTCATAATGGTTGAGAATGGGGTAAAATAGAACATCCCACATCATGAAAGCCAGTATGCAGAGAAAGGAGAGGGAACTGGAGACCCTGTATAATCTCACAGCCTCCCTGCCCCACAACCCCCCGTAACCTACTTCCTCCAGCCAGTCCACCGTCCCAAAGTTTCCAGTCTCACAAAATAGCAGCACTAGTTGAGCAGTATGCCTTGAAAATATGAGCTGGTGGGGGATATATCATACTACAGGTATAACATCCTGCCCCCGGGCCCTGTAGCCTCATGTTCCTCTCACAAGGCAAATTCTTCAAGACTCTTCAAAGTCTTAGGTATTCCAACAATGGCCAAGAGTCTAAATGCAAAGCCTTTTATGAGACTCAGGAACTTTAGACTCCCATAAAAAAATTAAAATCATATATACTTCTTCTGGGTTCTGGTGCTCACATCTGTAATCCTAGCTATTCAGGAGGCTGAGAACTGATCTGCTTGTGGTTCAAAGGTAGCCTTGGCAGGAAAGTCAATGAGACTCTTCTCTTCAATTAACCACCAAAAAGCCAGAAGAAGAGATGAGTCAAATGGTAGAATGATAACCTTGAGCATTAAAGCTCAGAAATAGTACCCAGGCCCTGAGTTCAAACCCCAGGACCATTACACACAGACACAGACACACACAGACACATGCACACACACACACACACACACACACACACACACACACACACACACACACACACACACACACACACACACACACACAGACGAACTTTTTTTTTTGGCTGGGCAATGGATGAATCTGAAGTGAAGCAACCATTCTCAGAAAGATAAAGAGCTCATGTCTTCTCTCATATGCAAATCTTCTTTAACTTCTTTTTTGTTGTCAGTACAGGGCCTTGAATTCAGGATGCTGTCCCTTAGTTTTTTCACTCAAGGCTAGCCCTCTACCACTTGAGCTACAACTCCATTCCTAGGTTTTGTCTGGTTAATTGGAGATAATAATATCACAGATTGTCTTGCCTGACGAGCTTTGAACTACAAGCAGACCTCAGCCTCCCAACTGACTAGAATTATGAACATAAGCCACTAGTGCTTGGAACACATGTGAGTCTTACACCTAAAACAAATATATATAAATACATACATGTCTTACCAATCTGACTATGGTATAAGCTGGCATGACATATATGAAAAGCATATATATATATATATATATATATATATATATATATGTAGATACATACAGATATATCTACATATATCTGTATATATGTCATACCAAATTGACTAAAGTATGGTATAAGCTGTAGTGAGATTCCATAGAAAACCCCATCAAAAACCCCATCAAAAGCTAATTATTTAAGAAAAAATTACTATGAAGAAATTGAAATGTGTCTTGACTAGAGCAGATGGATGCTAAAGGGAGGGGAAATGAATTGATAGAAGAATGGTGGGAGCATATACATATCATTCTCAATATATGTATGTGAAAAAAAACTTGGAAACTGCATGAGATAGATGGGTTTGGGATAGGTGGAAGAACAGAATCTGATGGAGGGAGAATGATTGTTCAAGATATGCTGTGCACATAAATCAAAACTCTTCTGTAAAACTATTTGAAGGTAACAATAAGAAACATGGTAAAAATTGGGCAAAATGCATTTAACAAGTCACAAAAGACCCTGTGGATATCATGACAGGTACAGGGAGAATATGCCCAACACCAGTGATAAGGGACATGTGGATCAAAATCGACTTTAAATTTATTAAAGTGACAAAATCAGAGAGGACTGATTGTGCTAGATTCTAAGAGGTGATGTGCTTAGCGTTTCCTGGAGGTTTACAGAGCTGAGGCTTGTTCCCCAAATGGCAGTGCAGGGAGATGGTATGCACCTATAGCTCCCAAGTGCATGCCAACAGTAGAAGGCAGGGACACACACTATGTTCATACAACATTGCTCACCATAGTCAATGAAGCCGGAAGAACCCTAAGGACCCCTTGGCAGGTAACTGTACACAGAGAACACCACATGTATCCACAGTGGAGTATTTACACACCAGGGGCTGTACAGGGAGAATATGTGCACACACTGGAGTATTGACACATAGTGGGCTATCCACAGAGAGAGTAGGCTGTACACAGAGACCATGGCATGTGCACATCATGGATTGTACACACAGTGGGCTGCACACAGATAACACGGAGTGTGCACACAGTGGGCTGTACATGGAGACATGATGTGTTCACACAGTGGAGTATTTACAAACTGTGGACTGTACACAGAGAATAAGGTGTGTGCACACAGGGAAGTAATGATGCACCATGGGCTGTTCATGTAGAACACTTGTTGTACATGCAGTGGCGTATTTACACACAGTGCACTGTGCATGGAGAGCGTGATGTGTGCATGCAGTGAAGTACTAACACACAGTAGGCTGTATACAGAGAATACAATGTTTGCACACAGTGAGTATTTACACACAGTAGACTGTGCACAGAGTCCACTACATGTGCGTGCAGTGGAGTATTTACACACCGTGGACTATACATGGAGAGCACAATGTGTGCCTGCAGGGGAGTATTTACACACAATGGGCTGTATACAAGGAACATGACTTGTACAGGTAATTAAGTATTTACACAGTGGATTGTTCATGGAGAATATGACATGTACATGCAGTGGAGTATTTACACAGAATGGGCTATAAACAGGGAACACAATTTCTGCATGCAGTGGAGTATTTACATTCTGGACTGTACCCAGAGAACATGGCATGTGATTGCAGTGGAGTATTCACACATAATGGATTATACATGAAGAACAAAACATGTGCATGCAGTGGAGTACTGATCCTGGGAAGGAAGGTAAGAGACTGACTGTTGGGCCTATAATGGCTGTTACTGGGAATGGCTGGCCCTGAGCTTCTCCTTCTGGACTTCTCAGAAACCCTGGCCCTCATCCTGGCTGCCTTAAAGCCCAGCCCGGCCCTCAGCCCCTCATCCCATTTTCCCGGGGACCCCTGTTGGCCCTGGTCACTCATTTCAAGGTGCCTGCAGATCCCACAGGCCAGCCCTGGGCCACTCATCTGACACCTTGCCCTGGGGTTTTCCCAGCCTCAGCCAGCTGGCTCTTGGCCTCTTGCCAAAAACATGTCCAGCCCTCAGTCCCTAGACCTGGTCTGCCCAGACACCATGCCATTTGCATTCCTCCCGTTAGAGGCTCAGCATGTTCTGAGCTGTGCACTCCACCTTGAAGGGGTTCTCTTTGGGCTCAGTGTGGCCCACAGGAGCTTCTCTCAAGTAGGTAGACTCATGAGGGTACTGGTGTGGCCAGGTTGTGGGTAGCAGGCTTCCTGGCTATGTGTAGATGTCTTCTCTGAAAGACATTTTGTTGTATTTTCTGAGAAATGAGAGTGTCTCAATCAAGACCAGGCCATCCTTGAACTCACTTTCCTCCTGAGGGTACCATCAAACTGGGCTCATTTCTTTGCCACATTATAGGGGCAGTGTGCCCAACTCCCAATGTGCTGCTGAGGAAATGCCGTGGGCAGTTGGCAGTGGGCAGGAATAGCCACAATGTCTGTGAATTGATGAACTGGGTGTGCAGCCTGCCCTGGCACCTTGTTGCTAGACTGGAGAGATTGGATTCCTGGAAGTTGAACATGCACAAGGTTTTATTCTGGTGGGTTAGCCCAGGCAGGTGTCAGTGTTGTGTAGGAGAGGAGGACTGAAAATGTGGTTTTCATCTGGTCTTGACAACTGAACGGACTTAGGCTTATAAAGGGGGAGGGAGACAGAGTTCAGTTGCCTCTGACCACATACATGTATTCATGTGTCCATCCTTTCTTCCCACCCCATTTTTCTTTGTGCTGTGTGTGGGGAACTGATGCTAAAGCTCTTGTTAAATGAGGAATTGAGAGGTAAACAATCATTCTTCTCTTAACTATCTTGAGAACAGGGCTTGCTGTGTGCCTTAGGCTGGACTTTGGTCTAGCTTTCCTCCTGCCTCTTCTTCCCGAGTGCTTGGATTACAGGGTGCCTGGTTCATTTATTTTAATTTTTTTGCAGTACTGGGGTTTGACCCCAAGGCATTGCCCTTGGTATACAGGCACTTCAAACTCTGAGCCACACCTCCCACCTTGGCTCTTTTTGCTTTATTTTTCTGATAGGTTCTCACTTCCCCCTTCCTTCTACCTATGTCTCCCAAGTAGCTGAGATTACAGAAATGAACTGTCATACACAAAGGAGTCCAAATTTTAAAAATCATTTGAAATATCCTGGTAAGAGAAGAATTTAGGACATGATTCTTTGTATTTTACTCTAAGCTTGCTGATTAGCCTAACTTCTTTTGCCTTCTGATTGTTTTCATTAATTTATCAGAGATAGCAGAAACGAATAACCAGATCCTACAATGGCTGCAAGATCTTATACATCTAACTTATCTCTGTTCTTTCTTCTATACTTCTACCTCTAGTTAGCCTGCTTTGAGCTTGAATTATGCTCCAGATTGGCTTTTTCCATTTCTGTTAAGACAGAGCTAGAGCTATACATTAGGCATACAAGTTTTCCTTTGACTTTAACAGCAATAACAAAAATCACTTTCCTTGCAGATTACTTGTGTCAATTTTTCCTTGTTGTGGCGATTTTTAGGATGTCATCCCCCTTAAGTGTTAATACCATTCAGTGTGTCAGCAGCAGAGATTCCTTTGCTTTGATGGTTGTTCTAATTATCTATCTTGGATTTGGAACATTTCAGTGTTCATATTGTTGAATCTTGAAGTCTTCCCTGTGTTCTAGAATGTCCTTAATCTTCATCTGAGGTTTAGTTTTTGTGTGGCTTGTTGATCCTGGATGTGTAGCTGTAAGTCAGAAGGAGTGGTGGACTGGCTGTTGTTCATGTTTAACCACTGCCCTTGTCCTGCCTTTGCACGCATTTTTTTCTGACTCCCAGAGGCCACACGTTTAGTGGGTGCTCCTGTGGGGGTTGTGCCACAGGGTTGCTGACCACCTCTTCTGTGGCCCGTTCTGTGCTTGGACATGGTGGCATGTCCTAATTTCCCTTTTGAAACAGACAGGTCTGGCTCAAATAACTGAAGATTGTGCCTTTGGGATCAGAGGGGATTTAGAGGAAGAGGTTATCCAAAACTCTGATGTCTGCAAGAGTTGATGGGGTGTGGAAGTTTGGCTCTGACCTTTCTTTGCCTTCTGATGTTGGCCATAGAAGACCTGGGGGGAAACACTACCATCTTTTCCAGCATGAGGACTGACTTGGAACTTCATTTCTTAGACAGTGGAAGGACTTTTCTACTTCTGTTCCAAGTTCTCTACAGATGCAGTTGCAGCAGAGCAGGCAGGTGAACTGTGTGTTTCCTGTGATATGTCTGGTAGATACCTTGGCATAGAGAGGCCTGGAAAGTCCTGAATAGCTCAGGTAAGCAGCCCAGGATAGGCTGGTAAGGGTGATGTCTAGGGAGACACTTGGGCCTAAGTAGGGCTTGTTCCCATCCTATGTCATTGAGGCAGCTATCTGTCCTCCAGATCTCATCCTGATATACTGACATATTTTGGATGATTGTAGGAGGCCAGGGAATTCTGTAAACCATTGTTACGACTGCTTCCTCACCTGTTGAGTGCTCTTTTCCTCATGAGTGCTCTTTTCCTGGTGAGTGTGTGCTCTCCTCCTGGTGTATATGTTCTCCTAGTGAGTGCTCTCGTTCTGTTTGACTGCTCACTATTGTGCTCCTACTTGTGGACTAGTAGGTGCTGATGATGTTCTTGGAGAGCCTGGGAGGAGGAGCAACGGTGTGTCTCCCTATTTCATGAGGAAGCTATGTTGTAAGAACTATGAGAAAACAGGGCCAAGATGCGGGACTGGGCATTTCACCACATCAGCCTGTGGGGCCATTTGTGTACAGTGCAGTGATTCCAACTACACATTGGCCCTGATTTGAGTTCTGTTTAACTTAAAGTTCTTGGAAATGCTTACAAAGTGGGTAAGTTTCCTGGAGGAGTCCAGATTCTATGGCTGGGGGTAGGGTGGGTGGACTCAGTCCCAGTTGAGACTAGGTCACTGGCCCTGAAGGAGGGGTGAGGTACTCTGCTCTCCTGGGTACCACTGCACTGACTGCTGTACCAGACCTCTCCCTGGTTTTTCCTTCAGCTCCTCTTTCTATCACCTTCCCCTCTTTCTAGAGCACCAACTATTTCCCAAAGAAATTGCACTTTCTTTCTCTTTACACATGCCAAAGCATGATAGAGTATATGCTTCCACTTCCAACTCAAACGGTCTAAAATGAGAAAGAAGGAAAAGGAAGAAGGAAGGACAATGGAAAACGAAGAAGGCAAGATACTTATTCACACTTGGAGCCCAGCATCCCCAGACCAGCTTTGTCCTCTGGTACTTGTTGCCACATAGGAAGCTGCATGGGAAAAGAATGACATCCGGTAATGACTCGTCAAAGCCAGGTGTCCAACAGGCCACAGCCAAAGCAGGAGTCCAAAAGGACACATCCAAAGCCAGGCACCAACCAACAGCCCTGTGGGCATGACAACCCCTATCTGGTACTGCACTAGATCTCTGGTGCCAACCTGCAGACAATGAGTATCAAGGAACACCTGCAGGCCCATGGATGCTCTTATTAAACCTTCCTTGGTTTGGGTGTGGCTCATCTTGGACATGACATAAGGCTTTACTCTGAGTCAGACTTGAACATGTTTCCTAGTGTGAAAAAAGCTTCTTTTCTATCAAATGGACGTTGGTTCCTTTCTGTCAATCTTGTGAGAATAGTTTTTCTGGAAACTTTCTTTGTTGTCCTGGTGGCTTGGCCTTTGTTGATTACATTTTGGTTATATTTTTGCCTGCTGCACTTTAAGAATCCTGTTCAAATCTCCTTGAAGGTTTGTGACACCCTGTTATTTCACATCTTTTGCACATTCTGTATATGAACTCAGCCAGTCTGAGCACATGGGCATGGCCTCTTGGCTTAGGGAATAAGAGTAAGCAGTGCCTGCTGTGTGTGCTTGCTGGCCAAAATTTTGGTTGATGGCACACCCTTCTGCAGGAGTAAATTTTTTCTTGCTGAGTTCCTTTGGAGTTGATGTTCTTATTCCTACAGGACAGCCCAATATCCAGAGCCATTTCTAACACTACTGACTCTAGGATAGCTTAAATGGGCAACTTTCATAAAAGCTTTCCGGGAGAGAGCAGCAATGCTGGGCTTGGCTGACCAGCAACCACTCCTGTTCTCCTGGAATCCAGGACCTGCCCTTTCCTCCCTTCCTTCTCTGTGGCTGACAGAGACTCTGTTGGGTCCCTGTGGATCATGGAGTGGGAGCAGAGATTACAGTTCTGTCCTGTCCTCCCTAGCTTCTCCAAGCTCAATGGTGGATTGTGGCTCTTAAGTCTGTATGATGTGGCCATTATAGGCCCAGTGTAAAGTGATTGTGTCTGCAAGTCAGTGTGTGTGTGTGTGTGTGTGTGTGTGTGTGTGTGTGTGTGTGTGTGTGTTGTGTGTGTATGTGCACGGATTGATACTGGTTCTTCAACTCAATGCCTCTTGCTCTTGCATAGCTTTGTTGATCAAAGCTGGTGCTCTATTAATTGAGCCATACCTTCACTTGACTTTATGCAAGTTGCAATGCTCAGATCTCAGCCCCCTGACTTCTCCATTTGTAGAGGTGGTTTTCCTGTCTCCTAGAGCTCACTGTCCCTGTCCTTTTTTCCATGCCTTGCACAGGACCTGAAGCAGAAGCTGTGTCTGTAGGAAGGAGCAGGATGCAGTTGTCATGAGAAACATGAAGCCTGAGATACTGTGGCTGCCCAGGGTGTATTGGAAGCTGAAACCACTCTAGGACGAGAATGTTTGCCTGTGTGTCAAGGAGCTTGGTGTGGCTGTGCTGCTCGGGTAGGGGCAGAACCACTTCAAAGGTCAGGATATTTGGCTTGGTCATTTTCACCATCATCTTTACATGGTATTTATCTGTGGTGAGGGATCTATAGTTGTCTTTTCAGAAGCTGCTGGTGAAGCTGTGGAGAGGGGAGCGATTGGAGCAGACCCTGAGCTTGGGCCTCAGGTGGATGATACTCCACCCTTGTCTCCCCTCCCCTCAGGTGGGTGGGATGCTGCCCTCAACTCTGTCCTTTGGCAACCGGCATCCAACGTGGTTCTGCCCTGGCCGGCAGCCTCAGCACCTCATCTAGATGTTTCTTCTCTCTCTGAATGGGGCAGGGCTTTTGTTCCACACTGCCCATGTTTATTCTGACAGTGGGAGGGAAATAGAGCTGAGTTATGCATTTTGTTCAAGTCTTAGCACCTGTGTTGAAAACTCCCAGTGTTGAGCAGTGTCTGTCCTTTGTTGTTCAGGACTGTGTGTGCTGAGGAAGCTACCACTCTAGGAGACAGTCATTCCTTTTAGCAATGATAATCACGGGGGATAGAACTATGATTTAGGATGAAAGAATCTCATCAGAGTGGAGATCCTTGACCCATGCTTACCCCCGTAGCATATTGTTGCTGATTGACAGCAGATAGGTAGAATGATATACAGTGGGCTGTAGGCTGGAACTGATGGGTGGCTTGCCCCTAAGTGTTGGTGCTGTGATACAGCACAGGGTTATTCTCATTACCCATCCCTTCTGTCTGCTTTATCATCCTTTTGGGGGACACAGCTTATGTTCTCCAGCTTAAGTTCTGCTTGCCGGTCTACTGTGCTCTGCAGACATGTCACCTCCCATCTTAACTGCTGTGCCCTGGTCTCAGCGAGGTGGAGGACTAACCCTTCCAGATGAGCCCTTGAGCAGGACCCAGCCCACCGAGTGAACCCCCAGCTTCCTGGTTCTCTTTCCTGCTGTTCTGGGAAATTGAGATTCTTATAGAGCTGTGCAGACTTTATTTATGTTGTTCACCACTGGCTCAGATATCTGCCTCTGCCCCATGGCAGAGCTGCCTTCAGTTCTCTGTCTCATGGCAATACCTCTTGATTTTATTTTTGCCTTGAGAGCTCAGGGGTGCAGTCTGGGCCAGCATTCCCTTTGAACTCCACCTGCAGAACAGGCTCATGGAAGCTGCCCGAGCAGACTGTTGGTGGGGCTTCCTCTTCTTTCTGAGAGTTAACTACCCACAGATGTTCCTTCTACTCCTGGGGCCACTCTCATCTGGTGAGAAACTTCTGTGTAGGGAGCCGAGGCGAGACTCCGCCCACTCCCTTGCAGTTTTGAGGATTACCACTCCAGACGGTGCTTGGCGGGACGCCTGGGCTGTGCGCGTGCACGAGCAAGGTAGTGTCCCCAGCCAATCCCATGACACCTGGTGACGGTAAAAGGCAGGCGACCAACAATAGAAAAGACCCGTGTTCGAATTCCCTATATAAGCGACTGTATTACGGGTGCACGCTCTCTCGCGCCCAAGCTCTCCTACAACTAAAAGGCTCTCCAATAAAGCGTGATCTGAGAAGACTCCTGGAGTGGTGGTCGTTTTTCCTCGCTGGTCGAGTAGGCGGTCACTACAACTGGTGCTGAAACCCGGGAACGAACCTGGGACGGGACCCGCGCGAGAGGCCGAATTGGAGCCAGAACTCAACACGCGGAGAGGAGACGTTGGTAAATATCCCCCGGTATGCTGTTCACTGTAGATTTAGATATTTATTGGTTGCTTGCATTGCTTCTTCCCTTGTGGCTTGTCTTTTTGATGGTGCGCACTTGCCTCGAGGAGGGAGGGTTTGATTTAATCCAGGAAGGACGCAAAGTACTAACGCAGCATCAGGATAGTCTATCAGAGTCAGTATACAGTAATGGGGAGGAAAAGAGGCCTAAAAGAAAAAGGGAAAAAAGACAGAAGGATCCTAAAGAATTGAAGCGAGAGGGGCTGCAGCCCTCACAAAAGGAGAAGGGTTTTAGGGAGGGGCTCTCGAGGAGACCCCCGCGCCCTTCTTTAAAAGCAAACCGGTTCTCAGCCCTACACGTGGAAGGGCGGGACCAAGAATATAGTAATCTTGTGAGTGACTCAGAGGAAGAAATGTTAGAGGAGGAGGGAGAGCAGCTCGATCCAGCTGATAGTGAAGAGTTAGAAGAGGCTGCGGCGGAGCACGTGGCAGACAAATATGGAGGGTGGCGCCCCCTAGGGGTGGGAGTACCGCAACAGCCAGGGAGAGGAAACGGAGCTGGCCCTCACCCGTCGGCCCCCCCGCCGTGCCCGCTGGCAGGGAAGAGTCACTTTATAAAAGGCAGCACCTGGTCGCCGTTAGCGGCCGCTTTTCCAGTTTTTGAAAATCCCATTACTAATGAGAGAATTCTTGAGCCGGTTTCCTACTTTCAGCTTAAGGATTTAGTTGAGGCAGTCAGGACTTATGGAGTGACGGCCAATTATACCACTGCCTTGCTTCGAAGGCTAACTATTAATGCTATAATTCTGTGGGAGCAAAAACTGTTCAATATTTTCCTGAATTAGTGGCTAAACAGGCAATTTTGATCTGAGAAAAAATAAAAATAAATAAATAAAAATAAATAAATAAAAAAAATAAAAAAGAGGCAATTTTGGGTATAAACTATTGTTTAATGCATTTTGCAAAAATTCCAGATAAATTAATTATTCCATACACCCGTGAGCAAGTTGAAATTTTAGCAGCCACAATGGATATGTGGGCAATTCTTGTTTGCTCATTTCCAAATGTAATTGATAATCATTATCCTAAGCATCCTCTGCTTGCCATAGTTAACAAAAATTTAGTGTATTTTCCTGTTGTCACTTCAAAGGAGCCCTTGGCTGATGCTCTGACCATCTTTACGGATGGATCAAAATCTGGACAAGGTGCCTTTTTTGTTCAAGGACACAAACAGCCGGTAGTCTTTAATTTTCGGCCGAATGTCCCACAGGCTGTTGAATGTTTAATTGTGCTTGAAGTTTTTAAAAGATTTGATCAACCTTTTAACTTATTTTCTGATTCATTATATGTTGTAAATGCCGTTGCTTCTCTTGAAGTTGCTGCTTCAGTTAAGCAGGCCAGTACAATTTCTAATGTTTTGTTACAGATTCAGTCCCTTATCTTAAACAGAAAACATCCTTTTTATATTGGACATATTCGCGCCCACTCTATGTTACCGGGCCCAATGGCAAAGTGTAATGATTTGGTGGACCAGGCAACTCGGGCTGTGGCTCTGGTTGCTGCTGATCCTGTAGAATTGGCAAAAGACTTTCATAGATTGTATCATGTACCTGCTAATACCCTTAGGAAAAGATATAATTTGTCCAGGCATGTGGCAAGAGATATTGTTAAAGCCTGTAAATCTTGTGTCACCTTTCTTCATCCTCCCCATGTGGGGGTAAACCCCAGGGGGTTGAGACCAAACGCCCTATGGCAAATGGATGTTACTCATCTGACGGAATTTGGTAAGTTGAAATATTTACATGTGTCTGTGGACACCTTTTCCGGTGTCATTCATGCCACACCTCTGGCAGGAGAAAAGGTGTCTCACGTCAGAATACACTGCTTAGAAGCTTGGGCAGCTTGGGGAAAGCCCCTTAGACTCAAGACAGATAATGGCCCTGCTTATACTTCCCATGGTTTTCGCGCCTTTTGCGCACAAATGCAGGTTGCCCACACCACCGGATTGCCCTACAATCCTCAAGGACAAGGTATAGTGGAAAGAGCTAATAGAAGCATAAAAGAAATGCTTCAAAAACAAAAAGGGGGAGTTGCTGAGTCCGCGTCCCCCAGGGAAAGACTTTCTCTTGCGCTCTTTACCCTTAATTTTTTAATTCTAAATGACAACGATCAGTCTGCCGCAGATCGGCATATGACAAGAGACTCCATGGATACTAAAGACATGGTTATGTGGAAGGATGTTATTAATAATAAATGGTATGGACCGGATCCGGTAATAACGAGATCCAGGGGAGCTGTTTGTGTTTTTCCACAGAGTCAAGAAGTACCTCACTGGGTGCCAACGAGACTGACCAGGCCAGTGGAGACTGCAGAAGAACCCCATCTTGAAGATGCCATCCACTCGTCTCCTGATACAGCTGATCTTCCTGCTGTTAGCAACAGTGCTAATAGCAATCCCTGTGATAGCTAAACCAATGATGCTGTGGGCTGTTACAATTTACTGACTGGATTGCCTCTGCGGTGTCCTTTTCCAAAGAGCGGGTGGGAGTCGGAATGTTTTTAGCCTGCTGCTTGGGAGGATGCGTGGTCTGCCTATGGTTGGTCTGTCGCCTTCGAGCCCAAACCAGAAGGGACAAGGTTGTTATCTCGCAAGCATTAGCCGCTTTGGAGAGTGGATCCTCACCCCAGATTTGGCTGTCGGCCCTAAGAGGCAGTTAAGCCTTACCATCCTGCATAGCCTTAGCACCCCGAGGGATCAGGGGATCCCATTGCACCGGGACAGGTATGCAATTTGCAATTTGGGACAGGGTGCAAGGCAAGTGCACTGCACTTGAGGAGATGGTTCTCATCTCCTCAAGAAGAGCATGCTGGGTTGCAAGTGGGTTGATGCCCAAGATCCCACCTCTGCAAAAAAGGCATCGGACGGGCCTGGTCATCACTGGGGAAGGCGCCCCTCAGGCGAAGGCCAGTGCAAGGTCCTCTCATTAATATCTTAGACAGAGGCCCAACCTCTACTCTTACCTGTTGCCATAAAACAAAGAAGGGGGAACTGTAGGGAGCCGAGGCGAGACTCCGCCCACTCCCTTGCAGCTTTGAGGATTACCACTCCAGACGGTGCTTGGCGGGACGCCTGGGCTGTGCGCGTGCACGAGCAAGGTAGTGTCCCCAGCCAATCCCATGACACCTGGTGATGGTAAAAGGCAGGCGACCAACAATAGAAAAGACCCGTGTTCGAATTCCCTATATAAGCGGCTGTATTACGGGTGCACGCTCTCTCGCGCCCAAGCTCTCCTACAACTAAAAGGCTCTCCAATAAAGCGTGATCTGAGAAGACTCCTGGAGTGGTGGTCGTTTGTCCTCGCTGGTCGAGTAGGCGGTCACTACACTTCTGTGTCTTGTTTCCTGTTAGGAAGATCACAGACACTTTGTGCCCATCTGGACCAACCCTGTTGAGTAGATGGCATGCTGGTGTGCCCAGTGTCTGCCACATGGCACTGTGAAGCAGGCAGTAGGAACTGCCACTGTGGCCAAAGTAACATAGGCTTCCAAAGCTAGCTGCCATTTCCACTTTCTTCCTGAGTCTTTGCAACTATTTGTACTCCCGAGGGCCCTGTTATAAGCATGGCTGGTCCTTAGGTGGCCATGTGTAGCATTAAGTTTTATTTTCTCCCCTCTGTCCTGTTCTAGGCTCTGAGTGGGTTTGTCTGTGTGTCCTCCAGTACTGAGCAGGAGGGAAGAGCTGGATTTTGTACTGCACTGTTGTCTTCATTGAGGAAAGGGTATCTCTTAGGTTCTGGTAATACCTCCCTGTAATCCCAGCTACTCAGGAGACTGAGATCAGAGGACCTGAATATTGTGGATTTTTTATTGTGTTTTAAAGCCAATCAGGACAGAAAAGTCTGGGAAGCGCTGTCTCCAATGAGCTATCAAATCTTTTGGTACTGGCATCAAAAACAAGACAAAGATATGATTTCTCAAATGGAGACGACCAGGTGTTACTACCCTCCCAAGGCGATCAGACCTCTCCCACTTGATGAGGTTCACTCAGCTGAGATGAGACACCCCTCCCCGGGTTGCTATCCTGCTTCAGTGGCAGGATGAACACAAGAGCACAGTATTGCTTCTGCTGTGATGACCTGGCAGGATCACATCCTGCACTAAGGAAGTTTCTCCTGGCTTGACTAGGTTTTCAGGGAGGTAGAGGGAGTAAACCTGGGGTGGTCCTCGTCTCCGGAAGCTCTTGGGGAGAGGCTTCTATACAGGAAAGATTATCCTGTGCTTCACCTGTTGTACTGCAGCTTTGTGGCTCACTGTGGGGAATTAGAATATTGGATGATTCCGTGCTGTTTGCCCATCTCCTTGTGTAGCCCCACCATGTCATACTTGTTATAGGTCAGCCTTGATCTCAGTAGAGTTGGGCTCCACTCCCAAGTTATACTCTTCTCATGGGGGAGGCAGATCTAGTAAATTTTTTTTCTCACCAGAATCACTTTGAGCTTGAGGGAAGCCAGGACATGTGGAAAGGCATGTGTGAAGCCCTGAGTTCAGATTACATGTGCTTCTTTCACAGCACCAAGAAGGGAAATGAAAAAGAAGGTTTCCACTTTAAGGTAGTGTATCTGAATTTCCCAGTTACTTGGGAGGCTGAGGCAGGAGGACTGCTTGAGCTTATCACTTCCCTGACAGCTGGGGTGATACAGTGTTGAGTCCTAGGTACTCCCCAAACAAACAAACCCGTGGAGTTTGGAGAAAAAGCAGGTATTTTTTCTTCTTCTTCCTTTCCTTGGGGGTGTAAAGTTGGCAGTTTGGGGGCACCTATTAGAACCTTCTGTGCAAGGAGAAGTCTGTGCTAATGAGATTGAGCATGGTGCTGGGACTGGGTGGAAGGTGTAGATACAGGGAAAAGTTGGTCCCTGTGCTCTGGCTTGTGTCCCTGCAAGAGAACTTACATATTAGCAGGTTTGTAGGTCACACACAGGTATGAGTGACTGCTAGTTCAGGTACCCACTCCTAAAGCTGCCTCAGAGAGGCTTCATGAGGGGACTGGGAATGTGGCCTTGTGATGTGATTGTGTGTGTGTGTGTGTGTGTGTGTGTGTGTGTGTGTGTGTGTGTGTGCATGCGTGTGTGCACACATGCACACGTATGTGTGCCAGTACTAGGGCTTGAACTCAGGGCCTGGGCAATCGCCCTTAGATTTGTTGCTCAAGGTTTGAACTCTATCACTTGAGCCACAGCTTCCCTTTTAGCTTTTGTGATGGTAAATTGTATATAGGATTCTCACAGACTTTCCTTCCTGGGCTATGTTTTCTTTATGATTTTTAGTTGTCAAGGGTCACCATTCATTTTGGGTACAGCATCTCTTATTAGGTCTTTTTAGTTCTTGCCCTGATTTGGAGTAGTCTGCCCAGCATTGTGAGCTCTGAGGTATTACTACCAGTAGGTGGCCCTGCTGCCTTTGCAATCTGGCTTTGTTACTGTTGGTTGTGGGGCCTGAACTCTGTCCCTGACCTCTTTTGCTCAAGAGCTACCATTTGAACTAAAACGGCACTTATGGTTTTGGGTGGTTAATTGGAGACACGAGTCTCACAGACGACTGGCCCAGGCTGGCATTAAATCCTGATCCTCAGATCTCAGTTTCCTGAGAAGCTAGTTAGGATTACATGTTTCAGCCACCAGCTCCTGGCCAATGCAGCTTTCTTAGGAAGACTATGGTCGCCTCTTACAAACCTTCCTTAGTCATTTTCTTGAACAAGTTCATTGCTTCATCTTGTAAGCATTCAGGATCTTCTTTATTTATTTATTTTTTATTTTTTTATTGTGAAAATACTGTGCAGAGGTGTTACAATTACATGGGCAAGATAATGAGTACATTTCTTATCAAGCACAGCCTCCTCCTTTGTTTCCCATTTCCATCCCGTCCTATCCTCCACGTGACCTCACACCCAATCCTCCCCGCTACCCCCCCTTCCGCACCAAAGTTATAAAGTTCATTTTTCGACATAATGACTTGTACATCTCATTGTTGCAATGGGTCCACTTGTATACCTATTTAAGCGATATTTTTCCCCTTCCCCTCCAAAATTATACCGACATTAAATACGGTGAAAGCAGGGGTTATACTGTGGGGGAGTGACTTACAATGCAACAAAGAAATAATCTTATAAATGTGTTTGAAACAATCGCATGAAAAAAAAAAAACATTTGAATACATAACTTAGGGTTCATTTCCCTAACATCACATTATCTGACCTTTTCTGCTTGACTGAGGCATACATTAGATATTGCAATAAGGGAATCCATGGGACCTATGTTTCTTTGGGCCTGGCTTACTTCACTTAATATAATTTTTTCCAAGCCTTTCCATTTCCTAACAAATGGAGCAATGCCATTTTTACTGATGGAGGTATAGAATTCCATTGTGTATACATACCACATTTTCTTCATCCATTCATCTACTGAGGGGCATCTGGGTTGGTTCCATATATTAGCAATAGTAAATAGTGCTGCAATAAACATAGTCGTGCTGGTAGCTTTAGTGTGGTCTTGTTTGTAAACATTTGGGTAAATGCCCAAAATTGGGATTGCTGTGTCATTGGGGAGCTCTATGTGGAGTCTTTTGAGTAACCTCCATACTGCTTTCCAAAGTGGTTGAACAAGTTTACACTCCTTCCCAAGGTCTCCTTGGCACAGGCCGAAATTTTCTTAATAGAGACCCAGAAACACAACAAATCAATGAAAGGTTCGACAAATGGGATTGCATGAAGTTGCAGAGCTCCTGCATGGCAAAGTACATAGTTGCCAAGATCAATAGAAAGCCCACGGAATGGGAGAAGATCTTCACTAGCCGTAAAATGGACAAGGATCTCATATCTAAAATATACCTGGAACTCAAAAAATTAAATCCCCCAACAACAAATCTTCAAAGAAACAACTGACAGTAAATAAGTGGGCTAAAGACTTAAAGAGAAACTTTTCTGAAGAGGAAAGAAGCATTCAGGATCTTCTAAGTGAATTTTTCTTATAATCTCTTGATTATAAAAGGAGAAAAACTAATTTTAACCCTTGTCCAATTGTTTGCCCTTATAAAAACAAGATAGCTGATGCCAAACTACCAACAGAGGTCTCTAATTCTTTTTGTGGTTCACTATTTTCTTTTTGGTCTGTCGTGGGGGTTGAACTCTGGGCCTGGGTGCTGTCCTTGTACTCTTCATCTCTAGGTGAGAGCTCTACCACTTGAACCAAAGTGCCACTTCCAGTTTTCTCGTGGCTTAATGGAGAAAAGAGTCTCATGGACTTTTCCTGCCGGGGCAGGCTTTGAACTGTGATCCTCATGAACTCTAATCCTCAGATCTCAGCCTCCTGAGTAGCTAGGATTACAGTCATGAGCCACCTGCACCCAGCCTGATTCACTATTGACATTGTCTTTGACATAGAACTCAAGGTAGACATGACCTTTAGCTCAACCTTTTTAAATATTCAGGAGTCCCTGGTACCTGAAAGACCTAGGATGCAGAGTAACAAGTAGAACAATGATGCTCTCTTTGCATACCAGAGCTTGGATACTCTTGGACACATCTCTGTCTATTCTCAAATGAGTCGTCAAAGACACATCAGGGTGCTTAACTTTGTGTTGGAGTGTTTTTGTTTTGATAATAATCTAAGAAAAATTAGTAAAAGCACATCCTGAGAAAATCACAACGGGTTGAATTTTTGTGGTATCCATAGGAAAGTGATGAGAGGAACAGGTTTGTCTGTGGCAGTGTGCTTGATAAAGCCACCTGCAAATTCCAAGTACCATCTTGACATTGCCCCAGTTAATTCTATTTGAGTAAAACTGTGTCTTCTGTCCGGTTAGTTGGACACTGCTAATTCTGACTGAACTGATTTTTATAAATGTGTATTGGCTATACGACATAAAGATTTTGTATCCCGTTATTTGTTTATTGAGAAGAAATGTGATAGAAAAATAAGCCAACTCTGGAACTTTAGGAGATACTTCCCTTCATAAATTCTACATGTTACTTAGGGATAAGAGATATTCTTCTAAAGGGACTTGAAGTCTTCAAGAACTGTTTAGATTTGACAATAATCTATTTTTTGTCCATCTGGATCATCACCATAAATTAAATTGTGGAAGATGTTCGTCTTCAGCTACTAATTCATAAACAAAGAAAGTATCTTTTCTCTTCCCCCCAGAAAGAAGTTCTTGTTTCATTTGCTGGTTTTTAACCATTCATTCATCCATTAATTTCCTTACTTAAATATCTGTGTGTATGTGTGTATCTACTATGAACCTGGTATTGTACCACATACTGAGTCCTTAAAATCAGTATCCTGTGAAAGGTGAAAAATTGAGCAGAATGCTGGTGGCTCATGCCTATAATCCCAGTTACTTTGGAGGTTGAGATCTGAGGATTGTGGTTTGAGACCAACCTGGGCAGAAAAGTCTATGAGACTTTTATCTACAATTAATCACAGAAAAGCCAGAGTGGTGCTGTAGCTCAAGTGGTAGAATGTAAAACGCTTAAGGACAGTGCCCAGGCCCAGAATTCAATGCCCAGGAATTGGGGGGGGGGGAAGAAAAATAGAAAAATTGCCTGAAAATTTTCTCTCTATCCAGAAGGTGAAAACATCAGCAAGGTTGTCAAGTGAGATTAATCACAGGAGGGTATGGCTTGGCCAAGCACTTACTTCTGATGAGGAATCAGGCCAGATGTTGATTTGAGAGTGTCTTTCTTCCTATGGAAGAGAAAAAACATCTTCTCTCTTTTGTGACCCAGCCACCATTCCCTATCCTCTTGTGGTGGCAGAAGAGTTCACTTGAGAGGATTTCACCATCTGTGGGCTGCAGTTGGTGAAGTCGAGCTGGTAGGGTTTATGGACCTGGAGGCTAGGCACAATTGCCCTTTTCCTGTGCCAGGAAAAATCTCCAACTCAAAACAGTTCTGCTACTTATCAGCTCAGGGCAGCCTGATGCCCTGCAGGAGATAAAAGCACAACTGTCAACGATGTCTGTCTTTAAGGTGGGGGGTATTTCTAACTTTACATATGCAGTGAATGTCCAGTGAAGTGGCTAGGAAAGGGCATTTCTTGTTGCCATCTCCAATTCCTACCTGTGAGTATGTGCTGTGGACTCACATGTCAGAGATTGTCCCATTTTGAAGATCTCTATTAATCTGAGCTTCTAGTTCCAGTGTGACTTAGAACTTGAGTGGGGCTGCTTTCCTTTTAAAGGGGTAAGGTTAAGATTTTTTTTACCCAAAGACTTTCTGTGTCTGTACTATTTTTTTCTTGAGTATTGTCTAATTTTGCCGAATTATTTTGACTAAGCTCAACAAATGTTTCCAATATTTTATGCTCTAGGTTTTGCCGCCTTATTAATATATCCATCTTCGAGAAGCCGCCTGAGGAAAAGTGCATGACATTTTCTGGAGAATAAACTAAAATAAAAAGGAAAAAGATCAGGGGTTAGCAAGTGATAGAGCACCAGATCTAAGCAGGGAGCTCTCCATCCTGGAATAGGAATACACTGGCAAAAGAATAGTTACGTGGTTGGTTGTCTGAGCTCCAGGCAAAAGCTCTAGTCCCAGGGCAGAAGGCTCTTGAGAGGCTGGGGACGTATTCATTAGTGCTGACCTGAGCAACTATGGCAAACTGCACCTTTTCATACATGATACGTTAATCTGTAATTCATAACTTCTGTACCCAAGAATTGCAATATCCTCTGGATTGAGGTGGAATAATTCCAGAACCACAAGCTAATACTTGTTTAGGAAGGGAATGTTTTAGGATCTTCCTGTGTCATATTCTCTGACAGAGACACTATTTGCTAGCATGAGTACTTGGGATGCAGAATACTTATATTCCTCAGAGATCTGATGGCTTAGCACCTGCTTCCCATTGTGGCTTGGTTAGCTGGAGATGCAAATGGAAGGAAGGAAGGAAGGAAGGAAGGAAGGAAGGAAGGAAGGAAGGAAGGAAGGAAGGAAGGAAGGAAGAAATCACAGTTCTGGAAGCTTTCTTCTAATATAATAGATGCATTCAGGGAAAACCAATATTCTGCAAGCACAAAGCAGAGAAAAAAAGCACAGACCTCTAAGCGTATAATTCTCTAACCATAAGACTCAAACAGAGATAATCAAGATGAAACACCAGCACCATAAGTCATGTAAGATTATTCACATAGAAAACAAAATAGTCTGAAATATCTGTATATAATTAACTAAATGATAATAAATAGTTTTATTTATTTTCCTGAGGTGAAGCGAGCTTGAGAGAAAGTGGTGTGTGGGTTGTGGCTGCTTAGTTATGGTGACAAGGACAATATATACAAAGATAGAATCGAACACAGAGAAAACAAGTGAACAGTCTGTGCCTGGAAGGAACGCATGGAACTAGCTTTGATTCTTACTTACAGAGCAGTTGGCAGTATTCATATCCCTGCATTGTGTGGCTGTGACATGGAGAGATATAGTAACATGTCAAGAAAAGCCTGGCTTTCCTTTGTGTATGGCTCTGAAGGCCCACCTAGAAGAAAAGAGCTTATTATTTATTCCTGGTTCCTACGTAGGCATAATTACCCAGTAAGCTGCAAACTAAGCAAGCATCCCTCCGAAAAGGTCCTTTGGATATGGGTAGCTCTGACCATTTGGAAAGTCCTTCCAGCACTTCCCATGATTATATGTTCCCAGGCAAACTAACTACTTGCTGGTTTCCTTTCTTCATCTCCTTCCTTCCGCTTCTTTACTTTCCATGAAACAAACACATTGTGCCAATAAGTCAAGGCTGGCCTTGTGATGAGCATAAGAAACACTACAGAACAAAAATGAGTTCTTATTCTACGGTCCCCACCTAATATTTTTGGTCTCTGAGTTGGTATGTTATTTGATGGATATAATTTGAGTGCATAGAGTCTCAAAAGTGTTCTACCAGATATAGGTCCTAAAACACAACCACAAGAGAGGGAGATTGCTTATTCAGTTCCCAGGAGCTCAGCAGGCACTGGTTTTAAATCCCATCTTTTCTCAGGCTTTGCTAAACAAGGACCTGAGTTCTGCAGCTTTGGTTCCCCTAGGAGTTCCCCAAATTGCAGACCCCTGTCCTCTGACTACTTGCTGAAGAGTTGGCATCTGACCAAGGTCCCTGTGTGTCTCCTGTGTGTTGAGCTCTCCTAAGGAGATGTAGACATAGCACCTGGAATTACTGAAAAAAATACAAAAGACCCAGGAAGAGAAGAGAGTTGAATAAAGGAAGAAAAGATGAACTTTATGGAGTAGAGCAGTGATCCAAGTGATAGGGCACCCGCCTGGAACGAAGAACTGAAGTTAGTGTGCTGGGCCCTTACTCAAGACCCAGTATATGCACACACACACACACACACACACACACACACACTCACACACACACACACACACACACACACACACACACACACACACACACACACACACACACACACACATACACACACGACAAAACTTCACTGACTTCCAACCTTATCCTATTCGGATATTGGAGCGTCCAAGAATATAATGAGACTTGGTTCTAAGATGCCATATTAGGTTTTATTTGCTCATGGTTATGTGAGTTTGCTTTAGAGTTATGTCTCCTGATTATTTAATTGGATATTATAGACAATAGCAATTGATAATTCTATGTAGATGATAATCTTTGAAACTAAGACCAACACTCTAGTGTTAAAATGTATATGTATAAAACAATTCTGAAAAATGAGGGATACTCTCCATTCTTGTGTTTGGTTTCACAATGCATAAATGTTGGCATATATAATGTTTCTGTTTGTTTTATTTGTATGTGCCAGTTCTGGATGCTATCCTTGAGTTTTTTTTTTTATTAAGGCCAGCATTCTACCACATGACCCACAGCCTCACATCCAGTTTTGGGGTTTTTTGGTGATTAATTGCAGATAAGAGTCTTAGGCTTTCCTGCCCAGGCTAGCTTTGAACCATGAGCCTCAAATCTCAGCCTATTCAGTAGCTAGGATTACACAAATGAACCAGTGGCACCTGGCTAATGTTTTAACCTACAGTGGCATTGGTTCTCTGTTATTACTTCTTTCAAAGTCATTTTTTGTCAAATATTTTGACACATTTCTCAACTTCATATAGATGAGACTTAGCAAACTAAACGTGTCTGTGACAATTCTTAGGAAAATTCCTTACATTTAGATGCTTCTAAATTATAGAACATTTCATTCTGTTATAAAATACAGTATTTATTAGCACAAAGATAGGTCATCTATCAAGAAAGGCTTGTTAGTTGATATGTTCCTGGTCACAACTGAAGTTCCATGGTTATGTACACTGAGTTCCCATAATTAGATCTTGCAGTTCCTCTGTGTCTTTCTGTTTCACAGTGTTGCTTCCAATTCCAATCTACTTCAGCTGCAAGAACTGAAGGTAACCTTGATAACTCTCTTTGTTGAGTGATGTAAGCTTTTCCAAGTGACTCTGAACAAAATGTAATAAAAACTTAAGGTGACTAATTGAAAAACTACAAAGATATTGCATCTTTTGTTAAATAGTTTTTGATGCAAACAAAAACTTCCAGAATCCCAGTAAAGAAAGAGCATGTTTAATGTACATATTGCTCCTATTTATGGAACTGCATTTAACATGACAGTTATAGCTTTTAGTCAGTTGTCAAAATATCAAGTGTTTGAATTAAATTATATATACATATATCATCAATTCCATTTGCCATTCTATGCTTCTATTTGTATTATTTTTTAATTGGACAAATTTATGGGGCATGGAAGGACACTTCACATATATACATGGTTGTAATGATTAAATCAAGATAGTTCACATTTCTATATCATTAATTTTTTTGGAAACTAATGTGTAATCCTTTGGCTAATTTTTTTAAAACCTCAAAAGCAGGACCTAGTTATTTCCCTTCAAATGTTATTTCATTTGAAAAATTCTTTAATTTTATTGTCAAGGTGATGTTCAGAAGAGTTACACTTACATAAGTAAGACAGAGAGTACATTTCTTGTTGAACATTGTTACCTCCACCCTCCTTTATCTTACACTTCCCCACCTCTTACTAATCACCACAACTTGTGAAGTTCATTTCCAACAAATTGTCTCACGAGTTTCACTCTTGCATTGGTTTGCTCTTTGTCTTTTGTCTCACCATTTTGATATTCCCCTTCCCTATTCAGATAAACGTATATACAATACACAGTGTAACCAAATCAAATACAGTGACAACAAGGGATAAACCATAGGGAAAAGACAAAAGAAAAAAACATAGCACCTTAAAAACAACACCAACAAAGAAAAAACTATTGTTTTCACATCTTGGAGTTCATTTCGCTTAGCATCTTGTATGTTCCTTATGTACATAGCTATTGAGCTGTTGTGATCCTCTTCTAGGGCTATACTAGACATACACTAGTTATTACCAATGAGGGAAAACATGGAGTCTGTTTCTTTGGGATTGGCTTAATTCATTTAATATTATTTTCCAACTCTTTTCATTTCCTTACAAATGGGGAGATGTTATTCTTTCTGATGGGAACATAGAATTCCATTTTGTATATATTCCATATTGTCTTGATACATTCATTTACTGAGGGGCATCTGGGATGGTTCCATATCTTAGCTGTAGATTATTAATTTTTTTAAGTTTGATTAGCCCCTAAGGTACAAATTTATGGCATATGGTTTTATATTTCAATGCTTTTGTACAATATGTACTGATTATTTTCTTATTATTTTGTATTAGGAACCTTTAAATTCCTCTTCTGATTATTCATAAATGTTGACTAGCTGGTTGTTATCATTGTTTTTTAAACTATATTTTCTTAAACGAATAGCTTTATATAAAAGCAAAGTTGGAAAAATAACCCAGAGTTCCTATAGGAACACAGACTTTCCTTCCCAGGCTGGCTTTCAACCACAATCCTCAGATCTCAGCCTGCTAAGTAGTTAGGATTATAGGCATGAGCGACCGGCGCCTGGCTGTTTATTTATTTTTTTTTTGTAACAAGTTAGTTTTTTTTATAATTTTGTTTATGTGTGTGTGAGTGATGGAGAGAGAAAGAGAGAGAGAGAGAGAGAGAGAGAGAGAGAGAGAGAGAGAGAGAGAGAGAGAGAGAGAGAGAGAGAGAGAGAGAGAGAGAGAGAGAGAGAATGAAACAATATTGCTGCCAAAAAGGATTATTGAAAAATATAAAAACATTAACGTCTGATAAGATAGTAACATATTTAAAGCACTTGGAAGTGGTGGAATCACAGTTTCTCTGTTCTGAACACACAGTGGCTGTGCCTCCACAACTTTGTCCTGATCTGGTTTGTTGTGCAGGAGATAGCATAGCTGGCCAAAGTTTCAGATGGCAGGCTGTGGCCACTGCCCAGTCTTTCTCCACCACCTTTATTTTATATTTTTATTGTGAAAATACCTTACAGTGGGGTTACAATTACATGGGCAAGGTAATGAGTACAGTTCTTATCAAACATCCTTTGTTTCCCCTTACCATCCCTTCCTATCTCCCCTACTCTCCAGCCAAAGCTGTAAAGTTCATTTTCCACATAATGACTTGTACATCTCATTGTGGCAATGGGTCCACCTGTATCCCTATTTAAACGGTTTGTTTTTGCCCTTCCCCTCCACAAATTATGCCAACATCAAATACAATGAAAACAAGGGTTATTCCTTGTGGGCTGGTGATATGGCACGGTGGTAGACAGCTTGTCTAACATGTAAAAGTCCCTGAGTGCTACCAAAAACAAACATAAACCTCAATCCATTTTCGCAAGAATGAGAAAAAAAACATTTGAATATTTATCTTGGGGTTCATTTCATCTAACATCAACGTATCTGACCCTTTCTGCTTCTCTCAGACATAGTTATTCCAAATAAGGGAAGAAATTGTATGTCTCCAGTTAGTCTTGTTTGAGTGTAATTTATTTTATCAGTGTGCATTCTATTTCCTGCTCCTGAAAAGAAGTGTCAGTTACATAGACCCAGGAAAGGGTCAGGAGCAATGGGCTTATCACTGATTGCCTTCCAACATAGCCAACATATTCCTGAGAGATCTTCAACCCACACTGCACGTGGAAGTCCTCACACTCATCCTGCCTCATTTGAGTACATCTATGATAACTTTAAATTCAGTGAGTATGCAGTGTAAAAACTCAGTGTAATGCTTTGATGACAAAATGACCGAGCCACAGGTAATCATCCATATTTTCACTGTATTAGTTGTCTCTCTGATGAGAAAATAATTCTTGCCAAGGAGATGCAGATCACTTATCCAAGATGTTTGCCAAAAATTCTTGTTGTTATATTGCATTTCTCTTCTTCTTCCTATCTCCTCTCTTCCTCCTCCCTGAGTCTTTTTTCCGTCTTCCTTCCTTCCTCTCCTCTTCTTCTTTCCTTTCTTCTCTTCCTCCTTTTTCTTGTGTTCTTCCCTTCTTCCTCGGTTTTCTTTTCCCTCCTCTCATCCCTTCCTCCTCCTTTTCTGTACCTGTCTTTTCTCCTCTTTTTCAGTTTCTTCTACTTCTTTATGGTCCTGCGGCTTGAACTCTGGGCCTTTGCACACTAAGCAGGTGTTCTGCTGCTTGTTGCATGCCTCCAGTCTCGACTTCATTTCAGTGACACTACATTTGTGATTTGTTTTTAAGTAACAAACCTAGTAAAGACTTTTGATTTAGGATTTAATTCATTGTATATAGTCTACACCATAATATGTGATACTTCATACATTGTGGCTAATAGGTTTTGATTATGCTTTGGACTTCTGAGAAACTCATCAGAAACAATGTGTTTGAAGGCAATCTAATATGATCATGTGTTACTCCCAAATTAATGAACTGGTTACTTTGCATCTTGCACAAGTACTTCCGTATTGCTCCCAGTTTAATGAACTGTCACTTTGTGGTATCACCCAGTAACACTAATCCAAGGATTGCTGGGATCAAAATACTAAGTCCAGACAGGAAAATTCATGAGATATATATCTCCAATTAACTACTAAAAAAACCACAAAAAGACCTGTGGCCCTGTGGTGTACTGCCATCCTTGCACAGAATAAGCAGATGACAGGACCCAGGCCTGAGTAAAAGACCTGTTGTGGATGCACACACACACACACACACACACACACACACACACACACACCACACACACACACACACACACACACACACACACACACACACACACACACACACACACACACAAACACACACAATTTCCCAGCTAGAGCAACTAGAGTATCTGTTTTCTTAATAACACCTCTGAGTTTCTATCCTATGTGTTTGGATATTTTTGAAAGCTTCATCATCACCTTCTCTAATTTCAATAAATGATTCCCTGTTCACTATTTTTTATTCCTGGTTGGAAAATATTTTAAGAAACTTTTTCATGTAGAAAATTGAGTTTGCTCCCAACACGGCTACTCTCTTGGATTGTAAGAACATAAATAATTATGCCTTTAATATTAGCTCAAAATTAAGTTACATGCTTCCATTAAGAGTTAATCTGTTGCTCAGTGGGAAGAGTTTGAAGTCATTTGTCTGAATTTGAAAGGTGGGGTGAGAGTTACAGAGAAGCCTAAGGTAGTTAAGGCAAGAGACATGAAAGGAAAAAGAAAATGAACTTCATACTCTTCAGGCAGTTATCTTTCACAGGCCTGCACTTGAACTCAGTAGCTCATTATCAAGCACTCTACCCCCTGGGTCACATTTCCAAGCCCTGAAATAATTCATTAGTGAAGGGCCTTCCTGGAGTTTGAAGCCAGGGCCTGAGCTCTGAACTTGAGCTTCTTTTTTTCAAGCATTCTAACACTTGAGCCACAATTCCACTTCTGGATTTTGCTAATTAATTCAAGCTAAGAGTCTCAAAAACTTTCCTGCCCAGGCTGGCTTCAAACTGGGACCCTCAGATCTCATCTTCTGAATAGGTAGGGTTTCAGTTGTGAGCCACACCCACCATAAGCTAGTCATTTCAATGAGACTCCTTTTTACAATAAAAGTCTCTAACACACACACACATAAACACACACACACACACACACACACACACACACACACACACAATCAAAAACTTGAGTGTTAATCTGGAGCAAAAACACCCTGGGACAGTGGCCAAGCCCTAAGTTCCAGTGCTAGAAGCAACAAAAAAAAATAAATTTATTAATTAAAATTTAAAAATGTCAAACAAAAAATAAAAGGAAAATTGAAAGAAAAGAGGCATTCAGGGGGTAAGGAGGGCTGCCTAAGTTAGTAGATCCATTGAGTGAAAGCATCAGGTGGCTTGTGGGAGTCCTGGTCCTGAGGGTAAAAATATGGAAAAAAAAGAAAAGCAATTAAGGCTTCTCAAATGAGCCTGGCAGTGGTGGCTCACATCTGCAATGCTAGGTATTAAAATGAGCTATCTGAGGATCTGGATTCACAGTCTGCCAAGGAAGAAAATCCTCCTGTCTGCCTTCAACCAGCAGACAGGCAGCTTTTACACTATGCCTGCAGCACAGCTGGACCATGCCTAGCTGCAGACAACCTCCCCCAACCAACCTCTACCCAATGACAAAAGCCAAGCTTTTCCCAACTGGATTCAGAGCTCAGAAGCACTCTCTGTGCTCCAGATACCCCATGGTTTTGCTGCTCCAGGGCAACATGTGGGGCATCAAGACTCTACCTTAACTGGCTGGTTCCCTAGGTCTAGGGGCCCAGCTCAGGCTCCTTTCTTGCCCTACAGGAGCAGAGACTCAACTCTATTTTTAGCTCCCACATCACCTGCTCCCTGAAGCACTAGATGTCCCTGCACAAAATCCACTCCTGACTCATTTTTCCAGTGAAGCTGGGGGCTGTTAGCATCTTGAAGGTTTCCTAAAGCCAGCAGTTTCTTCCTCCTCCTCCTCCCCATCTAGCTTGGCCTGCCTCTGCTGTAAGCCAGATGGTGAGGGGGTGGGGGTGGCAGGACCCACACATGTCCAGGTCAGACCAGGACTCCAGCTTGGTACCTACTGCTCATGCTCTTTGGCTAGCCCTCAACAATCTTAGTCACTCCTCAAAGCCCTAAACTTTTTAATTTATTTATTCAATTGGGAGGGTAGTCCCTGAGATAAAACTCATGATCCCTGTGCTTGATGATCCTTTGCTCATGATGATACCTGTGCTCATGATCCCTTGAGCAAAAGGCTCAAGTCTAGCAACTTTACCACTTAAGCCACAGCTCCATTTTTGCCTTTTCTACTTATTTCTGATAAGAGTCACACAAACTTTCCCGTCCAGGCTGGCTTCAAACTGTGATCCTCAGAAATTAGCCGCCTGACTACCAAGTTTATAGGTGTGAGACACCTACACTTGAAAGTCTTTATTTGTTTATTTATTCATTGTTTATTTATTTATTTTGGTCTTGGGGCTTGATCTCAGATTCTGGGTGGTCTTCCAGCGTTCTTTTTGCTCATGGCTAATGCTCTACAATTTTGATCCTCAGCTTCACTTTCAATTTTATGGTGATTAATTGGAGATAAGAGTTTCACAGACGTTTCTACCAAGATTGGCTTTGAACTGTGATCCTTAGCTCCTGTTTAAGTAGGATTACAGGCATGTGCCACCAGTACCCAGGAAAACCAGATTTTTAAGACACTCTTCTTTCTAATAACCCAACAAGAAAAATAAGTCAGCTGTTGAGATGTGGCTGAAATGTTATTATGCAATTTCCTTGAAGAAAAATGGTATAGGACAGGCGCGAGTGGCTCATGCCTGAGGTCTGAGCATCGTGGTTCAAAGCCAGCCAGGGCCAGAAAGTCAGTGAGACTCAATTCCAAAACACCACCAGAAAACCGAAAGTGGCACTGTGGCTCAAGTGGCAGAGCACTTGCTTTTAGCTAAAGAGCTGAGGGACAGTGCCCAGGTCCAGAGTTCAAGCCCCATGGCCAACAAAAAAATGGTCTTGGATATGGCCATTCCCTGAGTTCAAGTCCTACCTAGAACCAAGGACAAAATAAATCAATTCATTAAAAAATTAAAAGAAGAAATTGTAAAAGAAAAATAAAATATGTGTTGGAAAAAAATGGACATTGAGGGAGTTGGGAGATATAACCAAGTTGGCAGAGAGCTACCTGCCATGAGATGAAGACTAAGGCAGCAGCAGCTCTTGCCTCTCCCACCCAATCCTCTCCTTCCTCATTGACTACTTAAGCTGGGGTCTGGGGGCATTGGTACTAGTCCCCAAGCCAGCAGACTCTTCCACTTGCCTGCAGGTCAGTCCAGGCCACCATCTGCTGAGGCAGAGAAGGCTGGAAGAGGGAGGAGTGGAGGCAAGGCCTGCCTATGCCCTGCAACCACCCCTCAGTTAATATTAGTCTATTTCTTTGGTTTTCATTTCTGTTTTTTTTTTTTTTTTTTTTTTTTGTAGTCTGAAACCAGGAATTGATCTCAGTACCTGTCACTTTCCCTCACTGACTAGTGCTCAACAGACTGAGCCATGTCTCCAACAATTAGAGATATTCATTTATAAAATTAATTTACTTTTTCATATATTTACAAATTGTTGGACAGGCCTAGAACTTGACCTCTTGGTTGGGTGTTATCCCTGAGCTTCTTGCATTAAAGGCTAGATCTCTGGCACTTGAAACTCAGCTGCACTTCTGGCTTATTGTCATTAATTTGAGATAAGTGTCTCAGACTTTCCTGCCCAGGCTGGCTCCAAATTGGAACAGATCTCAGTGTCATGAGTAAATAAGGGTACGGGTTGAGTCACCTGCAGCAGCAATCCATGTTATTGGTTTTTTTTTTTGTTTTCGTTTTTTTGTTTTTGTTTTTATTTTCGCAGTCCTGGGGCCTGAACTCAGGGCATGGGATGTCCCTGAGCTACTTTTGCTCAAGGCTGGTGCTCAACCACTTGGGTCCAAGTGCCACTTCTAATTTTTTCTGTTTATGTGAGAAAGAGGATTCGAACCCAGGGCTTAATTCACTCTACAAGTAAACCACATTCCCAGGGCCGGAATCCATGGTTTTATTGAAACTCATAATTTCTAAAAAATCAGCAAGATAAAAAAGGGAAAAATAAGATGAAACAAGTCTTAAGCTATAGGCTGGTGGTCTGAACCTGAAACCCCTGATTCTGAGGAGGGTGAGAGATGAAGGGTATAGGTTACGAGCCACAGGAATAGCCTAGTTTTTGAGAAATGATTTGGAAGACCACCAGCACAAATAACAGTAGAAGTCAGATGCTGCTGGCTCATGACTACACAAGTCTGGAGGTTGGTATCTGAGAACCACTATTGGAGACCACTTCTGGCAGAAAATTACATGAGGTTCAAAGACTCCAATACAGATACAAAGGCAAAAAGTAGGGATGTGGGCAAAAAGAGATGATGGAAAGAGCACTGATCTGGAATTCAAGCTCTAAGAATAGATGAAAACAAAAATGAATGGAGAAAAAAACAACAGAAAAATGGAGTGGTAGTATGATTGTTGAGGTCCTGGATTACTAAATACAGTAATCTAAAAATGTAGCCTAATCCAAACACAAAAGGAATATATTTATTACTCATGGGTATATAGAGATGTATTTAGTGAAAGTACAGAAGGAATGTGAAATGTAAAAAATGCCACAAAGGGATATTTTTCTCTTTATTCTTTGGTGTTTGATGAGGACTTTAACACAGGAACTGACTCTGGTTCATTGGCTATCAGTCTACCAACTGGGCCACACCTCCATCACCACATTCAAATGGTCTCAGCTTCTCATGCTTCTGTTCAACAGCACTTGCGTCCTTTTGAGTCCCCACTGGGTTTGCACATGACTTTCCAAGGACAGCTCCAGCTGCAGCCTCTTGAAGAGGTAGGAGTAATTAGGGGACCACTGCAAAATCTCTTCTAAACTGAGTGGGGTGCCTCTTGCCTATGATCTTGCTATAGAGGAAGTGAGGTGTGTGGATGATGGTAGGAAGGCAGCTTAGATGGGGAAAAAAAATCAAAAAGTTTTCCCTGTCAAATGACACCAGGGCTTAGGTGACCACTATGTGGACCAACCTTTCAGCCACTGGGCCTATGGACTGACCACCCTCAGCTGTCAATCCTCAGTTTGCATGGTCACAGCTGTCAGGAGGTTGGCTTCAGGATACCCCACTTATCCCTACTCTGTGCATTCTAATTGAGCTCCCCATGAGCGTATGATTTCCAACGGTTGCAATGACCAGGCTGCAGCCCCTTTGGTTTCAGGCTGAGACTGTAGCCATTGCCGCAGCTTCCCCTACATCTACTGCTGCCTTCTTTTTGGCTGCTTAATCTCATTCCTGGCCTGTCAGAGCCAAAAAGGACCTCTAGGATGACACCTCCAACCATGCCCTAAATGTACCCTGGACTTCCAGTGACTCCTGGTGGTCAGTAGGACTTATATGAACACTAGAAGAGCCTGAGGATAAATGTTAAACACACATGAAGAACTGGAATGATGGCTTGACCAAGGCCTGTGAAAATGGAGGTTTGAACCCCAAAAATTTTGCTTCAATATGAATTTTCTATTTTCAGACAGAACACCATATACTTTCCTTGTGCTTCCTTTATTGGGTTTTGTATTATTCTTTCCAAAGACTTATTCTAGCATGGGCTGATACCATGTCTCTGGTGATGGGACCAGCAGACCCAAGTGGAAAAGAAAGTGGGACATAGAGTACCGATACTATCCAAAAGAGTTCACCACAGGTCAGAAGAACAAGTCTTAGGACAGTGGGCACTGTAAGGTCCGCCCCTGATGACAAGCAGACTCCACCCTCCTAGCAGCAAAATCTCCACCCAGTACCTGCGCTACCTAGGCAACTGGGACACATGGAAGAGGTCACATCTGCATCTGCTGAGGTCACATGTGAATTTGATGTGGCCACACCTTTCTCCACCCATACCCTAGATATGGGCTAGCCCAGGCCCAGATTCCTTCTTTCTCTTTCTGTTCCTCTCTGTCTCTCTTGCTGCTCTTTTCTAGCTCTCTCTGCTCCCTCTCTCCTCTTTCCCAGCTCTCTCTCTTTCCCAGGCCTTTCCCAGCCACGTGGAGTGTCACCTGTGCCTGGTCCCATCAGGTCTACTGAATACACCTACCCCTTACCTGAATACCACGTGAGTGCTGCTGTTCTTACCTCTCTCTCTGTTCTTTTCTAGCTCTTTCCTCTCTTCCCAGCTCTCTCTCATTCCCAGGCCTTTCCCAGCCGCATGGAGTGCCAACCTTGCCTGGTCCCAGCAGGTCTACCGAATAAACCTACCCCTTACCTTAATACCAGGTGCTGTTCTTACTCGGCTACCTCTTTTTAAAAAGCTAACAGGCACATCTGCTGCCTCCCTCTCTGGAGCATGGCTCAGGTTTGGAAAAGGATTTCAGGACACCTGAAATATAGAATTATTGAAATATTGAATTATCTCCAAGACCAAAGAAGCAACCACATCTAGTACATTGAGCTCACAAATATATCATGGAATTCCAGTGAAAATGATCACTCAGATGAAGATAGGACAATGTTTAAAATACAGAGAAACAATGGGAATGGCACTAGAATAGGCAGCAATCATTTGTGTGCAGAAGATAGGACCAAGGGAGATGAATTGCGGTTGATTTTCTGGGAAATGGATAGTGACAGAGAAGAAACTAGTAAAGGTAATTAAAGTGAAGATGGAGAGAGTGCCATGGAAATCTCAGTTGGGGCGTCTCGTGGAAGTAGTTTTCCTTTAGGAAGTGATGATAGGAAACGTGAACTTCCTAAGGCAAGAGCTGGCTTTATTGCCTAGCTGGACTAAAATTGAATATTCTCCTGCTTCAGGTTCCTGAATTCTGGGATTACAGTCATGCACTACCATATTTCCTGTTTGAAACATTTAACTTTTATGCTAGATTATTGCTTTTTCACCTTTGATCTTTATAAGCCTTACTTCGACATTTCTGGACATTGCCATGAACATGTGTGTGTTTGGATTATGAGGAAAGGATCGTTCCAACAGCTTTCCATACTAAAAACACCTACCCTGGGTACCTGTCAACTCACACTGCACATCTGGCCATTGTGGAAACTGTCCCTTCAGCTCTGGTCCTTAAGAGGTTTGCCAGATTCTCATTTGCATACCAGAAGACACAGAGATGGAGGATTTAAGATGGCAAAGAGAAAGAAGAAATTTACTTCATTGAAACTTCTGTTATTTGACTTAGTTTTGTTTGTCATGTTTGCCTTGTTCACAGATTACGTTCTTTTTATGGTATGATGGAGTAATACATTTATTTTCCTCAGCATTTAAGTTTAGTTATTTGTTTTCATCTAGACAAACTTCTCAGAAAAAACAACTAGCCTCATGCTCATTTCCACAAATGGATGTTTTTGTGTTCATATTCCCTTGTAAGACAATAATTCTTGGTCTGGAAAGTCGGAAATAGAAATAGATTAAAACTTTTAATAAGACACACTTATTTGTGATGTCAGTAGGATTTGGATTTTTAGTCACTAAAATGTATGTGACTGTATTCAATCTCGTCCACTCAGATGAGAGCATCCTTCTTTACTAAGTTATTAACAACTGACAGACTTTTGGAGTTTTTGTTTTTATTTTCTTGGCAGACCATTAAACATTTCTTCAGAGAATACAAAAATCAGACGTTCTGCTCTTCATAGAGTCCATTATGCTTCAGGTAATTCATCTGTAACCCTTAGCACAAAATCCAGTGTATATGCTTTTTGATTTATTGGAGCAGTCTAGCTGCCACAAATAAGAGAAAACATGCATCCTGTGTTCTCTGAGTCTGGATTACTTCCCGTAATATAATGCTTTCCCAGTCTTTCCACTTTGTTACCAATGGTAGTTAATCATGCTCTCTGATGGATGAGTAGGATTTCTGTGCGTGTATATACATATATATATATATATATATATATATATATATGTACATGTATGGATGGATGGTTGTGTGTGTGTATATATATATGTATATGTATGTATGTATGGATGTGTGTGTGTATATATATATACATATATATATATATATATATATATATATATATGTAACCTCATACATATATACCACATTTTATTGATCCATTCATGATTTAAGGGTTTTCTCGGTATTGGAAAGTGAGAGACATGAACCTTATCACGATGTTTCTGGGCAGAAACATGAGCCCTGGGGGCAAAAGTCCTGAGCCTTGTTACCCTTTTTTTGGCCTGAAGTGGCAACAGCTGATCAACTATTAATTTATTCATTTTTGTAAGTTCTGGGGCCTGAACTCAGTGCCTGTGCACTGTCACTAAGCTTTGTTTGCTTAAAGCTAGCACACTAACACTTGAGCCACAACAACATTTCTGGCTTTTTCTGGATATGTGGTTGCTGAGGAATCGAACCTAGGGCTTCATGCACGCTAGGCAAGCACTTTACCACTGGGCCAGCTTCCAAGTCCAAGATTTTATTTTTTAAAACTAACATGTAATAGAACAAACTACATAAATAACTGTATTAAAGGAGGCAAGCTCCTTGATTAGAACCATGGCATCCCTGGCCAGAAACCTGGGACAACAGACCTTTTCCATATATTTCCTGCACAGTGAGTTTCTATCCACTGATCAACAATTCATTGGCCTGAAAGGAAGCAGAGTGATGTGGTGTGAAATGTGATGCAATCAGACAGAGGGGGCCCTATCCCTCAATGTCAACACTAAGGATGGGTACTCACAAACCCCAAATCCTCTGGGGGTGGTGCTAGTGGACACCAAGTATGAATTGTGTGGGGTCACAATCCAATGAGCAGATGAGCTAGGCGATTAAGAGAAACATAACTCATTGAGAATCACATGGATTCCAAAAATGTGAACTAAAAGTGTCTGTTTTATTTTGAAGTTATTTTTCTAACTTGCTTTATCTGCACTCTGTCCTCTAAAGCCAGCTCCCATGTGTGAACTCTTCATATAAAGACAATGAGCCATTAATAATGCCAAGTAATTGTTAATCTTATGGAAGTGAGCCAGGCGTAGAATGGCTTTGTGGGGTTTCTTTTCCTATCTGAGTTATGAAAAGTGATTTATTCCTGAGCACAGAGCCCATGTTCTAAAGGCTGAGGGTATTGCTGCTGGATATAACCTTAGATTTCACCACGTTGATAGATTTTACATTTCACCAAGTGGATATAACTATAAGAGACAAAGCAACCAAGACTTTCATATTCCCAAAATCATTGCCATACTGAGTGAGTCTGACACATGAATTCCCATGACTGCATGGAGCAAGTGAACATTCAGAGCCCATGTTCTAAAGGCTGGGGGTATTGCTGCTGG
This sequence comes from Dipodomys merriami, assembly GCF_024711535.1. Taxonomy (NCBI): domain Eukaryota; kingdom Metazoa; phylum Chordata; class Mammalia; order Rodentia; family Heteromyidae; genus Dipodomys; species Dipodomys merriami. The sequence continues at coordinate 230,226 of NW_027206192.1, read as the reverse complement.
ATATCACCTTAGATATCACCAGGTTGATAGATTTCACATTTCACCAAGTGGATATAACTATAAGAGACAAAGCAACCAAGACATTCATATTCCCAAAATCATTGCCATGCTGAGTGAGTCTGACACATGATTTCCCATGACTGCATGGAGCAAGTGAACATTGTTTTGTTTTTAAAACATGTAGTATATACATCTATACATACTTATACATATTACATTGACTTTAATTTTGTCCCAGGTTTTTATGTTGGTTTCAGAGTATAAAGGAGAAGGAACATACGACCACTGAATTTTCCCACCTTAGAACATCATTTTATTTCTCAACATTCAGTAGAGAAACCACAGTCTAGTCCCTCCAGTCAAGCAGGAAGTATATTCTAAACACAGTATATGCCAACATGTCCAGGTCCAGAGAACCCAGTGTATGTGGTTCCACTCTGTTCTCCTCAGTCACTTTTCTCTTTTTTGAGATAGGGTCTAAGTAGGCCTTTGAGCTAAGCTACATGTGTATGCGGATTATAGGCACGTACCACCATTCCTAGCCTAGTCTCTACTTTTTATGTTTTCTTCCCTTTGTAGATCAGTCAATATCTTTAACATGGCTCTCTACCATTTGCCTTCAATTCATGTCCTTACCTGGTTCTCTTCATCTGATCTATCTGTAGCCATCATACTGTTATGGTGGCCCATCTTGCTTCCTTCAAGCAAGCTCCATACACATCTGTTTATTACTAGGGAGCCTTTCCTGACTTGTTCTTTTCTCTTTTCCAAATGGCTGCATGTGCAGGACAATAAAAGGAATTCCTGAATTTTCCCAAGAGTGTGAATGCCCACGTGTTGGAAGCTCCAATTCATAGCAATGATAGGATATTTCAGAGCTCAGTAATGTGTTGTGCCTCCAAGGGAAGGAAGCACTGTTGGTACATAAGTGCATCAGGGCTCCCTGATCCTCCCTGCCAAACAGCAGCTGTTCTGGTTTGAGCAGCAAAAAGGGATGGAGCATGAGGCACCCTGGGAACAAGCACCCACCAGTAGAAGGGTGGATAGGGCAGGTACATCTACAGAGACCAGTGCCAGAACTGGGGGGCTGTGGTCTTTTATAAACTTCTCCACATCTCAGTTTTCAAAAACAACTTCTACATTAGAGTAAGTTTCAACCTATGGAAAATTTACACGAGTGTTTCCCTGGACTGACCCAGCTCTCCTTCAATGCACATGTCATAAAACATATCAAAGACAGAACATTTCCACTGAAGTCATATTAGTCACTAAACACAAACCCCATGCCAACCTCACCATTGCCTCCCTCTGCCCTTCTCTCACGCAGCAGTCTATCTGGTCCTGAAGATCCCTACTCTCTTTCCCTCCATTCTTAGACATTGTGAGTGGTTCTGCTCAGCAATTGCTTTCTTTGTAGGCATAGATTGAGGGATGTCGACGGACTCTTCATCTTTGCCAGTAGTACACAGAGCAACAGATGCAACAGCCATCTCAGTGCATCACACTGGGACACTGATATCACCAAGCTTATACTTGTTCATGGTACTTGTGTTAGAACTGAATCTTGTACTTGGTAAATAGATGAGCTATAATCCTATTTTGTGCTGGTCATTTGTGATTTTGCTTCCTGTCCAGGTACATGCCAGGGCCTGGACTCACCTTTTTTGGCTTCCTATTGTAGTGAGGTTGATATGCGTCCCTAGCCTCAGAGGAGATGTCACCCACTTTTTAGCCTGGTGTGGCTCTGAATAATGATGGTTCACATCTCAGCATCCTAAATATTTAGGATTACACAGGCTACTCCCAGCTCCAATGTGCCTTCCTTATGAACCCTAACCACTCAGCAGTGACTTACAGCTTTCTCTCCTCAGTTACTCTTACCCTCTGTAATTTCAGAGAGGAGGCACAAATTTCCTTCTTTATTGTACTCTAATTGCTCCCAGGATTGCCTGGAATTGTACTGTCTATCTCCCTTCATTGTAGGCTCCCTATGGAAGTGATACCTCCAGATGCTGTATGTTTCTGCATGAGGATGTAGGTCCCAGTGACACAGAGATAAACTTAGTTGTGAACTCAAAAGGGAGGTCCTGCTACTCCAGTTGTGCGCTATAAGTTATTTCTGCAATTCCCTCAGCTACAGTCATTCTCCATGACACAATGGTCTTCCTGCACTCCCCACACTGATAGATATGAAGACAGCATCATGTCAATTAGCCAGGTCAAATTCCGGGCACTCAGTGATGGAGCTGGAGGAGTTGCACTTGTCCCCCATCCAATCTGACATCCAGTTCCTTGCTTCAACAAAGTTCAATCTCTCTGTATGCTCCTCTCTACCAACTCTCTCAGCCTCTCTCTAGAACTAAGAAACAAGGTATATGTAATTGAGTAAATGCAAACACAATCTCTCATCATGAATGGGATAATTTAAATAGTGAAAAAAATGAACCACAAGTTTATACTGAACCTCTCTCCCCACATCTTTTATTTATACAAGTTTGCTCCCTAATTGCTTTTGTGTGTTTGTTGGGGGAGATGTATGGTTCAGGTGCAGGGGGTGGGGTTTTGAATAATAAGACTTGAACTCAGGTCCTTTGGCTCTTAACCTCACTCATTTGTTCAAGTCTGGCACACTTACCATTCCAGCCACTGGTACACTTGTGACTTTTCCAGGCTAGCTGAAATAAGAATGTCTTGGGTTTCTCTGCCTACAGTGGCTTCAAACTGCAATTCTGGTATTAGCCTCCCAGAAGGCTAGTATTACAATTGTGTGTGATCAACTGGTGCATGGCTTCCCACTACCACTTTAAAAGGGCAGCTTTTAGCTTGTGAAGTAAAAGAACAATTCTTGATAGAAAACTGTGTATCAGTGTGATTTATGAAGATCTGGAGGCTTCTCATGGGAGGAATGGCCTTCTCCTGGGAAGGATCAGAGCACTAAACTACCCAAATAGATTTGATGAAGTGTCCGCAGAGAACACACCATATACTCTGAGTAGAACAACACCCAAACCAAAGGTCTTTAGGACATTGTCTAAAATATGTTTAACCAAGGTACTCACAGACGTGCCTCCCATAATCTTGGGAAAGATAAAAGTAGAGCAACCACCTGCATCCTGTCTGAAGGGGGTATAGGGTGTTTGGAACCAAGCCTTTTCATTGGCTCAAACTACATCACAAAGAGGCAATATGGATTCTCCTAGTCCAATTGCTGGGCCTTTTACTGCTATAATATTAGGCATCTTAAACTGAATGAAAGTATTCACTAAGTTTCTAAATTTAAAAAATAAATGGAGAACAAGTAGACTGTGGATCTGCAGATTGTAAATGCTTAACTGCAGCCTGGATATCATGCAGAGGTGGCTGCTGCCACTGGTGGTAGGTGACAAAGCCAGAACTGCTTTGGTATTTACATTGGCTTTTGGCCTCTCTGTCCATTATATATAGTATGTCCAACTTTCTCTCTTCGAAGACCCAAGGATCACACTGACTTTAGGGAGTTGTGGTGTATAAGAAAGACAAAATTCAGAGTAAACTTGACACCAAGATTGTCTGGCAGTAACTGAAGGGTTATTGACTAAGGGATATAACCTGCCCCCGCTAGGAGACATTACACATTGAATCTGGAAACAACATGTATTCCTAAGGTCTTATAAACTGGACTAAATTAACTTAAGGGCATGGAGCTAGGCGAATTTAAGACATGAAGTTGGAAAGAAAGATCAGCAAGCATCCCAATGCCTGTATCCCATTATGTGTTGATGTATGATACTGACACCGGAGATTGGAGAGCAAAGCAGGCATGGGGGAAGGTTGCCTTTGCAGGGGACAAGAACTTGCCATAAATCCCAGCCAATGCTTTGCTGGAGTTTGCTTTTACAAGCTTTGTAGTTCCAGGGAGGTTCATGTTATACTATGTAGGGAATCTGCTTCTTCCTCCCCCCCCCCATACAGCTGATTCTGTTTTCAGAGGTGGTTTCTTGTTCTGATTTCCCACAGTTGAGCAAAGCATAAACTTATACCTATATACATACAAAGTGATTCTTTTTATGTAGTTTGAGTGTTACCATTGAAGAACAACTACAACTTTTCAAATACAGAGTTCTAAGCCAGGGCTTGACTGACAGCAGCCATTGAGACACTTCCTACTAACTACACATCCTCTGAACACTATCAAGTTGGAATATAGTCCTGCATCTCACCTTGCCCCCCTATTTTCCCCCTTTAAGTACTGAGGGTTGAACTCAGGGTCTTCTGTTTAGTTGGCTGTAAGTTTACTATTTAAATCACACTTTCAGCCCTCTTTGCCCTACTCATTGGAGGCTCAATTTTAACACACCTTTCTAATTGAGCTGGTCAAGATCATCTGGATGGATTTCAGACATTTGAGTAGCTAGGATTACAGATGTGAGTGACCTGCATCCCGCTAGAATATCTTGTAAGGAGCGAGGTTGGGAGGTTTGTAAAAATCACAGGAGAACAGGGCTTGCAGATGCAGATTCCAGCAACTGGTGTGAGGTGTAGTCCATTAGGTGAGGCTGACCTCATCTCAGTCTTGCCATATGCCCCCAAGGTTAGTAATGTTTTCGCTCTATGAAAGAATTGATTTCTTTACAAATGGAAAGACTTGGAAAAAATTCCATTAATTGAAGTAAGCTAGGCCCAAAGAAACATAGATCCCATGGTTTTCCTTATTTGCAATAACTTGTATATGTCTGAGTAAAGTAGAAAACGTCAGATAAGTTTATGTTAGGGAATGAACCCCAAGATAAGTATTCAAATGTTTTTTTTTTCTTTCATGCAATTGTTTCTAATATATTTATAAGATGATTTCTATGTTGTTTTGTATGTCCCTCCCCCACAGTATAACCCCTGCTTTCATTGTATTTGATGTTGGTATAATTTGTGGAGGGGAAGGGCAAAAATAAATTGTTTAAGTAGGGAAACAGATGGACCAATTGCAACAATGAGATGCACACGTCGTTATGTCGAAAAACGAACTTTACAACTTTGGTGGGGGGGAGGATCAGGTGAGGGGAGGTGGGGGGAATATGGGAAAGGATGGGAAGGGGAAACAAAGAGGAGGCAACAATGCTTGATAAGAAATGTACTCGTTTATCTTGCGCATGTAATTGTAACTTCTCTGTACAGTATTCTCACAATAAAAAAAGAATTGATTCCTTTAAATGAGCAAGCTACACTAATATCTAAAGATTCTAAATGAGATGGCCCAAGGCATTGTTAGAAATCTCACACTGGGGTTTAATGATAAAGCTGTGGTTCATCAATACATAAGAATCAAAAACGGTTCACTATTCCATGCTTCTCCCATGATATATTTGTACATATATAACAAATTCTGGTCTCAAAGTCTGTGAGGAAAATCAATACTTGGATTTCAACAGGATAGATACATTGTTTTATAACTACAATTTCTATTTTTGCCTGGAATGGTAATAATGTCAAATGAAATTATGTCTCTGTCTCAGAGATCGATGTTAAATTCACCAGCAGCCCTGGTCAGAAGTAGGGTGCCATGATGATTTGTGAATTCATTTGTAAACAGGGATTGAACAGAAACTCATTTTTTAAAAAACACAGCCACCCATCAAAGCTTTGTAGGAATAACCTGTCAGGAGAGACCTCCCCAGGCCACAAAGCTGTAGTATCATGAACAACAAAAATACAGCTGTCGTGAGTTTACTGGTAGGAGATCATGATGGACCTAAAGAGGAAAATGTGTACAACTTTTGTAAGAATATATAGGTTTTGTTTTCTATTCTTGGGTCTTAAACATAGGGCTTAGGCACTGTCTCTGAGCCTCTTTGTGCTCAAGGCTAGTGTTCTACCAACTGAGTCCCAACACTACTTCCAGCTTTTTCTGAGTACTTTATTGGAAATAACAGTCTCATGGACTTTTTCATCTGGGCGGGCTTCAAACTACAATCCTCAGATTTCTACCCCCTGAGTAGCTAGGATTACAAGCATGAACTAGAAGCTCATGGTTTTTGTATATAACTTTTAAAACTTACAATTAATGTCCATAAACATTAAAAGGTGTATAATGCAGCACATTCAATTTGTATTTATTCCCACTGAATCATCTGTGAACTGAGTTAAAGATTTGCCACAAAGTTAGTTTTTGAAGACAGAATTCCTTCTGAGAAGACACTTGACAAGGTCAGATGTGAAGTCAGACCCTCATAGAAGAGAGGAGGAATTGTCTGGGAAAACCAGGCAACAAGATCTGAATTAGAAAGTAGTGTTCCGCCTTCCTCAGCTTACTCAGCTTTATTATCTGAAGAAGGAAAGATTGAGTGGAAGAGGTCAAGTTCTAGCGGCAGTTTATGGGTTTCTTTTTCTCTCTCTCCAAATCCTCTAATATAGGAGTGCTGAGTAATAGCCTCTTCCTTTGAAAACTCCCCACATTATCTCACTCTCTCAGGAGAGGAGACCTCACTTCTGTCGAGAGCAGCTTGATTTTGGGTCCTTCAGACACATAGTATGCAGACACCAAAAGCACAATGCTATAAAGGGAATCTGAGCTACTCAATTTTATCAATGATGTAAGGGCTATTTCATGACAATGAATCTACAAACTGGCTATCATCAATTCCAATAGTGGAAATAGCAGCCCTAAACAGTGGATGATGTAAGATGTTAGTTGATCTCCATTCTCACTTCCCTTCCCTTCCAATCTGGATATTTGCCAAAATGAGGATGTTTCCGTCAAAAAGTTTAAGGAATTTGAGACATGACACCACAGAAACAAGCAAAAAATATATACATAGAAAGATTATTTTGTGTAATATCCCCCTTAGGCATATAAAGTTCATTTAAATAAACTGAGTAAGAAAGAAAAAGGTTAAATGAAACTGATTTAAATTATTATTTTTTCTGAGGGAGGACCTAGATGGCAACAGGGCAGTAGGAAAATGCCACAGCTCTCCCCAACCAAAAAGAGAGTTTGAGTTCCAATGCTTAATCTCCCCAAGAGACAGACAACAACAAAAAATCGAACACCGAGAGAAAAACAGGAGGTGAAAAAAAAAACAAAAAAAGAAAGAGACAAAGAAAAATTTCAGAAGAGAGAAACGCGAAGAGCCCTCCCTAATCTTTACTGGCCATGAAGCAGTGCACCAAGCCGCTGCCAGCCCAGCCCTGCGGGGGCTGCCAGAGTCCCAGAGACACAGGGGGATGTCTGCAGATCATCTGCGAGAATCAGCATGAAGTACCGGTGTCAGTCTACCGTGATGAACGTAGAAACCTCCAAGCTGGGAATTCGGACCCACAGTGAGAGCCTCAGAGCTACACGGGACACCCACAGAACACCAGAGCAGAAGACCTGCAACGAACTGGTGCTGATCCGGAGAGCACAGAGACAAAACCCAGCTTTCAGATCCTGGTTGGAGGCCCCTCCCCTTCCTCTTGGGCAGAGGCCAGAGGCCCTCCCACAACATGGACACAAACAGCCTTAACCAAGGAAAAGAGAAGAGAAACACACAGAGACACAACTTCCCAGCCCAGCCAAGCCCACAACCACCTCAACTGAACTCTGATTGAAATGGAAACCAACGACCAAATCACACAGAAACATCTAGCTCCAGGGTGAGAACCACACAGGGGACAGTGTATCCCTCCAGGGAGATCAGAGCTGATGGGAATCCCCAGACCCTGACCGAGACCCCCTACCCCAACAGCTGGACCACAGGACCCACTAAAACTGGGAACTGTTCGAGAGCTCCACCAGCCTACAGAGCACACTCAGCTGGCTAGTGGCCAGTCTAGAGCAAGAGCGCCCCTGGACGGGAGCTTAAACTCCTAAGCCAGAAACAGTGCCCCTAGGTCAAGACACCCAACACTGGAAGAGATTTGAACTGTGTACCCCAGGATGAATACCCTAGGTGGGATACACAGCAGCACAGGTACAACTGGCATGCCCCAAGCTGGGGGCCAGGACTAGGCCTGTGGATCCGGTGCCTGAGCAACACTTCCAACTCCTCCCAACTAAAGTCAGAAGCTGAGCATACGCCTCAGCAGAGGGGAGAAAAAAAGGGAACTGCACCCCCTGGGAAGCATGCCTATGACAGAAAAAGACCCGGGGGTTCAGGACAAGAGAAGCCCTAAATCCCACCAGAACCTGACCCATATATTCGAGGCTGAAGATTGGACAACACAGGGTACCAGCACCTGATAATAGTCAGGAGCTCAGGCTGGTAAAGTGGCTCAACAGTAGAGTGCTAATCTTGAGTGCATGAGGCCCTGGATCTGCTTCCTCAGCACCACATAATCAGAAAAGGCCAGAAGTGGTGCTGTGGCTCAAATGGTGGTGTTCCAGCCTTGAGCTGAGGGACAGCACCCAAGCCAAGAGTTCAAGCCCACAACTGGCCAAGAGAAAAAAACTAAAAACATCAGGAGCTCATAGTAGACTCCAGCATCTGGGAGAGTGCATCCAGCACATCCGATCTCACCAAGAGCACCTGTAGGAGCAATCAGGAGCAGTCTAGGCTGATCAACCCTTCCAAAGGCGGGAAATGCCAGTGATCTATAGCAGAGAGCTGAGAACCCTATATGGGTCAGACCAGCAGCTGGAGATCGGCCCCCAACAGAACCGAGATCAGTTACAAACTCTCTCTACCAGCAGTTAGAAACAACAACCAAGCAAAGACAGGCACATATTGACCAAAACAAAATTTCAGATTAGTCTCCAATAATCCCTGAATCCCCATTTGAAAATCACAGGGAAAAATTACAAGGTTTATTAACACCCAGGATAGCAAGCTAACCCCAAAAGCCAGCAGGGGAGAGCCCCAGTGGGAGCAAAGCAGAAATGGAAGGCAAAAGCTACATCCAAGAGATGCTGGAGGCAATGAATCAAGAAATAAAGTGAGAAATAGACAAGAAATTTAAAGAACACAAGGACGAACTATTGAAAGAGACGCAAGATGTCAAACAGGAAGTACACGTAAAAATAGAGGCAGCACACACCTCACTAAGAAGTGGGATAAGTGCCAAAATAGAGGCAGTACACTCCTCGTTAAGAGGTGAGATCAGTATTTTGAGAACCAACATTGAATCCATACATGAGTCCATTTCCTCCATGCAAACCACAATGGAAGCCACAGGTAACAGAGTGAACGAAATAGAATTTGGAGTGTCAGATACATAAGACAGAATACACCAACTGGACCAAAAAATGACAGATATGGAAAAATCACTTAAAATATGCCAAAGAGAAATTCAAGAGCAAGCAGATAGTGACAAGAAATTTAACCTTCGTATAATTGGAGTGGACGAAGGTGAGGAATATCAAAGCAAGGGAATTCAACACCTATTCAACAAGAAAATCGGTGAAAATTTTCCCCATCTCAAAAAAGAACATCTTACCTACATAACAGAAGCATATAGAACAAGCAGGATCCCAGGAGAAACATTTCTAGACACATTATAGTAAAAATGATAGATCTGAATAATAAGGAAACAATATTACATGCAGCAAAAATGAAGAAGGAGCTATATTACAAAGGGAAAAAATAGAATCACTGCAGATCTCTCCACACAAACACTGAATGCAAGAAAGGCCTGGGAAAGTACCATACGAGCCCTGAGAGCCAATAACTGCCAACCCAGACTGATATACTCAGCATAGCTAGGAGTCACATTTGATGGAGAGCTGCAAATTTTTAATAGCAAAGAAAAACTAAATGAATATATAAACATTAAGCCAGCATTACAAACAATACTAAAAAAGGGAACACAACCTGAAGAAAGCAACCAGGAACAAGGACCTGCACCAGACAGGCAGTAATAGAAGTCTAACTGAGCAAGCCCAGGAGGAAAGGAAAGAAGAAAAACTTAGGAAAACAGGGAATGACAGGGACCACAATGCATCGCTCTATACTATCACTTAATATTAACGGGCTTAATTAGCCAATCAAAAGAAAAAGAACTACAGATTGGATCAGAAAACATGACCCATTCTGTTGCCTTCAGGAGACCCACCTCTCAGCCGAACATACAAGCAAACTCAGAGTGAAGGGTTGGAAAAGGATTTACCAATCAAATGCCCCCAGTAAGAAAGCTGGTGTAGCAATCCTCATATCTGAAAAAGTAAACTTTTCATTAAAATCAATACAAAAAGTCAAGGACGGACACTGCATATTAATACAGGGAACAATCCAAGAGACGGATATTAGCATCATCGTAATAACAATTCACATAAATAATTGTTTTTTCTTCTTCAGACTATTAGTAGAACCATATTTAATCCTAGATTTTATATAAACAGGAATATAATTTTTCTTGTCTTATTTTATTTTTTTGACTTGGTCAAATTTTCCTGATTTTGTAGACCTGTTTTTTTTCTGCATGAATAATTTTCAGGGCATTTCTGCATATTATGTATAATAAAATTAAGAGATTTCCGGCCAAAGAAAACAACTCAGAATTCTTGAGGTTAATGTCTATGCACTGCACTTGGCACTGCATTTTTCATTTTGGTGTTACAACAATAGACAATCTATATTGAAAGTTGTTTTCTTTTTGTTTTCCCATTTCCAGCCATATGAAGCATTTAAGGTGTATAGCAAGTTAACTATGGGAGTATAAGCTGGTCATCTTTTAAAATATTTTTATTGTAAAAATACTGTTTAGAGCGGTTACAGTTACATGAATAAGGTAATGAGTACATTTCCTCTTGAGCATTGTTACCCATCGTTTGTTTTCCTCCTACAATTCCTTTCCTCCTTACTTCCCCAACTCTTCCATCTCCATACCTTGAAGTTGTGAAGTTCATTTTCAAGATAGTGTATTGTACATCTCGTTGTTACAATTGGTCAACCTGTATCCTTGTTTCAACATTTTGTTAGCCTTCCCATCCCCAAATTAGAAAAATGTATATACAAGATGCAGGGAACCAGAATCAAATACAGTGCCAACAGAGGATATATGAGCTGGTAATCTTTAGCCTTCAAATTCCAAAAAAAAAATAAGCAATGAAAGATAAAATTTGTTCATAAGGGTAATCTCAGCATTCTGACTGATGTTCTGATTCTTCCATTAAAATAATATCCTGTTAGAATCAAGTTCTGATCCAGGCTAAAATGCAAATACCCATGGAAATAATGACATTAAGTTGGTATTAATTGAATATGCCTTCTTATTAATGATATACCATGGAGAATGTTTTTACAAAAACTGTAAAAAAAACTGGACGATAGCAAGAAGGATTTCAGACAAAGGCTATAGTGGGTAAGGTGTGTAAAGGTTTCAAAACTGGAACTGCATGCTGGGAAAAAGAATAACTTCACAGGGAAGAGTAACTTACTGTTTTAGATGAGCAACGTTAAAATGGAACATTTATGTAAGAAGAAAGATTGTATTTGGTTATTTCTAACTAGGAGACACTTATCTATTTATAAAAAATGAATACTAGAATGAAAAATCCAAAAGAACTTTGATGGTACATTTAATATTTGGGAGACGACAAAAATGTTCAGTGATAAAAACAGTTCAATTAATTATGGAATTTATAAGCACTGGACTTCCATGTAATCATTTTAAGTGATGTTCTTAGAACTGTATGAAATTTCTTTTCTTTTTTATTTTTATTTTTGGTCCAGTTATGGGGCCTGAACTCTGGGCCTGGCCGCTGTCCCTCAGCTCTTCAGCTCAATGTTAGCGCTCTACCACTTGAGCCACAGCGCCATTTCCGGTTATTTTCTTTTTGCTTATGTGGTGCTGAGGAATCGAACCCAGGGCCTCATGCATGCAAGGCAAGCGCTCTACCACTGAGCCACCTTCCCAACCCCTGTATGAAATTCCTAAGAATGTTATTAGGTAGGAAATATATGCATAATACAATGATATGAAAAGTCAAAGTATAAAGTAGCCTCACACCTGTCATCCTACATAAGCACAAGGGTGAGATTTGAGGATCATGGTTCAAAGCCAGCCTCCAGAGAAAATCCTTTCAACCACCAAAATGCCAGAAGTGGAGCTGTGGATAGCATTGAGGGGAAAAAAGCAAAGAACAATGTGCAGGCCCCAGTTTTGGCAATAAACAAATAAATAATCAAACAAATATATGAACCCAAATTATAGGCATGTATATATATATATACATATATATATATATATATATATATATATATATATATACATATATATATATATATGCATATATGCAAGGCAGAGGGGTATAACCGTGGTGCTCCAGTGTTCACATTGTGGAGCTCCATGATGGAAACAGCACTAATATTTATTTAAAGGAAATCAAAATGACAATATTTTAGAAATGATCTGTACAACTTGGGCAGTGGGATTGAGAGAGCCAAGAAAAGAGGAAGAAAAATGAGGGAGGGTTTAACAAGTTACACAGGAAATGCTTTACTGACTTATTTATGTAACTGTAACCCTTCTGTACATCACCTTGACAATAATATTAAAATTACAAAAAAAAAAACAAAACAAAGCTTTTATTTATTATATTATATTTAAAAGTATATTTTAAAAGAATTTTAGGCATGTTTTAAATTTCTAATGAATTGCCCCACTCTACTGGATTATACTGTAATATTGGAAGAATTATTTACACATGAGTCCATCTATAAGGACCCCAATAAAAATTCCACAAAGAAATGCCAACATGGAACCAAGGGTCCTAACCATAATACCTTACTTCTACAGCAAATCACACAATCTTCCAAATTCACATAACTTAATCATTTAAAGACAAATGATGAACCAACGTCCCATTTATAGAAATACATACTTGCAACAAGGATGGAAAGGGCACCGAGAGCCAAAATGAATGATACACAATAATAAGGAAAATTCCATACATAAAGGAATGTTTCCCACACATTTCCAACTCTAAATCTGGGAAAGTCAGTTATCTTTGTCATACTAATAGAAAAGCACAAAAAAGCTAACTGTGGGATTCAAAAAGATTGCCTGAGAACAGGTGTTCATTATGACAACACAGCAACTCCAGTGCAAATTACTATGTCTCTCTTTCCTTGTCTTATTCCCACCTCATTCTTGAATTCGGAAGATCAGATTCTGGGGAGCCGGTTCTCTTAGCTCCAGTAATTAATGAAAGGGAATAGGTGATTGGAGATACAATTTCTTCACTTAGTTCTTGGATTCTCATTCTTTATTAAGATTACTGAGTACTAATGGGACTACAAAACACAAGAAAGTCTTAAGTTTTCCACTAATTTTTAAAATGCCTGCTGTAAGAAGAATCAAAATTAATGAAAGAAACAACTCCGATCAAGGGTATCTCCTATTCTGTCCTGTAAAGTTTTCAGGGTCTCTGCTTTGACTCTGAGGTCTTTGATAAATTTGGAGTTGTATGAATGGCATTTTCCCATTTGTTAGGAAATGGAAATACTTGGAAAAATTATATTAAGTGAAGTAAGCCAGGCCCAAAGAAACATAGGTCCCATGGTTTCCCTTATTTGCAATAACTAGTATATGTTTCAGACAAGCCAAAACGGGCAGATAAGTTTATGTTAGGTGAAATGAATTCAGGATAAGTATTCAAATGCTTTTTCTTTCTTTCTATTGTTTCTAACATAATTATAAGATGATTTCTTTGTTGCTGTGTATGTCTTTTCCCCATGGTATAATCCCTGTTTTCAATGTATTTGATGTTGGTATAATATGTGGAAGGGAAGGGAAAAAATTGTTTAATAGGGTTACAAGTGGACTCAATGCAACAATGAGATTTACAAGACGTTATGTCAAAAAATGACGTTTACAACTTTGGTGAGAGGGGTGTGGGGGGCTGGAAGCTGGGAGATGAGGAAGTATGGGGAAACAAAGGAGGAAGCAACAATTCTTGATAAGAAATGCACTCATTACCTTGCTTATATTATTGTAAACCCTCTGTAAGGTTATTTTCACAATAAAAATGCAAAAAAATAAAAAAAAACTCAGAAACCATATAAAGATATTTGTGTTGTATTGATATCAGGCAAAATTAAAGTTTCACGTGTAAATACCAAATGACACTTACAAAGCACAAACCCTAATTCTTCTGTGAACCAATGTGATAATTACAAATTTATACTTCCTAACAAAATCACCATTGAGAATGCCACAGGCAATTCCAATCATAGACACAAAGCTGCAAGAAATTGCTAAAATTTTCACCTATTCATTCCTAGAGTTCAGAGTGTGGATTCTGCTGACGTTGACTGTTTGATCCTCTACCTCCACACAAATAAATGTGCATATGTAGAGCAATTTAAATCTATATTTTAACTTCAGAAATTCTAATCTGATCTTCTGTGTGAGTACCAACTATTGAGCATATGTAGTTTATGAACAAGCAGAAACAAATTCAAAGCCAACCCTGGCAGAAAATTGGAATTGGATCTGTGACTTAAAGTGGTAAACACTAGCCTTGAGAAAAAGTTCAGGGACAGTGACCCTGCCCTGAATTCAAGCCCCAATAACAGAAAATAAAAAAGAAAGAAAACAGAATGGTCATATGATCCAATAACTCCATTTCTGGGCATATACTCTAAAGATCTAAAAGCAAGGTCTGGAAAAGATCTTTGTACACTCATATTCATTTTGTACAATATTCAAAACATAGAGGCAATCCAAGTGGATATCAACCAATGAATAGCGAAAGCAAACGTGGTTTCTACACACAGTAGTATATTATTCAAACTTTAAAAAGAATTGTGTTGTGACAGGTGCTCTATTGTGGATGAATCTTTGGGACACTGTGGTAAGTGAAATAAACCAGTCATAAAAAGATCGAATATTACATGATTCTACTTATATCAGTTACATAAAACGAATTGATGAAGTCAGGAAGCAAAATCATACTTGATGAATATCTTGAAGCAGAGGAGAGTGGAAAATTATTTTAATGAATACATAATTTGAATCTTGCAGGATGAAAACAGTGTGGACATTGATCTTATACAATTTTGTAAATATACTTACTACAAATATGCTGTATTCTTAAAATGATTAAGATAATGAAACCTGGGAGAGGGGAAGGAGAATGATGAAGGGGTAAGTATAAGCAAGGTACACTGAATGCCAATGTGGATATATCAAAATGAAATCCACTTATTTAACTAGGTAATGCTAATACAGAGTTTAGAAAAGATAATAAAATTTAAGTTGTTTGCATTTGACCACAATTATTGCAAAAAAGAAAAAAAAACAACTGCAACAGTCTGGGAAACAATTTAATTGCCAACATTCAATAATCCTGGGTTCAAAACTATATCTCACTTACGTGTGTGAGGTTGTTTTTTAAAGAAGGAATGGGAAGGGGAAACAAAGGAGGAGGCTACAATGCTTGATAAGAAATGTATTCATTATCTTGCCCATGTTGTAACCTCTCTGTACAGTATTTTCACAATAAAAAGTAAATAAAAATTTTAAAAACATATTTTCATTTTTATTATCTTTAACTAGTTGTACAAACAAGTTCTCATTCTACAAAACAGTATATGAATACAAGGTGTCTTACAACATAATCACCCATCCCTCCCAACCCAACCCTTCTCCCACTTTAAAAAAAAAGGAGATAGGTGATTACATAATTTTCACTTATTTCACAGTTTTGTGCAATCATGATACTTAAATTCACAAACCTATTTTAACCAACACAAGGAAAATTATCATTATCATGGTCTTTAAAGTTTGTGAATTCTATGAGCTTTGACAATACCAATATTCTTCCATATCAGGTGATGTTTACATTTCTTGCCTTTTGCTTAGTACAGACTATCCCCTCTTCCCCTCTTATTTCTCCCTTTGCATCACTGTCTTCTGATTGCTTAGTTCTTTTTCTTCTATGACCAGTGGAGCTGATGTGCCACTGTGTTGTGCGTTGTTCTGTTTCCCACTCATTGTGTTGCTCCTCCTGGCATCCCTCCATTGAGTACAGACTGTATTTTAATGTAATGAGAGTATGCTCTGTAATTTGCCGTAATTTGGAGGTTATCATACACATTTTCAAAATATAATAGCATATATAGCATATCAGACATGTTTCTTCTTTTTCTTATGCTTGAAAGTAGTTTCTAGTTGCACATAAAATGCATCAACTATTCCCCATAGAAAATGGTAAAACACTAAACATGAGTCTAGGGCCCTTGATATACAGAGCAAAATATCTCATGTGCCGACTACCCTTCCTTTGTGAATCAATAGATTTAACTGAAGTCCAGGCTAAGTAAAATAGTGATAACATTTCCCAGTAATGATAATATTTAGATAATACAGATGAAAATGTTACCTGATATCATCTAGGATATTGCCTTAAGGACAGTTCACACATGTTCTGTATTTCTTTATTTTTCTTTCTGTGACTTCACCTCACTTCCTGGAACTTGGAAGTGATTACTGGCATTTTAAGGGTCACTTTGGGCCAAGACATTGAGGGCTATATCCTAATGCTGGGGTATGCCTCCATCTTCTTGGAATCTTCTTCCTCTGGGCTTTCAACAGATAAGAGACTAATCCTTTACTAGCTGCATTGTTATAGTCATTTGAGTTCTCCTGTCCTCAAGATACTTACACTGTGGATTGATATGCACTCACAGAAAATACATAGTATTGCATATATATATATATATATATATATATATATATATATATATATATATATTCCTTTAAGTAGTTGTACAAAGGGTCATCATTCAACAAGTAAGTAAATAAATACAATGCAGCTTGATTGATACCACTCCTTTTATAATTTTTCTTTCATTTGTTCATCAAAATGTCATTGCCAGTTATATATTGAACATACTGTTCTGTTACTAAGAACTTGCTTCATCTGCAGCTTAGATTCCTAAGTACATACTTTCAGATGTACAAATATGATCTTCAGTCTGAATGCAGCTCAGAATGTACCTTAAGGCGAAATTACTTCCCACAACAAAATATATGTCTGTGAACATAATGCAAGCACTCGGGGAATGAGGGTTCCTACATCAACTGACTTTAGAAATACAGTCCAGTAATTTCTCTGCCTTAGATTTGCTAAAGGTATCTTACAATGTTGGCTCAAAGAAGAACCAAATTTGCCTTCTGTAAGTAGAAATCAAAATGCATTCAAGGTAAGTGTTCAAGTTTAAGTCAGCAGGCTTTGCTGCTTCAAAACAGCAATTTAGACATACAATCTCTATATCAGCATAGTGGTTCATGGGACACCATAATGTAAAGTGCCCTGTGAGTAACAAATTGAGATGTTCTACTCAGAGGGAGTTAAACCACTTCAGCTGGGTAGTTATGGATAAAGCGATGGATGGAACTGACTACAAGATTTCAGGGATGAATGACACAGAAAAGAATGAACACCTTGCTCCCAACAAGCTTTAGGTGCTAACATGCACTGTTTCTATGATCTGGGGAGTCTCCCTCTACCTCCCATCCAATCAAAAGTGTTTTCCACACTTGTGCTCTGAGTTGGGGTATCCAATAAGGAAAATTCCATAATCATTCTCTGAGACTGGGAGATCAATTATGAGACTCAATGTGGCACAAGCCCACCCACTGACCAATCAATCCAGGAACATGCCTTAAGGGGCAAAGACAAAGGGCTCTCCATATACCTGAGGGATGTGGGCCCCTTGCGACCAGCTCTTGGTCCCTCTTTTCTCTAAGGAGTCTGTTTCATAATTTATTTTTACTTTGATGAGAAGTCTATTTCACTGCTGTGTTTTTGCTCTGAAGGAAACCCGCTTAAAAACTTTTCTGCTCTCAAATTCTTAAAAGAAAACAAACCTGAGACAAATAATACTGCTATTCTGAAGATGTTGGGGGGAGGGAAGCCTTCGCCTTCAGCTATGAGACTAGATTTAGAATTTGATAACTTAGATTCTGTGATTACAGATTAATCTGAACCAGGCTAATGTCTGCATTTTCTTGTCTTCTTACTAGAATCTATAAAAGAATTAGAAATGAGATGTAAAAGATGTTATGTCGAAAAATGAACATTACAACTGTGGCTTAGGAGGGAGAGTGGTGGTGGGAGGAGGGAGATGGGAAGGGATGGAAAGGGGAAACAAAAGAGGAGGCAAAAAAAGTTTTTTTTAAAAGAATTAGGAAAAAACAAAACAAAAAACAAGAACCAAGTACTAGGCTAGCAAAGGGTCCAGAAATTCTTGGCTTTCCTTTTTTTCTTGCGTGAAACTAACATTGAAAATTTAATGCAGCCAACTAGCATCGTTAAGGTATTAAATTCTGTAGAATGTGGTTTGTTCTCTTCCTTTTGTTCTGAGATAGAAATTGATTTATTCTAAATCCAAAGGATATGCTTTCTTCACTAGTTAGATCACATTCACTGATTTTTGCCTTCTTAAAAACTGCTATGTGTTGTAGTGTTCTCATACTCCGCATCTAGAGGGCTAGAAAATATGTTGATCTGCTCAATGTCTCAAGCAATTCACAAAGTGGCTTGCATTTTCTAAAACCTAAATCCAAAGTTTCACCTTCTCCTTCCCACCAAGAATTCTCCCTCAGGCCTCTTCCTACCATAGTGTCTTGGCAGCTTAGAACTGCTTTGCCTCAGAAATGTGGCATCAGAAGTGTGCCCTCCGGTCAGCCAAGCAGCTCGGATGGCTCTGAAAATCCTACAGCCTAATCTGTGTTCTGTGCTCAGGGTTCAATATGTGTGCTTAAGTCCATAACTACGTGCCTCCTGAGAGAGTATGCTTTCCTCTTTCTATTAACGGTAGGACCAGAAGTACAAGACAGGTTCTTTATAATGAAGCAGACACACACCACTGTTGGTTTCATAACCACTTGCTGAGGTGAGTTTGCCTGAGAGATCCAAGGCAATATGTGAATAAGGTTTGTTCAACTGGAAGCTCATAAGCCTCCATTCCAAAGAGGAAGCTGCTGATAATAAATTCTGTCTGGGAATGGACTGTGTAGGAGTTAGAGACTTTAGCTCTGAAAGTGATTGCTTGAGGGAAAGCATTGACTAAGCATAGCCATCATCTTACTAAAAGGTATTTTAACTAAAGTATATCCTATAACTAAAATCGTTCTAGGGACATAGTTTAACTCATAGAGCACAAGCTTAGTAAGAATTTTCTAACAATTTCTGGCATGGTTGTCTTGGTTTAGTGGATTGTTATGAAACTGTTATCCCCCTTCAAACTAGCCAGTTGAGCTTCAAAAGAGACAATTGAGCAAGATTGTGAACACAACTTCTGATCAATACCAGAATTTGTAACTCATTAGGGGTAAAACCTATTTCCTACTCAGACTTCCTACTCAGAGTGGTTGCTTAGTTGTCTTCTTGCCAATACCATACCCTTTAACAGAACTAAACTTGGTCCTGCTAAGTTTTTTTCACGTTGCTGGTCTTTGTTGGCATATTGGCTTATACTATGAGAGTATTCCCAAAAATCGGGAGCATTGTCCAGGATCTTTGTCATACAAGGAGGGATGGAGGGAGCCCTTCAGGAGCAGAAACATCCTGCCTTGTTGAGGTAGATCAAGGTTGGGTTAAACACCACCTATTGTGGTTAATGATGGAAAGTGTATCAGCAATGTCAGGAAAGGGCCCAAGGAACACCCCAATAAAAATTAAAATCATGCTTTGGCCATGAGAGGAAAAATTGGACGAGAGCATATTACCTCATGGATTGGGGATTTTCATGGGCTGAATGAGTCTTAGGCAAAAAGAAAACTTGAGTCTTGATGCGTGTTTTCATTCTCTGGCCCAAGAATAAAAATGTGGGAGCTATAGGAAGACATCTTTAAGAAATCTCCAGTAAGGGAAGAGTTGAATATGAGAGGAGTGCACAAGAAACTTACAATAAGGAGGATTAAGTGCATCAAAAACTGAAATCACAAGAAAGCTGCTAAAATGGGGAATAAGAATTCTAGGCCTAAAGAACCCAAGAAAAATTATCCAAGGCCCTGCTTCTGATAATCCACTGGGAGAATGCTGAAAAAAATCTGAGAACACTATTAAATAATGGATGACATTTATTACTGAGCTCCATAATGTGCACTTGTCCAAACAAAAACTTGTGATGCATATGTGCTTGCATGTGCGTGTTTTAATCTTATATCCTGAAAGGAGAACTCAAAAAAGTCCTACTCACTAAAATCCTTCAGCTGCCCACTTGGACTCTGAAGCCTGGATTGATCCTTTAGCTGATCCAAGGATGTATGGCATTGGAACCACAGTTTCAGAAGCAGACTCTCTTGGTAACCTTAAAATTCAAGTCCAAATCTGGGTGCCAGTGGCATGCACCTGAAATCCTAGCTACTCAGGATCTGAGGATTGGGGTTCAAAGCCAGCCAGGGCAGTAAAGTCCTTGAGACTCTTACCTCCAATTAACCACCAGAAAAATAGAATTGGTGCTGGGCTCAAGTAGTAGGCCTTTCTTTTGCCTTGAGCTGAAAAGCTCAGGGACAGTGCCCAGGCCCAGAGTTCAAGTGCTATAACCAACAAAAAATAATGCTTGGGTGAAATGGATTAAATATTCTGCCCATTATTACTGTTAAGATTGTGTGGCACAGAGACCAGAAAAACAAGTGGTCCACTTTCCACTGTGATGAACCTCAGACCCCCATGCAGATCATGCATGGAGTGCATGATCTGTCGGTCAAACACAGCTTGTTGAAACTTGTAAGATGGTGCTGTTGCTGTTTGCAAGAGTAAGGATCTAAGACAAAAATCCTATCTTCCCATGGCCAACTATACCATTTGCCTCTCTAGATAGTGGGACAACTGGCATTTCTGGGAAACTTATCAAGAAGCAGTGGAGGCTGAACCTGTGAAGAGATAACTAGTAAGCACTAAACATAGCCAGGGGAAATGTCCAATGGTATTGTGGAGGACCAGTGTTGGTGACATTCCTGTCCAACTAGAATAGAACCTGTGCTTTGGTTCAATTGGCTATCCCTTTCACATTAGTATTTTGTCCACCTGTCCATTCTCAAACATTTTATACTGGTTAGGAGAGCCCCTTTCCCTAGATGGTCATTCATATTTCATATTTACAGAGGTACTATTCAGGATCCACCCAAAATTTCCCAAAAGTTCAAAACCAGAACCCAGAAAACATCTTATGAATCCATTTTTTCTGATAATTATTATAAATAAAATATAGTTTGGGGGCCGAGAATATGGCTTAATTTTAAATTGTTTGCCCTGGGCTTTATTCCTCAGCACCACATAAACAGAAAAGAGTGGCTCCTCTGGGACACAGCAAAGGCAGTACTCAGAGGCAAGTTTATAGCTCTGAGCCCCTACATCAACAAATTGGAGAGATCGGAAACAATTTAATGACACATCTAAACCTCCTTGAAAAAGAGCAGCAAGATAAACCCCAATCCAGTAGACGGAAAGAAATAATCAATATTAAATCAGAATTAAATGAATCCAAAAAACTATAGAAAGAATCAACAAAACAAAGAGTTGGTTCTTCGAAAAACTTAACAAAATTGACAGACCCTTAGCAAACCTTATCAGAAAAAGGAGAGAACACACCCAAATTAATAAACTCAGAGATGAGAATGGAAACATCACCACGGAAACAACCAAGATTCAGAACATTATAAGGGAATACTTCTCAAAACTTTATGCTAATAAGTTTGAGAAATTGACAGAAATGGACCTTTTCCTAGCAAATATTGACATGCAAAAACTAAACCAAGATGAGTTAAACCAGCTTAACAGCCCCATATCAAGCATTGAAATAGAAACAGCAATAAGAGACCTCCCAGCTAAGAAAATTCCAGGACCAGATGGTTTTACAGCGGAATTTTACAAGGACTTCAAAGCAGAGCTCACACCAATACTCCTCCAACTCTTCAATGAAATTGAAAGAGAAAGCTCACTACCGAACACATTCTATGAAGCCATCATAACCCTCATCCCAAAACCAGGCAGGGACTCATCAAAAAAAGAGAACTATAGACCCATTTCTTTGATGAACATTGATGCAAAATTCTCAACAAAATTTTGGCCAATCGACTTCAACAATTCATCCAAAAAATCATACACCATGATCAAACAGGATTCATTTCAGGGATGCAAAGCTGGTTCAATATACGCAAATCAATTAATATTATTCATCACATCAACAGGAGCAAGAATAAGAACCACATGGTTATCTCAATAGATGCAGAAAAAGCATTTGACAAGATCCAACACCCCTTTATGATGAAGGTTCTGGAAAAATTAGGAATCCATGGAACATTCCTCAATACAATAAAGGCTGTATATGACAAACCTACAGCCAGCATTATATTCAATGGTGAAAAACTAAAGCCATTTCCTCTTAACTCAGGAACAAGACAAGGATGCCCACTCTCTCCACTTCTCTTCAACATAGTATTAGAATGCCTAGCTACAGCAATAAGACAAGATGCAGACATAAAGGGGATCCAAATAGGGAAAGAAGAAATAAAACTCTCCCTCTTTGCAGATGACATGACCTTGTATTTAAAGAATCCCATAGACTCCACTCCCAAATTACTCAAGCTGATTCAAAACTTTGGCAAAGTAGCAGGTTATAAAATTAACCCCCAAAAATCAATGGCTTTTCTATATACCAACAATGAGAAAAGTGTGGCTGAAATTAGGAAAGCAACTCCATTTGTAATAGCCCCACAAAAAATAAAATACCTAGGAATTAACTTAACCAAAGAAGTGAAGGACCTCTATGATGAAAACTTTAAAATCTTGAAAAAGGAAATCAACACAGAACTTAAAAAATGGCAAAACCTCCCATGCTCCTGGATTGGCAAGATTAACATCGTGAAAATGGCAATACTTCCCAAGGCTATCTACAAATTCAACGCGATACCTATCAAAATTCCACCCTCATTCTTCAAGGAGATAGAGTAGGCAATCCAAAAATTCATATGGAACAAAAAAGACCCCGAATAGCAAAAACACTCCTCAACGGAAAGAACACTGCTGGAGGAATATCAATACCAAATTTCAAACTCTACTATAAAGCCATAGTAATCAAAACAGCTTGGTATTGGCTTAAGAACAGACCTCAGGACCAATGGAATAGAATTGAAAACCCAGAAATGAACCTACAGACCTATAGCCATCTAATCTTCGATAAGGAAGCTAAAACAATAGAATGGAAGAAAGACAGCCTCTTCAGTAAATGGTGCTGGCAATATTGGTTAACTACATGTAGAAAACTAAAGCTAGATCCTTATATATCACCCTGCATCAGAATCAACTCCAAAATGGATCAAAGACCTTGAACTCAAAGCAGACACTCTGAAAACATTACAGGATGGAATAGGAGAAACCCTAGGTCTCCTTGGCTCAGGTTGAAATTTTCTGAATAGAGACCCGGAAGCACAACAAATCAAAGAAAAGTTGGACAAATGGGATTGCATAAGATTGCAGAGCTTCTGCAGGGCAAATGACATAGCTGGCAAGATCAATAGAAAGCCCACCGATTGGGAGAAGATCTTTACTAGCCATACAACGGACAAGGGTCTCATATCTAAAATATAATTGGAACTCAAAAAATTAAACCACCCAACAACAAATCCTCAAAGAAACAACTGCCCAATAAATAAGTGGGCGAAAGATTTAAAGAGAAGCTTCTCTGAAGAAGAAAGAAGGATGGCCAATAGACACATGAAGAAATGTTCAGCATCCCTAGCCATAAAAGAAATGCAAATCAAAACAACATTGAGATATCACCTCACTCCAGTTAGAACAGCAAAAATCAAGAACTCTAACAACAACAGTTGCTGGAGGGGATGTGGACAGAAAGGAACCTTACTTCATTGTTGGTGGGAATGTAAACTTGTGCAACCACTTTGGAAAGCAGTATGGAGGTTCCTCAAAAGACTTCACATAGATCTCCCCTATGATCCAGCAATTCCACTTTTGGGCATTTACCCAAATGTTTACAAACAAGACCACACTAAAGCTACCAGCACAACTATGTTTATTGCAGCATTATTTACCATAGATAAGATATGGAACCAACCCAGATGCGCCTCAGTAGATGAATGGATCAAGAAAATGTGGTATATATACACAATGGAATTCTATGCCTCCATCAGAAAGAATGACATTTCCCCATTTGTTAGGAAATGGAAAGGTTTGGAAAAAATTATATTAAGTGAAGTAAGCCAGGCCCAGAGAAGCATAGGTCCCATGGTTTCCCTTATTTGCAATATCTAGTATAGGTATGTCTCAAGCGGAAAAGGTCAGATAATGTGATGTTAGGAAAATGAATCCTTAAATATGTATTTTAATGTTTTCATTTCTTTCATGCATGTGTTTCTAACGCATTTATAAGATTATTTCTTTGTTGCTTTGTATGTCCCTCCCCCACAGTGTAACCCCCGCTTTCACTATATTTGATGTCAGTACAACATGTGGAGGAAATGGGGACAAACAAGTCGTTTAAGGATTCAGGTGGACCTGTTGCAACAATGAGAAGTACAAAATGTCATGTCAAAACCAGCTTTACAATGTCAGTGGGGGGGGGGAGGGGGGTATAATTGGGTGGGGGGAGGGGGGTAAAATTGGGTGGGGGGTGGGGGGAGGCGGGGAAGGGAAGTGAAGGGTAAACAAAGGAGGAGGCTGCAATGCTTGGTAAGAAATGTATGCATTATCCTGCCCATGTAATTGTAGCCCCTCTGTACAGTATGTTCTCAAATAAAATAAAATACAATTAAAAAAATAAAAAATAATAAAAAATAAAAATAAAAAAAAGAATTAAATTACTTTTATGTATGCGAGAAATACTGGATAAATAAACCAAGTAATTCCTTCCTAGTGAACTTTTTCTTTATTCCATTTGAGTGAGAATAAAACCACAGATCACATCAGGCTCAGAGGAAAACAGTAGATTAAGACAAATGAAGCACTCTACTAGATTCCCCAGCACCAGCATTGGAACACAAAAATTATAAACTGTCTCCCTTAATCGTAATGGGCACTCTATTGTCTTAAAATTGTGAATTAATAGAATCTTTCCTCTGAACATTTTAGAAATACTAAAACCAAGTAAATAATAATGCTTTAATTTTATGCTTCTATATTGGAACCTAAACTAAAACTAAATACTTAGCAAAATATAAAATATACAGATTGTTCCATCTTCCATCATTAATTTTATATTGTGAAAATACTGTTGATAGTGGTTACAATTACATGGGCAAGATAATGTGTACATTTCTTATCAAGCATTCTAGCGTCCTCCTTTGTTTCCCCTTCCCATCCCTTCCCATCGTCTCCCCGCCCCCCCCCCCCAATCTTTCCCACCTCCCCCCTCCATTTTAATCTAAAAGAATTTAAAAGTAGAAAATTGTCATATGGTGAGATTGCAGTATGGTTTTCTTTACAATCATCCAAATGGTGACTTAAGCAATTATCATTGGATGCCTCAATACTTATAACGTATCCAAGAATGTGAAGCACTACTATGCAGACCCTGAAGAAACTCTGAGGTACCATGAAATGATTTTGGAATAAAATTAATGACTACTTAAACTAGGAATTGATCTTCACAAGGCCACAAATATTTTGCAGAGAAAGGTCTATATTGAAAAATAATGTAAAGGCAGGCAGACCATGAAGTAAACATTATCCATTGAACAACATCTACTGAGGCATGATTGTGATCTTCATTTACCTAGGGTACAGTTACTGAGCTATGTTCTTCTCTGAAGGCAAATAACAGACAAGCCGCAAAAATACAGTAATCATGATTAAGACATTAAAATGTACAGAATGAATTCAATGAATGAATTGCTAGAAAGTAAAGTTATATGTCTGGAATAAAGAGTAAATTAAATATTCCCAATATCTGGCCCTCTGCTGTGAGAGGGGTACAGGCCAAGGCACAAGGAGAATGGAGTGAAGTAAAATAGTAAATATCAGTAGTTCCCAAGATACAGTGATGAAAGAAACAGGGGAGAAAATCAACCTGACCATCACAGGACTTACAACAATGAAAATCCAAGGAGAATTATGAAGGATGCCCTTGCATATTTGGCAGAACAGTGAATTCATATGTGTTCAGAAAAGTGTCTGGCAGTGACTTTGAAAACATGTGGAATGATTACAGGAAACTACCTGTGGTGCTCACACGGTGCCACAAGAAGAGATTAACTTATGATTTACAGAACATTGAATAATCATAAAGGTCTTGCTTCAGTAGTACAGAGTTAAACTTTAATAAACTCTGTTGTGAAACAACACATTATAAACCAACACAAGGACAATTAAATTTTATATATATATATATATATATATATATATATATATATATATATGACTCGACTGTGTGAAATAATAGAATTCAAAAAATCAAATTACATAATGTACATGTCAAGTAATAAAATCATCCAGAAGAATAACATAATTAAGGTAATATTTCAACAATACATATTTTATTTGAAGAGTCCTGTTTATGAATAACTTGCTTTCCTTACAGATTTTTGAATGAACAAAACAACAGCAAGAAACAAAACAAAACAAAAATACTTGATAATGGAGTTAGATGCCAGTATGCCATCAATATTCCTATATAAACAGGAGGCTAAGATTTAAAGATCACGTTTCACAGCTTTTTGCAGTAGCAATCCATGAGACATTTATGTTCCCTTGTGCAGTAAAAGACAGAGTGAAACCTTGACTCAAGTAGTATAGCCTCAGTCATGAGTGAAAAAACCAAGCAAGAGTTTGAGGCTTGGAATCTAATCTCATTACGAGAGAGAGAGAGAGAGAGAGAGAGAGAGATAGATAGAGAGAGAGAGAGAGAGAGAGAGAGAGAGAGAGAGAGAGAGAGAGAGAGAGAGAGAGAGAGAGAGAGAGAGAGAAAGAGAGAGAGAGAGAGAGAGAGAGAGAAAGAGAGAGAGAGATTGAGTCTTGGAGTTTCTCATTACTACAGAGAATAAAGAGGGGGAAGAAAAGAGAAGGAAAGGAAGAGGGAGAGGGAGCAAGAGAGAGAAGGAAAGGAAGAGGGAGAAGGAGAGAGAGAGGCAGAGGGAGAGAAAGGGAGTATTAAATTTATAAACTGAATCTATTAGGGAAAAAATATCCTTATCAAAATAATACATCTGTAAGCATACATGTGAGGATTTCTACAGTTGAGTCATGATACCTGGAAAGGGATAAGAGATAGAAAAGCCATCTCAAACAGCACTCAGAAGGCCGAAAGGTATGCCCTGGGAAGGGCAAACAGTCAAGTGAAGACTGGGACATAATTTTCTGCCTTAAATTTATTTAAGTTAGAGCTGTTAGGACACTAAAAAATTAAGATTTTCGAGATAATATTGTTGTCTGTGTTATGGTTGATCTGATTATTGCTCCCTTATGCACTCTAACAGCAAGGGTCACTATGTATACAAACAATAACTCATGTTAATGACTAGATTGATGCCATAGTTTGTGCACATACCCGTAACCACTGACCGAAACCCTGTATT
Source organism: Dipodomys merriami (assembly GCF_024711535.1). Classification (NCBI taxonomy): domain Eukaryota; kingdom Metazoa; phylum Chordata; class Mammalia; order Rodentia; family Heteromyidae; genus Dipodomys; species Dipodomys merriami. The sequence goes on along the minus strand of NW_027206192.1, from coordinate 202,797 downwards.
AAAATGAATATATAGAATATTAAGAAGGATTTTGGGATCCAGAACAATGAGCCTTCTGTTTCCCTGGTGTCTTCGTTCCTATAGCACTCTGTGATTTCTCAGTTCTTTGTCCAGGTATCCCATCATCTGTGCCTTTGTATTGTTGTAGTTAGTGACAGTACTGATATAACACCTCTAAACAAACTGTTGATAGACTTTTTCCCAAAGAAGATACATAAAATTATATGAGCATCTGGAAAGAAACCAAACCTGTCATGCTGTGATACACTAGCAAGGATGTATATTTCTGGAGGATCTTTACTTCTGCTAACATAATAGATGGATAATTGACCCTTTTGTACATTTGGTATGTGGTATTGCATAAATTTTCACAAACATATATACATTGTGAAATAATATAGGTCACAAACCACATGACTCGAGTGGATGACCCTAAAGTCTTATCTCAGTTGCCTGAATCAGACTTAGATTAGTCTGAATTGCCTAATTATCAATATTTCTTAATGAAACTCAACAACATAGAATGAAGTTTAAGGGTCATATCATCCCATACCTCTAAGGTGTGAATGTGTATTAGAGTAATACACACCTATACTTCTCACTACTCACAGATGTATTATAATTGTCTTCAGATCAGAAATATGCTAGAGCCTAATGCAAGAGTGAGGATTACCCCTGCTATTTTTCTCTGGAGAATCTTTTCTATACCTTTTACTGACTTAGCTTCTATTCTGTACTTTAGCATTATTAGGGAGGGCCACACTGTATCTACAGCAACAATTCTGCAGCAACCTTAGCTGCCTTCGAATTGTCCCTACAATGTTGAGACCGAGGTCAATTCGGCAATTTAATCACATATTTAGTGACATCAGATCTTTTCAAGCCCTGGTTTAAAATCCAGGTATCAATGCTCTAACCAGTGTGAAAGGTCTCACTCCTTTAGGTTTTTTTTGTATTTCAGATACTGCATTAGATGTTGGTTTTTGAAATCGAGGTTTTAGTTTGCTTTTCATTTGTGGAGGTGTTAGTGATTTTAGTTGAACTGCATATAATGTAAGGTAAATAATTTGATGTTTTGACATATGAATTTAATTTTGGCAATAGAGGAATTGAATACAAATCACTCACAAAAGTTTCTCATATGTGTTGGTAAAGCTTTCTTGTGAACTTCCTTAAAGGCAGTCTTAGCAGCACATATCCTTAATCCCATCACTTCTGTCACTGACATAAGGCTTGAAAGGTCTTGATCATTTGTCACTTCATAGTGAGAACCTTTCTGCAATGAAGGGGGAGAGAATAGCAAAAAGAGCAAATTAACCTACCATCAGTTTTGTTACATATTCTTTACACTTTGACATTAATCCTACCATTATAGTATTTTTTATTATTCCTTAAATACTCTTTCCTTGTTCTGAGCTGTCCTTTATGGTTCTAAAAGAAATCAGAAATATATTTCAGGAAAGTATTACATATAATATGCAATGTATGCCTAAAATTGTCTTGTTATTGAAAAAAACACTTGTATTTTTACTCTGGTAACAAAGAATATAAACGAAGTTAGAATTGTATTCCAAATGGAACACAGACTAGAAACATGAAGGGCAGCACTAAAGAATGCTACTGGTACCACTAATATAGTAAATAATTTTAGGCAAAACTCCTTCAGAATAAAAGCCACAGGACAGCCCAAGTAATAAAAATCATGCAGAAGGATAACATAATTAAGGTAATCTTTCAAAAACACATATTTTATTTGAAGACTCCTGTTTATGAATAATTTGCTTTTCTTACAGATTTTCATTGAAAAAAACAACAGCAAGAAACAAAACAAAACATAAAACACTTGATAATAGAGGTGGATGCCAGTATCCCATCCCTATTCCTATATAAACAGGAGGTTAAGATTGGAAGATCACGGTTCACAGCTTGCTGCAGTAGCAATTCATGATACATTTGTGTTCACTTGTACCGTCAAAGGCAGAGTGAAACCTTGGCTCAAGTAGGATAGCCTCAGTCATGAGTGACAAAAAAACAAGCAAGAGTTTGAGGCTTGGAGTCTAATTTCATTACTATACACACACACACACACACACACACACACACACACACACACACAGAACACAGAGTTTGAGGCTTGGAGTCTCATTACTACAGAGAGAGAGAGACAGAAGAGGGGTTGGGAGAGGGAGAGAGATGGAGAGAGAGAAGGAAAGGAAGAGGGACAGAGAGACAGATGCAGAGGGAGAGAAAGGGAATATTAAGTTTATAAAGTGAACCTATCCTAGAAAAAAATACCCTTTTCAAAACAATATATCTGTAAGCATACATGTGAGGGATTCTGCAGCTGAGCCATGAGACCTGGAACGGGACAAGAGATAGGAAAACCATCTCAAATAGCACTCAGAAGGCTGACAGCTATGCCCTGGAAAGGACAAACAGTCAAGTGAAGACAGGGACATAATTTTCTGCCTGTGGATCCACTTTTCCCCAAAGAAGGTACAGAAAATTATATGAGCATCTGGAAAGACACCAAAGCAGTCATACTGTAATACACTAGCAAGGAAGTACCTTTCTGGAGTATCTTTACTTCTGCTAGTATAAAAGATGGATACTTGTCCCTTTCGTACATTTGGTATGTGGTATTGCACAAATTTTCACAAACATATATACATTGTAAAATAATATGATTTATTTCATAGGTGACAAACCACATGACTGGAGTGGATGACCCTAACGTTTATCTCAGTTACCTGAATCATACTTAGATTAGTCTGAATTGCATAATTATGAACATTTCTCCATGAAACTCAACAACATAGAATGAAATGTGAGGGTGGGGTCATCCCATACCTCTAAGGTTTTTATGTGTATTAGAGTAATACCTACACTGCTCACTGCTCGACACTCATTGCCCACAACTGTGTTATAATTGTGTTCAGATCAGAAATATGCTAGAGCCTAAAGTAAAATGAGTTGGGCTATAAATTTTCAAGGCAACAGTGATGATAACCCCTGCAATTTTTCTCAGTGGAGAATACGTCCTATACCTTTTACTGACTTAGCTTGTACTCTGTACGTTACCATTATTAGGGAGGGTCACACTGTATCTGCAGCAACAATACTGCAGCAACCTTAGCTGCTTTTGAATTGTACATCTAATATTGAGACCAAGGTCAATTCTTCAATTTAAAATATGTATTTAGTGACATCTGATCTTTTTAAGCCCTGGTTTGAAATCCAGTTATCAATGCTCATTACCAGTGCAAAAGGTCTCACTCTTTAAGTTTATTGTGTATCTTTAGGATTTCAGATACTGCAGATGTTGGTTTTTGAGATCAAGCTTTTAGATTGCTTTTGATTTGTGGAGGTGTTAGTGATTCCAGTTGAACTGCATGTAATATAATGTAAATAATTTGATGTTTTGACATATGAATTTAAGTTTGGCAATTGTGGAAGTGAATACACATCACAAAGTTTCTTTATATGTGTTGGCATTGCTTTATTGTTAACTTCCTTAAAGGCAGTTCATGGCAGCACATATCCTTAATCCCGTCACTTCTGTCACTGAGACAAGGCATGAAAGGTCTAGAACATTTGTCACTTCATAATGAGAACCTTTCTACAAAGAAGGTAGAGACAATAGCAAAAATAGAAAGTTAACCAACACTCAGTGTTGTTACATATCACTTACACTTTGCCATTAAGACCACCATAAAAGTATTTTTTATTATTCCTTGCAATACTCTTTCCCTGGTCTGAGCTGTCCTTTATGGATCTAAAAGAAATCAGAAATATATTTCAGGCAATTATTAAGCATATAATATGCAATGTATGCCTAAAATTGTCTTGTCATTGAAAAGAAACTTTTATTTTTTATTCTGGCAATGAAGATTATAAACTGCTATGATTATATTGCAGATGAAACACAGACTAGAAACATGAATGGCAGCACTAAAGAATGCTACTGGTACCACTAATATAGTAAATGAAATTCAGGAAAACTCCTTTAGAGTAGAAGCCACAGGACAGCCCCAACACTGTTTTTATAATTTCATGGGAAGAATAGAACTTTTTATTTTTGGGAGGGTTCTTGTCGTGGGGCCTGAACTCTGGGCCTGGGCGCTGTCCCTCAGCTCTTCAGCTCAAAGCTAGCACTCTACCACTTGAGCCACAGCGCCACTTCCGGCTTTTTTTCTTTTTGCTTATGTAGTGTTGAGAAATCGCACCTAGAGCCTCAGGCATGCAAGGGAAGAGGTCTACAACTGAGCCACCTTCCCAGGCCCTAGAACTTTTTATTTTAGTAAAGACAAATTTTCACAGATGGTAACATCACTTGGTAAATATTTTTTTTTCATATCTTTTTATTGTGAAAATATTGTACAGAGGGGTTAAAATTACATGGGCAAGATAATGAGTACATTTCTTACCAAGTATTGTAGCCTCCTCCGTTGTTTCCCCTTTCAATCCCTTCCCAGCCTCCCCATGCCACCCCACCCATTCCTCCCCTCCCACACCAAAGTTGTAAAGTTCGTTTTTGACAGGACAACTTGTAGTTCTCATTGTTGCAACAGGTCCACCTGTACCCTTATTTAATCGACTTGTTTTTGCCCTTCCCCTCCACAAATTGTACCGACAACAAATACAGTGAAAGCAGGGGTTATTCTGTGGGGGAGGGACATATATAGCAACAAAGTAATAATCTTATAAATGCGTTAGAAACAACTGCTTGAAAGAAAAAAAAACATTTAAATGCATATCTTTGGGTTCATTTTCCTAACATCACCTTATATGATCTTTTCGCCCTGACTCAGACATATACTAGATATTGCAAATAAGGGAAATCATGGGACCTATGTCTCTTTGGGCTTGGCTTACTTCACTTAATATAATTTTTTCCAAGTCTTAACATTTCCTAACAAATGTGACGATGTCATTCTTTCTGATGGAGGCATAGAATTCCATTGTGTATATATACCCCCTTTTCTTGATCCATTCTTCTACTGAGGGGCATCTGGGTTGGTTCCATATCTTAGCTATGATAAATAATGCTGCAATAAACATAGTTGTGTTGGTAGCTTTAGTGTGGTCTTGTTTGTAAACATTTGGGTAAATGCCGAAAAGTGGGATTGCTGGATCATAGAGGAGCTCTATGTGGAGTCTTTGAGGAAACTCCATACTAATTTCCAAAGTGGTTGAACAAGTTTACACTCCCACCAACAATGAAGTAAGGTTCCCTTCTGTCCACATCCCCTCCAGCATCTGTTGTTATTAGAGTCCTTGATTTTTGCCATTCTAACTGGGATGAGGTGGTATCTTAATGTTGTTTTGATTTGCATTTCTTTTATGACTAGGGAGGGTGAGCATTTCTTCATGTGTATATTGGCCATCCTTCTTTCTTATTCAGAGAAATTTCTCTTTAAGACTTTAGCCCACTTATTTATTGGGCAGCTATTTCTTTGAGGATTTGTTGTTGGGGGATTTAATTTTTTGAGTTCTAAGTATATTTTAGACAATGTCCATTGTATGGCTAGTGAAGATCGTCTCCCAATCCATAGTCTTTCTATTGATCTTGCAAACTATGTCCTTTGCCCTGCAGAAGCTCTGCAACTTCATGCAATCCCATTTCTCCAAACTTTCTTTGATTTGTTGTGTTTCCACGTCTCTATTAAGAAAATTTCGGCCTGCTCCAAGTAGACCTAGGGTTTCTCCTATTCCATCCTGTAATGTTTTCAGAGTGTCAGCTTTGACTCCGAGGTCTTTGATCCATTTTGGAGTTGATTCTGATGCAGGGTGATATATAAGGATCTAGCTTTAGTTTTCTACAGGTAGTTAACCAATTTTGCCAGCACCATTTACTGAAGAAGCTGTCTTTCTTCCATTCTATTTTTTTGGATCCCTTATCGGAGATTAGATGGCTATAGGTCTGTAGGTTCATTTCTGTGTTTTCAATTCTATTCCATTGTCCTGAGTTCTGTTCGTGTGCCAGTACCAAGCGGTTTTGATTACTATGGCTTTAGAGTAGTGTTTGAAATTTGGTATTGATATTCCTCCAGCAGTGTTCTTTCTGTTGAGGAGCTTTTTTTGCTATTAGGGGTCATTTACTGTTCCACATGAATTTAGGATTGCCTCTTCTCATTTCATGAAGAATGAGGTTAGAATTTTGATAGGTATAACATTGAATTTGTAGACAGCATTGGAAAATATTGCCATTTTCACGATGTTAATCTTTCCAATCCAGGAGCATGGGAGTTTTTGCGCTTTTCTAAATTCTGTTTTGATTTCCTTTTACAAGTTTTTAACGTTTTCTTCATACAGGTCCTTCACTTCTTTGGATAATTGCTACGTATTGTATTTTTTGTTTGGCTATTACAAATGGAGTTGCTTTCCTAATTTCAGCCACTTTTCTCATTGTTGGCATTCAGAAAAGCCATTGATTTTGGGGGGTTAATTTTATACCTTGCTACTTTGCCAGAGTTTTGTATCAGGCTGAGTAATTTGGGAGTGGAGTCTATGGGATTCTTTAAATACAATATCATATCATCTGCAAAAAGGGAGAGTTTTATTTCTTCTTTCCCTATTTGCATCCTGCATCTTCTCTTATTGCTATAGCTAGGCATTCTAATACTATATTGAAGAGAAGTGGAGAGAGTGGACATCCTTGTCTTGTTCCTGAGTTAAGAGGAAATAGCTTTAGTTTTTCACCATTAAGTATAATGCTGGCTGTAGGTTTGTCATATTCAGCCTTTATTGTATTGAGGAATGTTCCCATGGATTCCTAATTTTCTAAACCTTCATCATGAAGGGGTGTTGGATCTTGTCGAATGCTTTTTCTGTAGCTATTGAGATAACCAAATGGTTCTTATCCGTGCTACTGTTTTTGTGATGAATAATATTAATTGATTTGCGTATATTGAACCAGCTTTGCATCCCTGAAATGAATCCTGCATGATCGTGGTGTATGATTTTTTGGATGAATTGTTGAAGTCAATTGGCCAAAATTTTGTTGAGAAGTTTTGCATGAATGTTCATCAAAGAAATGGGTCTCTAGTTCTCTTTCTTTGATGAGTCCCTGCCTGGTTTTGGGATGATGGTTATGATGGCTTCATAGAATGTATTAGGTAGTGAACTTTCTCTTTCAATTTCATTGAAGTGTTGGAGGGGTATTGGTGTGAGCTCTGCTTTGAAGGCCTTGTAGAATTCTGCTGTAAAATCATTTGGTCCTGGACTTTTCTTAGCTGGGAGCTCTCTTATTGCTGTATCTATTTCAATGCTTGATATGGGCATGTTGAGATGGTTTAACTCATCTTGGTTTAGTTTTGGCATGTCAATATTTGCTAGGAAAAGGTCCATTTCTGCCAAGTTCTCAAACTTATTAGCATAAAGTTTTGAGAAGTATGCCCTTATAATGTTATGAATCTTGTTTGTTTCTGTAGTGATGTTTCCATGCTCATCTCTGAGTTTATTTATTTGGGTGTGTTCTCTTCTTTTTCTGATAAGATTTGCTAAGGGTGTGTCAATATTGTTAATTTTTTTGAAGAAAGAATTCTTTCTTTTGTTGATTCTTTCTATAGTTTTTTACATTCTAATTCATTTAATTCTGATTAAAATTTAATGATTTCTTTCCATCTACTTGATTGGGCTTTATCTTGCTGCTCTTTCTCAAGGAAGTTCAGATGTTCCATTCAATTGTTGGTTTCAGATCTCTCCAATTTTTTGATGTAGGAACTCAGAGCTATAAATTTGCCTCTGAGTACTGCCTTTGCTGTGTCCCAGAGTAGCTGGTAATTTGTGTGTTCATTTTTGTTGAATAGCATGAACATTTGAATTTCCTTTCTAATTTCTTCCATGACCCACTTTTGATTCAGCAGTGTGTTGTTCAGCCTCCATGTGATACCGGACTTTCTTTGGTGGCTTTTGGTGTTGAGTTCTAATTTTATTCCCTTGTGGTCAGAGAGAATGCAAGGTATTACTTCAATGTTTCTGAATTTGGACAAGTTTGCTTTGTGGCGTAAAATGTGGTCTATTTTAGAAAATGTTCACTGTGCTGCTGAGAAAAACGTGTATTCTGATGCTGCTGGGAGAAATGTTCGGTAGATGTCTGTTAAATCTAGTTGATCTTTGCAGCTGTTTAGATCTGCAATTTCTCTGTTGAGTTTTTGCCGAGTTGAGCTATCTAGTGGGGAGATTAGTGTGTTAAAATCCCCGACAATTAATGTCTTTGGATCTGTGTGGGATTTGAGGGAAAGTAGTGTTTCTTGGATAAATTTGGGTGCTCCGTTGTTTGGCAAATAGATATTTAGAATTGTAATATCCTCCTGATGGAGAGATCCATTAATTAGTATGTAGCGACATTCTTTATCTCTTGTCATCAATTTTAATTTGATGTCTATTTTATCTGATATTAGGTTTGCAACTCCCGAATGTTTATGAAGGCCGTTTGCTTCGTAGATTTTGTTCCAGCCTTTAATATTGAAAATGTGTTTGTTTTTATGGGAAAGGTGTGACTCCTGAAGGCAGCAGATAGAAGGATCTTGTTTTTTAATCCAACTAGACAGTCTATGTCGCTTAATTGGAGAGTTAATGTTGAGAGATAGGACTCAGAGGTATTTGGGAGTTCCTGCAATGTTATCCACCTTCTTTGGGGATATGAAAACTGGGTCCTTCCTATGGTAATTGGATTCTCAGTTTGCATGTGGTTTCCTGGCCTCTATTGTCATCTTGTTGGTTTTCTATGTGTAGGACATCTTTAAGAATCTTTTGTAGGGCTTGTTTGGTGGAGATGTATTGTTTCAATTTTGCGTTTCTATGGAAGGTTTCTATTTGGCCTTCAGTTATTAAGGAGAATTTAGCTGGGAACAATATTCTTGGATGATAGTTTTTTTTAGGGCATGGCATACATCATTCCAGGCTCTTCTTGCATTGATTGTCTCTGCTGAGAAATCTGAGACGATTCTAATTGGTTTCCCTTTATAGGTGATTAATCTTTTCTCCTGGACAGCTTTATGGATCTTTTCCTTGGTCTGAATTGATCCTTTGTGGATTATAATGTGATGATGGGATGTTCTATTCTGGTTCGGTCTATTTGGAGTGCTAAAAGCTACTTGTATCTGAATAGGCCTATCTTTTTGCATGTTTGGGAAGTTCTCTGCTAGGATCCTGTTAAACAAATTTCCTAGACCATTAACTTCTGTTTCTAGGTGCTCCTCTATACCCATTATCCTTAGATTGGGCTTTCTGATGGTGTCTTCCAAGTGTTGGATAGATCTATCATATTTCTTGGACTTGTCTTGGATGGTTGTATGTTCTTTCTCTATAATGTTTAAGCTGTTTTCAATCCCCGAAATTCGATCATCTGCATGGTCTAACCTTGTGTATAGACTTTTTACTTTCTTTTTTCATTTCTTTTCCTTGTAATTGGCCAGCTTTGTTGGCTTCAAATTCTTTGTTGAAGCTTTGGTTTAGATCTTGTATGAACCTTTTACTTCCTTAATTTGGTGTTCAGTGTTTATTCTCAAATCATATAGTTGATTGGTTATGGTTTCCTTGGACTCCCATTTCTCTGTTGGGTTCCATTCAGCATTCCCTTTGTGGTATCCCTGACTTCCTTCAGCTCTTTGTTAATGTATTCCATGAATGCCTTTAGTGATCTTTGTGTATTCTCATCATGTTCTCTCAAATCCTAGCCGGCTCATGCCATTCCTGCCTTTCTCTTTGAGTATTCTCTAACTGCTCACGCAAATCTTGTATCAGTTTTTGAGTAGCTTCCTCACGCTCCTGAAATTCCTTTATCAACCTTTGGATTGCCTCCTCTCTCTCCCTATCACGCTCATACAGAGTCCTTTGGAGGTTTTCAATCTTTTCCTGCTTTGACCTTTTGTTTGCCTCCTCTCTCCCTACCATGTTCATTAAGACTCCTTTGTAAGTTTTCAATCTTTTCATTTATCATGTTTGCCAGCAATGTTTGCAGAGCTATTTGGGAACTCTCCTCTGGATTACTCCTTATCTGTTCTGTCCCCTGGTTATCATGAGTGGGACTTGAGATACCCGGAATTGCAATATTTCTTGTGTTTTTCCGGCCTATTCTGCCCATTTGGGATGAAGTTAATACCAGTTTTATGCTATAACACTAACTTAAGGCAAACACCAACCAAAATCTGTATTTGCACAGTCAATAGTCTGCTGATACAATCTAGTTCAACACATAAATCTATTCAACATCAAACAGCTATATATTAATGGACTACAAACCGCAAAGAAGAATTTGGTAAATCAGAAATTATTAGGTTTAGGGAGAGATGTGGCTAAAAAATAGGAATAGAGTGATGTGGGAAGGTAATGGAAGATTTAACTTAACTAAGTCCTAATCTCAAAGCAGGAAATAGGTTGGATAGGATGAAAGTAGAGAGAAAGAAAAAAAAGAAAGAGAAAGGGAAAAAAGAGACCAGAAAAAATAGAAAAGTAAAAATGAAAAATATTATGCAATATCAAAAACAAAATATTCAGAGAAGAACCTGAATATAATGAGAGAAGAGGATGGATATAAAGGAGATGTGAAAAACTTAAAAATAAAAATACTTAAAATATTATGTAGGTATAAAGAGGTAGTACTGCTATTAAGGAATTTAATTCTCAAAGGTTTTGAATTGAGTAATAAATTTGTGGATTAATTGTGTACACAATATGGTATAAGGTCTAATAATCGACTATGGGTTTATCTGAGGATGTGCAGAACAACAGTTAAGTCACATAAAGAAGAATGAAAGAGAAGAAAACGTGAAAAGGATAAGAAAGAAACAAAAAAAGATCCGAAGTTCAGTAGAACTAAACAAAAACAAAATAATTTTTTAACGAAAAAAAAAAGAAAGAACAACGCACACACAGACACATACCCCTAAAATAAAAAGTATAAGAGGGAAAAAAAGTTACTAGAAAACAATTTTTTTCAATAAAGGAAAAAATTGAAAATTAAAAAACAGTTTTAGAAAAAAAAATTATAAAATGTACAAAAACAATAGAAAAAATGTTCTTTGATTTTTTTTGGGAGGGGTAGGAAAAATCCTGTATCTCCCTTGTGTCCATAACCAGCCACTTGTTGGAGTCTCTGGTCTGCTTATGGTGGTTTTTTGTCCTGTGGCTTGGTTGGTTTCTTAAGTCAGTTTGTTTGAACAGGCAGAGAAATGGTCTGCCTTACCCAGGATTTTATGATCTTCTTCCCAGAATAGTTCAATGGGAGGGAGATCTGCTTTGAGTTTCACAAAAGAGGGAGATGGCTTTTTCCTCAAGTTTGGAGATACTGTGATGAGGCTGTGTTCTAGGTAGAGTTGAGGCCTTTCAGCAAACAGTAGCTTTTCCTGGGGGCTAGTTTGTGAGAAACTCACAGAGCCCAGGCTGTAGCCACTCTGAGGGTTTATGTTTACTGAATTTCAACTGATTGTCAAGGCTGCTAAAAGGAGGGGCAGCCTCTGGCTCTGATTACCCAGTGAAGAAAGCCACTCCTGGGGCTGGCACCTGAGCTTGGTGTCTTTTCCCTGGGTGGAGCTGAGTCTGGCATGTAAATTTAGGTTCTTGTGACCTGCTAAATGACCCTAGTTTTCTTCCAAGGCCTGAGTTGGAGCTAGCAGCTCCACCAAACATTGTCAGTATCCAAGATGGAGATCTCTGGTACTGGAGGGGGGAGGGGAGGCCTTCCCTCCTCTGCTCCCTGAGAAGGGGTGAGGACGTTAGGCTTCTACTCTAGCCGAGTCTTGGTTCCTGGGTCATCTCTGGTCTGTGAACTGCAGGATGAAGATATCTGCTCCTTGTGAGTTCTTGCTGGTATTGAGTAGAATCCGTTCACCCACTGTGCCTGGCTCCTTTGTTCCTGACTGTTTTGCAGGTATGGCGGCTGCTGGCAATTGCTCAGATCTGTCTCCTTGCCTGGATTTTCCCTCTCTGGCCTAACTCTCTGTCCTGTGATGGCACACTTGGTGTGATTCTCTTGCTTAGGACTGTTCACTGGAACTCTAATACTGTTTTTTATGTGAGAGCTTGTTTAGCCTCCAGCTTCTCCTCCTCCATCTTTCCGGAACTCCACTTGGTAAATATTTCTGAAGGCCTTCAGGAAGGATGCTGTGACCATGGTGATAGAAGCATATTTATCTGGGACCTACTACACAAGGTGCAGAAACCATTCCAAGCATTGCACCTTCACTAAAGTAGTTTTAGTGCTCATAACAGTACTTTAATTTAGGATAGGAATTCAATATTTCACTAAAAAAGACCTAGGCAACAAGGCCAAGCAAATTTCCCAACTATCTAAGACTGACCACTTGCATACCCATAATTCAAATCTAGTTTTACACCAGGCATTTCTAAGGATATTATGTAAATGTCAGATTCAATACCTTTTAAGAACTATGGAGCAGATAAACCCACATTATCTTCTTCATTATGGGTATAATGGCAGTAAAATTGCTACAGAATGTAAATAATTTTAAATGAAAAGGGTATGGGTAATGACTTTGTAAGTGATCTTTGTATCAATAAAGATCGGTTTAATTTCTAAAGAAACCTGGATGAACATCATTCAGCTTCCACTGTTTGTGGAAGTAATTAGAGTAATTGTTTAAGGAGTAACAATCCATGTCAACAACACCTGTACTTATGAACACAGGCTTTTAAGTATCTTGAATACACATGGAATAGTTTGATAGTGATATATAATCCAAAAGGAATAATTTTTTGTGATAAGGTACTTTGTTGTACCAAAGAAATCCATTCCTTATTCTAAAACATGAATTAATTAATGGATATTATTGTTATTACTATAATCTGTGTATAATATATATAATGTTATTATAACATAAATGATATATGTATAATTACTGATATTCTATAACTGCTATAAATTATATAAATTATAAAATTAGTTTATTATTATATTGTGAAGGATACAAGGAATGACGACTTTATTTTAATAAACATATTTGTATGTTTTATTTGCATAATTTATTTTTGTGCCAGTACTAAGATTTGAACTAGGCCTGGTGTTGTCCTTGAGCTATTTTGCTCAGGGCTAGCAGTTTAAAACTTGAACCCAGAAAAACTTCTTACATTTTTTTCTTGGCTAATAACTGTCTCACAGTAATTTTCTGTTTGGCCTAGCTTTAAACAGCTATCTTCAGATCTCCACCTCCTAAGTAACTGTGACTGTCCTTGGCATATTCTTAAGTCATTATTGTTGAGTATTCACTATATTATGATATTTCATTTCTAAACCAATTCAGAATAAACAACTACTTAATATGTAAAATTTTATGTTGCAAAAGAAATTGTAAGGACTCTTACTTTACTATCAATTTTCAAAGGTATTGCTAGTCTAACTGTTTTACAAGCAGAAAAATTGCATAAATATCCCTATCTTAACTGTCTTATTTTCAACAGTATACAAACTACAATATAAACATTCATCTTCAGGAAATCACACGTCTCTAATCACATATTCACCTTTGATTATTCTCCACATCATTATGAACATCCTATAAGATAGGCTACACTTATCCACTAGAGTCAGCCTACCACAGCAAACACTTTGTGATACTTCCTGGATAAAGTTGCTTGCCCTCATCCTCATCAGACTTGCCGCAACTTCAGTGAAGAGCATTTTCTCCTGCTCTGCTTGTAGACAATATCATCCTGTTCTATTTCCCAGCAAATAAACTGTGGCTAGCAGGCTTGAGAATTTTTAGATTCAGAGGTTCTTTAGGATTTTTCCTTTAGAATTTTTCCTTTTCTTTCTTTGTAGGTGAGTTGGAAAAAAAAATTAGGCAGTTTATTTTAGTTTAAATGAAAAGACATTTATTTGAAATCACTACAAGTTATTGTTCTTTAAATTTATGTTTAATTCAAAGAGAATAGGGCTGGTTTTAGTGGTGCTTGCCTTTAAACCTATCTATTTAGAAGGCTGAAAGCTGAGGATCATAGTTTCAAGACAGACAAGGTAAAATGGACCTTGGTACTAAACTAAGAACCAATAAACTAAAGGTGGAGCTGTGGCCCAAATGGAAGAATGCCAACCTTGTGCAAAAAATAAGAGCAAAATAACTTAGGCCCTGATTTAATCCTAGTACTAGCATACAGATACTATATATATACTATATGCATACATGTATATATACATATGTGTGTCAATATGTAAATTATATATGCATATGTATGCATATATAATTATATAATAAATTATTTGCAAGTGTCAACTATGTACAAGCAAGCATTTAGTCTTGCTCTTAAAACTAGAATCATATACAATTATGAACTCCTGACCCTCATGCTCTTCTTTTTACCGAAGAAACAGTGCTTTTAGTAATGTATGTTTTTTGAATTTAGATAATGGATGAACATTTTTCACACAATGAAATTTGAAATACCTTTGATCTATTTTCCCATGCTTAAAACTAGCAATACAATTAATAATAGTAGCCAAAATTTGGAACTTTTCTGTATCAATGGAAAAATAATCTGAAGAAAATAGATTCTGGAAAGAACCAAAGAAATCCAGAGATACATCTATTTTCCACACAATTGTTCAAGTGGAAGGAAGGCCAACATAGTTTCTTTAAAGTAAGAATTAGTCTAAGGTCTACACACCCACACTTAACACTACTTGTTGTGAACTTGCTGTTTGTACTCTAGGTAGACTTTATAGACTTGGTTATTGTTGACAGACAAAAATCTACTTGAGGGGCTGGGAAAGTGGCTCAGTGGTAGAGCTCTTGACTTGCATGCATGAGGCCCTGGGTTCGATGCATAAGCGCCACATAAGCAAAAAGAAAAAAGCCGGAAGTGGTGCTGTGGCTCAAGTGGTAAAGTGCTAGCCTTGAGCTGAAGAGCTGAGGGACAGCGCCTAGGCCCAGAATTCAGGCCCCACGACTGGACACCCCCCCAAAAAAAAATCTACTTGAGTGAGACATAGGAACCTTAAGTAAGACTTCCAGATAAAGTACATAGTGTGTTAGAAAAGGAAACCATAGTCAAAAAAATGAAACTTACATTTTGTTGCTCACAGCATGTGAACTCAGGGCCTGAGTACTGGCCCTCAGCTCTTTCGTTAAAGGTTAGCTCTCTACCACTTTGGTACAGAGTACCACTTTTGGTTGTTTTTTTTTTGTTTTTTGTTTTTTGGTAACTAGAGAGACATCCATCTCATAGACTTTCTTTCCAAGAGAGCTTAGAACTTCCATCCTCAGGTCTCAGTCTCCTGATTAGGTAGGATTGTAGGTATGAACCACCAGTATCTACCACCCCAAAACTGAAACTTTTGAGATTCTAGTAAGTTCAATTTTCAGTTTAAACCTCAAAAAGTATGGCCAGGAAAGACCTCCTAGAATGGTTCTTGCTACTAAAGAATTGAAATTACAGGGGCTCGAAGGTGTCCCAGTGGTAGAGCGCTTGCCTTGCATGCCTGAGGCCCTGGGATCCGTTCCTCAGCAGCACATAAGCAAAAAGAAAAATCTGGAACTAGTGCTGTGGCTCAAGTTGTAGAGCACTAGCCTTGAGCTGAAGAGCTGAGGGACAGCGTGAAGGACAGTGCCCAGGCCCAGAGTTCAGGCCCCATGACCAGACACCCGCCCCCCCCCAAAAAAAAAAAAAAGAAAGAAATTACATGATGAGCAACCAGGAAGTTGTCTGTTAGTAAATATGTAAGTATAGAAGGATGCTATTAATTTCAGTTATTTTTTTCAATATGATTGATCTTCAGTACAAATCTGAGCTTGTTGTCACATTGCATCTACCTCTTGGCATGAGCTAAGCCTGGGTCTATATTATCTCAAATGCAAGAGATGCAAAAGAATAGCCTATAGTATTCCTGCCTAGGATCTGGACAAGTAGTTGAATGCCTGAAAGAATCAATGTATTCCTGGCATGGGAAGGTGTGAAGAGACAACAGCCTAGGGAGCAAACTTGTGGTGGCAACTTTAACCCCTTCTCCTTCGAAGTAACTGACCTCCCACAAAATTGCAGTGACATAATTCACGTAGTTTATTTTCTGATATGAAGGAGGCATCATGTCTGACTAAACAACTCACCAACTCACTCATAGTCAAAGAAAGGGAAGTTTTTTTGTGTCCCCCTTACGCCCAGTCTAAGTTTATCTCCATCTTTGACTTTGTCCAGACTCTAATCCTACCAGAAGGTCCCTGATGAGCAGGAAAGTATGTTCTCCTGTCTTCTGACTGGCCCTGTGGGAACTGAGACCATTTTCAGATTTGAATCTGTTCCTCCTGCTAAGGCTGTGGCTGGTGGAGAGAAAGCTCATTCTCAATTGTGCCCTAGTACCAAATCTTTTCAGAGAAAGCCAAGGAATGACAGAGTCTTCCTGATGAAGTGAGTTTCCCCATTTATGAAGAGGTCAATTAATATATGATTCTGAGGCCCAGGTGGAGGTGCTTCACCAGATCCTCTTAGCTGTAGTGGATGTTAGCTCAGACTCCAGGCCATCCTCACATTTCTCCAGCTCTTTCTCATGAATCAAAAGGTCACAGGAGTTGACTTGAGAAACAAGGAGAAATGAAAGTAGCAGAAGAAACATTGACAGGTGATGCAATTAGAAACTCTGGGTGAAATAGCTCAGAAAATCTCCTAGGACCACTCATACAATTTGGGAGTCACATCATAAAATTAGGGAATAAATGTAATGAATTACTACCTAAATTAGTAACTTAATTGCGCTTACTACAAGTGTTCTGTCAAAAGGTATGTGTCCTACCTCTATATTGATGAGGAAAACAGAGCACATTCTTTCGTCACAAATTTCTACTGAGTATCTTCATCCAAAACAGAGATTGTTTTTACTCTCTACTTCTCTGTTATTTTCCTTTGGTGGTTCTAACAATGACATTTGAAAATGTTAACATCTTCAGACATAATTACATTTTAATTTAATCCATTTTTTATCAAATAAAACAAATTTTGGGGAAAATCTGTCTATGTACATTTTCTTCCATGGCATATTTATTTGATGATATTAAATATTATTTTCATAGTTTCAGTTTTTAAAATGAGCAAAATGTTTTGTTAAATTAGCACTAATTAGTTGCACATTTTTCCTGTTTTTCCATCTCTGTATATGTGTAAGATATATCTTGACAACACCTCATATGTTTTCTTCATCTTCTTTCTTTTTTTCCCAAACACAGATTCATTGTGCATCTTAACAGAATCACATAAACTATTTTGGTGATATTCTCTCTCATTCACATTTCTGATCCTCCAGTGAATTCTTGCTATTACATATACTCAAGACAGATCCTGTTCTATCTTCTCATGAATATTTTAAGGATATTTTATGTTTTGGAATGAGTTTCATGAGTGTA
Organism: Dipodomys merriami; assembly: GCF_024711535.1. Lineage (NCBI taxonomy): Eukaryota > Metazoa > Chordata > Mammalia > Rodentia > Heteromyidae > Dipodomys > Dipodomys merriami. The sequence continues at coordinate 185,446 of NW_027206192.1, read as the reverse complement.
TACCAAATATGCATATACCTCAGTCGAGTTGACCATGCAGATGAATCTGTTTTTCTAACCTCCATCCATCTTCTATCATTCAACAGCTTTTGATAAATTTCATTTTATACCTCTTTATTCAACTTTTCAACAAAATTTGTTATTAATCTTCTAACATTGTCTTTCCCCTAATTGTGGCCTTCTTAAAATTGCTTCAAATTAGAACTATATATGATTGTCCTGTATGTGTTCACTGATATATTTAAATTTCAGTCCCCCATCCACTTATTATAGGATATATTTAACCTTTTTAACTGCTCTGAAAATCATTATGGAGGTTCATCAAGAAAGGAAAACTCAATGCCATAAAGCCCAGTGAAATTAGGATTGTGTATATCCAAAAATATTTTGAAAAGAAATAGTAGACGCATTCATTTCTCTTATATCCCAGTATATGTTTATAGCTATGAATATCATATTTTCTTTATTCCCTTTCTGCACCCAGGTTGACTGCAGAGCTTGATTGCTATGAATACTCCTCCCATGTACATGGATATTCATGTTGAATCATATTTCTTCCATATGTACCCAAGTTGCTGTAAAGCTCATTAAAATATGTGTCTTTTTTGGCATTGTCTAAACTTCCATTCTGATCTCCATATGTGTTGCACTAGTTTATAATGCCACACAACTATATATAGTTCCTGATTTATTTCAACCTCTCCAGCATTTGTTTTTATTTGTTTGAGTTGTGATAAGTATTCTGATGTGTAAGATGGAATTTGTGTCTTTTTGATGTATATTTCCTTTGTGGATAAGAATTTCAAACATTTCATTTATTTATTAAACATTTACATTTGTACATGATTCCTAATCAGTGTTTCTTTCTTTTTTTTATATTTGATCAATTTTTAAGTTATAGAATTTGTGATTTTCCAACAAGTCGTTTAAATAAGGATACAGGTGGACCTGTTGCAACAATGAGAAGTACAAGTTGTCATGTCAAAAACGAATTTTACAATTGGGGGGGAGGATCAGGTTGGGGGAGAGGGAGGATGGGAAGGGATGGGAAGGGTAAACAAAGGAGGAGGCTACAATGCTTGATAAGAAATGTACTCACTATCTTGCCGATGTAATTGTAACCCCTCTGTACATTTTTTCACAATAAAAAAAGAATTTGTGATTTCTCCCATTCCAACAATTCACCTTAGTAAAAAATAAATATCACTACAAAGGTGCACAATTTACTAAAATCAACTGATTGTACATTTATAACACTGTTTTTTTTTTACAACCAGGCAATTATTTCAGTAAAGATGCCGAACATCTTTCACTTGAAAGATAGATTGAAAGGATAGTATCTCATATTAGCCCTAAGCTAATCTCAGAATTAAAAGTCACAGCCGAGGCCCTGAGTTGGGCTAAGTAAAATGCACTAACACAGTAAAATAGCATTTAAAGTGATCAAAGGGCTTCATAAGTTATTTTTAAAACAGCACCACCTTCAACAGTAAATGGTAAAGTTCACAAGCAGACCATAGGAATCTGAACATCAAGAAGATCAAAGGATAAAAGTATACAGAAGGACAACTTTAGAACGTTGACTCAGAATTGGGATGGGGGGAAAACCATTAGATACCAAAACTCAGTGCTGAAGGGAAGAAGTGTTTTACCCCAAACCTCAGCTGTGTCTGACTCTCTCACAGCACACACACACACACACACACACACACACACACACACACACACACACACACACACACACACACACACACCTCGTGTACACAGAGAATCCAAGGGGCAGTTATATCTGGAACAATGAAACTTTTTTCCTCTTCCTTCTAGATAATCAAATGTGATGTTGTGGTTGACTCCACAGCCTCCCCACACCTGAGCAGAAGGAGAGAAAGGATGCCATAGACTGCAGGATGTCCTTGTGTACCCCTGGCTTCCTGTGTAAAAATGCAGTTTGTGGTCCCCTAGGCAGGGGCGGCCAAGCTGAAATGGAGGTACACTTTGCCTGGAGGATGGCACCCCGGAGTCCTGCATGCTTGGTGAACCAGGCATGAGAATCCTTGTGAGCATCTCTGTGATGGCCTCTCAGCGCTGTGGAGAAGTTGATACCTGTAGTTGGACATGGCAGAAGACAAGAGGACAGCAAGAATCCTGAAGGCAGGAGAGGCACAGGAGTGAATGTGCCTTTCTCTGGAGATTAGGCCACGCTAAGGAAGTTCCCAGGCTGCACAAGGTGGCCACTTTGCAGGTCCCCAGATTCCTCACCCAGGCTTGTCCACAAAGCCTGGTCCTGATCCAGAGCTGGAAACTTCCCCGCTTCCCTGGGCTCGGAGCAGCAAGAGCAGTGAACTCGAGACATGCTTCCTACACCTGGCCTTTACAACTCAACAATTTCAGTCACAATTCTTCTTTCCCTGGTATCCTAGTCTCTGCTACTGTGTTCTACATAATTCATAGTACTATGGTTCCAGGCACCTGATCCCTGACACCTGTGACACTGATACTTCATTGCCTAAGAAAACAAGGGCAGATTGGGCATAGCCATTAGACTTGGGTACCCCTGGCCTCTTGAAGGCCCATTGGGACAAGTTATTCTTCAGATATTTAACATGAGTGACTAACTGGATGTGGAAAGGAAAGAGGTTATACAGAGGTGACTAGACACAGATATATAATTTTGCGTTTTAAAAATTATATGAACATGCATATACATGGTACTTTATTAATTTATGGAATAGTTGCATATAATTAATGCTATTCAATATTTTATGCTCTGTGATAGTTAACTTTTGAGTCTACCATTGTCAATAAGAACTGAGCTATTAACAAATGGAATTTCACTGTCAAATACTACAAGAAAATTATTGATGCTAGTACCAAAATGAAAGCCAGCACATTTAAACTGAATAAAGCTACAAGTTTGAAAGGAGGGGGTTAGTGTTAACGGCTTCTACACCATGGAATCTGGGAACAATACAATGTGTTTTGTTGAATTACTAGTTTTTTAACCTTGTTAGAAATCAGAACATTATTATTTATTCTTGCTTTTTGGGAACTCTTTAGTAAATGGTTTACAAAAAAAAATTATCAACATGAATTTGAAAATTCATGATGTGAATTATCAGATTAACATTATTTGCGAAGCTGCCCTGAGATGCAGGCAGGCGTGATTCCTTTTCTATTAGACTAATGAAATAAGCTTAGTTTTGAATGGATGGAGAGTCCATGACATTTGTTCCAAAACAAGAAGATACAGGAGGAAATTAAAGAGAAAGGAGAACCAAGTCTCCTGAAATTAGCAAAAAAATATAGAAATATAATTTAAAAATTCATGGTCCAAAGCAAACCCTGGTAGGAAAGTTTGTGAGACTGTTATCTCCACTTAACCACCAGAAAAGAGGAAGTGTTGCAGTGGCTCAAGTAGTAGAGGGCTCCCCTTGATCTGAGGAGTTCAGGAACATGTTAACACTCAGGCCCAGAGTTCAAGCCCCACAACGGACAAATAGAAATAAAAAAAAAAAAGATTAAAGCATCAAACAACCTGAAGATGTTGTCCAGAATAGAATGTGGCACTATGCATTTACATGACTTAGTCACTTGCAACTTAGTTTACCAGGGGAGGGTGGGTGATTTGTTTGTGAGCCAAAACCTGCAAAACTATTTTGCACTTTACCAAGGAAGGAGGGAATGGAGGAATAGGAAAGGTGTTAGATGGCCTGTCCTTTTGGTTCAGTGATTGTTTTCTGGAGTCAAATTCAGAGAAATTTCACTGGTAATCCTACGTGCATGAGGAATTATGGAGCCATGCATTGGAAGTGGCCTTTGTCCTGTACTTGGACTGGTTCCAACTGCCACTAGGTAATCCAGGTCCCACTTCAGGACCAAGATGCCTTGAAGACAAGTTACCCACCAGGCAGGTGGACCTAACCACAGCCAGAAACGGCAAAAAGTGCCATGTCAAGGGCAGCACGTGAGATCTAGACCAGACAGATTTTTTGTCATCCTCATTTTGTATTAATTTGATTCTACAAAATAATATACGGATTTTAACACCTTCCCCCTCTCCTCTCTCCCCCACTTTGGATAAAGCTCACAAAAATCCTGCCTCTAGCTCCCAGGACACATAACTCTTAGGTTTTCCCAATCGTATCCACGATAGAGAATGACTTAATTGTATTTTTGGGGTGTCCGGCCCTGGGGCCTGAACTCTGGGCCTGGGCGCTGTCCCTCGGCTCTTGAGCTCAAGGCTAGCACTCTACCACTTGAGCCACAGCGCCACTTCTGGCTTTTTTCATTTTGCTTATGTGGTGCTGAGGAATCAATCCCAGGCCCACAGGCATGCAAAGCAAGCACTCTACCACTGAGCCACCCAGGCCGACTTAATTGTATTTTGAACACATAAAGCATGTATATAAAACTAGCACATTTTGATCTTAGGAGAAAACAGCCTTGTTCCCCTCTAATTTGTTGACAGGCAGTTTTAGAGGAGAATATGTTTTCCTTTTTAGCTAAAAAGCTTGTAGGAAACTATGTTCATAATCTGGTTGCTCTTCCCCATACCTCAACACCTAAAATACAAATTTCACTAGAATTTACAAGAAAGAATACAAAAGCCAAACATTGGGAATGCTCAGATACAGAAAGTTTACAAAACCCTGAATATAACTTGTTGTCTGAGGGAGGGGCTCTCTTTACATAAATTAATGAACCCAAAAGAGCAACCATTAGTACCTGACATGAGTGTCAATGGTTGCTCTTCCATTGACAAGGAGCGGGGCAGCCTGAGCCAGCGGGAGGATGCAGGGAAGGAAGCTTCCACACTGACCTGGGTACAAAAGTTGGAGTAACGACCTCTGGGCCTGTCTTTCTCCTCAGAACGCAGCAGAGTCATCCCCTGCTCCAAGATCTGGCGAATGGCTTCGATTCTGTCAGCCCCATCATGAAATGCAGTGTGAGATCCCAGGGAAGGGTCATTCAGGCCCTGGGCCTTCAGGCAGGTGCTAGAGTGCTTCAGTGGCACCATGCCATGTAAGCCACGCCCAGCTAGAGCTTCCAGCGACTGCAGCTGGCTCTGTGCTGTGGCACCCACTGAGGACTGCCCTAGCCTGCCAGAGAAGAAGAAGGTGGTGCAGAAAGTGGAAGGGCTGCAGCTAGGCTTTTACTTCACCAGAGGCCCCATCATGCCCAGTGGGCCCAGTGTGCCAAATAAAGAAGCTGCCATCTGAACTACTGATTTTATTGAGCAGTTGTAAATAAGGTGATACACAATAGTGTATGCACAATGTTATATCCTGAGTCTGTAGTTTCCAAAGGACATTGAACTCCATACTAGCAAGAATGGATTTTATTGTTTGTATTTATAAGGCCATAATGGCAAACTGAAATAGAAGTACAATAAAATTGTTATCCAAAAACATAGTATTAAATCTCAGAATTTGAAAAATAGTTGCATGTAAGTACTGCAAATGAAGTTATACTAGAATGGTAAAATATGCACAAACTATATTACTTCAGTTACATTCAAAAGTAATAAAAAGGAATTACAGAAAGAATACTGACTTTACACAAAATATTACAATGTTTTTAAAGGATGAAATAACATAGGTTATGTATATTGTTGTAATAAAACATAGTATTTCTATGTTCTTGTCCTGTTTATATCACTGAAGGAAAATATTAGAGAGTAGAAATTATATGTGGCACCAGTTGCTTCCGTTACCAAGAAAGAAGTGGCACTTCTAAATGTGCATCCTGGAAAGACCCTCATACCCAGCACACGTAGACCCATCAGAGGTCCATGTGATGACTCTGAGGGGCTCCAAGGTACCACAAGGCTGATGCATTGCATCTATAAAATCTTCACCTTTGTACTACATTGAGATTTAGGGAGTAAGGGGGCAATGGAGCTTATAAAAAGAGTCGTGATATTCCAAGAGAATGTCTAAAACACCAGTCCACACATACACATTTCGACTTTCTACCTGAACCTAGGCAAAAATACAGTGAACCAAAGAAACTGGGCCCTAGAACTAAGTAAAACTTACTAATCAGACATGAGTGAGGCAAGCAAATTTAGCCTAACACACAAATATGCAAAATATTCTTTGTTTATACAAATACACTTGGAAACAAAGTGCAATAGAAGATAGATACCTTGTATTAATACTTACTCAGCTAGACCACCTTGGCTCATAACTACAGTCTTATAGAGGAGAATTGAGCTCTTGTGAATAACAAGTCTGCAATATGACTTTTCCCAAATAACCAGCAAAAGCTTGGCTAGATCAGGTGCTGGTGGTTCATACCTGTAATCCTAGTTTCTCAGGAGGCTGAGATCTGAGGATCGTGGTTCAAAGCCAGCCCAGGAAGGAAAGTCTGTTAGACTCATCTCCAATTAACCACTAGAAAACTGGAAGTGGTGCTGTGGCTCAAGTGCTCACCTTGACCTGAAGAGCTCAGGGACAGAGCCCAGGCCCCGAGGTCAAGCCCCATGACCAACAAGGTTTGAGGCATAACTTAAGTGGGAGAGTGACAAGCAAGCAAGCTGAATCCTTCAGTTCAAACACTTGTACAAGATAACAAGCAAGCAAACATACCCTCAACATTTTCTTTTCATGAAGGGAAGGAATGGGGTGGTTGTTCCATCAATTCTATCTAGGGAAATCATCAGTGACCTTTCTGACAATCCTCAAGCTGACAGAACCAGTAACTTCTCTTTTTAGGAGAATCTCTTTCTCTCTCTCTCTCTCTCTCTCTCTCTCTCTCTCTCTCTCTCTCTCTCTCTCTCTCTCTCTCTCTCTCTCTCTCTCTCTCTCTCTCTCTCTCTCTCTCTCTCTTTCTGTGTGTGTGTGTGTGTGTGTGTGTGTGTGTGTGTGTGTGTGTGTATGTGTGTGTGTCCATTGTGGGGCTTGAATTCAGAATCTGGGAACTCTTCCTGAGCATTTTTGCCAATGCTAGCACTCTACCAATTTGAACCACATTGCCACTTTCAGTTCTGGTGGTTACTTGAAGATAAGCGTCTCATGGACTTTTCCTGCTTGGGCTGGCTTTTGAACCTCAATCCTCAGATCTCTGCATCCTGAGGAGCTAAGATTATAGGACTGAGCAACCTATTCCCAGCTAAGGGAAGTCCCTAACAGGATGGTCATCTGAATGACAATTAACCATTCTTATCATTTTCTGTCTGGTGCACAGTTGGACTATAATTTTAGCCATGTATTTACTAATAAGTTGTTTAACCCCTGTGCTTCCATGTGAAAAGTTAAGAGTTAACTGCTCAGAGAAGTTCAGAGTTCAGTGAATTAATACACAGTTCTATAAAGAGCAGATTTTGGCACACAGTAATACTTCAGAAATGCTATTTTTATAACAAAATACAAGTTGTGACAGTTATCCTCACATATTAAAACACATGGGATCATTTCACATTCATCTAAGGAAGCAACATCAAAAAGAAGAGCAGTTGTGATTATCTGTAAAAAGAAAACATTGTTGGTTATATAGTATTGAATTCATTCATCTAGAATTTCTATAACTGAGAAGTACACATTGTATATTATTGAAAGCAGGAATGTTAAATCACTATTTAGACAAGGCTGAGACCAGCCAGTGTCACTGTCATTTGATATAGTTTTTCCAACTTTCAAAAGCTTGACAAGAGAGAACAAAAACAAGGATTTCTCAGCATGGTTGGTCAACCTGGCTGCTCTACAGGGCAGCACCAGCAGTTCAACCAGATGCTTAGTAACAGCTATGGCCAGTGGAGATTTGTTGACTAGCCCTCATGGAGATTGCCATCTCTTAGAGAGATCAGAGAATCACTTTGTCTTTTATGAATGCTACAGTATCTCCATAAGTATGAAGATTAGAATGATGCTATATTTTATTCTGTTACTCAACCTTATATCACCCAACTATATATAAATGTTCATTGGTTCAGAAAGAATATTATGTGTTCCCAGAGGTATCCAGTTAATGTATTTTCCAACATTCATATAAATTTACATGTCTTTATTTAGGCAAGTCACTGCTTAAGTCATCATATTAACTATTAATCTTATTTTTCCCACGTATTTTGCAGTTTTTGTTAAGAAAAATAGAAAAAGGAATAGGAACTGGTTGGACTCTCCATTTCGACAGGTCTACTTACTGAGAATCAGCAAGCGGCAACCAACCTTCCCGCAGGAGTGGAGGCTACAAGGAGCTGGATTTGGAGGTGGGTTTTGTGGGGTCTGAGCCAGGGGGCAGAGGTTATCAAAAGCCTATTAGGGCAGAGAAAGGTAGGGACTTTCAATCAGCCCACAGTGGAATGTTGAAGGCCAGGCTTGGGTCAGACTGCCCTGCCTGCACATCAAGTGCACACATACCTGGGCTTTGCCTGGTCCATATGTGCCTGAGACAGTAGGGCAGCGGTCATTCCTTCATATTCCATTTTTAGATACATAAGAAGATTGGGACAAGAGGGGAGAGGTAAGTCTTTCATATAGGGTCTTTGTATAGATAAAAGGATTGGGCTGGAAGAAGAAACCAGGAGTTGATAGACTCTTCTTTGGAGATTCTTTGTCTGGTCCTATTGGGGATTTATTATCCAAACTGTCCTGTTCGGAATTTATATTCCATTTGGGATTTTCTAGCAGAGGTATCATCCTAGTCCTGAACTTTCCTTTGTTTTTTTTTTTTTTTTGTAGGCCATGGGGCTTTAATTCTAGGCCTAGGTGCTGTCCCTCAGCTCTTCAGCTCAAGGCTACTGCTCTACCACTTGAGCCACAGGCCACTTCTGGCTTTCTGGTGGTTAATTGGAGATAAGAGTCTCAAAGACATTCCTGCCTGAGATGGCTTTGAACTGTGATCATCAGATCTTAGCCTCCTGAGTAACTGGGATGACAGGAGTGAGCCATCAGTGCCCGGCTTTGGTCCTGCACTTCAGATGAGGTCAGGAATGAATTATTCCTGAGAACCGGGGGTGGGAGTGGTGGGAGGTGAGAGTCCATGGAAGCAACGTGGAGTTATGAGAACAAAGCAGGTTCTCATCAGCTTTGAATAGCAAATTAATTATTTTGATAATCACCAATAATTATGGCCTTTTTACTCTTAGGATAAGTCACACTGATAATATTGATATTTCTATATCTACATAGATATAGATTTTCACAGTGATATTTCCATAGTGCTAACCAGATGCTAGGCACTTTGTGTACATTCTTTCCCTTACATATACACACACTCCTTACAACAGCCCTTTAGCACAAGTACTATATTGTTACCATTTTACAGATGAAGAAAACAGAACCAAAGAAGAAAGATTAAATAACTTGTCCAGTCTGGTGAGTGGTGGAGCTAGAATTTGTACTCACCACTCTGTGTTCATGTCTATGCTCTTTAGACATGCTGCCATGGGCAGGTGAAGAATGAGTAAAAGTTCTAATGGTTTGAAGGTGAAGATGAATGGAAATATAGAGAATAGGAAATCAATACTTGCGAAAGCATGTCAGATGTGAGGACAGTAATAGAGGACAGGTATATCTGAGATTAAAAATAAGAGACATGAAGTGAACCCAGGGAAGGCACAGTTAGAGCCAGGGGTCCTGTGGAGGCCAGACCATGTAGGAATGGGCAGGTCAGATCAGAAACTTAAAGAAGAACAGGATTCAGTGAGCAAGAGGGCACAGTAGTCTGAATGCCATTTTGGCATACAAGGTGAGAATGCAGGGAGCCATGTGACAGCCAGATGACTGTGCTGTTGGAGGTAGGGTACAAATCACACAGGGCAGAGGGAAGGATTGAATTTGGGAGAGGTAGTCTCAAAAGGAGTTCCATGGGTGATTCCTAGGTTTCTAGTTTGTGGAAACAACTAAGGAGGCTCAGAGGCTTGTAATGAAAGTAATTTGCTAAATCCTGGATATGTGGAATACAAGGAATATATGGGATCAGGGGAGGTGTCCAGAAGTATACTGAAGGAAGGACTCAGAGATAAATTCTGGAGATAAACCTGACAGTTTAAGGTACAGGATACATAAGATCCCACAAACAGGCTCTAGAAGAAGAGACGCTGAAGAAAATGGCATTTTAAAAGACCAAGAAGATAAGGATGAGCCTACAACAGAGATACGGAGAGGCAGAAGGTAAACCAGTACAGTAATGTCAGAAGCCAGTGAGAGGACATGTTTAAGAAAGCAATAAAGTACAATGCTTCTGAGAACAAAGAAGACTCATGTTGAAACAACCATTACATCAGGAGACATGGTGACAGCTTCCAGAAGGACAAGAGGGCAGGAGTGAAGTGAGGAATGAGGATGGGGTATGGAAATGAAGAAAGAGGGAACACAACTCAGAAAGATGGAAGCATGAGAGAATGGAGTTTCAAGAGAAGGTTCAGCAGATTTCTGAGTGCTAAGTACCTGTGGCTCACACCTGTAATCCTAGCTATTCAGCAGGCAGAGACCTGAGAACCACAGTTTGAAGCCAGCGTGGGTACACAAATCCTTCAGACTCTTATCTCCACTTATCCAGAAAAAACATAACTGGAGGCATGGCTTTAGCTAATGATGCCAGTCGTGAGCAAAAAAGTCAAGTGAGAGTCCCAGCGTTCAAGTCCCAGTGCCAGCATGAGAATGACCATATTTAAAATGTTGATTCCAAGACCAGATCTGGGAGAAAGAACATGAATTCAGAAGAGAAAAGCCGTAACTATGAAGCTTCTATGAATTAGAGAGAGAAAAGATAAAAAACTTGAAGAGCTGTGAGAAGATAGTCTTTTACCAGGAAGGCAGGAAGCTAGGAGGTGAGTGGCTATAAACAGGTTTGTAACTTTGACAGTGAGAAAACTGTGAAGTTCCCATCTGATGACTCCCACCTTGTTTAAGACACAAAGCTGCACAGGGAGAATGAAAGAGGAGGTGTGGGGTGAGAAGGAAAGTGTAGTGTCAGAGTTCTGAGCAGACAAGAAAGTCTAAGCTTTAAAGGTGGTAAAAGTGAAACCCTGAAACAGATTGCTAGGTGGAACTGAGGGCTCATTTCAGAATACTGGGAGTCAAGACATGCAGAGGTTTCAAATGATTACAATGCCTGCCTATGGGTTCAGGTAGGGTGGACAACTGTGAGGAGTCATCGAGCTTGGGTTTGGTTAAGCAAGATCCCAAACGAACTCGAAAAGACAAGTGGACTTAAGGTATAAACCTGCTAGATATAGACCAGGCACCTAAGCTACAAGAAGAAAAGCGAGAAAAGAGAGACTTGGCGAGAGTAACAGAAGAAATGAGTTGAACATGCTACTGATGGAAAGAGGTGGGCAAAAACAGAATATTTGAATTTAACCCATTAATTTTATTAAAACCCGTTAGAAGGGGACACAAGTGGGTCATGCTGCATGTTAGCTCTTCAGAAGACTGAGATCCAGAGGATTGCAGTTTGAAGCCAGCCCAGGCAAAAAGTCGTAGACTCCATCTCCAAAATAACCAGCAGCAACCAAGTGGTGCAGCACTAGATGTCAGCAAGCTGAGCAAGAGCTCAAGGCTCCAATTCAAACCACAGTATCTAAAAAAAAATAAATCACTCATTAGCAATTGTGTAGACTTTAAGTCAAAGCCCAGCAAAACAAGAACCAGGATATTGGTGCTAGCAAGAGGGGAAGGCTAAGGGAGCAAGGGGAGAAGGGTAGATGAAGGGGGAAGGGTGGAGAATGCAGGCAAGAATCCATAACACAGAATTGAGAAACATTAAGGGAAAGGGTGTTGCAAAAGGGAGTGTGTAAAGATGTTGATGTGGTGACACAAATCATGATGCAGAATACACATAAATTGCTTTATTAAATTGCAAAACATTCAATACATAACCTAGAATTAATATAAGTAAAGGGAAGGGTGGCTTGGAGGATTGGGGGAGAATGCTGAAAGGATAACATTGATCAAGACACACAATATTCATAAACTGCTCTGTACGAATACCTAAAGATAACAAAAATATTTTTAAAAAGCAAGCAGGGAATGACTATGGTCATAAGGCAAGACACAATGCCATCTACTGTTAGCAAGAAAAAAATGGGAATGTAAGTTTCAGACCCCAAGTAAGTTGACTAAGTTAAAAAAAATTACTCATTAGATAGCTTGAACTGCATTGCTTCTTATTAATACATTAAGAAGATGCATGAAAAGATTACAATCCAATGAGGAAAATATGCAAAACACCCTACTTGGCTTGGGACTCCTCATCCAGGGCACCCAGGGTCTCTTCCTCCAAGGATTCTTTCTTTGGGGCCGTTAACTCCATGCCACTGAACAACAGCAAAAGGCTCTGCAGTGATATGAATGAATTACACCAATGCTTTTACAAACATAAGCTCACAAAAAAAACAATAACCTATTTCTTCTTTTTCCAATAAAAGCAGTATTAGGGTTTGAACTTAAGAGCATTGCATTGAAGGAAGATTTTCCTACTTATGCTTTCTGCATAGCTGAGATTATAGATGTATACCCCCAACCAGGCTTGTTGATATTCAGTCTTTTCTCCAAGATAGCCTCAAACCATGATCCTCCCAAGTCTTTAGAGATTACAAGTGGGAGTCACTGAGCTCAAGTTTAGTGTCTTATTTCTTAAGGGTTTGCTTTTCAAGGAGTTCTGTACACATACAGCTGCCACACCAAAATGAATTTCTTATCCATATAAATTTCCACAATGTGAAAAGTTCTTTTATAATAGAAATTTCCATAAAAAAACTAAAATTAAGAATGGGATATAGGCCAGGCACCAGTGACTCATGCCTATATTCCTAGCTACTCAGGAGGCTGAAATCAAGAATCACAGTCCAAAGCAAGCCTAGGCAGGAAAGTATGTGAGAGTCTTATCTCCAGTTAATCACCAGAAAATCAGAAATGGAGCTGTGGCTCAAAGTGGTAAAGCACTAGCTTTAGTGCATTAGCTCAAATGGTAGAGCACTGGGCTTACATGACCAGGTCCTGAGTTCAAGCACCATGATCAGCATGAGAGACAGAAAGAGAGACAGAAAAAATGAAAGAGTGAGCATGCCATCAATATTCTTTTTTTCTTTTTTCTTTTTGTCAGTCTTGGGACTTGAACTCAGGGCCTGGCACTGCTCCTGAGCTTCTTTTACTCAAGGCTAGTACTCTATAACTTGAAATACAGTGCCACTTCTGGCCTTTTCTGTTTATGTGGTACTAAGTAATCCAACACAGGGCTTCATGCTTGCTAGGAGAGTACTCTAATATTAAGGCACATTCTCAGCCTCAAACATAAATATTCTTAAACTACAAGCATTAAAAATACTCCCAATAAAAATAAGACTATGTTGGGCCTGGCACCACAGAGTGTGGTTGGGGTAAGAGACCAACAAAATGCTGGTGTAGTGTTTACACCTGCCACAAGAACTATACAGACATGGGAGCTATTACTTGGCAGGCTGTGGTCAGGCTAGCCTGGGTAAAAAGCTACTTTATTCAAAAAATAATGAAAAAGGATTGGGTACATAACTCAAGTGATTGAGCCTCTGCATGGCTAGTGCAAGGGCCCTGAGTTCAAACCTAGTACTCCCAAGAGGAAGAAAAAGACCACCGAACAAACTCAGAAAATGGCAATAAGGTAGAAATAAATTTAAAAAAAAGGATCACATATGATTATAAATAAGCTGGTAATAACTAATCCAGCAAAACAAGACTTTGAATTAATTTATATTCTATTTCATTTTAATATACCATCTACAGACGAAATACAGCACAACGAAAATTTGAATTTTAATTCACATGACCTCATTCTTTTCCTTTCTGTATTGACATTAATACTATTTGAACATAACATTTTATGAAGGCCCAGACAAAGAAATATTACTTTTAGTAAACTATTAAAATGTAGAATTGGATGTGTGGCTCAAGTGACACAGGCTTGGTCTAACAAGCCAAGCTCAATTCCCAATAATACTGGGAAAATATTACAGTCATATACAGAATCCAGCATTTTTTTCATCCTAGTGCAGAAAAATAAGTGTTCAATGATGGCTTTTTAAGGTTTTAAAGTACATATAAATTAAGCTGCATTAATAAAATACATCTCAACTTAAATATTGTGTGTTCTAAACACGTAGAAACTGCAATTAGTTTGAAAAGACCCTTACAATTAAAGGAGGTACTCTTAAGGAAGGGACCCAAAAGTGGAATGAATGCCTCTGTGCCAGTGAACCTGTAAAATAATATTTATCAACATGAATGCCAGTAAATGGCAACAAGTTTTTAATATTTTTTTTTCCCATTGTTGATGAAGATGGTGTTGTTTTTTTTTTCTTTTTGGTCTTTATTTCTTGTTTTTTGTCTGTTTGTTCCTTTAACTGTCTTTGGGGGGTAAGAGGAGGCAAAGAAATGGAAGAACCAAGGGTAAACAAATGCAGCAGTGATACTCAGTAGACACTATCAGGAAAATGAACTGTACAACTATACAATTTGTAGGTAGAGATGGGAGAGGGAAATGGAGAGAGCAAAGGAAGGGGTGAAATTGCCACCAAAGAAATATATTCATTATCTGCTTATGAAATGGTGACCCCTCTGTACATCTCTTTAATAATTAGTAACAGGGACTGGGAAATTAACTAAGTGGTAGAGTCCTTGTCTAGCATGCATGAGGCCCTGGGCTCGATTACTCAGCACCACATAAGAAGAAAAAGTTGGAAGTGGTGTTTTGGCTCAAGTGGAAGAATACTAGCCTAGAGCTGAATAGCTCAGGGACAGAGCCTAGGCTAAGGGTTCAGGCCCCATGATCAACAAAGAAAAATTACTAACCATTTTTTTTAATCTCACAGTTTCTTTTTGCCATAAATTTTGATTAACTTCCACTTTGGTTTTGCTTTTGCTTTTGTTGTACAGGTTCTTGAGTCTTGAGCTCAGGGTCTCTCTCTCTCTCTCTCTCCCCTCTGTCAGCTTTTTCTCTCAAGGCTGGCGCTCTACCACTGGAGGTATACGTTCACTTCAGGCCTTTTTTTTTTTTTTTTACTGTTTAACTAGAGATCAGAATATCTATCTCAGGTTCATCTGCCTGAGCTGGTTTCAAACTTTAGTTCTCAGATCTCAACCTCCTAAGTAGCTAGGACTATAGATTTAAGCAACAAGTCCCTGGCATTTCAAAAAAATATCATAAAATAGTTATAGTTGTGACATTTCCACATAATGTTACCCTCCCTCTTCTCAAAACAATTTCAACAGGTTTGACAAAAATCTACTTAAACCATATTCATTCTATTTTCCCTTAGTCAACCCTATTACTAGTACTCCACCCTAGCCTCTCTCTCTCCCCCAACTTGATATTGATCAACAGCTTTCATGTAATTTTCATATATAGTTACAATGTATTTCAATATTATTCATTCTTTTCCCCTTCCCCTTCTCCTCTTAAATAGACTTGTAGACTCAAATTGTATGTCTGCCCATAATAATAAAAGTAGAATCATGTCTACAAATACATATGATTTTTAGGTCTAACTTTTATATAGGAGAAAAAAACATATATCTTGTGGGTTTTTTTTTGTTGTTGTTTAGCTTAGCTCATTATGATGTCTTCTAATTATATCCATTTTTCTGAAAGCGACTTGATTTCATTTTCCTTCATGGCTGTGTAACATTCCATGGTGCATCAATACCACTTCTTCTTTATCATTCAAGAAGATTCCAATGCTGGGCTCCAGCGGCTCATGCCTGTAATCCTAGCTACTGAGGAGGCTGAGATCTGAGGGTCAAGGTTCAAAGCCAGCCCGGGCAGGAAATTCCGTGAGACTCTGATCTCCAATAAACCACTAGAAAACCAGAAGTGATGCTGTGGCTCATGCGGTAGAATGCTCGCCTTAAGCTGAAGAGCTGAGGGACAGTGCCCAAGCCCAGAGTTCAAGGCCCACCACTGACCAAAAAAAAAAAAAAAAAAAAAAAGAAGAAGAAGAAGATTCCAGCTGTCTGATTCCATTATTTGGCTATTGTACACAGTGCTGTAATAAACATGAATTATTCTGACATCTTTCTGGTGTATTGATTTATTCTATTGACATATGCCTCATACTAGTACAGTGCAGTCTTTGGAAGGGTTTATTTTTAGACTGATATCCATAATGATTACACTAGTTTACATTCCCACCAAAAGACTATAAAGAGAATCTCATTGCAGTATTAATTTGCATGTTCTTTATTATAACTAAGGCTGTTGGACATTTCCTGATGACTTTATTAGCCATCCTGTTATTCTTCTTTAAACTATGTAATTACATTATTTGTGGGGTTTTTTTATGTCTAATTTCAGTCCTCTGTATAGTATGGATATCAATCCTTTATTTGTTGGATAAGTGGCAAAGATTATTCTCTTATTCTTTGAGTTGTCTCTTGATTCTGGTCGCTTCTTTTGCTTTGAAAAAAACTCTTAATTTGATACTGTCCCATTTACCCATGTTTATTTCCATTCTCTGGAGTCCTATTCAGAAAATAATTACCTGTGTTTCATAAGTTTTCTTATATTTTTCTGTAGTAGATTTAAA
Organism: Dipodomys merriami; assembly: GCF_024711535.1. Classification (NCBI taxonomy): domain Eukaryota; kingdom Metazoa; phylum Chordata; class Mammalia; order Rodentia; family Heteromyidae; genus Dipodomys; species Dipodomys merriami. The sequence continues at coordinate 168,942 of NW_027206192.1, read as the reverse complement.
ACTTCAGTTCTCATTTTGAGCTCTCTGTACCTCTTGGAGTTTTTGTTTTTGTTTTTGTTTTTAGAAGGTGACAAAAGGCCCGTTTTCAGTATCCTAAGTGGATGACCCATTTTCCTAACACCATTTATTGAAGAGTTTTTTTTTTTCTCCAATGTGTGTCTTTTGGCTCCTTTGTCAAATATCAGTTGGCTACAGATCTGCGCTCTTATTAAAAACTTTTACTCTATGAACAAGATGTTTTTCTTTTCATTTTTATTTGCAAGTCCTGGGCCTGAACTCAGGGCCTAGCTACTGCCTCTGAGGTATTTTTCCCAAGGCTAGGATTCTACCACTTTAGACACAACTCTACTTCCAGCTTTTTGGTGGTTAGAGATAAGGATCTCACAAACTTTCTTTTTTTCTTTTCCTTCTTCTTTCTTCTTTTTTATTGTAAAAATATGTACAGAGGGGTTACAATAACATGGGCAAGATAGTGAGTACATTTCTTAGCAAGCATTGTAGACTCCTCCATTGTTTACCCTTCCCATCCCTTCCCAGCCTCCCCCCGCATCCCCACCCAATTCTCCACCTTAACCAATGTTGTAAAGTTTGTTTTCTACATTACAACTTGTACTTCTCATTGTTGCAACGAGTCCACCTGTGTCCTTATTTAAACGACTTGCTTTTCCCCTTCCCCTCCACAACTTATACCACATCAAATACAGTGAAAGCAGGGGTTATACTGTGGGGGAGGGACATACAAAGCAACAAAGAAATAATCTTATGACATTGCCCCATTTGTTAGGAAATGGAAAGACTTGGAATAAATTATATTAAGTGAAGTAAGCCAAGCCCAAAGAAACATAGGTCCCAAGTTTTCCCTTATTTGCAATATCTAGTAAATGTAAGAGTCAAGCAGAAAAGGTCAGATAAGGTGATGTTAGGAAAATGAAACCTAAGTCATGTAATTAAATGTTTTTTTTTTTCTTTCATGCATTTGTTTCTAACGCATTTATACGATTATTTCTCACAAATTTTCTTAACATGGCTGGCAAACAACCGTGATCCTCAGCTCTCAGCATCTTGAGTAGCTAGGGTTACAGGCATGCACCATTGGTGCCTGGCTTTAAACAAGATCTTAACTCAAATGTATTTGATGTATTAAAGGACGCACACCTAGTTGAAGCCCCTTCATAAATGCTCACATCTACCCATCAGACAGACCCCAGTGGGTCACTTCATTTTTAAGCACCCAGTAGTCCCAAAGTCTAGCAAAATAGCAATGCTAAGTTATTTTAATATTTTCTTTGTTCTCTTGCCATGAAACAAACCAAGATTAAAACACAAAATGAGTCATCAATGGCTCGTGACTACAACCATAAGTACCAAGGAGTCTGAGATTGAGTGATGTGGTTCGAAGCCAGCCCCAAAAGGAAAGTCCATGAGACTCTTATCTCAAACTACCAAAAAAGCTGGAAGTGGAGCTGTTGCTTGCTTCAAACAGAATAGCACTAACCTTAAGCACAAAAGCTCAGGGCACAGAGCCCATGCCCAGAGCCCAAGCTCCAGGACAGGCACCCACACACAATAAAAACCCTACAGACATACAGTTTGTACTGTTTGGCAATTAATGACTAAGAAGATGTGGGGAAAGAGAAAAAGGGAAACACAAACACCTGAGACTATAAAAATCAGCATTTATTAAACTTGAGCAGTGAACTGATTTTACAGAGAGGAAAAATCACAAATCTACCCTTTGTGTTGACCTAAATTATTTTATGCATAAATTCAAAACTCATGGTGTACTAACAGCTTATTGAACCATTTGATCAAATCTACAAAGATGAGCAGCAATTTGTTTTGACAAATAATGTTCTGCTGAAAGCAAACTGACAATGCTAAGTTCATTACAAGAAACAGCCCGAGAGATTCTGTCTATACCGTGACTTGTTATGCTAGAGAAAAGCATGCCTCTTTGTGTGACTAGGCTCCAAAATTGCTGTTGAACATTTCAAGGCTTTTAGTACCTAGCTCAAATGTAGTCAGCCTTCACACTGAACCCAAATCTCTAACAGTGGATGGAGTTTCATCAAATGTTACCTGGTAACATACAATTACCTGCTCTCAACCGTATAAACTCTAAGGCAGTATTATTGAAAACTCATGTGTGGTTGTCTATTAAGCTTTTATCAAAATACTATGTTTTTAAATGATATTGATGACACTCCATGCCAGACCTGTGAAGGAAACTCAAAACTGTTAGAACTACTTAGTCACGTGAGTCTGTCCTTTATTCTATTCACTACTGCCAGTGTTTTCGGCATGAGCCAGGGATGGACTGCACATCACTTCTCATTCACTTCTTCACAGATCCAAAGTTCACATGACAGCACTGACTGCACATCAGCTGATTACAAAAAACAGGGATTGGGGACTTTGCTCATTGAAAGAAAACTTGCTGGCAAGTGCAAAAATTTAACTTCAGACATCAGCTCTGAAAAATACAGAAACAATTAAACAACTAACACAACTACAACCACAACCACAAAAAGTGACTCTTACTTGTTGTTGGTGGCTTATACCTGTAATTCTAGCTACTTAGGAGGATAAGATCTGAAGATTGTGGTTCAAAGCCAGGCTGGGCAGGAAAATCAGTGAGACTCTTATCTCTAAAAATCTAGAAGTGAAGACATACATGGTTCAAGTAGAGTGCTAGCCTTAAGCACAAAAGCTCAGGGTCAGTACCCAGGCCCTAAGTTCAAGCCCCAGATTCTGCACACACAAAAATATCTTACTCTAAGACTTATTTATGAACTAGCATCACCTAAATTAGTGACAAACAAAACCAAAATGAATGCCACAAGATATGTCTTCCTAACACCAATCTTGGAAGCCCCACAAATGGCACAGCCACCTCTACATACCCACATATAAATATTATGTGTGTATGTGTATATATGTATATATACATACATACGTACATGTAATTGAAGTAAAACAAGAGATCATTGAAACTACGGAATTTGAGATTGAGCAACCACTCAAAAAGTTTCTGTTCCGGTTCCATAGAAGAGAATTGTGGTAAACCTAATTTTACTTTTGCCATTATTATTTTATACATTTGTCTTTTAGAACAGATACTCAAGGAAAAGAAGTTCTGTCTGGCATAGTGGAACAGAGTGGAACACTAGCATTCAGGAGGTGGCTGTAGCAAGCTCACAAGTTAGAGGCCAGCCTGGGACACAGAGAACTCCAGGTCACCCTGGAACTTTCTCCAGAATAATACTAACAATAAATAAAAACAAGATTGCATTAAAAGCTTAGATTCTTTAAAAGAAGAAAAATAGAAATACAGATGCATCAAGTTTTCTAATTTACAGAAAGGTGGTCTTACACAGTTTCTTGCTCTACACCGTGCCTTACCCTACAGTATATCCTATCACTTTCTCAGTAGACACCATGAAGGCCAAAACTACTGTAAAAGCAAACAAATACCTACTCTAACTAGCAGAATTGGCAAAGATCTAAAGTATCATGAAGCCATAGAGAAATGTCTAACAGGAGCATAATACAGGAGAAACTTCTCTTGGAGCTGCAACCCACATCTACAAATGACTATAAAGTAAGATGCAATACCAAGAAGCTAAAAGAACTCTGAAAGGTCTCAGAGAAGTATATAATATATGGGTATTTAGAAAGCTTCTTGAGACATACATAAATATGCTACGCCATATACTTGTTAGGGCATCACCAAGTATGTAGACATCTGTCACAAATCATTTAGCAAATATAAAATTAAAAAGCTCTTTAAAAACAGTTTCAAATGTAAATGCAACAGAGCAATCTTGTTTTAAAAATTATTACCTAGAAGCTGGGCACTGGTGGTTCAGGCCTGTGATCCTAGCTTCTCAGGAGGCTGAGCTCTGAGGATTGCAGTTCAAAGCGAGCCCTGGCAGGACAGTCCATGAGACTCTTATCTCCAATAAACCACTGAAAACTGGAAGTGGTGCTGTGGCTTAAGTGGTAGAGAGCTAGCCTTCAGCTGAATAGCTGAGGGATAGCAGTCAGGCCCAGAGTTCAAGTCCCACGACCACCATCACTAATAACAGCAAAAAGTTTTCACCTACGTACTTATACCAAAAAAAAATTATCTCAGTAATTCCAAGCTCCCAAACAGTCTCTGCTTAGGTATATCTAATTATAAAGCATAATTCAATGATCACAATTCTCAATATAAGCAAATACAAGTACACAGACTTTCACTTCATCATAGGCTTTCAGGGGACACAAATTCACTCCTTACCTGGTGTCTTTACCTAATCCCCAGCTACGAGATACATATCCACACATGCTGTTTCAGTTCTAGTAGCTCTAGAGAAATGAAGAGTATTCCTTTAGCATACAATTGACACTCTAGTCAATTTCTACATCAGAAAAAGTGGACCATAAAAGTTGTCCCAGGATCAGCCTTTCACAGAGTAATACCATACTGATATGAAGTTGGTTAAATATTCAGACATAATAAACAGATTCATGTATTACTGAAACTTATGTGCAAAATAGTATTTATAAAGTGACTTAGATTTTATAATTCTCACTGTATCTTTCAAAATCTCGTTTCCCTCTCTGGTCAAATTCATCAAAAGCTCTGTTCCCGGGACCACCTGTGCCTGTGCTTAACATGCCCCTCTTGGGCCTCCACATCATCTCAGTTGCCTGTCTCCATCAAACCTGTCCACTGGTCTAGGAAAAGGTGGCAATGCCATATGATAAGAGAACCCAAGCCTCTGCCTGTGTTCTGCCACATCCAGTCTCCTGGATGGTGTGGTACACCATCAGGCTCTGGTGTGTAATCACCTGCCCACTTTCCCTTCTGCCCATCCTCCTGCTTTCTGAGAACCTCCTTTTTTTCTACTAGGCTATAATCTCCTAAGATGTAGTTCTAAAGGACTACATCATTTTAATTATTTTAACCGTTGTTTATTAACATTTTTATGTGTAAAGTCTTTTCAAAACATTTGCCATAAAATAAAATTACTTATTTAAAAGAGATCCTGGCCAGGTGCCAGTGGCTCACACCTGTAATTCTAGCTACTCAAGAGGCTGAGATCTGAGGAGCACAGCTCCAAGCCAGCCCAGAGAGGAAAGTCAATGAGACACTATCTCCAATGAACCACCAGAAAACTGGAAGTAGAGCTGTGGCTTAAAATGGTAAAGCACTAGCCTTGAACAAAGAAGCTCGCAGAGAGGGCCCAAACCCTGAGTTCAAGCCCCATGACTGACCAAAACAAAAAGGGATCATGAAATCAAGAAATCCAGAGCATTAATCCAGAGCTTCAATACTTGCACCAGTAACATTATACTATCATTTTCTCATGGCTAAGAAAAGCCCTTCTTTCCACAATAGAAAAAACAAAAGATCCCATTTACAATTTTCTTTTCTTGAAAAGAAATGCCGAAGTACTGATGATTAATTTTGCTTTTCATATAAAAGACTATTCTAAATAAATTCTCTACATTGGCTTTTCCATCCTCTAACGAAATCCAAAACAATTTTAAAAAGGATTTTTTTTCTGATTTAAAATTCTATTCTTTTCCAATTTTCTTTATTAGCATTTAATATAATTTTGAGAAAAAAAGAAATTATTTTTAACCTATCAAAATCCCTTATGGAAATTGGACTAGACATAGAATTACAGAAAAAAAAATCATGGCACAATATGAATTGTTGAAATATAGTCCAAAGGGTAATAATGTTTTAAATAGTTTTTATTGAGATTAAATGATTACATGAAATTCACAAATTTCTCACTATTGTGCAATAGTAATACTTAGTTAAAGTCGTATACACATTTTAACCTTCACAATGCAAAATTGTCATTATCATGGTCTATAGTTTGTGAATTGCATAAGCTTTGACAATACAACTATTTCTTTCAAATCGGGTGATATGTACCTTTCTTTCCTTTTGTTTAGTGCATGCTGCTCCCTCTTTCCCTCTCATTCCCTCACTCCCATTGCTGCCCTTCAGTTACTTAGTTCATTTTCATCAATGTCTGGTGTAGCTGATGGGCCCCTCTGTTTTGTGTTTTCCCATTACCCTCTGATTCTGTGTCCTCCTCCTAGCTTCCCTCAGATGTGCACACATATATGGAATATATATGCATATATATACATCATATTTATGGTCAAGAATATGGAGTCATTTAGAAATGATATGACAAATTAAGTAGTGGTCCCTTGTTTCTTGAGTCCTGTTTATTTTGTCATATCCTTGCATTTTGGTTTTAACATCCACATATCAGGGAGCCATGTGCCATTTGTCTCTCTGATCTTGGCTTACCTTGTTCGAAATGATTTGTTCTAGTTCTACCCATTTCTCTGTGAATGACATTATTTTGTCCTTTCTAATGGCTGCATATTTCATTGTATATAGGTACTACAATTTTTTGATCCATTCACCTGTAGTGAGGCATCTGAGTTGTTTCCAAATCTTAGATATTGTGAACAGTGCTGCAATATACGTGGAGGAGCAAGTGTCTTTCTATCCTGGTTCTTGTTGCTCAGGGTAGATACCTATGAGTGGTATAGCTAGGTAATAGGGGAGGTCTATATTTAGCTTTCTGAGGACCCTCCAGACTGCGTTCCAAAGTGGTTGTATTAGTATACATTCCCACCAGCAATGCAGTAGGGTTCCTCTTTCGCCATATCCCCTCCAGCATTTGTCTTTGGCTGAATTTAGGATGTGGACCATTCTGATTGGGGTAAGGTGGTGAACATTTCCTCATCTGTTTCTTTGCCATTTTTATATCTTCTTCTGAGAAGTCTCTCTTTAGCTGCTTTTCCATTTAATGTTTGGATAGATTTGGGAGGGGGTAGTTTCTTAAGTTCCTTGTATATAGTGGATATTAGGACTTTCTCTGATACATTGCTGGTAAATATTTTTCCCAGTTAATTAGCTGTCTTTCTTGTTGTGTTGCTATTTCTTTATCTATGCAGAAACTTTTTATTTTAAGGTAGTCCCATTTGTCAAGTATCTTTCCAATTTGGTGTGACCCTGGGAATCTGTTCAGGAAGTTCCTGCATGCCTGTAAGTTCAAGTGTCTCTCCTACTCTGTTCTGCAGTCCATTTTGAGTTGATGCTAGTGCATGGAGACTGGTTGGGGTACACTTTTAGTTTTCTGCATGTGTCCACCCAGTTTTCCCAGCACCAATAATTCTTCCCCTGTATGTCTTTGGCTGTTTTGTCAAATATCAGCTGAGTATAGGTATGTGATTTTACTTCTGGATCTTCTAATCTGTTCCATTGTTCTTCGAGTCTGTTTTTGTGCCAATACTAAGCTATCTTTGTTATTATGGTTCTGTAGTAGAGCATGAAATCTGGTATCGTGATCCATCCTGTGTTGTTTCTTTTACTTATAATTGCTTTGGCTATTCTAGGTCTTTTGTAAAACAGAAATCTTTAAAAAAATTCTACCCAAAACTTGAACAGCAAACACATATATGGAAAGTAACATCAGGGAAAATCAGTCCTATATTTATAGAAATCTAAATCAGATAACAATAAAACACAAAAGTCTTTTCAAATATATTAATGATAGAAACCAAGCCTAAAAACATCCCTGTGTTCTGGTACACTGTAATGCTTGAAAACAGAATATATTCCATATACATTTCCCCTTTGCTTTTTTGTTGTTGTTGTTTTGGGCTTACTGTTTGTTTGAAACGTGGTTTTCCTAATCTAACCCAGGATATGAACTTGAAATTATCCTGCTTCAGCCTCATAATTACTAGAATATCAGGTGTAAACCACCATACCAGGTCTTCTGTAATTTAAAACCTGATGAAATGAAATAATCTTGTACTCAGGAAGTTTAATATTTGACAAACTCAAACACAAAAGACAGAAAATAACAAATGGTTCAAGAATCCAGAGCTTGGTGCCAGTGGCTCACACCTGTAATCCTAGCGACTCAGGAGGCTGAAATCTGAGAATTGTGGTTCAAAACCAGCTTGCTCAGGAAAGTCCATGAGATCCTTATCTCCAGTTAACTACCAGAAAACCAGAGGTAGTGCTGTTGCTCAATGTAGTACAGAACTAGCCTTGGGCAGAAAAGCTCAGGGACAGCTGTGCTCAGACCAATTTCAAGGCCCAAGATAAGAAAAACAAAATGACACTTCCCTACATATTTTTCACATGACTCATTAACAGGAGACCACTTCTAGTGCTCCTACCAAATGTAAATGGCAGTGTTCCTCCAGGAAAAAAGAAATCAGAGAAACACAAACCATGGTGTGTGTTACAAAAAGAACTGATCTACACTCTATTCCTGATTAAAGAACGTAGACCACCTCATGAAATTTGAATGCAAATCAGATAATTTAAAGAATCAGGTAACAGTGCTATATTAATATTAACAATTGTTTTTGACACTCACACATCGTACTTTCAAATGACAAAGAGAAAAGTATGTATGTAGAAAAGGAGAGAATGATAAAGCAAATATGTTAACAAGTTGATAATTAGGGAATCCAGATGAAGGGTATAAAAGAATATTTCATATAATTCTTGCAATTTTTGGGGGTCCAGTAATGGGGCATGAACTCTCGGCCTGGGTGCTGTAACTCAACGTTTCAGCTCAAGGCTAGTGCTCTACCACTTGAGTCACAGTGCCATTTCCGGCTTTTTTCTTTTTGCTTATGTGGTGCTGAGGAATCAAACCCAGGGCCTCAGGCATGCAAGGCAAGTGCTCTACCACTGAGCCACCTTCCCAGCCTCGCAATGTTTTTTTTATAAATCAAGTTATTTTAAAAGAAAAAAAGAAAAGGTCAATACATTGTCTCATATCCCTGTGCCCCTACCATTACATATGTTATTTCACAGATTTTCATGTCACAAAAAACTATCTTTTTCAAGGCTACCCTACTTATTATTTAAAAAAAAAGGTAGCTGGGTGGGGTTGGGAGATAAGGAAATGATGAAAGGGTGACAGGAATCAAGATGTATTGTATTCAAAAGCTGACATGTTCAATTGTACTTTTTAAAGTTCCGTACTTTTTAAAAATGGTTGAAATATGGGCTTTTGCCTTTGAACAAAATTTTCATTTTTTTATAGAATAAAAGTCTGAATAGAGAAAAAAATACATAAACCTTTCAAAAATATAGTTCTGATCTAAGAGGATTTTCATATATAAGTAGCCATTACGGAGAAAATTTGAAATAATCACCAAAAATAAAGTGAGCTTTTCCAGAACTTTCTCAAACCTTGTGGCAGATCCACCAGGTTGTAGATTGCTGTTTTATGTGTCCCTTCTAGTTAGTCACCACACCCCTTCAGATGAGCTGCTCTCTACTACATGTGCTTTATTCACTTAATGTAATCAACTCTAGCAGGGGTGAGGCACATTTGACTCATGGGTCATTTAAGACCTGAAAAATCATTTGGTACATTACAGATTATAAATATCCAAAGGGACCGTGGCAGAAACAGGTTCCTCACCCCAGCCTTATAAAGCCATGTTCTTTGGCTAAGACATTGTTTAGGACAAGGTCCTAAATGAATTTGGTAGTCAGGAAGTCAAAACACTTTGAGAACCTTGACTCCCTAGACAAAGAACTATCTTGCTAACAGAAGGCATAAGATAAATAATAGCTACCTTTGTAGAAGGCTCTGCCCTGATTCAGGAGACAGAATGCACCAGCCCTATGCCACACTTCACACCAGACAACTTTCCAGAAATTGGTATCATGTATCATATTAGACTTTTTTTCATTCATCTCATGATAGTCTACTTAGCAGATCATAGAATTAAGAATCTGTTTTAATCTGCTTAGGAGTCTGAATTCATAATGCTAAATCAAAACCCTAATTATATCCCTATTCTAAAATTAGCTCCTTAGTCTAAAACTTCATGTACGCATTATCCTGCCCATGTAATTGTAACCCCTCTGTACAGTATGTTCACAAATAAAATAAATAAATAAATAAATAGATAAATAAATAAATAAAAAGAATACAGTACACCCATCTGTTTTGGTTTTGTTTTGTTTTGCTGTACTAGGGCTTAATTTAAGGTCTGTAGCCATGCTACAAAGGCACTCTACTTGAACCACGCCTCGAGTCCCTTTTGATTATTTACTTGTTTATTTTTTTCGGTGTCAGTATTGGTGCTTACACTCAGGACCTTGAGCTTTTACTTACCATTATGTTTTTACAGCTGCTTCTCTATTAGGTTACACCTCTAGACTGGCTAATTAGAGAAAAAATATTATGGATTTTACTGCTTGGGCTGACTTCAAACTGTGATCCTCAGATCTTAGCCTTCTGGGTAGCTAGTGTTACAGATGTGAGCCACTAACGTCCAGCTATTTTGTTACTTTTGTATTCTTGCTTTTGTTTAGGCCAGCCTGGACCCCATATTTATGCTTCCCACACAGCTGACAGGCATGTACCACCACCCCCAGCTTTTTTATTTTTATTGTGTAAAAATACCGTACTGAGGGGTTAGAAATGCATGGGCAAGGTAATGAGTACATTTCTTATCAAGCATTGTTGCCCCCTCCTTTGTTTCCCCTTCCTCTCCCTTCCCATCTCCCAAACCTCCCACCCCCTTCGGCCAAAGTTGTAAAGTTTGTATTTCGACATAAGGACTTGTACATCTCATTGTTACAATGACTCCACCTGTATTCCTATTTAAACTATTTTGTGTGTGTGTGTGTGTGTGTGTGTGTGTGTGTGTGTGTGTGTGTGTGTGTGTGTGTGTGTGTTATTTTTGTGTTTTTTCCCTTTCCCTCCATAAATTATACCAACATCAAATACAATGAAAATAGGGGTTATACCGTGGGGGAGTGACATAGAAAGCAACAAAGAAATCATCTTATAAATATGTTAGAAACAATTACAAGAAAGAAAAAAACGTTTGAATCCTTATCTTGAGATTCATTTCACCTAACATCAACTTATCTGACCTTTACTGCTTGTCTCAGACATATACTAGTTATTGCAAATAAGCGAAACCATGGGACCTATGTTTCTTTGGGCCTGGCTTACTTCAGTTAATATAATTTTTTCCAAGTTGTGTCTTGCATAACAGCTATGTTAACTGGTGTGAAACACAGAGTGCTTCTCATAGTTACAAGAAAATTATTTTTTTCCTTTACAGTGATACTAGACATTGATCCTAGGGCCTTGTACATGCTAAAGTGCTCTACCAATAAAGTACCTTCCAAACCTACAGTTAAATTATTATTTACTTATTTTTGTTGATCATGGGGCTTGAACTCTGGGCCTGGGTGCTGTCCCTCAGCTCTTCAGCATAAGGCTAGCACTCTACCATTTGAGCCATAGCATCATTTAATGTTTTCTGGTGGTTAATTGGAGATAAGACACTCAAAGACTTTCCTGCCCAGGTAGTCTTTGAACCGCAATTCTCAGATCTCAGCCACCTGAGTAGCTAGGTTTATAGGTATGAGCCAACAGCTCCAAGCACCACAATTTAGTTTTAATTATACAACTGGTCCTGAATCTTAATATAAGGTAGTCTCTGAAATACACGAAGATCTTTCCGGTGAAAAGTGTTAAATAGAATTGGCTACTTATTAGGATAATTACAAATATCATGAAAACATTGCATTCTCCCTCGAAATTTCCAAAGACCAAAGCAAATAGTGACAGATATTTTCCACCAGAAACCAGTTGAAAGAGGTCAAGACTGCAAGTGAATCCACCTTGCTTTTCCATGCTGGAACTGCAGCTTGAAGTAGGTGATGCAAACATTGCATTTTACCAGCCCTTTCCAATTAAAGGCTGGCATACGGATTTTGATCAATGATCTAAACATAAGCCTAGAGAAGAAAAAGTATACAGTAAAATTTCCAGCAAGAGTTCTCATAAAATAGTTGCATTTTGGCTGAGGAAAGCAAGCTGAAACAGCCTCTGATGGTTCAAGAATATACTGAGCAAAGGGCCTCTGGAAGGTTTCTGTACAGATTTGGACAGTGGTTACATCCATTTCCATTGGGCAAGCTTCTGATTTCCACATTCTGGAGGATTAATGTTTCCGGTGTATGTCAAAAAGCATATTCCGAAGTGCTCGACATTTCTCTATTCTAAGCATTCATTCAATCTCCAGACTAAATTTAAAATGTTTGAGTATAGAAAAGCACAGACCTTCATAACAGGGCTAACAGGAATTTGTGTAGATCTCTAATATTCATTATATATAATTTTAGTACGGTAACTACATAGATGGAAATTAATGTGGTGCTTGCTGCTATAATGCACTTGAAAAAGAACTACAAAGATATTCTAAGTATAAAATTAAATATAGATCTCAAAAGCCATTTTGCCTAGACTCTAAATGGACAGATAAATTGCTAAGTGCACTGGATTACAATGTCAAGCAGGAAGTAGACTGCATCCCAGTTTTATATCACTTAAGTTTTGAAAAAAGAAACAGCACTATGCATTTATGTAATTAAATTTGTGCATATAAATTCACATTGCTGACAGCAGGAAAAATAAAAGATCTTCATCCAGTGTCATACATGTTTAAAATTTCCAACTCAGGGCAGGACTGAAGTTCATTGGTAAAGTCCTCTGGCTTGGCTTGCTTGAGGCCCATGTTTGATCCACAATATGATAAGAAAAAAAACATGACAAAATATAATTTTAAATTATAAAACAGTGAAAAGTCAGCTTATTAGCAGTATTAGCTGCAGTGTCACACTCTTCTAAAGGACACAACATTTTCATTTGTTTAAAAAAATGAAGCTAGACATGAAGTCATGATGGCACACACTTCTAATCTCAGCTATGTAAGAAGCATAGGGAGACATCTATGTCTGAAAAATAATGAGGCCATCAGTTCAACTACTACAGCCAAAAATACACAGATAAGTAAATAAATGGAGAACCCTTGCCTCGTTTAACTTTGTATTGGTCTAATTTGAGAAAAAGTAAGATCAAAAGTTTATTATCTCATTTGTTTAAATAAGGTCATACACTTACTGACATACGGAATAGCATTTGGTTTTCAGCATCTTTATTTTACTGACTTCTGATTCTCAAGTAGCTGTAGGGAGCCGAGGCGATACTCTGCCCAATCCCTTGCAGCTTTGAGGTAACCACCCCAGACGGTGCTTGGCGGGACACCTGGGCTGTGCGCGTGCGCGAGCCAGGTAGAGTCCCCAGCCAATCCCATGACACCTGGTGACGGTGAAAGGCAGACGACCAATGATAGAAAGACCCATGTTCCTATTCCCTATATAAGCGGCCATGTTTGGGGTGCACGCTCTCTCGCGCCCAAGCTCTCCTACAACTAAAAGGCTCTCCAATAAAGCGTGATCTGAGAAGACTCCTGGTGTGGTGGTCGTTTTTCCTCGCTGGTCGAGTAGACGGTCGCTACAACTGGTGCCGAAACCCGGGACCCGTGCGAGAGTCCGAACCGGAGCCAGAACTCAACACGCGGAGAGGGGACGTCGGTAAGTATCCCCCGGTATGCTGTTCACTGTAGATTTAGATATTTATTGGTTGCTTGCATTGCTTCTTCCTTTGTGGCTTGTCTTTTTGATGGTGCGCATTTGCCTCGAGGAGGGAGGGTTTGATTTAATCCAGGAAGGATGCAAAGTACTAACACGGCATCAGGATAGTCTATCAGAGTCAGCATCCAGTAAAGGGGAAGAAAATAGGCCTAAAAGACAAAGGGAAAAAAGACAAAAGGATCCTAAAGAATTAAAGCAGGAGGGACTGCAGCCCTCACAAAAGGAGAAGGGTCTTAGGGAGGAGGGGGTCTCAAGGAGACCCCCATGCCCTTCTTTAAAAGCAAACCGGTTCTCAGCCCTACATGTGGAAGGGCGGGACCAAGAATGCAGTGATCTTATGAGTGACTCAGAGGAAGAAATGTTAGAGGAGGAGGGAGAACAGCTTGATCCAGCTGATAGTGAAGACTTAGAAGAGGCTGCGGCGGAGTATGAGGCAGACAGATATGGGGGGTGGCGCCCCCTAGGGGTGGGAGTACCGCAGCAGCCAGGAAGAGGAAACGGAGCTGGCCCTCACCCATCGGCCCCCCAGCCGTGCCCGCCGGCAGGGCGGAGTCATTTTATAAAAGGAAGCACCTGGTCGCGGCTGGTGGCCGCTTTTCCAGTTTTTGAAAATCCAATTACTAATGAAAGAAATTTTGAGCCGGTTTCCTACTTCCAGCTTAAGGATTTAGTTGAGGCAGTCCGGACTTATGGGGTGACGGCCAATTATACCACTGCCTTGCTTCAAAGGCTAACTATTAATGCTATGATTCTGTGGGAGCAAAAACTGTTCAATATTTTCCTGAATTAGTGGCTAAACAGGCAATTTTGATTCTGAGAGAAAAAAAAAGGCAATTTTGGGTATAAAGTATTGTTTAATGCACTTTGCAAAAATTCCAGATAAATTAATTATTCCATACACCCGTGAGCAAGTTGAAATTTTAGCAGCCACAGTGGATATGTGGGCAATTCTTGTTTGCTCATTTCCAAATGTAATTGATAACCATTATCCTAAGCATCCTCTGCTTGCCATAGTTAACAAAAATTTAGTGTATTTTCCTGTTGTCACTTCAAAGGAGCCCTTGGTTGATGCCCTGACCATCTTTACGGATGGATCAAAATCTGGACAAGGTGCCTTTTTTGTTCAAGGACACAAACAGCCGGTAGTCTTTAATTTTCGGCCGAATGCCCCACAGGCTGTTGAATGTTTAATTGTGCTTGAAGATTTTAAAGATTTGATCAACCTTTTAATTTATTTTCTGATTCATTATATGTTGTAAATGCCGTTGCTTCTCTTGAAGTTGCTGCTTCAATTAAGCAGGCCAGTACAATTTCTAATGTTTTGTTACAGATTCAGTCCCTTATCTTAAACAGAAAACACCCTTTTTATATTGGACATATTCGCGCCCACTCTATGTTGCCGGGCCCGATGGCAAGGTGTAATGATTTGGTGGACCAGGCAACTCGGGCTGTGGCTCTGGTCGCTGCTGATCCTGTAGAATTGGCAAAAGACTTTCATAGATTGTATCATGTACCTGCTAATACCCTTAGGAAAAGATATAATTTGTCCAGGCATGTGGCAAGAGATATTGTTAAAGCCTGTAAATTTTGTGTTACCTTTCTTCATCCTCCCCATGTGGGGGTAAACCCCAGGGGGTTGAGACCAAACCCCCTATGGCAAATGGATGTTACTCATCTGACAGAATTTGGTAAGTTAAAATATTTACATGTGTCTGTGGACACCTTTTCTGGTGTCATTCATGCCACACCTTTGGCAGGAGAAAAGGTGTCTCACGTCAAAATACACTGCTTAGAAGCTTGGGCAGCTTGGGGAAAGCCCCTTAGTCTCAAGAAGGATAATGTCCCTGCTTATACTTCCCATGGTTTTTGCGCCTTTTGCACACAAATGCAGGTTGCCCACACCACCGGATTGCCCTACAATCCTCAAGGACAAGGTGTAGTGGAAAGAGCTAATAGAAGCATAAAAGAAATGCTTCAAAAACAAAAAGGGGGAGTTGCTGAGTCCGCGTCCCCCAGGGAAAGACTTTCTCTTGCGCTCTTTACCCTTAATTTTTTAATTCTAAATGACAACGATCAGTCTGCCGCAGATCGGCATATGACAAGAGACTCCATGGATACTAAAGACATGGTTATGTGGAAGGATGTTATTAATAATAAATGGTATGGACCGGATCCGGTAATAACGAGATCCAGGGGAGCTGTTTGTGTTTTTCCACAGAGTCAAGAAGTACCTCACTGGGTGCCAACGAGACTGACCAGGCCGGTGGAGACTGCAACAGAACCCCCTCTTGAAGATGCAGCTGATCTTCCTGCTGTTAGCAACAGTGCTAATAGCAATCCCTGTGATAGCTAAACCGATGATGCTGTGGGCTGTTACAATTTACTGACTGGATTGCCTCTGCGGTGTCCTTTTCCAAAGAGCGGGTGGGAGTCAGAATGTTTTTAGCCTGCTGCTTGGGAGGATGCGTGGTCTGCCTATGGTTGGTCTGTCACCTTCGAGCCCAAACCAGAAGGGACAAGGTTGTTATCTCGCAAGCATTAGCCGCTTTGGGGAGTGGATCCTCACCCCAGATTTGGCTGTCGGCCCTAAGAGGCAGTTAAGCCTTACCATTCTGCATAGCCTTAGCACCCCGAGGGATCAGGGGATCCCATTGCACCGGGACAGGTATGCAATTTGCAATTTGGGACAGGGTGCTAGGCAAGTGCACTGCACTTGAGGGTCTCATCCCCTCAAGAAGAGCATGCTGGGTTGCAAGTGGGTTGATGCCCAAGATCCCACCTCTGCAAAAAAGGCATCGGACGGGCCTGGTCATCACTGGGGAAGGCGCCCCTCAGGCGAAGGCCAGTGCAAGGTCCTCTCATTAATGTCTTAGACAGAGGCCCAACCTCTACTCTTACCTGTTGCCATAAAACAAAGAAGGGGGAACTGTAGGGAGCCGAGGCGAGACTCTGCCCACTCCCTTGCAGCTTTGAGGTAACCACCCCAGACGGTGCTTGGCGGGACGCCTGGGCTGTGCGCGTGCGCGAGCCAGGTAGAGTCCCCAGCCAATCCCATGACACCTGGTGACGGTGAAAGGCAGGCGACCAACAATAGAAAGACCCGCGTTCCGATTCTCCTATATAAGCGGCTGTGTTTCGGGTGCATGCTCTCTCGCGCCCAAGCTCTCCTACAACTAAAAGGCTCTCCAATAAAGCGTGATCTGAGAAGACTCCTGGTGTGGTGGTCGTTTTTCCTCGCTGGTTGAGTAGACGGTCGCTACAAGTAGCAAATTGATTTGCACAGGTAAAGGCAGAGTCATGATTTGCACAAGTCAAGGTACCAGTTCTTAAAATTTTCTGATAGAGCTGGAACTCACACTTTGTGTGTGTGTCTGCACACACACACATGTTTGTGTGCATGCTCAGGCCTCAGCTCTGTCTCTCAAGACTTCAGGCTCAGAGTTGGCCCTCCACCATTGAACCACAGCCCCACTATGGTTAACTGGATGTAGAAGTCTCCTGGACTTTATTGCCAGGGTGAATTCAAACCTAGATTCCATCTCAGCCTACAAAGGACCTAGGAGAAGAGGCATGAGTCTCTGCTTCCCAGAAGCAGTGCACAAGTATTGACCAAGCCAGGAACAGGTCAAATAAGCTCTGCTAATGATGACAACTACACATCTAACATCACTACTCATAACAGTGACAACTACAAACCTAACCTCAATAATCAGAACAGTAACAATTATACACCTAACCTGAATACAAAGAACAGTAAGAAGAGCGACAACTACACACCTAACCTCAACACTCAGAACAGTCAGAACAGGGAGAACTGTAAACCTAACCTCACTACTATGAACAATGACAACTACATACCTAACCTCAGTACTCAGAACATTCCCAACCACATATCTAACCTCAACACTCAGAATAGTCAGAACAGTGACAACACACTTAAACTCAATACTCAGAGCAGTGAGAACAGTGACAACTGCATACCTCACATCAATACTCAGAACAGTGACAAATACACACTTAACCTCAACACTCACAACAGTGAGAACCACACACCTAACCTCAGTACTCAGAACGGTGACAACTACATATCTAACCTCAGCACTCAGAATGGTGATAGCTACACACCTAACCTCAACACTCACAACAGTGACAACCACACACCTAACCTCAGTACTCAGAATGGTGACAACTACATACCTAACTTCAATACTCAGAACGGTGTTAACTACACAACTAACCTCAATACTCAGAATAGTGACAACAGCAAAACTAACTTTAGTACTCAGAACAGTGACAACCACATACTTAGCCACAGTACTCAGAACAGTGACAACCACACACCTAACTTCAGTACTCAGAACAATGACAACTGCACACCTAAACTCAACATTCAGAACAGTGATAACTACACACCTAACCTCAATACTCAGAATAGTGACAACCACACACCTAACCTTAGTACTCAGAATAGTGACAACTACACATCTAACCACAGTACTCAGAAAAGTGACAACTGTACACCTAACTTCAATATTCAAGACAGTACCAACACACATCTAATCTAAATATTCAGAAAAGTGACAATTGCACATCTAACCTCAGTACTCAGAACAGTGACTACATACCTAAGCTCAATACTCAGAATAGTGACAAGTACACACATAACCTCAGTACTCAGAACAGTGACAACTACACACGTAAGATCAGTACTCAGAACAGTGAAAACTGCACACCTAACCTCAATACTCAGAACATTGACAACCACACTGCTAACTTCAATACTCAGAACACACAACAGCACACCATACCTCAACATTCAGAAGAGTGACAACTACATACCTAACCTCAGTACTAAGAACAGTGACAACTACACACCTAACCTCAATACTCAGAACAGTGATAACTACACACTTAACCTCAACACTCAGAAAAGTGACAGCAGCTCACCTAACCTTAATACTCCTAACACTGACAGCAAACCTAACTTCAACACTCAGAACAGTGACAACTTCACATCTAACCTCAATATTCAGAACAGTGACAAAGACACACCTAACCTCAACACTCAGAACAGTGTCAACCACACACCTAATGTCAACACTGAGAACAGTCTGAACAGTGACAACTGCACACCTAACCTCCGTACTCAGGATAGTGATAACTATACACTTAACCTCAACACTAACAACAGCAACAACTACATATCAAACCTCAGTACTCACAACAGTGACAACTGGACACCTCACCTCAACACTCAGAACCCTGACAACCACATACCTAACCTTAATATTCCTAACATTGGCAACCACACACCTAACTTCAACACTCAGAACAGTGACAATTACACATCTAATCTAACCTCAGTAATCACAACAGTGATAACCACAGACCTAACCTCAACACTCAGAACAGTCTGAACAATGAGTACTGCACACCTCACTTCACTACTCAAAACAGTGACAACTAAGCTCAACACTTACAAAAGTGACAACTACACATGTAACCTCATGACAACAGCACACCTCACTCAGCAATCAGGGAAGAAGGGGGAGGCAGGTGCAAGCGCCGTAGGTCAGGGCGGGTAAGGTGGAAGTGGTTTCTGAGGTGCCCTTCCCCTTCCTGCACCAGGCTGTGGTCTGATGAGGCAGGAGGCATCTAGAAGCTTGGAGGTGACAGGGTTAGGAATGCCTTTTTAGAGCAATCAGGGGTGATTCAGGACTGCAAGTGCTGCCAGGCCAGCGTCAGCTGGAGAACTGGAGAACTGCAGCCCTGCCCATGTCCTCTGCCTCCCGCCCCCTGCACCCTTCGTGTCCCTGCGCCCCACCCTCCACTTTTCCCCCCTTTCCAGGTCACCCCCTTCCCTTTTTGCCGGTCCCCTTTCACACTGTGCACTGGCTGGGATGGTGGTTGCGCAGCACCAGCCCGCTCTGGACTTGTGCACAGGCCCCGCGACCCCCCAACTTTGCCTGACTCCAGGGCCACCTGAGGTGCAATCTTCGTGGCCATGAATGCTCTTGACCCTTGCAATGTCTCCAGGGCTCCCACCCTTGCTGTGCACAGTGCCACGGACTCACGTGGAGAGTACAGGCTGCTGGCCAGGTGGCCTTGAGCCCCAAGCCCCTCTTCTCCTACCTGCGTACCCAGTCGGGGCTGTCTGGCCATGGCACACCAGGCGCTGGGCTGCTCTTGAGCTCCTTCTGGGACTCCCTGCAGCTGCAGCCCATGCCCAGCCTGGGGACTGAGGTTCCGGCCTGGCCACACTCGGCCACCCCAGCCGCCAGGAGCCGTCACTACCACCTGGTCATGCATTTGGTGCTGCAGCTGCTGCTGGCACCAGAGCTTGGCCTAACGCAAGAGATTGAATGGGTCCCACTCTTCCTCCAGCAGCTGGTGGAAGCAGTTGGCCACGACCCAGCTTAACCTCTCCTGCATTGTGTTGCAGATGGCAACCATAGGGCACCCCAGGGAGCCCTTATCCTGCCAAGGTTAAGGCGGGCCCACCATGGGCAGTCCAAGCAAGCAAGGCTCAGGGAAGCCTGTGGTGAGGACCCAGGCTGCCTGCCTCTGCCCTCCCTGCCAGGCCTGTTCTAGTCCCTCTCTGCGCTGCCACTACCACTGCCTGCCCAACCGCAGCGAGACAGCCAATCAGTACACAGAGACACGTCCATTCCCTAGCCTGCGTGCCAGAGAGCCTAATCACATGCTGGGAGGCTGTTACATCATAGGACCTCCATGCCCCACCCTGGCCTGTTTGTGAGAGGCGGGCCAGGGGCAGAGCCACTGCAGATGGGCACAGGTGACCTGGGCTGCAGACCCATTGTACGCAGCCATCCTGTAACCCCCTGGAGCTTGGGGTATGTTCTTGTCTGCTACACTTCTGTGAAGGTTACCCATTCACTTAGTCATTCAACAGCCCTGTACTTGGCATTTAGAGTGTGGTTGAGGAGGCACCAGCTACTTCTTGTTATGAACCTTAGATCTTATTCTGCATACTGAGGAAAAAAAAGAAAGACAGATTCCTCTTCTAACTCCCAGTGCAAGTGTCTAACCTGAAGACATGACTCTTAATGCAAGGAAATGGCCATGAGGACGTGACTCCAAGTGCAAGGATCTTGGCACGAGGATGTGACTCCCAGTGTAAGGGTCCGACCATGAGGACGTGACTCCTAGTGCAAGAATGTGACCATGAGGACGTGACTCCCAGAGCAAGGATCTTGCCATGAGGACATGACTTCTAGTGCAAGGATCTGACCCTAATGATGTGACTCCTAGTGCAAGGGTCTGACCATGAGGATATGACTCCCAGTGTAAGAGTCTGACCATGAGAATGTGACCACCAGTGCAAGGGTATAGCCATGAGGATGTGACTCCTAGTGCAAGGGTCTGACCATGAGGATGTGTGGGAAAGCTTTCCTTTGGAAATGAAGGTTAAGGTGAAAGTGAGAGGTGACAAGGGGCAGATGCAGATGACTTGAGGTGGGATGGAGTGCAAACCTTATTAAGCTCAAAGGAAAGCAGTGTGACTGGGACGAGAATGATTGAACAAAGACCACATTTTAGTCCTCATTCCAGAAGCAGTGCCTTAAACACAACCAATTTATATTTGAAAGGCCCACTCTAGCTGTGCTGTGAAAAACTAGACTGGAGTATCCAGGGAAGAACTGATGAGGTCACTTGGATTTAGGATGGTAGCAGTAGATATAAGTAACAGTGACTAGATCAGCAGGACTTGGACAGTGCTTGGTATGGATGATAAAGCTGATGTGAAAATTCTTTTGCCAGCATGGGCATCTGAAATGGGAATGCTCGTAACAATTAAATGCAACAATGGGAAGGGACCATGAGTTCCATCTTGGGCATGTTGAGGTTGGTGATTTGGATGGTTTTGTTTTTCATTTCAGATAGCCAGTTAAGGCCTGGAGCTCAGAGATAGAGGGGTTTGCTACAGGAAATCTTGCCCACGCAACTGGTGGCTGCCCCATCTTACAGCCATCACTTTCCCTGACATTTTGAATTATGTTCAGGCATCAGGTGACTGTAGGAAACAGGGGAAATGGGGCCCCTTCCAGCCTCAACCTTCATTAATCTTACATGATTCATTGTATTTCCATTCCTTTGCCAGCAACTGCTGAAGTATAGGTTGCCTTGAATATCTGGCAGAGCTGATTGGAGGGGAAAATTCAGGGTAATATTTTCTTACACCTAAAAAGTAATTGAAGCTGAGTAGAGGTGGTATGCCTAGCATCCTAACTACTGAGAAGACTGAGATGTCAGGATCATGGTTCAAAACCAGCCTTGGCAAACAAGTCTGGGAAAAACTCTTCTCTCTAACTAACCCTTTATTGAAACTATAAATATGGAGAAAACCTAGATCCTGAATTGTATCCAACTTCCAACTTAACTCACTTGGGAAACTCCCTACCTCCCTTCTTGTCACTAAATAAACTTAACAATAAAATATAGTGGAAAAAAAAGATTATATGGCCAGAAGGTATTTTTCAGTTGATTTGTTTGTTTGCTTGCTTGCTTGCTTTTTGTTGTTGTGGGGCTTGAATGCAGGGCCTGAGTGCTGCCCTGAGCTTTTTACCGTAAATATTAGTGCTCTACCAGAATGAGCCATACTGGCACTCCTGGTTTCTGGTGGTTAATTGGAGATAAGAATCTCATAGACTTTACTGCCCCAGCTGGCTTTGAACTGTGTTCTTCAGATCTCAGCCTTCTGAGTAAGATTACAGAAGTGAGCCACTGCCTCCTGGTTGGACAAAAGGTTTTGATGCATGCAGTGATATAGGCTACCTTTGCAAACACTGTACTAACTAAAAGAAGGCAGAGATAAAAGGCCATTTATTGTATGATTTCACTGATATAAAATATCTATACAATAGGCAAATCTGTAGGGACAGAGTAGGTTAGTGCTCCCAGGAGTTAGGGGCAATATAATGTTGGAGAATTACTCCTTAATAGGTCTTCTTTAGGGCAAATAAAAATACTCCAGAAATCATGCAATAGTAACACAAAATTGTGAATTGCTAAATGTCACTGATTTACACATTTTCACATTGTGAAAAATAATAAAAATTTTTACTACAACTTAAGGAGAAAATGTACTTTGTACCCAGATCAAGATTTGAGCCCTGATCCTGACACCCATTAACTCTGTGATTTTGCTCAGGGGCCATTTTAAATTTTCTGAGGATTTGTTTTTGTTTCTGTTTTGGGGCTTGATCATAGAGCCTGAGCACTGTCCCTGGGCCTCTTTGTGCTCAAGGTTAGTGTTCTACCACTTGAGCCACAACTCCACTTCCAGTTTTTAGGGTCTAATGGGAGATAAGAATCTCACAGGGACTTTTTTGACTAGCCTACATCAAATCTCAATCCTCAGATGTCAGCCTCCTGAGTAGCTAGTATTACAGGTGTGTGCCACCAGTGCCCAGATTCTGAAGATTTTTTTTTAATTGTGCTGGAACTGAGGCTTGAACTCAGGTCCTCTCATTCTTGCTTGGCTTTTTTTGTCAAGTTTTGCATTCTACCACTCAATCCACACCTCTACTATTAGCTTTTTGCTGGTTGATTGGAGATAATAGCCTCACGACTCAAACCTTGATCCTCAGATCTCAGCCTCCTAAGTAGGTAGAACCACAGGTGTAAACTACCAGTGCCAACAGAAGATTCTTTTTTTTTTTTTTTTGGTCTGTTCATTTTTGGTAGTTGGAATTGAACCCAGGACATTGTGCTTGCTAGACAATCACTTTGCCACTGAGCTACATGCCAGACTGAATATTCTTTCTTCAACAACGTTAATACCTATACAAGAGACCATACATTGTGAAGCACAGTGGTAAGCCAATGTTGTCTCTGGTACCTTTAAGCTGCCACTATACCACCATAAAACCATCCACTTAAGAGAAGAGGCTATTGTCTTCCCATTGGCCTTCTGGACTCAGACCACTTCCCCACTTTATTCCTATTCTCCTTCCAGCAATGTTAGCATACAAGTTCTTAGGGCTTGTCCTATGAGCATTGCATCTTAATTTCCAAATCACAAAGGACCATAATAACTGTAAGTAAACCAATGCTATTTGCTTCAGGATTAAGAACAGCTTTAAGATCGCTGAAATGGAGATAAGTTGTCTCTTGCTGATATTATCTGGTCACTTGTTTCTAAATTTACTGTAGACCTTATAATAAGAGGTCTCACATATTTTACTGATCATTTTTCTGCTCAGAGGTTGCAATCTTAAATACATTCATGAAATACAATCAGACTGCATTAGCATGAGTTATTTAAAACACTGCTTGATGTGATTAATTTTGCAAACATCAAATAACTCAACATGTGAAAATGATCTGTAGTAATAATAATAAGTAAATACACACATCCCCATAATGTAGAAAATATATATGTAATATTATATACATATCTCAGTGGTTATTACTACCAATGGATGTACAGTGAAGCTAAACTGTACACAAAATGTAAAATGCTTTGAGTTTCAAGAGTTTCATTAAATACAATGTAAAATTGCCAAGTACCAGTGGCTCATGCCTATAGTCATAGCTATTCAGGAGGCTGAGATCTAAGGATTGTAGTTCAAAGCCACCCAATGGCAGAAAGTCTCTGAGACTCTCATTTCCAATCAACCACCAAAAATGCCCCAAGGGGAGCCATGGCTCAAATGTTATGCTGAAAAGCTTAGGGACAGTGCCCAACCCTACATTCAACCCTGGGTGCCATAATCTTCAGATAGACTTAGAATTTAATTCAATAGAAAGTTCAACTCTCAGTGGTTACTCCTTTCCATTATATCTTGGTGAAGCCAAGGAAGAGCAGCTTCAGTGCCTTGAAAGTCACCTTTCATTCTGTAATTACTTATTGTCTGGATGAATAATTTCTTGTTTGTGTGTCTTTGCTCATGGCAAATATTTTTAATGTGTTAAAATTATATAAAGGGTTAGGTGCCTGTGACACATTCCTGTAATCCTAGTTACAAAGGAGGCTGAGATCTAAGGTTTAAGGTTCAAAGCTAGCCCATGCAGGAATGGCCATGAGATTCTTATCTCCATTTAACCACGAAAAGCCTAAAATGGAGTTGTGGCTCAAGTGGTAGAGCACTAGTCTTGAGCACAAATGCTCAGGGACAGCACCCAGATCCTGAGTTGAAGCACAAGGACAGGCAAAAAGAACATAAAAATTCAACAAATTAATATATGACAAACAAGATATATCACAAGATCAAGTGGATGTGATACTGTTTATTTTTACTGGTTATTGCAGCTGAACCTTATACAGTGCCTACTAAGTTCCAGTTGTCCTTGTGACCTGTTTGTGTAAGCCATGTATCTCCTTAATGACATGCATGCCTTCATTTGCCCATGTTCTGTGGCATGAGTGTTCTAAGAGGAAGAGCTAGGTCTGTCAATCCAGGGAGAGTGTCCTGAGTCTGCTCTCCTAACCTGGTGCTTTAGTGATAAGCACTGAGATAAAAGTTGGGGTTTTAGTAGTGCAATATCTTCTTAAAGACCTATTTAGAGTAATAGTGGAAACCAGTGGTCAAGCCTGTAATCCTAGCTACTTAGGAGGCTGAGATCTGAGGATTGCAGTTTGAAGCCAGCTTGTACAGACAAGTTCATGAATCTCTTATCTCCAATTAACCATAAAAAAAAACAGGAAAAGAAGTATTGCTCAAGTGTTAGAATACCACCTTGAAAAAAAAGGTAAAGCCCCACAACCAACCAAAAAATAAAAATAGAAATGAAGGAAGAAGAAGAGGAGGAAGAGGAGGAGGAGGAGGAGGAGGAGGAGGAGGAGGAGGAGGAGGAGGAGGAGGAGGAGGAGGAGGAGGAGGAGGAGGAAGAGGAGAAGGAGGAGGAGGAGGAGGAGGAGGAGGAGGAGGAGGAGGAGGAGGAGGAGGAGGAGGAAGAAGAGGAGAAGAGGCTAGAGCAGGAGGAGTAAGAAGAGAAGAAGGAGATGGAGGAGGAAGGACTATGTAAGCAAGGAACAAACAATGTTGTTAGCTGGAGGTACTGGTTTTCAGAAACACCTTCGAAGCAGACGTCTGTAGGAGATCCATAATTCTATCAGTAATCCAAATTATATAAAGGAGCTAGTGGGGACAGTCAAGATACGTAGATCCTCCAAAATATTGTTTTGATATCTGAAAACTATACCAGCTCCATGATAAGGCTGGGATGTCTAAGATGCTGAAATATGGCTGCCATTCTACTTCTATTTAAGTTTAGAAGTAAGCTAATATGTTTCTCTTCCAGCAGCATTAGTTGGGCAGTATGCCTTGAAAATATGAGCTGGTGGTGGACATTTCATTTTAAGGGTATAACATTCTGCCCCTGGACCCTTCAGGATCATGTTCCTCTCAAAAGGTAAAATCTTAAGACTCTCCACAGTCTTAAAATTTCCAACAATGGTCAAGAGTCTAAATGTAAAGCCTTTTATGAGACTCAGGGAACTTTAGACTCCTGTAAAAAAAAAAAGAAAGAAAAATCATATATACTTCTTCTGGGTTCTGATGCTCACATCTGTAATACTAGCTAGTCACGAGGCTGAGATCTGATGCTGCTTGTGATTCAAAGGTAGCCTGGGCAGGAAACTCAGTGAGACTCTTTTCTTCAATTAACCACTAAAAAGCCAGAAGCAGAGATGAGTCAAGTGGTAGAATGCTAATCTTGAGCATAAAAGCTCTGGGATATTATCCAGGCCTTGAGTTAAGCCCCGGGACCATTACACAAACACACACACACACACACACACACACACACACACACACACACACACACACACACACACACACACACACACACACACACACACACACACACACACACACACAAGAATTTTTTGTTGTTGCTGGGCAATGGATGAATCTGAAGTGAAGCAACCAGGCTCAGAAAGATAAGGAGCTCATGTCGCTTCTCATATGCAACTCTTTTTAAACTTTTCTTTGTTGCCAGTACAGGGTCTAGATTTCAGGGTGCTGTCCCTTAGTTTTTTCACTGAAGGATAGCCTTCTACCACTTGAGCTACAGCTCCATTCCTAGCTTTTGGGTGGTTAATTGGAGATAAAAATATCACAGTTTTCTTGCCTGACTGGCTTTGAACTACAATCAGTCCTCAGTCTCCCAAGTGACTAGAATTATGGGCATAAGCCACTAGTGCATGGAACATATGTGGATCTTATACCTAAAACAAACATACTGGTCATACCAAACTGACTAAAATATAGTATAAGCTAGCATGACATATATCTAGAGTATAAATATAAATATATGTGTGTGGGTGTGGGTGTGGATGTATGTATGCCAAACCAAACTGACTAAAGTATGGTATAGGCTAGAGTGAGATTCCATGGCATAACCCCATCAAAAAGCTAATAGTTTAACAAATGAATATCAGGAAACTGAAATGTGTCTTGACTAGAGCATGTGGATGCTAATGGTAGGGGAAAAATGAATAGAGAGAAGAATGGTGGGAGGATGTACATATCAGTCTCAATATATGTATGTGAAAATGGAACGTGGAAACTGAATGATATAAGCGGGTTTGGGATAGTTGGAGGAAGTGAAATTAATGGAGGGAGAATGCTTGTACAAGATACACTGTGCACATATATGGACACGTTAAATCAAAACTCTTCTGTAAAACTATTTGAAGGTAACAATAACACACATGGTAAAAATTGGGCAAAATGCATCCAGGGTCACAAAAGGCCCTGTGGATATCATGAAAGGTACAAGGAGAAGATGCCCAACACTGGTGATTAGGGAAAAGTGGATCAAAATCGATTTCAAATTTATTAAAGTGACAAAAATGAAAAGGACTAATTGTGCTAGATTCTAAGAGGTGATGTGCTTAGAGTGTCCCGGAGTTTTACAGAGCAGAGGCTTGGTCCCCAAATGCTGGTGCAGGGAGATGGTACACACCTCTAGTTCCCAAGTGTATGCCAACAGAAGAAGGTAGGGACAGACACACCTATGTTCATAAAACATTGTTCACCGTAGCCAAAGAAGCCAGAAGCAACCTAAGGACCTCTTGGCAGGTGATTGTACACAGAGAATACCACATGAATGCGCAGTGGAGTATTTCCACAACATGGGTTTACATGGAGAATATGACATGCGCACACAGTGGAGTATTGACACATAGTGGGCTGTACACAGAGAACATGGCATGCACACACAGTGGAGTATTTACACACAGTGGACTGTACATGGGAACAGAGCATGTGCATGCAGTGGAGTATTTACACAGAGTGGACTGTACATGGAGAACACAATATGTACATGCAGTGGAGTATTGACACATAGTGGACTGTATACAGAAAATGTGGCATGTGTATGCAGTGGAGTATTGACACATAGTGGAGTGTACATGGAGAACATAGCATGTGCATGCAGTAGAGTACTGGTCCTGGGAAGGAAAGTAAAAGGCTGACTGTTGGACCTAGCATGGCTGTTCCTGAGACCTGCTGGCCCTGCGCCCTTCCTCATGGATTTCCTGGGAACTTTGTCCCCTTGTTCTGGCTGCCTGAGACCCCGGCCCAGCCCTCAGCCCCTCATTACAGCTGCCCAGGGACCCCTGTTGGCCCTGGCCACTCATCTCAATATGCCTACAGATCCAGCCCACCAGCCCTGGGCCACTCACCCTCCCAAGACCCAATGTGGACCCCAGCCCCACTGTCCAGGTTGCCTTGAGACCATGTGTGGCCCTTGGCACCTGACGTCCTTATCACCAGGGCTGGTCGACCTTTGGCACCTCGCCCGGGGATTTTCCCAGCCTCAGCCAGCTGGCTCTTGGCCCCTCACCCAGAACATGTCCGGCCCTCTGCCCCTAGATCTGGTCTGCCCAGACACCCTGCCATTTGCACCCCCTCCCCCCTTAGAGGCTCAGCATGTTCTGAGCTGTGCACTCCACCTTGAAGGGGTTCCCTTGGGGCTCAGGGTGGCCCACTAGGAGCTTCTCTCTAGTAGGTAGACTCATGAGAGTACTGGTGTGGCCAGGCTGTGGGTGGCAGGCTTCCTGGCAATGTTTAGATGTCTTCTCTAAAAGACATTTTGTTTTATTTTGTGAGAAATGAGACAGTGTCTCAATCAAGCCCAGGCCATCCTTCCACTAACTTTCCTCCTGAGGTCACTGCCACACTGGGCTCATTTCTTTGACATGTTTGAGGGGCACTGTGCCTAACTCCCAGTGTGTTGCTGAGGAAATGCCTTGGGTAGTTGGCAGTGGGTAGGAGCAGCTACAAGGCCTGTAAGTTGATGAAGTGGGTGAGCAGCCTGCCCTGGCACCTTGTTGCTAGACTGAAGGCATTGGGTTCCCAGAATTTGAACATGCACAGTGCTATGTTCTGGTGGGTTACCCCAGGCAGGTGTCAACATTATGTAGAAGGGGAGGACTTAAAATTTACTTCTCATCCAGTCTTGACAACTGAATGGATTTAGGCTTAGAAGTGGGGGTAGAGTGACAGAGTTCAGTTGCCTCTGACCACATACATGTGTTCATGTGTCCATCCTCTCTTCCCATCCCATTCTTTTCTTTGTGTTGTGTATAGGGAACTGATGCTATAGCCCTTGTTAAATGGGGAATTCAGAGGTAAACAAACAGTCTTCTTTAAGTACCTTGAGAACAAGTCTTGCTGTGGGCTTTAGGCTGGACTTTGACTAGCTGTCTTCCTGCCTCTTCTTCCCGAGTGCTTGGATTATGGGGTGCCTGGCTCATTTATTTTATTTTTTTGGCAGTACTGGGGTTTGAACCCAGGGCATTGCTCTTGGTATACAGGCACTTCAGCCTCTGAGCCACACCTCCCACCTTGGCTCTTTTTCTGATAAGTTCTCACTTCCCCCTTCCTTATACCTATGTCTTCCAAGGATATCAGATTACAGGAATGAGATGTCATACTCAAAGGATCCAATTTTTAAAATCTTTTGAAATATCCTTGTGAAAGAAGATTTTAGGACGAGATTCTTTGTATTTTACTCTAAGCTTGCTGATTAGCCTACCTTCTTTTGGTTTCTGATTGTTTTCATTAATTTATCAGACATAGCCAGAAGGAATAAGCAGATCCTACAATGGCTGGAAGATCATATACATCTGACCTTAGCTCTCTTCTTTCTTCTCTACTTCTACCTCTGTTTAGCCTGCTTTGAGCTTGAATTATGCTCCAGATTGACTTTCCATTTCTGTTAACACAGAGCCATAAATTAGGCATGCAAGTTTGCCTTTGACTTCAACAGCAATAACAAAGATCACTTTTCTCACGAGGATTGATATTTGTGTCAATTTTTTCTTTGTTGTGGCCATTTTTAGGATGTCATACCACTAAAGTGTTAATACCATTCAGTGAGTCAGAAGCAGGGATTTCTTTGCTTTGATCGTTGTTGGATTTGGAACATTACGGTGTTCCAATCCTTGAATCTTGAAGTCTTCCCTGTGTTCTACAATTTCCTTAATATTTATCTAAGGTTTAGTTTTTGTGAGGCTTGTTGACCGTGGATATGTAGCTGTGAGACAGAAGGAGTGGTGGACTGGCTATTGTTCATGTTTAACCACTGCCCTTGTCCTGCTTTTGCATGCCTTGTTTCTGATTCGCAGAGGCCATACTTTTTGTGGGTGTTCCTGTGGGGGTTGTGCCACCAGGCTGCTGACCACCTCTTCTTTTTTTTTTATTAAATTTTATTTTATTTGAGAACATACTGTACAGAGGGGCTACAATTACATGGGCAGGATAATGCATACATTTCTTACCAAGCATTGCAGCCTCCTCCTTTGTTTACCCTTCACCTCCCTTCCCAGCATCCCCCCTCCCCCCCACACCGACATTGTAAAGTTGGTTTTGACGTGACATTTTGTACTTCTCATTGTTGCAACAGGTCCACCTGAATCCTTAAACGACTTGTTTGTCCCCATCTCCTCCACATGTTATACTGACATCAAATATAGTGAAAGCGGGGGTTACACTGTGGGGGAGGGACATACAAAGCAACAAAGAAATAATCTTATAAAATGCATTAGAAACACATGCATGAAAGAAACGAAAACATTAAAATACATATTTAAGGGTTCATTTTCCTAACATCACATTATCTGACCTTTTCCGCTTGACTCATACCTATACTAGATATTGCAAATAAGGGAAACCATGGGACCTATGCTTCTTTGGGCCTGGCTTACTTCACTTAATATAATTTTTTCCAAACCTTTCCATTTCCTAACAAATGCGGAAATGTCATTCTTTCTGATGGAGGCATAGAATTCCATTGTGTATATATACCACATTTTCTTGATCCATTCATCTACTGAGGGGCATCTGGGTTGGTTCCATATCTTAGCTATGGTAAATAATGCTGCAATAAACATAGTTGTGCTGGTAGATTTAGTGTGGTCTTGTTTGTAAACATTTGGGTAAATGCCCAAAAGTGGGATTGCTGGATCATAGGGGAGATCTATGTGAAGTCTTTTGAGGAACCTCCATACTGCTTTCCAAAGTGGTTGAACAAGTTTACATTCCCACCAACAATGAAGTAAGGTTCCTTTCTGTCCACATCCCCTCCAGCATCTGTTGTTGTTAGAGTTCTTGATTTTTGCTGTTCTAACTGGAGTGAGGTGATATCTCAATGTTGTTTTGATTTGCATTTCTTTTATTGCTAGGGATGTTGAACATTTCTTCATGTGTCTATTGGCCATCCTTCTTTCTTCTTCAGAGAAGCTTCTCTTTAAGTCTTTCGCCCACTTATTTATTGGGCAGTTGTTTCTTTGAGGACTTGTTGTTGGGTGGTTTAATTTTTTGAGTTCCAAGTATATTTTAGATATGAGACCCTTGTCCGTTGTATGGCTAGTAAAGATCTTCTCCCAATCGGTGGGCTTTCTATTGATCTTGCTAGCTATGTCATTTGCCCTGCAGAAGCTCTGCAACCTTATGCAATCCCATTTGTCCAACCTTTCTTTGATTTGTTGTGCTTCCAGGTCTCTATTCAGAAAATTTCGGCCTGAGCCAAGGAGACCTAGGGTTTCTCCTATTCCATCCTGTAATGTTTTCAGAGTGTCTGCTTTGAGTTCAAGGTCTTTGATCCATTTGGAGTTGATTCTGGTGCAGGGTGATATATAAGGATCGAGCTTTAGTTTTCTACATGTAGTTAACCAATTTTGCCAGCACCATTTACTGAAGAGGCTGTCTTTCTTCCATTCTATTGTTTTAGCTTCCTTATCGAAGATTAGATGGCTATAGGTCTGTAGGTTCATTTCTGGGTTTTCAATTCTATTGCATTTGACCACCTCTTCTTATGGCTCGTTCTGTGCTTGGGTGCAGGCCAGCTCTCACATGGACTTGGTCACATGCTCGTATGCCTCATTCCTCTTTGGAAACAGACAGTTCTGGCTCAAATAATTGCAGATTGTGCCTGTGGGCTCACAGGGGGTTTAGGGGAAGAGTTTATGCAAAACACTGTTGTGTGCAACAGTTGATGGGGTGTGAGAGGTTGGCTCTGACCTTTCTTTGCCTTCGAGAAAGATGTTGGCCATGGAAGAATTGGGGATAAATACTAACATCTTTTCCAACATGAGGACTTGAACTTCATTTCTTAGACAGTCGAAGGACCTTTCTACTTCTGTTCCAGAAGTTCTCTACAGCTGCAGAAGCAGCAGAACAGGCAGGTGAACTGTATGTGCCCTGTGAGATGTCTGGTAGATATCTGGGCGCAGAGAGTCCTGGTCAAGTCCTGAATATCTCAGGTAAGCAGCCCAGAAGGATAGGCTGGTAAGGGTGATGTCTAGGGATACACTTTGGCCTAAGTTCCCATCCTATGTCATTGAGGCAGCTATCTGTCCTCCAGATCTCATCCTGGTATACTGACATATTTGGGGTGATTGTAGGAGGCCAGGGAATGCTGTAAACGATTGTTACAATGGCTTCCTCACCCTGGTGAGTGCTCTTTTCCTCATGAGTGCTCTTTTCCTGGTGAGTGAGTGCTCTCCTTCTGGTGCGTATCCTCTCCTAGTGACTGCTTTCCTCTTGGTTGAGTGCTCAACATTGTGCTCCCGCTCATGGACTAGTGGATGCTGATGACGTTCTTGGAGAGACTTGGAGGAGGAGCATCAGTGTGTCTTCTGCTTTCATGAGGAGGATATTTTGTAATCATAGGTCTCCATCAGCACTGTGAGAAAACCAGGTGGAGAAGCAGGATTGGGCATTTCACCACATCAGCCTTTGGAGCCATTTGTGTACTGTGCAGTGATTCCATCTACACGTTTGCCCTGATTTAAGTTCTGTTTAACTTCAAGTTCTTGGGAATGCTGACAAAGTGGGAAGGCCTCCAGGAGGAGTCCAGATTGTAGGGCTGGGGGTGGGGTGGGTGGGCTAAGTCCCAGTTGAGACTAGGTCTCTGGGTCTGAAGGAGGGGAGGGATCCTGTGCTGTCCTGCGTACCTCTGCACTGACTGCTCTACCAGACCTCTCCCTGGCTTTGCCTTCAACTCCTCTTCTTATCTCCTTCCCCTCCATGTCTGGAGTCATTCTGCAGTGATGTCCTAATGCAGATGAGCAAGGGAACAGAGGAAGTTTCTGTGAACTGGCCTGCTTAGTGATGGAGTTAGTGTTCCTTAGAGCTCTGTATAGTATACTACCCTTCTCAACAAGCCCTGTCTTCTGAGGAGAGGTCCTCTATATTCTTTTGGGTGTTAAAATATGAGTGATAGTTGACAATTGTGTGATTGCTGTCACTT
This sequence comes from Dipodomys merriami, assembly GCF_024711535.1. NCBI lineage: Eukaryota > Metazoa > Chordata > Mammalia > Rodentia > Heteromyidae > Dipodomys > Dipodomys merriami. The sequence goes on along the minus strand of NW_027206192.1, from coordinate 135,692 downwards.
AAGAAATTAGTAACCTTGGGGCTGGGAAGGTGGCTCAGTGGTAGAGCGCTTGCCTTGAGCTGAAGAGCTGAGGAACAGCGCCCAGGCCCAGAGTTCAAGCCCCACAACTGGACCCCCCTAAAAAAGAAAATGATAACCTTTATCTAAAAAAGTCTGTAGTTAATGCAAATATCTGAGGATTTGTGTTCTAGCTGGTAGATCCAGGGGATTCTGGAACCTGAATTGGACTGTGCTGTTTCTTGCTGTTCATTGTCAAGCATTCTGCTGGTTGGCACCAGATACTTAGTGCTGTATCAGAGAGGGGCTCTCATGACCACAGGGCTGTTGGGTGGGTGCCTGGCTTTGGCTGTGACCTGTCGGATGCCTGGCTTTGGCTATATCCTGTTGGATGCCTGGCTTTGGCTGTGTCCTTCCCGCATGTCATTATTTCTTTTCCCATGGAGCTCCCTGAGTGTCAGCGAAAAACAGAGGACAGGACTGGTCTGGAGAAGCTGGGATCCAAGTGTGAATGGGTGTCTTGCCTTCTTCCCTTTCCCTTGTCCTCCCTTCTTCCTTGTCCTTCTTCCTCCTTTTAGACCCTTTGAGTTAGAAATTGAAGCACATAATCTATCATTCTTTGGCATTTGTAAAGAGAAAGAAAGTGCAATTTCTTTGGGATATAGTTGGTGCCCTAGAAAGATGGAGCAGGTGTGCCTGGGCCCCTGACACACCTGTCATCCCTGTGGGGTAGGGTCTACCTTTCTCTGCCAGAGGCTTAGACTTGGCATGGAAGTGGCAGCTGAAGGCTGGTGAAGGTGAAGTGTAGAATTTGGATTCCATGGATAACAGTGAGAGAGGCTGAGATGTGTTGGATTTAAGAGTCTAAAGAAAAAAAAATATCATGCATAAGTGGAGGGATGGAGGAGATGCTGGCTACTGGCACACAGTGGCCTGAGCTCCCACTGTTACATTGGTCTGGGGATTCTGTGAATTTGCTTGTGATTTCTGAGGTGTTCAGCAATACACCAGGCTTCTACCTATCATGTGTCAGTGAAAGGCACAAGCTACTGCTCCTCTGTGAAAAAAAGAAGTGCCTCTAAAGAGTGCCCAGTGTTCTCTCTTATGGGGAATTGCTACTGTAGCCCAGTGGCTATACTAAATCTTCTGGTAATGTCTCTAGGAGGTCCTGAGTTAAGTGAGCAAGTGTGATAGAGCCCAAAATTCTGTGAGTTTGCCTTCCCCGGGAGTGTATGTACCTGAGTGACACTGAACAAATCCCCAGGGTGCTTTCAAAAGCTGCAGCCCTGAGTTAGGTGAATGGTTTAATTGATGCAGCACAATCCTAGCAAGCTTAATGGGTTGTTTTTTGTTAATCCCAGTATTACCAAAATACTGTGGTCCAGCTAAGTATGGTGATGCATACCTGTAATCTTAAAACTTGGGTTGAGCAGGAGGGTTGTAAGATACAGACTTGGCTTTGTAATAAGATCTTTTCTTTTTTGCTTTTTTTCTTTTCTTTCTTTTTTTTTTGTCAGGCTCAAACTCAGGGCCTGGGCACTGTCCCTCAGCTCTTCAGATCAAGGCTAATACTCTACCACTTGAGCCACAGCACCACTTCTGGCTTTTTTTTCTCCTTATGTGGTCCGGGGGAATCGAATCCAGGGCCTCATGCATGCACTGAACTACTGAGCCACATTCCCAGTCCAGAGCTTTTTTTTTAATATAAAAACAAAAAAAAGGTTGTCTTGGTAGGAAGGAGAGGGAGAATGGCTTCGTGTAACTTCTTTTGCAGCTATGTTCCCTTGAGTCTCTTCAAGGTCTGGTTCACCCTTCCCTCCATGGGGCTGCAGTCCCTTGGAGTCTCTTATTAAACCTTCCTTGGTTTGTGTCTGGAGCATCTTGGATATAACATGAGGCCTTACTCTGAGTCAGGCTTGATCATGTTTCCTAGTGTGAGAAAAGCTTCTTTTCTATCAAAAGTAGATTGGCTCCTTTCTGACAATCTTGTGAGAATTTTTTTTGAAACTTTATTTGTTGGCCTGGTTGTTTGGCCTTTGTTGATTACATTTTGGTTATATCTTTTGCCTGCTGTACTTTAAGAATCCTTTACAAAGACCCTTGAATGTTTGTGACACCCTGTTCATTCACATCCTTTTGCACATTCTGTATCTGAGCTCAGACAGTCTGAGCACATGGGCAAAGCCTCTTGGCTTTAGGAATTAAAGGGAACAGTGTGTGCTGTGTGTACTTGTTTGCCAAATTTTTGGTTGGTGACACACCCTTCTGAAGGAGTAAATTTTGTCTTGCTAAATTCCTTTGGAGTAGATGTTCTTATTCCTACAGGACATCCCAATATCCAGAGACATTTGTAACACTACCGACTCTAGGATAGTATGTATGGACAGCTTCCATGAAGGCTTTCAGGGAGAGAGCAGCATTGTTGGGCTTGGCTGAACAGGAACTACTCCTGTCCTCTGAGGATCCAGGACCTGCCCTTTGCTCCCTCACTTCTCCGTGGCTGAAAGAGGCTCTGTCTGTTCCCTGTGGATCATGGAATGAGAGCAGAGATTCCAGTTCTGTCCCCTCCTCCACAGCTTCTCCAAGCTCAATCATGTACTGTGGCTCTTAGCTCTGTATGATGTGGCCATTGCAGGCCCAGTGTAAAGTGATTATGTCTGCAAGTCATTGTTTGTGTGTGTGTGTGTGTGTGTGTGTGTGTGTGTGTGTGTGTGTGTGTGCGCGCGCGCGCACGCGTCTGTGTGTGTGTGTGCGCGTGCATGCACGCGTGCATGGACGCATGTGCCCACATGTGTGTGCATGTGCATGGACTGATATTGGTGCTTCAATTCAGGGCCTCTTGCTCTTGCTTAGCTTTGTTGCTCAAGGCTAGTGCTCTATTACTTGAGCCATGCCTTCACTTTTGACTTTATGCAAGTTGCAATGCTCAGATTTCAGTCTCCTGGCTTCGCCACTTGTAGAGGTATTTTTCCTGTCTCCTAGAGCTCACTGTACCTATCTTTTTTCCCATGCCTTGTTCAGGACCTGAAGCAGAAGCTGTGCCTGTAGGAAGGAGAAGGATGCAGTTGTCATGCGAAACATGAAGTCTGAGATACTGTGGCTGCTTAGGGTGTATTGGAAGCTGAACCCACTGCAGGAAGAGAATGTTCGCCTATGTTGAGGAGCGTGGTGTGGCTGTGCAGAATGGCTTCAAAGGTCAGGAGACATGGCTTGGTCATTGTCACCATCAGTTTACATGGTATTTATTTGGTCTGTGATGAGGGGTCTGTAGTTGTTGTCTTTTCAGAAGCTGCTGGTGAAGCTGTGGAGAGGGAAGATACTGGACCAGACCCTGAGCTTGAGCCTCACGTGAGTGAGCTGCCAACCTCATCTCCCCTCTCCTCATGTGGGTGAGCCACTGCCATCATGAATGCTCTTTGGCAACTAGCATCCACCATGTTTCTGCCTTGGCCGGCAGCCTGACCACCTCATCTGGAGGTTTTTTTCTCTCTCTGAATGGGGCAGGGGCTTTTGTTCCACACTGCCTAGGTTTATCCTGACAGTGGGAGGGAAATAGTGCTGAGTTAGGCAATTTGTTCAAGTTTTAGCACCTTTGTTGACAACTCCCACAGCAGTGAGCAGTGTCTGTCCTGTGCTGTTCAAGACTGTGTGTGCTGGGAGACAGTCATTCCTTTTAGCAATGATTATCACTGGGGATCAAACTATGATTAAGACAAAAGAATTTCATCACGGTGGAGATTCTTGACCCATGCCGGCCCCTGTAGCAGACTGTTGCTGATGCATAGCAGGTAGTTAGAGGGACATATAGTGGGCTGCAGGCTGGAACTGTTGCGTGGCTTGCCCCTAAGTGCTGGTGTTGTGATACAGCACAGGGCTGTTCTCATTGCCCATCCATTCTGTCTGCTGTCTCATCCTTTTGCGGGCCACAGCTTATCTTCTCCAGCTTAAATTCTGCTTGCCCTTCTGCTGTACTCTACAAACAAGTCACCTCCCATCTTAACTGCTGTGCCCGGGTCTCAGCGAGGTGGAGGATTCACCCTTCCAGATGAGCCCTTGAGCAGGGCCCAAGCCCACTGAGTTTGTGTGTGCTCAGGGTTATAGACCCCCAGCTTTCTGGTTCTCTTTCCTGCTGTTCTGGGAAACTGAGACTCTTATAGAGATGAACAGTCCTTATTTATGGTGTTTACCACTGGCTCAGATATCTGCCTATTCCCCATGTCAGAGCTGCCTTCAGTTTTCTATCTCTTGGCAATACCCCTTGATTTTCTTTTTCTTGAGAGCTCAGAGGGTGCAGTCTAGGACAACATTCTCCTTTGAACTCCACTTGCAAAACAGGCTCACAGAGGCTGTCCCAGCAGGCTGTTGCTGGGGGCTTCCTCCTCTTTTCGGTGAGAGTCAATTCTCACACGTGATGAGAAACCTCTGGCTCTTGTTTCCTGTTAGGAAGCACATAGACCCTTTGTGCCCATCTGGACCAGCCCAGTTGAGTAGATGGGATACTGGTGTCCCCAGTGTCTGCCACATGACACTGTGCAACAGGCAGAAGGAGCTGCCACTCTGGCCAAAGTAGCATAGGCTTCCTCAGCTAGCTGAAATTTCCACTTCCTTCTTGAGTCCTTTGCAACTATTTCTACACCCAATGTCCCTGTTGTGATCATGGCTGGTCCTTAGGTGGCCATGTGCAGCATCATCTTACGTTCGCCCCTTGGTCCTGTTCTAGGCTCTGAGTGGGGTTGCCTGTATATGCTCCAGGATTGAGCAGGAGCTCAGATTTTATACTGAGCTGGATTTTATACTAAACTGTTGCCATCATTGAGGATAGGATTTCTGTTAGGTTCTGGTAACACCTCCCATAATCCAAGCTACTCAGGATACTGAGATCAGAGGATCTGAAGATTATGTTTTTATGATTGTGTTTTAAAGCCAATTAGGACAGAAAAGTCTGGGAAACTCTGTCTCCAATGAACTAGCAAATCTTTTGGTGCTGGCACCACACACAAAGGTATGATTCTTCAAATGGAGGCTCCCAGGTGTCAAGACCCTCCAAGGGCAATGATACCTCCCCCAGATGAAGAGATTCCCTCAGATGATGAGACACCCCTCCCCGGGTGGCTGTCCTGCTTCAGTGGCAGGATGAACACAGGAGCACAGTATTGCTTCTGCTGTGATGAGTTGGCAGGATCACATCCTCCATTAACTAAGTGCATCCTGGTTTGACTGGGCTCTCAAGGAGGCTCTTGTCTCTGGAAGCTCCTTGGGAAGACACTTCTGTGCAGGGAAGATTCTCCTGTGTTCACCTGTTGTACTGCAGCTTTGTGGCTCACAGTCGGTAGCTAGTATCTTGGAAACCTCAATGTTATATGCCTGTCTCCTTGTGTAGCCCCACTATATCATATTTGTTATCAGTCAGCCTTGAAATTAGTAGATTTGTGCTCCACTCCCATGTTTTACTTTTCTCATGGGGGAGGCAAATCTACTATATTTAGTGTCACCAGAATCACTTTGAGCTTGAGGGCAGCCAGGGCATGTGAATAGCAAGTGTGTGGCCTTGAGTTCAGATCGCACGTCGTACTTCTTTTCACAGCACCAAGAAGGGAAATGAAAAAGAATGTTTCCATTTTCAGGTGGTGTTCCTGAATTTCCCAGCAGCTTGGGAGGCTGAGGCAGGAGGACTGCTTGAGCCCAGCACTTCCCTGCCAGCTGGGGAGATATAGTGTTGAGTCCTAGGTACTCCCCAAACAAAGAAATCCCATGGAGTTTGGAGAAAAAGCAGATTTTTCTTTTTCTTCCTTTCCTTGGGGGTGGGAGGTTTGCAGTTTGGGAGCACCTATTAGAACCTTCTGTGCAAGGAGAAGCCTGTGCTTATGAGATTGAGCATAGTGCTGGGACTGGGTGGAAGGGGTAGGAGCAGTGAAAAGTTGGTCCCTCTGCTGAGGCTTGTGTCCCTACAAGAGAAATTACACAGTAGCAGGTTGGCAAGTCACACACAGGTATGATTGACTGCTAGCTCAGGGACCCACACTTAAAGCTGGCTCAGAGCAGCTGCATGATTGGCATGGGAATGTGGCCTTGTGGTGAGTGTGTGTGTGTGTGTGTGTGTGTGTGTGTGTGTGTGTGTGTGTGTGTGTGTGTGTGTACATATGTGTGCTAGTACTAGGGCTTGAACTCAGGGCCTGGGCAATCTCCCTTAGATTTGTTGCTCAAGGTTAACACTCTATCACTTGAGCCACAGCTCCCCTTTTAGATTTTTTTGGTGGTAAATTGTATATAGTAGTCTCAGACTTTCCTTCCTCGGATGGCTTTGAGCCATGATTCTTATATCTCAGCCTCCTGAGTAGTTAGGATTACAGGCCTGGGCCTGACACCGGGCTCTCTTCTGCTTATGTTTTTTTTTATGATCTTTAGTTGTCAAGGGTCACCATTTGTTTTGAGTACAGGGCCTCTTATTAGGTCTTTTTAGGACTTATCCTCATTTGAGGTAGTCTGCCCAGCATTGTGAGTTCTGAGGTATTTATTTCTACCACTAGGTGGCCCTGCTGCCTTTGTGATCTGGCTTTATTACTGTTTGTTGGGCCTGAACTCTGTCCCTGACCTCTTTTGCACAAGAGCTACCACTTGAACTGAAACACCACTTCTGTTTTTTGGGTGTTAATTGGACACATGAATCTCACAGACTTTTCTGGCCCATGCTGGTGTTGAACTACGATTCTCAGATCTGTCTCCTGAGTAGCTAGTTAGGATTACAGGTTTCAGCCACCAGCTCCTGGCCGATGCAACTTTCTTAGGAAGACTGTGGATGTCTCTTGCAAGCCTTCCTCAACCTCACCCCTTTCCCACAAGGGACTTCCATCTAACTTCAGAGTAGGGCTGAACTCAGTGCTTTCGGTTTTCACAGTGGCTTCATCATGTAGGTATGAGCAGTGATGTGATCCACTGATCATCAACACTGCCGTGGCCTCTGTTTATCTGGGCAAAAAGCCCCAGCCTTTTGATCCAGTCTTTGGTTGTCTGGGGACTAGCCCCAATCTGAGGCTTCCATGGGCTACCAACCATCAGCCAGCTCAGCAACACATAGCAAGTGTCATCACTGGAATCTCAAATGTTGTAGCAGCTGCTCACAGACTGGCTCTGCCTTATGATATCATAAGAGTCTATGTTCATGTAGTGAATGTTCAGAGCTGCCAGTGTGGCAGGTTATTTAACCATGTCCTAGCAGGCTTTTTTGAATAGAAATTTATGAACCAATTTCTAAAGTTTCTATAGATGTGCATAGGATCTGGAATGAGCAGGATATTTTGAAAATGATTAAGTTCAAGAAATGTTACAACGTGATGGTAAGGGGAAACAAAGGAGGAGGCAATAATACTTGATAATAAATGTACTCATAACCTTGCCCATGTAATTGTAAGCCCGCTGTACGGTATTTTCACAATTAAAAAAAAGAAATATTGCAAAGTGCTTGGGACAATGAAAGTTAGGGACAATGACAGACAGGTAACTGAATAGAACAGAATGGAAAGTTCAGAATCAATTGAAGAATATAATGTTCATTGATTTTTAAAAAAAATCAATAGACTCGATTATTCAGTGAGAAATAGATGGTTATTCCAAGTGGTGGTACAATGTGTGTGGAAGCGGATGAGCCTGAACTGTGGCCTATCCACCAATTAGAACTCCAAGTGGCACATAGGACTATGGAGGGAAGCCAGAACTCCGAAAACTAATGTTTGTTAAGAAGGATATACAGAACATGAATTAATTATACTTGGGAAAAATAAAATACATTGGGCTTTAGTTTGTTTTCAGAGAGCTAGCAAAAAGACAGACTATAGAGAAACTCTTGGCAATATGTCTATATCTACATATCTATCTGGCTGAAGAAGTATACCAAAACCATATAAGAATTTCTTTTTTCATTGGGATAATATATCCAGATGGTTACAATTACATGGGCAAAGTAATGAGTACATTTCTTATCAAGCATTTTTGTCTCTTCCTTTTTTCCCCTTCCCATCCCTTCTCATCTCCCCTACTTTCCGCCCCTACCAACAATCCCACCATTGGATATTTACCCAAATGTTCACAAACCAGACCATTCTAAAGCTACCAGCACAACTATGTTTATTGCAGTATTATTTACCATAGCTGAGATATGGAACCAATCCAGATGCCCCTCAGTAGATGAATGGATCAAGAAAATGTGGTATATATACACAATGGAATTCTGTGCCTTCATGAGAAAAAATGACATTGCCCCATTTGTTAGGAAATGGAAAGAATTGGAAAAATTATATTAAGTGAAGTAAGCCAGGCCCAAAGAAACATAGGTCCCATGGTTTCCCTTATTTGCAATAACAAGTATATGTCTGAGACAAGCAGTAATGATCAGATAAGAACTTCTTTTTCCTAGTATTGAGGATTGAACTCAAGTCCTCATCACTTGCTGAGGCCAAACTTGAAAAGGCAGAAAACGGAGCTCAGCACTGGAGAACCTGCTTAGCGTGTACATGGTCTGGACTTTGAGCCCGAGCACTAATAAAAAGACAAAGTTTTTGTTTTTTTTTTTTAACAGTTTTTGTTTAAGATGTGGTATATGAATGTTAGATGAGGACACAAAAAGCTGTAGCAGCAGTAGACATTAGCAAAGTTACATCTTAAGATCACAGGGTGCTCAACTGGGATGAGTGTCCCTCAAAGACTCATGTGGTAGTAGCAGGGATGGGATCCTTGAAGTGTAGGGCTTGAATTATTGAGGTGTGCCCATGAAGAGGGTGCTGGGGCTCTCCTCTCTGTCTTTGCCATCCAGGTGCTGGGAATTGAGCAGGTTCACTTCTGCCAGGTTGTACTGTGTAGTCACAGGCCCCAAAGCAGAGGTGCCAACTGACACAGACTGACACCATGAATGAGTGATCATCTCTCTATTGGCAGAGAATAATACAGAACATGAGCATTTCTCTTGACCATAGGAAATAGTACAGAAAGTCACTCTGGAAATAGGCAGCATTTTGTGCACTTAGAATGTAATATAGCAATTCGGCACCTAAATATTTGTCCACACTACAATATAGCCTCATTAGGACTTGTTCAGAGATGTTTATAGGAGCTTTATTTGTAGTATCAGTCAAAGAGTGGAATACTCAGGTGTGTGCCTGCAGGTGACAGGAAATGAGGACATGGTACATCTAGACCATGGGATAACATACAGAGCAAAGAGGAGGAACTTGCGTTGAGCAGTCAAGCTTGAATTATAAGGTTTGTGATTCCATAAACCTGAAGTGTTATAAAAGGTCACACCAACCTAGAGTGACAGGAAGTCAAAGTCATTGAGTCCACGCCTGGAATCTTCTGGATTGTTGAGACTGCTGTAGGTGGAGGCATGAGGTACAGCTTTAAAATGGGCTTCATTGAAATATGTTTAATCAAGAGTGAAGTACATCTACAAAAGAGACATTACCAAGAAAGAACAGAAACATCTCTGCAGTGACTTGGATTGGATTAGGGAGAAATAGGGTTAAGCCAGAGTACTTTGGGAGAGGAGTCCATACGCTGAACTTGTCAAAGGCCTTGGGGAGCCTGGACATCTCAGTCATTTGAGCTGTGCCCAACTCTGTCAGCTGGCCTGCATCTGTGTTTGATCTTTGGCACAGGAGGCATCAAGATAGAGCAAGAGCCAGTTGTCGCTTGGAGAAGCATTTAACTTCTGAAGCAGGAACACAATACTCTCTCACTGTGGAGGTGGCTGAGGAAGAAGATTAGCAATTAATTTTTGACATGTGCAAACTCCTTTACAGTTCTGGGTACCAAATAGCCCTCCCACACTGAGGGAGGGTCAGGCTACCCCCTTCTTTGTCAGTGCATGGTTGTTTGTCTTCTTTTTAACTGACAGGAATTGTTTAAGAGTCTTTGTGGAAGACATTCAGATGTAAAGTTCTCTGTATTCCCATTTGCTCCCTCTGGCTTTTATTTTTTCCATCTTGCTAACTATTCCACTTTGGTCTCTGGAGTATCATGCCCCAGTCATCTTTTATACTGGACAAGTTTTGTAATGTTGATTTTAGTAGTATTTTCTTTTAAATCAGATTTTTTTTAATTATAAGAAAATTGAAGTTAAGGGAGTCATTCACTGTGCGGTTTTTCTGTAGTTTGGACATTTGTATTTTCTGCAGTCTAGCTGCATTTCTGTAGATATTCTAGTAGGATTCGCTACTAAGTCATCTGCAAGTAATGGAACCTTGATGTTTTGAATCCTGATACTTGAAATGTACTTTATCTTGTTTGTTTCATCCATTTAGTCAGTTTAGTTTCTTTTTGTATTTATGTAAGCAAGCACTGGAATACTGATGCTGTCATGGGATGCATTCAGGGTTGTGGCTTGCCAGGAAGTAACATTTCAAGACAGTGTGGGCTTTCAAGTTGTTGTCACAGTAGTGCAGAATGGATCTGAGGAGACTGTCTACCCTAAAACCAGTCCAGCTGGGTGCAAAACAGGAGCATGGTTATCCCAGTGCAGTTACCACCATCGACTGTGTGGGAGTGAGTGGACAGGGTTGTGCCTTTGGACTGGGGATGTGTTCTTCCCTGGAATGGGAGGGGCTGGATTTCATCCCCACTACTGGAAATAAACCACCTTGGGTTTTTCCAAAACAGATGAATTTATTTGGCTCAAGGGCCAGAACCTAAGAGTAGAGTACAGAGCTGGTCATGTGGTTTAAACCAGAGCAGAGCCTTGCTTTCTTCTTTCTAGGCAGCTGTATCCCCCCTTTATCCTAGTGGGATGTACCTTTGACTGAAAAGCAAACCAGAAATGTGTCTGCTGCAGTTTGTGAGGAACCCCTGCTCTGGCTGTGGTATTGATGCTAGGTGTCGAGGTCTCCTCCAGGGAAAAATCATCCAAGGGCTCTGACCTTGTGCCTGCCACACAGGCCAGCATCCAGCTATGGTGGAGCATGGGGTGCAGAAGGGTGTGCCTGCACAGGGTTTCATAATGGATTTTCTCTTGCTTATTTAACAGTAATATTTCACCTATCATATGTTCCCTTAACTATGCAAACTTGGAGAACTTTAAAAGCTACTTTTTGATGCTTGCCAGTTTATCTATTATTGACAGTAACACACATCATTCTTCAAGGTTCTTTCGTGCTTCCCAGCCCCGGGAAACATTTCTTGTTACCACGATGCAGGCGCCATCCAGGTCCCAGCAGCTACTGCTGTGCAGCAGAGGTGCCCAGTATGGTGAGATGAGTGGAGTTGGGGAGACGGTCCACCACGCAGGTTTTGATGGTGAAGCAGACTCTATCACCAATAGCATATACTCCTCTGTACTTTTATTATCATCTACACAAGGGCCAAGAACCTTTATTTTTCAGGCAAGGGCCATCTGGATTTTTATGCCATTTTTCTGTGGCTATAAAATTGGGTGTGGGCAGCCAGTGAAAAGCATGTGTGTCTGATCTGTCTCATGACAAGTGATTTTGTGGGCCTTACCTGAGTGTCCTTTAATTTGGTCTCAAAGGAGGATTCTGGGGCAATGGTGGAAGGATGAACACTGCTTGCCAGTGGGACTTGGGATGTTTGTAGGATTGTAGATTGCTCCCCCCTGTGTTTTCTCCCCCACCTCCTGAATTTCACTATTTGTTATTTCTAGTCTTATTTCCCTCTGTTTTCCCTTTTTGTCTCTGGATTGCTTTCCTCTGTCCTTTCTGCACTATCCCTCAACCTCAAGTTCTTTTCCTTTCCATTCACAAGTGTGGAAGAGCAGCTCCTGATTCAGGGATGAGCTTGCCAGGGAGCGAATGGATATACCAGGACATGACCTGCAGCGAGGGGGATGTTTCCTGCAGGTGAGGTTGAGGTAGGAGAGGTAGGACTTGGCTTGGATGTGTGGGGTGGTGGATGCAGGAGGGTGAGTGTTGGGACATGAGAGATTGGTGGCATTCTGGCCTGTGCAGGCAGCATGAGTGAAGAGCGAAGGTAGAGGGAAAGGGCATCTGAGTGCTGGCCAGAGACTGGGGCTAGGCCCTTGTATTGGGCCACAGAACCAGATGTGCTTGTACTCTCTGAATGATGCCTCCACCCTTGGGAAGCATATACACAGAAGATGAGCCTTTTCCCGGGTGCACCTACATACATTCAGACATTTGTTCTGTGTAGAATCTGTGGTCCCATTGTATGTGGTCAAGGTTATATTGGCCCAGATCACTGGATAGGAATATCGACATCCTTTGCCTATAGGTCAGCTCTGAGGACCAGCAGAGTAGAAGGAAGCTCGGCCCATGGAAGATTTGTACTGTCTTTATCCTCCTTTTCCAAAGCCTGAGGAATCAGACACAGCATGACCAGGTACTGTTTACAAGGTACATGGAGTATGATCCCTCAGTGGTAGCGTTTGAGAGTGTGAACTTGAGGTAAGCTGGGCAGTACTGCTTGTTGGCCACACTCAAGGGTTTCATTTTAGACACAATACAGGAGGTTTGGTGGCATTAGCTGGTGAGTTATTGCTCCCATCGCTCAGCTCCATGGAAGTGCCCTGGCCAGCCCAGCACTGTGAGTCCCACATAGGCCCATCATCCTTCCTCCTCTGCAGCAGGTGGAAGGCCTCCACAGGGACAGAAGGCAAAGGAAAGATCTCTCACGTGGATTGGCTTGTCACTTGACACTGGGAGGCAACACTGGCCTCACTGTCATCTCTCATCCCACATGCTCTAGGCATGCCACACTCACCTACCATCAACAATACAGGGCCCTGTTGCTATCTGAGGAGGTGCCAGTCCCATCTACTTCCACAGGACCACAAACAGCCCCAACAGAAGCCACCCCATGCCACTCCCTCCCACCCTCCCTCTTCTTGCTGCCCACATGTCATCACCCATCTTTTCAGACCTGTACACAGGAGATGGCCCCAGCTGGCAAACATCAGCTAACCCTCCACCTGCCTCAATGTGACCAATAGGCACCTGCATTGGTCACTCACTTGGGTGAGTGTGTGTGCACACTGGTTTCCACAAAACACACTAACACTGTGTCTGGCTTGGAGACAGTCACACAGGGCTTTCTTTGCAATTGCCACAATGCCCTAGGCTCCTTTCCTCCCCAGACATCCTCAAAAGCAAAACCACTGAAAAGGGCCCTGTGCCAATGTAATCCTGACCCTGTCTCCATGGTCAGTATCCAACACTCCTCCAGGTTTGACATTCATCACAGCTGAAAGCAGTTCACTGCCCACATGTGAAATGAGGTATCCTAAGAGCCACCTCTACTCAACTGCATTTCACTTGGCATGCTTTGGCTGCATTCTGACATGTCCCCTCCTAGCCAGTCCTGGGCCCATTACTGCCTCTCAGCTAGGTTGTCAGGGGCCTAACACCTTCCTCCTTTCTGTAGGCTTTCACACGTGTGTGTGTGTGTGTGTGTGTGTGTGTGTGTGTGTGTGTGTGTGTGTGTGTGTGTGTGTGTATCCCATGATCCTCCTCAGTTCCCCTATCTAAAAGTGGCAGAATTTATTCTGGTCTCCTGCCAGCAACCCTCCAGAGAGATGGGTTGTACTTTGCCAAGAGATTCTGCCCACACCTAGAGGGAAAATGGGATGATGGTTCTCATGATTGTGGGGGACATATACACCATATGTACAGTAACCAAGGGCAGCTGTAGGAGATGCCCAGGGGGTATCCACAGCCCTTTCGGATCTATGGAGGCCCTGTGCTCCAGCAAACAAGCCCTGCAAGTGACCAGGTGAGCCTGGTCCTGCAAGGCTCTCAATGATGTGGTCAGCTGGAGCACACCCAGGTCTCACCCAAGTGGACATGTAGGAAAAATAGCTGGAATTTTCACTCTGCTGCAGCCACCTTGCCCACATTTTCTTCTCACAACTACATTAAATTGATGCCCCTGGATTGGTGCCAGAGTCCCAGTCAAGGTGGATAAATAACTGGCTACATGTGGCCATAGTGAGAGCTCTCTTATTGAGCTCCTGCTCCCACTGCTCAGCCCCTTGGAGTTTCAGCCTGGCCAAGCCAGGACTGGAAGGTCTCTATGTGTTCCCCTCAGCCTTCCCCCTCTGGGGCAGATAGGTTCTTGCAGAACCAGCCTTCACTCCTCTTCACCCCTTCACGGGCCTCTTTGTCATCTCTCCTCTTACAAGCCCCCAGGTAGGCCTACTCACTCAACAGCCAGCTATCAAAACTGCAAGTTTGTTGGACCTTATGCTGCCTGGGAAGGTGCCAGGTCCAGATACTACCATGGAATCACAAATAGTCTCAACCATTACCACACAGCATGCTCCATCCCCTCCCAACCAAAGCTTCTTTCTGGCCTCATGCCATTCCTTCTCTTTTCAGACCAACAGCAGTCACATAACACATGCTAGAAAGGGCTAGCTGCATCTGCCTGTATGAGGCTCTCCCATGGAGCTCCCAGCCCCTGCCCTCCCATTTCAGCAGAAGCATCTGGAGCCCACTGGGGCTGTAAGTGAAGGCAACTGGCTTGGTGCTGTTCCTTCCAAAGAAGGGATAACCAGCCATAGGTACACATACACACACACAGGAGAGGGCTGTACAAGGGCAGAATACTGTGTAATGTGTATGGAGGAGACACCAGGAGAAGAATGGGGGGGGGGAATGCAGCCTCGTGGAAGGACCGAGAGCAATCACTGTGTGGATGCCCTTGGGGACTGATCTCTTAGCTTTGAGGGCACTGCTGCACTGGCACTGGCACTTGCGCCATCTTCTAGCCACACTGACACCAGAGCAACAGCCATCACTACAAATGCACTGACCACAAGCTGCTGCATGCATGGAACCTTGCCTAATTGCTCTTCTGACAGCTCCAGTCCTTGCCACACACCTGCCTGCCCTGTTACTCACTAATCCTCTGCCTTCTTTCCCATATGACCTATTGTTTCCTTTGTTTCTACTGTTCTTATTGTTAGTTTCAAGAAAAAGTAACCTGGAACTCAATGACATCTCTCTGGTGGAATAAAAAAGTTCCAATCCATGGCCCCAAATCATTTTCGAGTGTTGCAGCCCCTGGAACTGTCTATTAGGGAACACAATCCTTGAATAGTTGCACTTTGGAGGACCTTCCCACTCTTTGACTCCTTGATTTTGGCAGCCAAGAAGCTATCCAACCTTCCTTATTCTAAATTCCTTACCTTCCTTGCTGGTAGCCTGTTATCTGCCCACTTAGTAGTAGGAGTAGTACCTTTGGTTCAGGTCACAGGCCTCTGTGTCCCAAAAGGAATGGAAGTCAGAACAGAACTCACAGGGCAAAAAGAAAGCTCCGAAAACCTTGTTTTCATCTTCCCAGGGTGGCATGTACTTTGGAAGACAGAAGTGCAAAGGCATACACAGAGGGAAGGGCCTACTCCAGCTGCTGCCCAGTCTAATGCAGGGAAAACTACCCCGGAGGGTACATGTTAAGGAGACATTCCTGGGGTGCAATGCACAAACAAAGGTCCTACCAGCATCTATCTCGTGTAGAGATCCATGAGAGAGAAAGAGGGAGGAAGAGCCTGTCTGTCCAAAGACATGGACAGCCCATGTCCCATCTTCTCCTGATGACCCCACATGAACAGTTGGAACTAATGCCCACAGACCCCAACAAAACAACCAGCCTGTATGCAGACCAGTGCACACGGTCTTCAGATAGGATTTCTGGCCAGCACCTTGGCAGGTGGGTTGGAGCTGCTGGCCAGCACTGAAGACAGTGTAGAAAGGGGAAGGCAGACCACTGGGAGAACTCTCCCTAGACAAATCTGGCCTAGCTTGGAGACCCCATCCAAGCTCTGAAGAAATAGGTCACTTGAATTAATAACAGTGCCAATACTGGGGATTCATGCCATGGGCAATTTTGTACAACTCAAGATACCTTGGCAAGATTACTTACTCCAAACAGCCCTGGGAAGAGCAAGAGGTTAGAAGGGTCTAGAACATCCCCATAGACAGCACCAATGGATACTCTCAGTCCATGGTTAGCAGGGAATAATGTGGGGATGAGGGGGAAAGTAGATTTAGGAAGGGAGGAGAGGGGGAAGTGGTTGGAGAGCCCAATCTCTGCCAGAGATACTGAAAGAACCCTAGCAAAACCCTTCCTTTTCCTCAACAAAGCAGGAATGGAGATCTCATTGTGGAAAGCACTGTACCTTTCTTAGACGTTCACCTGTGAGGAGAAACAGAGCAAGGAACCTCTGGCACCACCAGACATAGAAATATCCTGGCCTCCCCGACCCAACCTGACTGACCTGTCCGACTCTGCTGTGGTACAAATTCTGTTTTCCTCACCAAGGGACCTCAGCCTGCAATGTGCTCCCCATGGGCCTGATTTTCTAGAAGAAGGTTCATCACATACCATGTCTACTTGCTGCATCATCAGCTTTCTTTTCAGTGAAAGACAGGTGGCTTTCCTTCAGAGCACTGAACAAAGACAAGGTCTTTTTTGAGAAAAAATAAGGAATTTCACAGGACTAAGAGCAGGGGGATATTCAGAGTGAGTTTAGTAAGAAGCCATAAATGTCTGTTCCACACATATATATACTCCCATACTGACGTTTATCACAACACCTAACTCTGTCACATGCAATGAAGGCATCCCAGGAAGGAAATTCCTTCAGAGCATTATCTCCAATTAAACATAAAAAAACCAGTAGTAATGACATGGCTCAAGAGGTAGTCAGTGTCACCCTTCAGGACAAAACCTCCGTGAAAATTTCCTGGCCCTGAGTTTAAGCTCTACAACTGTCACTGAAAAAATAATAGTAATAATTCTACCGAGATAAGACAGATCTGTGACCATTGGATAAGAAATTTACTCAAATCAGGTGATTGGGATAGTTGAGATCTCTGAAAATGATTTTTTATGGAGTCTTATTTTTCTTATCTTTGTGGCCAGGTGATCCTTGCTCTAAGATTAGCAGTCCCATTACTATGTTGGTTTCCTTTCTGTGGTTCCTGGAGGTATGAATTTTCACACTTCAGTGTGAAATTACAGCCCTGCATGCCCCTTTGGAAAACTCTAGAGACCACATGAAGCCTTTACCAGCTTGTTGACATCAGACAAAGTGTTGTCACAATTGTCATCTCATTCTGAACCGGACAGTCATGACACAGAGAAGCCATGCTGCTGAGAGGAAATCTCCCCTCCTACTGCTTTTACTCTTGCCAATGTGCACTTGCTTTCCATAAAGTCACTTACTCAGTACTGCCATACACATTTAATCACACGGCTGTGAGGGACAGCACCACAGGGACTGCTGATTTCACTATATCTTGTATCTTCGTGTTTTCTAGTACTACCCCAGCAAGGGCAGTACTGCTCACAACTTACCACTCACTTCCAGAGACAGCTTAGTTCTCTTGGGCTGGACAGTCTGTATAAAAAACAACTTCCTTTCTTAGAAAAAAATGTCTTCCAATACAACTACTGGGCCAAAGAGTAGCTGCATTTATAGGCTATTTTTTTTTTCTGGAGTGGGTGTAACATTTGCACTCTGCTGCCATTGAATGAACTGTCTGAATCTCTCTCATCCTTACTAATATCACTATAACACACATTCTTAGTGCAAATTATTGTTAGGTCTGAGGTTACACCTCCAGTGCACTTCAAATAGGTAATGGCATCCAAAACCCTGCCATGTGCTTGTCATCTATATTTGGTGGTGGTCAAAGCTGACCATACAAATCTTTTGCTCACATTGCAGTTAGGTTGTTTTCCTGTGTTCTTACCATGGAGTGGTGAGCCATGTTCTTAGATTTTACCGGACTTCTCCAGGTGACAAAATCAGGAAAAGCTGAAGGTTGCTCAGAGTCTAAACTGTTCAAGGACAAAGCTGAGCTTCAAACATGGGCAGTGTGTGCTTAGCCACCACAGTGAACAGTTGCTCATCACCATCATCACCATGGGCACAGATGGACAGCCATTCAGAAGCACAGGACCTCCTAACATTATTAATCATGGATACCTGTGACTGGCCTAGCTGATCTCAGGACAGCTAAGAAATGCTTTAACTCACACAGTAATAGGCTACTAAAAGTGACAAAGTTTCATTATATTACAAGATAATTTATGCACTGGATTCAATACTTTGGACAAGGAGCACTAATTTGTGACTACTTCTCACTTTTGTGAGGCAGCAGGGGAAGCAAATGAACAATCTCCAAAATATGGAAAGGTCATGAGCTACCACCTCCTATCTGCTTCCTTAGGCCTCTTTGCTAAACAAGAATACATCTCCTCCCAAAAAACATCCCCAGAAGAATGGCCCAGTATGGACCTAAGCAGGTTCTGTAAGCATCCACAGAAAACCAGGTTTCAAGTGGCTCAGTGGCAACAATGGACTTTCCCGACCAACTGCCAACATTAGGAGGTCAGAGTGAGTTCAGTTCTTTGCTTGGGTAGTAGCAATTGGAGGCTGACTTGATGGGTCTTCTGAAGAACCCATCAGGTTTAAATAAAGTGGCCAAGCAGACTCACAGTTCAGAGTACCTGTGCCCACATCGCTCAGTACCTTATCACTAAGTGGTACTAGAGACTACCTGACATTTTACATAGGAAGAATGCTCAGGATACACTGCCCAAAGGTCATTGCTGAGTATCAGTAATTAGCAACACAGGCTCAGCTCCCAGGAACCTGGGCTCTCCCATTGGGTGAAGCACAAAAACTCTGAAGACATAGAGGCCTGTGGTCAAGCCCTATTTCTAACACTTCATAACAGATCAAGCCAGAGCTCATGTTCTTCTGGTACAAAATTGTGATAATATCCATGTCTATTTGGGAGAACTCACATGATTCTTGGTACACACTAAGCCCAGTGCTAAGGGAAACACATGTCCACTGACCCAGATAGCTCTCATTTGCTCATTGCCAATCTAAACAAAGGTGACAATGCTGAACCCCAGAACCCAGACCTGTCATAAAAGGCCCTAATCCCTTCACCATCTTGGCAAAGTAAGACCTGTTTTTCCAGCAAAGTGGAGGAACCACAAATTTCAGAGTCTGGAATTCTAGGACAAGCTTGTTAATCCTGGTTCTTCACAATCCCTATAAGCTCAGTGCCCATCCCTCATGGTCAGTATGATGACTGACAGTGACTGAAGGCTCAGCCAACAGCAGAGGTAAAGGCAGCAGTAAGGATATGCACAGTGCCTAGTGCCTGTGCCTCCCAACATTAGTGAGAACTGAGAGCAGAAAGGCTGTGGGCAGGCCTTATGAGCCCCATGCAGGACAGCACCCAGGGATGCCTACAGATTTCCACTACCGAAAAGCTTCCTTTTCTTCAGCCACAGAACCACGGGGAATATTATCATACTCAAATAGCCAAAACACAGGCTCAGAGCTGCAAAAGAACAAAGTTTCTGAACACTAAGATCAAGTTCTACTTAGAAGTGAACAGGATGGGGAGACATTTATCTACAAATACTGATAGATGGTAACCGGCCTCTATAAAACCTTAAAAGAATCAAAAGATAGAGAAGATAGTAAGTAACAGCCTTCCCTGATGACCCTATAAAGGAAATGAATGCAAATGCATGCTCCTCCTGAATAACTTCCTGCTGACACTGCATGATCTTTGCCTATCATGGAAAAAGTCTACCCTGCTGCCCCGCCAGCTAAAAGCCCTTCTTATCCATCCACCAAGGCTCAGCGGTAGAGTGCTTAGATAGAATGCAGAAGGCACTGGATTTAACCCCCAGCCTTTTTCGCACACACAAACACCATCACTATATTGTGACACATGATCATGATCAGGGCTATCAAATTCCAGGTCCACAATCATCCAAACAGCCCTAAAGGAAACAATCTGTTCATTCTGAGATAAGGACATTTAGTTGAATAATAATATGGCTCATCCCCTCTCCTGCCATTGAGAAGGAGTCAGCAAGTTTGCTGTCTCTAGGACACCAGCCCAAGCAGAAGCAGCACAAGCTTCATCAGCAGGTCCAGCCTCCAGCTCCACAGAACCAAAAACCATTATGCAAAACAGTCATCTCAGTCAACACCGACTTCAGGATGTGCTTCATCAGTAACACAGGTCAATCCTCAGACATCATGATGACAGAAAACTCAACAGCAGCCATTTCTGGCTGTTGGTAATGATCTGGTAAAATAACTGCTCTTCCTAAAGTCTTAATGGCCTTTGGCTGAGCCTCCATCAATGCCTGATACTGGATGCATGGTGTTCTACCCACTCCCTTGTTCACCCACAGGTCAGTTTGTCTAGGGCTTTGAATGCAAAAAGACAGGTGGGAGCCCAGAATACACAGGTACCATAAAAATTCTAGGGAAAAGACCCTTCAGGACCCGCACCCACTGCATCTGGGACAGACATCAAGTTACTGAGTTAGCAAGCCCAACAAACAGCAGGGCAACATTTGTCTTCTGAACACCAACTTCCTAAAATCTGCAGGACACCTGCATCCCTCCCCTCTCCTGCACGCTGCCCCTCTATGGGGTTCATTCATGTTTAGGAATCAGCGTGCTAAGACTGTGCTGCAAATCTACTTGTAGCCCTGATTAAATAGCAAAATACTGAAGAGGAAGAAGAGGAACAGCCAGACGGTGTCACGTCAATCCACTACAGGGCAGCCAAGAAGGAGTAGCAGAGGCCTATTTAAAAGCTACTACAATGACATGAACAAACAATGAACAGAGAATACAAAATCAACAGTGTAGCAGGAGCAGCAGAAAATGACACCCGAGTGGCAGAAGTCAGGCAGCTGGCCTACAGAGCCATAGTAACATAGTCTGCTCTTCAGTGCCCCCAGTCACTACCTTTATGAAATGAGGCCCAAGGGAAAACCCTTTGCAGCTGCCAGCACTGCCTGCCAGCCAGCCTGACACCATTCTCTGCATTCTACTATTCGGCCTCTAATCCATTTCACCCAAATTTCTGCTGATGCCTTTATAAGAATCCTAGGTCTGGGTGCTGGTGGCTCATGCCTGTAATCCTAGCTACTCAAGAGATTAAGATCTGAGGATTATGGCTCAAAGCCAGCTCAGGCAAGAAAGTCCATGAGACCCTTATCTCCAATTAGTCACCAGAAAACTGGAAGTGGCACAGTGGCTCAAATGATGGAGCACTCGCCTTGAGCTGAAGAGTACAGGGACAGTGCCCAGGCCCAGAGTTCAAGCCACATGGCTGACAAAAAAATCCCTATGAACATAGTTCTTTGGCCTGACCAGGTTTCATAGCCCCATGAATGTTATACTGACCTGCCACACAAGACAAGCACAGCCAACCCAAGACACTAGGGCCAAGAGCAAAGTAATGCGTCACACTACCAAGAGCAAGGCTTCTCAGCCTGGATGCCTGGCTAGTTCCGCTTCAGTGCATGACAGCTGCTGGGTACCTCATAATCATTGGTCACCCCATCTGTCACATAGCCCATGTGCACCAGGAGCTACACAGAGCAAAGAGCCACAGCCACGTGAAGCCAGAACATAAATGGCCAACACACAGACTACAAAATAAAACCCACCTTGGAAAAACACACCAAGTCTGGATGGGGAGGTACTGGGGACCTCACTTCAGCCACCTGAGACACCAGTCAGTAGAGTCCATGGTGACTACTCGGCCACAGAGAGTAAAGCACTGGGCATGTCCACAGGATAATCTGAGCTCACCCTTCCTCTCAGGGTGGCTGCATCGACTCTGGGAGCTCAGGAGTCCTGAGAGAGGGACAGAGAAAAGGAGTGACAGGGATGGGCCTCTTCCTGAAGCCTTCACTCCCTAATTTCTCCCCAAAGGAAAAGCATGAGCTATTGAATCCACACTTGTGACACAGCAGAGTCTGTAAGACCATGCATTCCATGCAGAGCTCCAGTCCAAAGGGCTCTCTGAGCAGAAGCAGTCTGTTACTTGTCACAGCAGATTAGTACAGAAAGTATCTCACTTTAAGCACACACTTTCCCTTTCCCTTGGTAGTGTACTCTGTTCCATACAGTAAAATGAAGGGCAAAGCCAGGTTCTACTACCAAATTACTTCTCATGCCATTCCATCTGACAGTTACTTTGAAAGCAAAAAAAGCAATCTTTATCATTTTTCTAAGTGAACTGATGTAATTATGTCCAACATAACCAGCTAATTCTTTATTTTATTTTAAGTATATTTATGTAGTTGTAGAAAGAAGTTCCCATTTTACAAAACAGTATATGAGTACAAAGTGTCTGACAACATTCTCACCCATCTCTCTTAACCATTCCTTCTCTCACATTTTTTTCTTTTTTTTATTGTGAAAATACCATATAGTGGGGTTATAATTACATGGGCAAAACGAGTACATTTCTTATCAAACATTGTTGCCTCCTCCATTGTTTCCCCTTTCTATCCCTTCTCATGTCCCCCTGCCCCCCTCACCCGATCCCCCCCACCAAAGTTATAAAGTTTTTTTTCGACATAACAACTTGCACATCTTATTGTTTCAATGGGTCAACGATTTGTTTTTAAACGATTTGTTTTTTCCCTTCCCCTCCACAAATTATGCCAAAATCAAATACAGTGAAAGCAGGGGTTATAACATGGAGGAAAGACACACAAAGCAACAAAGAAATAATCTTATAAATATGTTAGAAACAATTGTATGAAAGAAATAAAAAACAGTTGAATTAATTGACATTAGGTGATTATATAAATTTCACATATTTCACAGTATTGTGAAATAGTGATACTTACTTAAGATGCACAAACACATTTTAACTTTCATAAGGCAAATTGTCATTATCATTGTAGGAAGAGGCCTGAGCTGCAGCCTGTCTAAATAAAATCTTAAAACAGCTGTAAAGTCTGACTCTCGGTGGTCTTCTTGGTGGGGGTCCTGCAACCTAGGCACAACATATTAGTGGGTGCTTGCCCAGGATCCCCCCAAAGACCCCCGAGACCTCAGACTCCAAAGGTAAATCAGCACTGTCTTTGTTAATTTGTCTTGTCCTGTTGTATGTCTGTTCTACTTTCGTCTTCCTTTGTGAGGACAGCTGCTCCGATTCGTATTGTGTAAAGGGTTGTCAAAGTGAATGTGCTTGCACGACAACCCTGGAGGAACTGGGAATCATCCCAGATCCTCTTGAGGGGCAGGGGTCATTGGAATCCCGCCGTGTGGGGTGCGGGGGAAGGTAGTCTTGGAAACCCGCCCTGTGAATTGTGGGTGACCAAGAGGGCCTCCTACCAAGGGCCAATTTGCCCACTGTGGGTCCGCTCCTTCTGCTGTGGGCCGTGGGTGTGGAATCCCATTGTGACAGAAGTCAGCGGACCAATTCGGGAGATCTCAACTTCATAGCATATTTTACTGTCAGTCCTGCATGTGTTTTGTTTATATTGTTTATTGTTTTTGGACTGTACTACTGATGGGACTGGAAACCATGGACACCACTGCATCTAGCACCTTAGACTTACAAAAAGAAACTGAGAAAAAGGAAAAGAAAAGGTAATCCCCCCCAGTTTTTAAGGGAGATAACTTGGAAGAAGAAATGTTTCCTCCCCCATACTCCCCTTCCCAGGTCCTTTTGCAGAACCTGAGAATAACCAAGAGGAGGAGGGAGCTATAGAACCAGCAGCTGAACCCTCGGCACCTGCCCTTAAAGTTTCTGAGGGGCCAGTCACTTGATGATGCCATGGAATCAACCCCCCTTCTAATGCAGCTGTTTTCCCCTTATGCACCATAGGTCCTGTGGATGCAGAAGGTCAACAGCAACTCCAATATTGGCCATTTTCTATCAGTAATCTATACAATTGGCACAACCAAAATGCCCCCTTTTCTGAGATACCCCAGGATTTAATTCATTTGCTTGCAACTATTCTCTATACTCATCAACCCACTTGGGATGATTGCAGTCAGCTTTTACAGGTACTTTTTACCACCGAAGAGAGAGATAGTTTCTGAGAGGTGGCCCAGAAACACATCCCTGGTCCCACAGGAGCACCCATCACGGATCCTGCCCTGATTGCTGCCTATTTTCCTGAGATCTAACCAACATGGGACTACAATATGGTTGAAGGTAGGGGGCGACTCCTCATCTACTGCTAGGCTCTGTTGGCAGGTTTCAAGGCGGCAGCTTGCCGACCTACTAATATGTCCAAGTTTTATGATGTTAGACAGGGAGGAAGTGAAAGTCTGGTAGCACATCTTGAGTGGCTCATGGAAGCTTTTAGTCAATATACACCATATGATATTGAGACCCAGGAGTCGGTTCAGGTGATTATGTTTTCTTATATAAATCAAGCTGCACCAGACATAAAGCAAAAGTTGCAGGCTCTAGATAGACTTGGTGAGAAGTCTATTAGGGATTTAGTAGCCACAGTGGAAAAGGTTTACAATAAGAGATAGACAGGAGCAAAGACAGGAAAGGAAGGACAGAGAATGTGAACTTGAGCATGAAAAGAGAAACTGGGCCAAGAAAAAAAGGCCAGACTTGTTGGACGCTTCACTATCGCATGCCAAGCATACCTGTTTCACAGACAGCAGCAGTTACATTTGAGATGGATAAAGGTACGTGGGTGCAGCAGTCACCACGGACACTGAGATAGTGTGGGCAGAAGCACTCCCCTAGGGAATGTCTGCACAAAGAGCAGAACTAGTGACATTAACAAAAGTCCTACATATGGGAAAAAGGAAGAGACTAAACATTTACACAGACAGTTGGTATACTTCTGCCACCATGCATGTCCATGGGCCATTTATCAAGAGAAGGAGCTGCTGACAGCTGAGGGAAAGACTATTAAAAACAAACAAAAATTTTAAGCCTCTTCTAGGCCTTAAGGGAACCAGCAAATATTACCATTATGTACTGCCCTGGCCATCAAAAGGGACTGATTCTATAACCAAAGGAAATAACTTGGCTGATCACGCTGCTAAGGAGGCAGCCCTCCAGCCCAGAGCAGAAGTACTGACTCTAATAGACCCAGGGTCATGAGCTTTGCATCCTGAGCCTCAGTGCTCCCAAGAAGACTTGGAGTGGATAAAGAAAATTCCCATGTCCAATAAACCACCGGACAAAGAAGGAAACAGACTGGTGGGAAAATGGTGAGGGGAAACTTACTTGCCACAAAGATTGGGCAAGGGGATTCTTGAGAGAATCCATTGGGTCTCTCACGTGGGAACCCAAAGAGTGCAGGACTTGCTCTGACACTCAGAAGTAAAAATTAGGCAAGGAAATCAACTCATTGAGGACATTATTAAAAATTGTAAAGCCTGTCAGTTCACCAATACCCCCAATCAACCAGTTACAAAAGGAGCTCGCCTACGTGGAAATAGGCCAGGTGTGTATTGGAAAGTAGATTTCACAGAAATTAAAACTGGAAAATTTGGATATAAATATTTGCTAGTTTTTGTAGACACCTTTTCAGGATGGGTTGAAGCCTACCAACAAACCATGAGACCTCGAACATCGTGGCTAAGAAGATCCTGGAAGAAATTCCCCATTGGGTCAGACAATGGACCGGCCTTTGTCTCAAAAGAAAGTCAGAGAATAGCCGCGGCACTGGGGACGGATTGGAAATTGCACTGTGCTTATAGACCCCAGAGTTCAGGGCAGGTAGAAAGAATGAATAGGACTCTAAAAGAGACCTTAACTAAATGGGCCTTGGAGACTGGCGCAGAATGGGTATCACTCCTTCCATTTGCCCTGTTTAAAGTAAGAAATTCACCCTATCAGCTTGGCTTTACTCCTTTTGAAATAATGTATAGACATCCTCAACCCATTATCCCTAGCCTTACAGCTGGTGTATAATTGTATGTGGCCCCAGTTTAGAGCATTATATGATTCTGCTTCTATTCCTACCCACAATTTGTTTAAACCAGGGGACTGGGTGTTTGTTCGAAGGCACAACTTGAGATCTCTGTAACATCTGCATCCAGCATGGCCACATTTTCTCTCACCTGGCTGCACCTCCCGCCCACCTTTCTTACTTAAACCCAGACAGGATTTCAGCCCCTTTCACTTTCAGCCATGCCTCTCCACCTCTCCACCATTTGGGCAGCAGTTTGGTAAAACAACTTCTCTTTCTGCCTGAATACTGCATGTGTTCTCTTTCTTGGCTACCTATTTAATTTACTTCACAAAGTGGAGATGTGCTCAATTGGTAGAGCACTAGTCCTAAGCAAAATAGCTGAGAAAAAAAATCCCAAAAAATCAGGGACAGTCCTCATGTTCTGAGTTCAAATCCCAGGACTGTCAGAAAAAAATTAAAATGTATCAATGTTGCCAGGACTATAATCCTAGTTACTCAAGAAGCTGAGATGTAAGGATCAAGGTTTAATCCCATCCTGGGAATGTCTGTGACACTGGTCTCCAAAAAGTTGGGAATGGAGCTGTGGCTCAACAGTATGCTGTGGTACAATACTAGCCTTGAGCAAAATAGCTCATGGACAGTGCCTAGACCCAGAGCTCAAGCCCCAGAACTGGCAAAAAAAAAAAAAAAGCGCTAAGAGACATTGGCCAGGGTTCAAGTCCCAGGACTAGAGGAGCTGTGGCTTAACTGGGAGAGCCCTGGCTTTGAACAAAATAGCTCAAGAACAACCCTCAGGTCCTGAGTTCAAGCCTCATGACTGCCCCCCCAAAGAATACATGCAGAAAAAAACTTAAATATTGTTGGACACAGATGGCAAACCATTGTAATATTAGCTACTCAGGAATCCAGGGAGGAAATTCTGTGAGACTCTTATGTAAAATTATACCAAAAGGCTGAAGTAAATCTGTAGGTTAATTGGTAAATGGTTACTTGGAGCACAAGAGCTCAGGGACACTGCCCAGTCTTGCTTGAGTACAAGCCCCAGGACCAACAATAACAACAAAATCAAACAAACAAACAAAAACCCCAATGTTGCTGCACACAAATGGCTCATACCTAAAATCTTCAGAGTGTAGATCTAAGGATCAAAGTTCAAACCTAGCCTGGAGAAAGAAAGTCTATGAAACTCTGACTTACAGGTTTTTGGTGTAAATTAGACAGACGAGTCAAACTGTGGCTCAACTCGTAGAGTACTTTGAGCAAAATAGGTCAGAGACAATGCACTGCCCCTGTATTAAAAAAAAAAGGCAGCCATGAACAGCACCTATGCTCTGAGGTCAAGCCCCAAGAACCAGATTTGAGGATTGAAGTTCAAATCCAACCTGTGCTGGATGAGTACACACACACACAAAAACTGCAAGTGGAGCTGAGTCTGAAATCATAGGCCAATAGCTTTAACCATTTGAAGTTCAGGGGCTCAGTTACCAGCCCCAAGACTGGTTACCAAAACAAAACCCCTCAAAACCTATCAATGCAAAGGGGGCTAAAGGCGTGGCTCAAGTGACAGTGCCTGCTTACCAAGTGTGAGACCCTGAGTCCAATGCTCAGCTCCATTAAAAACTAAGTCCAGGCAGTCTGAAGACCACAGGGGTCAGTGGCAAGATAAAGTGTGCTTCTGAAACACATTAAGACTCTTGATGTGTTAACTTTGTTCCTTGAGTCTACCCCCAAATCACCTAAAATCCTATGCAGCAAACTTCCAAACACCAGGTTCAACCTTTCCAGGCTCCATCCCACCACCTGGCCACCCCATGGCATGTGCGATTTCTGCTTAGTATCAACAATGACTAAGTCACTCTTCTCAAAATTCTTGTCTCCAGATATGAGAAAGCTGTCATCCCAAGTGAAGAAGAAAGTTAGCTGCCATCCAGTATCATTCAGGCTAACCTAAGGGATCAGAACATCATAGGCTGGGAAGCATTTTGAGGGCGTTGTGAAATCTGTGCTTAAGGGAACCAGTGGCCCTTTAGAAGTACAAAGTGGCAATCAGAATTGAACCCACTTATCTTCCTAAACTACAAGCCCTCTGCTACCCCCAAAGCCACATGCCAAACATAGTACACATAAAAGCACTTTATCAGAACAACATTTATTGAGGGAAATTGATATTCCCAACAAGGAGTCAGTTATTTAGGAGGAAGGAAGCGTCCTCTCTGAAAATTCTGGAAAAGCTTTTTGTGTTTGAATAAGAGGGACAAATCTCCCAACATGGTACATTCCACAAAGACAGGAGCATCTGGAGGTACTTGACCAAGTTCACTTTTATGGGTAGTCGGTATTGGTTTTGGGTCCTGGCTCCATTTAGGGCATGGGTTCTGGATATCTTTGATGGAAGGCCTTGTCTTGCAATGCCACATTTTTCTGGCGGTATCTGCCTCTGTCTTTGATGCATCTGTTTCTTGTAAAATTACTCTGAGCTGCAGTGGCAGCTTCTTGACTGGAAGGGTTTTGGTTACTGTAGAGTAGGTAGCCTTGTAATTTGAGGAGTGTCTCTGGAGCCTCTCTGTTGGGATCTTTAGTTCTACCTTTTGTTGGGTCTTTCCAGCCTTCACAGAGGAAGAAGGGGGCCCTCTGGAGCAGGTGACATCCATTGCATGACTACTGCATACCTGTTTCTCCAACAGGACTTGGTCAACATCTTCTGTGACTTCCTGGGATTTTGTGTTTCTAGAAAAGACAGCTTTATCTAGACCTCTCACCTGCAGATAAGATGAAGAAATACCCTTCCCTATCAAACCTTCTTCCCCTTTGAGTTTTTTATTAGGGCTAAGCCATTGGAAAAATTGTTTAATCTGGTTTCTGAAACGATTTTCAGGAGAGGGCTGTCTCTTCTGTGACAGGGCTTGGAAAGGCTTGCTCCCAAGTATCTTTTGTGCCTTGTTTGGAGGGGTGTGGCTCTTCTTCTCAGTTGGGATTTCTCCAGTCTGGCATCACTTCTGCCAGGTTCATCCAGTTTGGATACCTTAAGGTTCACTCTTTTTGTAGTTGAGTGGGTTTTTTTGGCCTGGCATTTGGGAACAATGTGACTAGGGACCCATGGCTCCTCCTGCTGCTGCTCTATGCTGTTCCCTTTGTTGTACAATTGAACATGAAACACCTGGGAGGCTGCTGTAGGGAATCTTGGTCACAAGCAAGCAAGGTCTGCATTGTTGAAGAATACTTGTCCTGGCATTTGGATATAATTTGAGTAGGTTTCTGTTGCTCTTCCATGCTGGTCCATCTGTTGTGCAACTGAACATGAAGTACCTGGTAGGCTGTTGTGTCCCTAGTGGAGATAACCTAGAGACTAGTCTTCATTGTTCGAGGGGATTCCTGGGCTTGGCACTTGGGTATCATGTGGCTAGGGACCTATGGCTCTGGCTGCTGCTGCTGCATGCTGCTCCCTTTGCTGCATGAATTAACATGAAATACCTGGATGGCTACTGTGTACTGGGGACACCCTGGTAAAGAGTCAGCAAGATCTGGACTGTCCCCTTGATTGTCCCCTTATCTGAAGTTCGGGGTGGATCAGGGGGAGCTTGCTGAACCTGCCTCTGCTTCCTGTTCTCAGATTTTAACTTCAACTCATTAATCATTTTGCTTTTAAGTTCTTCTATTGATATAGAATCAGGAACTGAGATTCTTGTTGGGGACTTTTTAGTAGTCAGGGTAGTTTCTACTTTATGAGAATTCACTTTTGTCACTGGGAAACACCCTGACTCCTTGGTCATCAGGTTATTAGGTTGTGATTGAAAATCATGATGTTTTTCTGCTTTGAGTAGCTCCTTGGACTTGTAGGTCATAGAAAAATGATCTAAATTCTTCATTTTTCTCTGAAACTTTTTGGTATTATTGATGGAACCCTCACTCTTATCTAGTATCTCAGGTTCAGTACCAACTTGTCTTGTGGACAGCATTGAACTGTGCACAGGTTTATCGCTGCTGTCATTTTTGTGGGACAAAGCTGTAGGTTTGCCATCTTCAACTGCAAACTGAAGACTGGTATATAAGGGTGATTGCTTTACAATCTCCTGTCCTCTTTTGCCCACAGGTACAGTGGCAGAGAGGCAATTATCCACAAGAGGGACATTTGCTGTTCTCATTGTGTCCCCGTGAAAAGTGTTAGAGTGTCCTATTAGAGGCCTGGGAACCTCAATTTTAGAATCCGGCTCAGAATTAAGAATGTCTGAGGATGGAATTTGTAAGAATTTGTTTGGAGCTTTTTTACATTGAAGATTTCTATGGATTCTTGAATCTTCTGTGGAAGGCCATTCACCATTCTCCAGTGAAAAAATCTCAATGTGATCCTCGAAAATATTTTGCCTTTCGCCATAAGGGAAAGAACTAAAGATGCTCTCCTTTCTCTCCAATGGCACCGAATCTTTCACTTGGCTGAGGAAATTCTCAGAAAAATTCATTTTGACAGAATGCCTTGAACTCTGCACAATTTCTGGGATCTGATCCTTATTGATTTCATCAAATTTCTTGCTCAGATGTGCTTCCAGGGCCGCCTTCTGGTATTGACTTGCCTATTAGGTGCTTGAGTGATATATCCTGAATGAATATCTATAGGTCTTTCTTGGTCTGTGTGAGTGGCAGGTCCTGGAAGATCATCTGGAGCCACCTTGGCATGGCTCAGTCATTGATATTTTTTTCTGGTCTGTAAACCGTGTCCTTGTTTCTTTATATCCTGCTCTAGAGGAGGTATCTCCAAACTCCTCTCATTGAGCTGCCTTTCTAACTGTGGCAGTTCAACCTTGCTTAAATTTTTGATGCTGGGACTAGTGAAAATAGAAATGCATCCAAGTCCATGGCTACTCTTTTTCTCTGAATACTCATTGATGATGAAGATAAAATGATCCTGTTGGGCAGGTCTCAGCAGTGCTGGATGAGCCACTTTCGAACGTGATGCTCTAGTATTTTTCCGGAGCTCATCTTCAAGAGGAAAGTCTCCAGGAAGTATAGAGATGGAAGAATCATGGGCTTTGCAGGTATGTTTAACAAATGAAAAATGGGGAGCTGGAGGACAAAAGTCTTCTTGGGATTTTTGGATGACAGGGGGTAAACCCCATATGCTTTTATGAACTTTCTGTAATACATTATATTCTAGACCATCAATTTGAGACAGTTTAAGAAGCTGTGTCTTGCTCTGAGGCTGAGGCATATGAAAACAAACTCCGCAGTTGCAGAGCTGAGATCCAGAAGGTGGCAGGACTGGAAGTGGGGATTCGACCTGGGTCTGGAATTGGACAGAAGGGAGATGCTGGGATGGAGATTAGAGAAGGACTTCAGACAATGCTTGATGTTGAATTTGGGGCAAGGACAGAATTGTTTGACCAGAAATGACAGTGGGCTTATGGGCACTGTAGGCATGAATAATTTGATTGAAGCAGATTGAGGGACAGTCACCTGAGGCAGGGACATAATGCTCAGGGACTCACAGTGTAGGGATTTGAGACCCCAGAAAAGCTGAGATGAATGGTCCACAAAGACCTTCGGATGTGAGGGCTGCTCTTGGTGCATGTGAAAATTCTCGAATTTGCCTGTGGTGCTTGCAAATGGAAGAGAGACTGCTGAGTCTTGCTGATCAACAATAGACTGCAACAATTCCTCTGAAACATTCAACTGGTGCTCTGGCTTTGTCTGATTGGGGAAATATTGTGTTTTATCTTCCTTATCCTCTGACATCAAGAAATCGCCTCTCTTTTGGATTTGTCTCTCCAGCAGTTTCAGGACATCAAAGAAGATAAATGAGTGAGTTTTAGAATTTGTAATGTAGGTTGTAGTGTCTCCCTCAAAAAATCGTGCAAGACTATCGAGGTCAGTAAGCTCTTGGTCCATATAATACTCTGCCAAGCTGGGCAGAGGCAGGTTTGCAGCATGGAGCTGCAGCATGGGGAGTTTTGACATAGAGGGGCTTGTACTGTCAATGGCTCTCTTGTTTCAGTCATACGTGATTGCTGGGTAATAAGTGGGCAATCCATCAAGACTGTCCACCATATACAAGGACCTATCTTGTCCTGTTTCCTGTTTCCTGAGTATTATATGGGCAAAGGGAAATCCCAACTAGGAATAGGTCTTCCAAGAATTGGGAATCCATGGGAGAAATAGATGATGATGACAGAGAGTCTCCTGGTGGTGGTGGTGAAGATAAGTTCTTTAAGGAGATGACTTTGTTAAGAGAGACATTGGAGGAAGATGAGAGGCAAGGTTCAGGTGAAGTGGCTGGAGATGAATGTCCAGGAGGGTTTGTCAAACAAGTGAATGATAACTTTTTTATCAAAGCTGTGGAAACCAAACAGGACAAGGGGAAAGCATCATTTTCCAAGGATGCCCTAGACAGTAGCTGACTGACCTTTGCTGTGGTTCTGTTACATATGTGACAGAGGGGTTCTGGACACAGCAATGTCTTCAAGGGGTGGATATCATCAGATTGGTTCAGTGAGCTGCAGGAGACAAAAAGTGCAAGGTTATTGCCAGGACTATCATGGGAAATGGAGGGCCTGCCAGTGAGAGGGGGGAAGGGGGACACCTGCATCCATATACCCTTTCTGTTCTCACACATCTGTGATCTCATAGTACCGTCTCCTTTCACACACCCTTTGCTATGGCTACTCCTCTGTAAACTAGCCACCTGTACTCTCCATGGGTGCTTATAATGTAATATTGTGACCAGGAAAGAAGAATGGCTAATTACCTTTTAAAAATAGAAAGAAGTTTCCTCTCCTCTTCAATGTCTTTCTGGCATGTTCTCTGACCTGGAAAACCAGAACAGTGTAATGAAACTGGAAACATAAGGATTGTGTAGAAGTCTCTTTATAGGAAACACTTAGGGTGGTTACTTTGGACATGGGTCTGAGCTTCTGGGAGTAAAGCTCCTTCCTTACACAACTGAAGTTGTGGCTTTACATCTCACCTGTCCCCCTAATGAGCAAAAACACATGTCCAGGTCTATCACTGCCTCATGCCCAGAGCTGGCACAGCACAGACTCTGAGAAGCGTCTTGGGCCTGACTGTCTACCTTTGAGGGCTCATTTTCTCAGAGAGACAATATATAGCGACTGATTTCCTCAGAGACCATGGGCTTTGACACCTCATGAAAGAAAAAGAATCACCATTGATGAATTCCCATCACCCACGATAAAACATAATTCTAAATGCTCCTCTCCTTTTTCCTTATATGTCTGCCTTGATTCTGAGAAAAAAATAAGAAACTGGGTTTCAATCATTTCTATTTCTCTTTCCTCTAGCAAGTTCAGAGATGATATGGAAATGAAATGATTCATTTTAATCAACAGGGATTTTTCCTTATATTAATGGGCAAATATTTTCAATTTTCCTTTGAAAAACTCACAGAGGGGTTTTGACAATGCATATAGATTTTTAATCAGAGGGCCTCTGCTAGAGAAGGGCATCAAACATGCAGCCACCAGCCCACATATGTGCTCCCTCAGAGGAAGACAGAGCTTACACTTGAGGCTCTGCTCAGAGTACCTCATAGGTCAGTACTGCTCTCATGTGCATCTCAGCAGGAAGGAAACCCTATGACAGGACATCTGACTTGGGGACAGGACTCAAGATCACATGTCAGAAACTACGAGTTCTTATAGTGTTCACACCATGTAACTTAAGCACAGTTAGGAAAAAAGTCACTATTCATTTCTCATTCAGATGGAAGCCTGAGCCCTCCCAGGCTGGGCCTCATGCCCTACAACCGCAATACTTCGTCTCCTCAAACTTCCCATGTCAAACATAACAAAATCTCTCTTGAGGGTTCACCCAACACTTCCTTACCTTTTGAATGAATGCATTGATCCAAAGAGTTGAATAAACTTGTAGGAACAGCCAGTAACAAATACAAAATCAGGACCCCCATGGCATCCAAAAAGGTATATTAGGGGTCAAAATCCAAAAAAGCTAAGAAAAATTCATCCATGCTTCAGTACTGTTATTCAGAAAAGAGAGAACTTTCTCCATAGTCTGAATCTCAAGACTGCCTTAAGCAATTGAGTTCTGAGGGGGACAGGGGCTTGTCTTTACACCCCAGGCCTGCATCACAGAGTATGGGAGTCATAGAGAGGTTCTGGGGTCAGGGAGGGGTGGTCTGGAGAGGGCATGACACAGCCCTGCCCAACTTGCTATCCCAGCAATGATCTCTGCCCAACTGCTGTCCATGTCCCACTCTTCCCTTCCCTCATGTTGTGTATTTGCACCAGAGAACTTTCCTTTTCATTCATCTGTGACTGTTTTAAGGTGTATTATCTAAGCAGCAACATTTTAGTAGATGGAATTTTGGAGTCTATATTATAGTTAGCAGTCTGCATGCAGCCAGTTGTTAAAAAGGACTGCAGATCCCACATAATATGGTTAGGAAACAGGCCACAGAGGAAAGAAAGAAAAAAAAAACAATACCAAGAAACCAACTCAGCTCCGATGGAGAGCTGAAAAGGGATGAATGGTGAACAGCCAGGAAACAGGAGACAGGACACAAACACGGAGACACATGGTATGGTATAATGGTGTCTATGCTGTTCAATGCCTTTTAGTATGTACCTTTTGGAGTAGGGTTACAGGACACTCCCAGTCCCAGGAATTGGCTGACAGATTCAGTAACATATCAGCCAAGTGCTCGCCCCTGTCTCCAGCTATCCAGGCATGCCCATAACCTGAGAAGGGAGAAGGACATAGCCTTCCCTCACCGCATTGTGAAGACAAGATGCCAGACCTTAAATGGACATACACAGGTACCAGCAGACTATCTAGGGAAGATAGGCTCAACCTTCCATATGGGTATTCTTACAGGCTACTCAGAGGCTGGTGTTTCAAGCCACTTAGGGAGGTAATCAATACAGAATCAGCATTCTCTATATGCAAAGATTTCCTAAGGCTACGACATCTGCATTTCTTTGACAGATAGATATGCACACATATCGCATTTCAATAAATATAGGTAATACAGGTGTCTAGCAACACTTTGACTTACACAGCTTCCTGAAGTGATGTAATAAATAGATAAGTGTGATCTACACATAAAAGAGAGCTTGGATATGCTTGGGAAAATCTAAAACAACCATTCATTTTCTTGTTTGTTTTCTTGTAGCACAATTTCTGAATGGGATATATTAGTGAAGCATAATTTGTGTGACCTTTAGGGCTGAGAAACAACAGTATTAGTAATAGCTGAGTAATAGCAGTATTAGTGATTTTGTTTCGTTGAAAGTTTTGTCATTATGTTTACCATAGATTTGTTTGTAGGTTTTTTAAAATATTACACTAAATATTATTTAGCTTAAGGAGACTTTTGTAACCCCTTTATCATATTTATTTATTTATTTCTGTGCCAGTCCTGGCTTGATCTCAGGGCCGGTGTGTTGTCCCCGAGCTTTTTTTTTTTTTTTTTTTGCTGAAGACTAGCACTCCATCACTTAAGCTCCACTTCTAGCTTTATGGTGGTTAATTAGATATAAATGTCTCACAGACTTTCCTGCCCAGGCTGGCTTTAAACCAAGATCCTCAGATCTTAGCCTCCTGAACAGCTAGGATTACAGACATGACACACCAGTGCCCACAGTATTGCCTAATTCTTAAACAATGAAAAAAGTGAGCAAACATCTTTTTTAAAATATATTTTTATTGCAAAAACACTGTACAAAGGGGTTAGAGTTACATAAGCCAGTTAATGAGTACATTTCCCATCAAGCATTGTTACCTCCTCCTTTGTTTTACCCCATCATTCCTTCCCTCCCACCTCTACAACTACAATCCTACCCCACTGCCGAAATTGTAAAGTTCATTTTCTTGTACATCTCATTTTTACAATGACTCAACCTGTATCCCTATTTAAGAATTTTGTTTTATCCCTTCCCCTTCCCAAATGAGATAAGTGTATATACAAGATGCAGGGCACTGACATCAAATATAGTGAAAACAAGGCTTATACCCTGGGGTAGGAACATAAAAAGAAACAAAAAAAATCACTTGGTACATTATAAATAAATTAGAAACATTAGCAAGAAAGAAAAAAAAAACAGTTGTGTCCTTTTCTTGGGGTTCAATTTTTTTAACAGTATTTTGTCTGGTCACATGTACATAGCTTTTGACCTTTTCTGTTTGTCCCAGACATATACTAGTTATTGTAATCAATTTTTTTTCGGTCGTGGGGCTTGAACTCTGGGCTTGGGAGCTATCCCTCAGCTCTTCAACTCAAGGCTAATGCTCTACCGCTTGATCACAGTGCCACTTGCGGTTTTCTAGTGGTTTATTCGAGATAAGAGTCTCACGGACTTTCCTGCCCCAGCTGGCTTTGAATCTCGATCCTCAGATCTCAGCCTCCTGAGTAGCTAGGATTACAAGAGTGAGCCACCATCGCCCGAGTGAGCAAACTTCTTAATCACTAGTTCACTAACAGTTTAATCTTTAGTCCCAAGTTGTCAGACTTTTCTCCACAAGAGATACTCTTTTTAAAAAATCTGATGATCCATTCCGTGATGTTTTCTGTATGATCTCCTCATTCCTCTCAAAGAAAGAGACAAAGGTCTCCCAGTGTCTTTCTCCCTCCTTCTCTTTCATTTCTCTCTCCTCCCCCCTTTCTCTTACTTTATCCTTTTCTGTCTCTCCATGTCCATCTTGGTCCTTCTATCTGTCTCTGTGTCTCTTTCTCCTTCTCCTGCCTTTTATCCTCTCCTCCGTCCCTCTCTCTATCTATCTTTTTTTTCCTCCTTTTTTTTCTCTGACTGCCCTGTATGTCATTCTCTCGCTGTTTCATTTCTTTCCGACTTCCTTACTTCCTCTGATGTCTTTCTGTTTCTGTCGCTTTCTCATTCCCCCCGTCTCCTCTCTCCCCTCCCATTAAGAGTTTTTCAGGCTGAAGTTGAGATAGAAGAGCCAGAGAGTTATTAAGACACCTTTCACTGCAATGTTTTTCAAACACATTCTGGAATATTATTGGCAAAAGGAATAGTAGACACTCAGGCTTCATGTGTTCGCTCTCTGATACTGCTGTAATGACTTTATGTGACACTAATGAGTTAACCAAAGTCTCTTCCTGAGTAGCCTGGTAACTGTTTGCTCTTAGATTTATGATCATGGTGAAGTCAAGCTATTTACTATAGCAGAGATTGCTGCAGAAAAGGGAAATTTACACATGAGCAAAAGTCCAGCGTTTCCCACAGTTGTCCCTTGCAATTGGAGTTGTTATAAGAAGAGCAAGTGGAAGGAGCAGCTGTGGAACTTTCATGGTCTCCACACCTGATGAAGCCGGGTTTCCAACCCAGCATAGCTGTCTCCAGAAAGCAAGACTCAAGTTCTGGCAGCATTACATGGTTCAATGGTAGCATTGTAGTGCTAAGAGAAACTCAGTCTTGTTTTGTGGATGCTACCAGAACCTGAGTCATGCTTTCGGGAGACAGCTGCTACATTTAAAGTTCTGCAGTCATATCCACATCCCATTATGTAACTTACAAGTGAATCACAAGCACATTCAAGAGCAGAATTCAGTTCCATGTAGCAAAAGTACTATGAGAAGATATGTGGTAGGAAAGTGTATTACTACCATTTGGGGGAAACACTGTCTACCACAGCACCCTATTCAATATGAAATATTAAATAGAGTCAATATTTAGAGATGCTTCTAAATGGAAGGATGCATTAAAAGAGAATCTTCAAGTTTACATTCCCACCAACAATGAAGTTCAACCACTTTGGAAAGCAGTATGGAGGTTCCTCAAAAGACTTCATATAGATCTCCCCTATGACCCAGCAATCGCACTTTAGGGCATTTACCCAAATGTTTACAAACAAGACCACAATAAACCTACCAGCACAACAATGTTTATTGCAGCATTATTTACCATAGCTAAGATATGGAACCAACCCAGATGTCCCTCAGCAGATGAATGGATCAAGAAAATGTGATATATATACACAATGGAATTCTATGCCTCCATCAGAAAGAATGACATTGCCCCATTTGTTAGGAAATGGAAAAACTTGGAAAAAATTATATTAAGTGAAGTAAGCCAGGCCAAAAAAACATAGGTCCCATGGTTTCCCTTATTTGCAATATATAGTATATGTATGAGTCAAGCAGAAAAGGTCAGATAATGTGAGGTCAGGAAAATGAACCCTTAGGTATGTATTTTAATGTTTTTTTTTTCATTCATGTGTTTCTAACGCATTTATAAGATTTTCTCTTTGTTGCTTTGTATGTCCCTCCCCCACAGTATAACCCCTGCTTTCACTATATTTGATGTCAGTATAACATGTTGAGGAGATGCGGAAAAACCAGTTGTTTAAGGATACAGGTGGACCTGTTGCAACAATGAGAAGTACAAGTTGTCATGTCCAAAACGAGCTTTACAACGTCGGTGCGGGGGTGGGGTGGGGGGGAAGAAGAAGGATTGGGATTGGGGGGAGGTGGGAGGCTGGGAAGGGATGTGAAGGGTAAACAAA
Organism: Dipodomys merriami; assembly: GCF_024711535.1. Lineage (NCBI taxonomy): Eukaryota > Metazoa > Chordata > Mammalia > Rodentia > Heteromyidae > Dipodomys > Dipodomys merriami. Next base: position 97,493 of record NW_027206192.1, on the reverse strand, counting down.
GGAGGCTGCAATGCTTGGTAAGAAATGTACGCATTATCCTGCCCATGTAATTGTAACCACTCTGTACAGTATGTTCACGAATAAAATTAAATTAAATTTAAAAAAAAGACAGAATCTTCACAAATTCTGGAGATGGCCAGATACACACGTCACAAAGAATTTGGTGTAGAATTCTGTAATCTAGGGCTAGGAAGGTGGCTCAGTGGTAGAGTGCTTGCTTTGTAGGCATGAGGCCCTGCGTTTGATTCCTCAGCACCACATAAGCAGAAAAATCTGGAATTGGCATGGTGGCTCAAGTGGTAGAGTGCTAGCCTTGAGCTGAAATGCTGAGGGACAGAATGCGGCTTAGATTTCAAGTCCCATGACCCCCCAAAAAAATCTGTAAACTAGTTTGTAGACCATTTTGTTTTAAAACTAAATTGTATTTTGTGGCTTAAGAAAAATTAATATTTAATTGTACAAAATCAATATTGTCAACTGAGCTAGATTTTGTGAAGTAACTTGGCTTTATTGGTTTGTGTGCTTTTATTCACTATATTAAAGTTTGAACGTAGAGCCTTGTGCTTGCTAGACAGGTGCTTTATCTATGGCTTAAGCTGCATTCCATCCTGTTTTGTTTTATGTGTTTGTTTTTCTGAGAGGGTCGTCTCTCTCTAGGCTAACCTAAAGTGAGATCCATCTATTCAACACTTCCCATATAGCCAAGATAATAGGCATATATCATGTCCAGGTTTTAGTTTTGTTGAGTTGGTATCATGTTTACTTTATTTCCCAGAATGGCCCCAAATCATAATTGTCTAGAGTATCTGGAATTGTAGATGTGAGCCATTGTTTCCAGCCTGGGTGGGTGTAAGTTGGTATTTATATTCTAGATTAGAGAAGATTCAAAAGTGATTCACTATAATCCAAAATAATCCTGGAAAATATTCCTCAGCAAGATGATCCCTTAGCAAACTCAATAACTTCCTGTTGATATGGGCATGTTTTGAGAAGCATATTAATTCACTTTTCCGTTTTCTGAGGTTCCAGTTCCAACCTAAAGAGCTTTCTTCTAAGATCTTATAAGAGGTTTTCCTTTGTTGTTGCTTTAATGTACTATATTATTTGTTGTTTCTTTTGTATGTTCTTCCCCCTGTGGTATATTCCCTGTTGTCACTGAATTTGATTTTGGTACGCTGTTATTTCATATACATTTATTTGAATTAGGGAAGGGAAGGGGAACAACAAAATGGTGAGACAAAACACAAGGGGGAAACCAATGCAACAGCAATATAGACAAAACAATACGTCGGAAATGATCTGTACAAAATGAAGTAGTGTGTATGGGGGAATTGGTGGAGAGAAAACAGGAAAAAATTGAAGGAAGAGGTAACAAGTTTCACAAGAATTTTACTTATTGGGACTGGGAAGGAAGCTCAGCTGAAGAGCTGAGGGAATGTGCCCAGGCCTAGGGTTCAGGTTCCATGACCTATGGAAAAAATGTACTTATTACCTTACTTATGTAATTGTAACCCCTCTGTACAGCATCTTGACAACAACAAAAGAAAGGAAAAAAAAGAAAACATAGCATGTGCAGAGTGCCAGAGTCTTGTGTCCGTAATTCTATCTAGTCAGTAAACTGAGATCTGAGGATTGCAGTTCAAAGCCAGCTCTGGTTGGAAAGTACATGAAACTCATCTCCAATTAATTACCACCCCCCAAAAAAAGACTGGTAGTGGTGTTGGGTGATAAAGTGGTAGAATGCTACCCTTGAACAAAAATGCTCAGGGACAGCTCCCAGGCTTTGACTTCACACACACACACACACACACACACACACACACACACACACACACACACACACACACACACACACACACACACACACACACACACACACACACACAGACCAGGTCATCCCTGTTAATCTATTTTTTAAAGAAATTTATTGCAAAGGTGATGAACAGGGAGTTTCATTTACATAAGGAAGGAGGTAATGAATACTTTTCTTTTTTCTTTTTTATTTTTTTTTACTGTGAAAATACCGTACAGAGGGGTTACAATTACATGGGCAAGATAGTGAGTACATTTATTATCAAGCATTGTTACCTCCTCCTTTGTTTCCCCTTCTGATCCTTTCCCCTCTTCATCCCCCATCTCTCCGACCCTCCCCCCCAGGAGTAAACTGTTGTCAATCCAATAAGACCCTCTTGTGACTAACAACTTACCACACAACCCTTTTTCTTCTGCCTATACAAAAATCAATTTATTTTATCCATATCAGTGGCATTTAACAATGCTATTTGAAGTATTACATATATGTACTTTTTATTCAATTACTTTGCATTTTATGTAAATTTTAGGTTAACCATCAAATTGAGAAGTATCATTGTTCTGATTACTATAGTTTTGTAGTATGGTTTGAAATCCTGTTTTTCATCTTGTGCTGGATATTATGACTCAATATAAACTTTACAATCAGTTTGTAGCTATCCACAAAATAACATGCTTGGATATTGATTGAGATTGAGTCAAATAAAAAAATAAGTTAGGAAAGAATGTTAATGAACGTGCATACCTCTCTGATTTCTTTAATAAGTTTATTTTCATTGTTTTCTTTATAGAGACTATTCATGTATCTTATTAAGTGTATACCTAAGTGTGTCATTCTTTTGGATGGTGATGAAAATGGTATTGTTTTATTAATCTCAAATCTTATTCATCATTGATACATAAACAAGGAATTGACTTTTTATATATTAACTGTATCCTGCAACTTTCCTATAATTATTAATTTAGGAAGATTATTGTTTTTATTGTTCATTCTTTTATATTGTCTGCATGCATGATCAAATATCTGTGAAATTCCTTCCCAATAGATGTATTTTTAATTTACTTTTCTAGCCATATACATTAGGATTTTTAGTGCAATGCTGAAAAGCTATAGTGAGATAGACCGCCTTTGTCTTGTCCCTGATCTTAATGGGAAAGCTTCAAGATTCTCATCATTAAGTATGACATTAGGCATAGACTTTTGTACAATTACTTCCTAATTTGAGGAAGTTTTCACTGTTTATACTTTACTGTGTTGTATTATCATGAATGAATGTTGGATTTTGTTAAACATTTTTTCTGCCTCTGATGATATGTGGCAAAAGTGTTCTCCCATCCTGTATGCTGTGTCTTTGGTCTAGTAACATTTTGTTCAATGCAGAAGTTTGATGCACTCATATTTGTCAATCCTTGCTCTTATTTGTTGAACTACTTGACTTTTATTATGAAGTTATTGCCTGTATGTATATGTTCCAGTATTCCCCCATTTTTCACCTTCCCTCCTTTCCTCCCTCCCTTTCTTCCTTCCATTATTCTTTTCCTTCCTTCTCCCCCTTCATTCTCCCTCTCCCTTCCCTTCTCCTCCCCTCCCTTCTCTGAAATCCTCAAGCTGGCCTTTCTTCTAGATAATAGGATGATTTTAGCCCTCACCTAATTATTCTCTTATATATTTAAGCAATATCCCCAAAAGGCCATTGGATAAGACATACTCAGGATGGTATACAATTGGTTTAAATGGCTAAATTCTTGACAGTTTAACGCACATAACTGATATAGATGTTTCTTTTCCCCTTTGTAATAATGCCTCTCATTACAGTTCCTCTTTCTTTATTATGAGGTGATATTTATATTTGGTGAAATAGATACAAATGTGGTATTGGTTGAGTTTTAACGCAATTGTACACCAGTGTGAATTCACTGCCTCAACATAGAGAGCATTACAACCAGTTCAACCTCTACAACCATAACAGCCAGTACAAGCTGCCTTGGACATTTTGCTCCGTCTCCAACTGGAAACCTCTGCTCTAAGTTTTCACGCTATGAATTATTTTTGCCTTGTTGGCGAATAACATTTTTAAGGTTACAAAATATTTGGAGATTACATTTGGAAATTATAAAGTATATAAACCATTTCTACAGATATCATTTTATTTAATTATTATTTCCTCCGTTTATTAAAAGTGTTTTATAAATATAATTTTAATGGCCATGTTGGCTGTTTGGACAAACACCTATGGGGCTTGAATATCTTCTTTCCCTTGATGGAATGTATGACCTCAGAAGGGGAGCTGGCACCAGTAAACCATCCTGTAGGAAGAATGGCAGACTGTGTCTACAAAGAACATGATGGTTTTAATTGTATGGTCATTTTCTTCCTCCTTCTTTGGCCCATCTGTTTACACTGTGGGAGTTGGTTTCTACTGTGATGGTGTCAGGGTATTTTCTTCACGTGCTGTCTTAGTAATTAAATCTCCTTCTGATCACTCCTTGTTCTGAAGCATTTCTAATGAGTGCTCCCTGTTTTCATCTCCCAGGAGCTAAATGTGTATCCTGGATTTCAGGAGACAAGTCCTGGTCCAGGCAGACTAGTTGATAGTAGTAGACACGTTGCTATGGGGCCACAAATGTGGGCTTCATGGCTTTTATTCAAGGTACCTCAGCAAAGTTTATCTGTCATTTCCCCATTGTAGTTGCATCTAGTAATTTAAATATCTTAAGTTTTCTTACACATTGAATGTTTCTTGCAATTTCTTTCCCTCACTTTATAGGCACATGAGGACACAATTCTCAGAGAATGGTTTATTTTATTAATTTCCTCCATTGCTTGGTTTATAAGTGTCACTTGGGGATTTTTTAAAATAGATTTTTACTTGTTCAAGAAGGAATAATTTTCTTAAGCAAAAAAATAATTCCTATTTTATGGGAACTTTAAGGAAATACTATTTAAAACCCATAACTAATAAATGTATAAAGATCAATAGTCTCCCCTTCCCTTCCCTTCCTTCCCTCTTTCCCTTCCTTCTGATCATTCTGACCAAATATTCCCACCAAGACTTCACAGTACTATATTTGGAGGATGTTTCCTTGACACAGATAGAAATGTCTTCCTTTCTTGTTTTTGAAGGGTGTTTTTTTTTTTTTTCTTTTAGGTCCAGTCGTGTGGCCTGAACTCTGTGCCTGGAAGCTGTCCCTCAGCTCTTCAGCTCAAGGCTAGCGCTCTACCACTTGAGCCACAGCGCCACTTCTGGCTTTTTTTCTTTTTGCTTATGTGGTGTTGAGGAATGGAACCCAGGGCCTCATGCATGCAAGGCAAACGTGCTACCACTAAGCCACCTTCCCAGCCCCCCAAAGGGTGTTTTAACCTTATTAATTAAGCAACCTCTACTGTGTTCCGTAAAGCTCTCTTGAGAGTGAAGAGTCATTGATTAGTGAAATTCCCTAATTGGATCAGACTGTCATCAGAAAGCATAACAACCTGCATTGCCTCACCCTCAGGATCCCATTGCTTAGCATAAAGCTACTTCACCAAGAATTGGATCAACCTGTGTCAATATTAGCCTGCAGATATTTGGAACTAGAGAAAAGATCAAGTCACTTTAGCAATCCTAGAATTTAAGGAAAAGGGATGGAGTTTTGATTCATAATAGTATAAATACATATTACATATGAATTTGGGATTCTATATAATTACTCTCCTAAACTGATTGCAAATTTTAGTACTTCTTTTTCCTGTGGATTTCACCTTAGTTTTAAAGGGTTTATTATGTGAATAATGTATTCATGCACAGACAAAAAGTATTGTAAATGTTTTTTTTATTTGTTTGTTTTATTGTTTTTGCCGGTCCTGGCCACTGTCCTAAGCTTCTTTTTGCTCAAAGCTAATGCTCTACCATTTGAACCATAGCACTGCTTCTGGCGGCTTCCTCTTCCTCCTCATCCTCCTCCTCCTCCATCTCCTCCTCTTCCTCCTCCTCCTCCTCCTCCTCCTCCTCCTCCTCCTCCTCCTCCTCCTCCTCCTCCTCCTCCTCTTCCTCCTTCTCTTCCTCTTCTTCCTCCTCTGCCTCCTCCTCCATCTCCTCCTTCATCTCCCCCTCTTCCTCCTCCTCTTCCTCCTCCTTCTTCTTTTTGAGTCATTTATTGGAGATAAGAGTCTTACAGAGTCTCCTGCCCTGGCTGGCTTGGAACTCTGATCCTCACATCTCAGCCTCTTGGGTAGGGAAGATTACTGGTGAGAGCCACTGGTTCCCAGCTGTAGTTTTAATGGATTCATCTTCAAGTCTCAGTTATTATGAGTATTTCTATCTTATGCCATCAGTGCCTTTAGCTTTTCTGTTTGTTTTGGGGATAATTTAAAGCAAACCTCATATATATTATTTTACCCATAAACACTTCAGTTAACATTATGATATGAAAAGAACTAGAGTAAGTACTAACACATTGAAGTACTAAAGTATCATATTTTATTAGGTTATCATAAATGTTTGGTAATTATCTGCTCACAAATGAGCAGATTTTTTTAAAGAAAATGTTGTGTTTTCAATTAATTACTCCATAGTGGCAAGTGATTTCTACAACTTCATTATGCTATATGTATGATCATATCAAGTGAAAAATTATGTCCTTGGGTACTATATTTTAGTTACTAGAAGAAGCTCTCTTCTTTAGTTTTTGTCCTCTCTTTAAACCAATTAAAAGAAGTTGAAGGTGGCCTGAAGGAAGTGGTCACTATAGATGTATATTAAAGATGATTTTCATGGGGCTTGAACTCTGGGGCTGGGTACTGTTCCTCAGCTCTTCAGCTCAAGGCGAGCACACCACCACTTGAGCCACAGTGCCACGTCTGGTTTTTTGGTGGTTTAAGAGTCTCACAGACATTCCTTCCAGGGCTGGCTTTGAACTGCGATCCTCAGATCTCAGTTTCCTTTGAAGCTAGGATGATAGGCATGAGCCACTGGTGCCTGGCTTAAAGACGAATTTATTCTGAAGTTTTAGTACTTGGAACCTTGTTGATCTGGAGAGAATGTCCTTTCCAGGGATTACCAGACATTATGCCACTACCCATCTGCTGGGGAATGGTCTGAAATATGAGGACCAGATAAAATACTTACCATAAATAGTCGGGGGCTATACTGTAGAGGCTGTTAGAAGTACTCAAATTAATCCATTGTAAATATGCTTTTCTGCCTCAGTGGTTCCTTCCATAAAATTTACTCTGTTGGCTCTTGCCCGTGTTTTCCCTAGTGTCTTATTGCCTCCTGACCAAACTTTGTTCTCCTGGTATGTGTTCCCGGCCTGGTAAGCATTAGTAACTAGCCCTTCAACTTTTGAATAAACAAAATGCAGTATATCCATACAATATTTAACCATAAAAATGAATGAAGTGCAGGTCTATGCTACACAATGGATGAATCTTGAAAATAATTATGCTAAATTAAGATTATGCTAAGAAAAGATCACACTATTTTAATACTCCAGTCATAGGACATGCATAGAAGACAGAGAAACGAAAGAATTCATTTGTTCAGGAGCTGAGGGGGAAGATGGAATGGAAAGTAATTTGCTATTGTGTGTAGGGCAGGGTTTTCAAAATATTCTGGAATTTGTGGTGATGGTTGCAAAACTTTGTGAATATCAATGTATTATATACTTTATTTTTAGCTCTTGATGTTTTATTTTTCTCATATCAGCATTTATTAATGTACACAATAATGGGTTACATGACATTTCATGCATGTGCATAATGCACTTTGACCGTATTCACCACCATCATCATTTCTTGGCCTTCTCCCACATATCCTTTCTCTTCCCAAATCATGACCTTTCTACTTCCAATTTTTCTCTTAAAATCTAGTTTTTTTCCTATGAGAGAAAATATGCTGTTTTCCATGTCCGACTTATTTTTAGCATAATAATTATATTCAGGTCCACCTATTTTCCTATAAATAACATTTTTGTTTTTTATTATTGTGAATAATTCTCCTTGTGTTTCACATAAACACACAGAGACATACACACACACACACACATAAACACATACCCAGCACATACATACAAACATTTCCTGTACATTTCCCCACTCACATTAAGATGGTATTTTTTTGCATCTAAAATATGCTGCTATTTGTGGATATTTTTCTCTTCTGATGATAGTTGTTTTGACTGAGTGAGATGGAATCTCAATGTAGATTTGATCCCTAAAGATGTTGAACTTTAAAATGTATTTGTTGGCTATTTGTACTTTTTTATTTGCCAATCCTAAGATTTGAACTCAGAGCCTGAGCACTACAGTCCCTGAGCTTCTTTTGCTCATGTCTAGTGCTTTACCACTTGAGCCACAGCACCACTACTGGCTTTTTCTGCGTCTGTGGTACTAAGGAATCGAACCCAGGACTTCATGCATGGTAGGCAAGCACTCTACCACTGAGCCACTTTCCCAGCCCCCCATTGGTATTTTTGAGAACTGTCTCATTCATTTGACCATTTATTGATGGGTTTTTTGATGTTTAATTTTTTTTATTTTGTTTTATATTATGGATATGAATCCCCTGCAGATCATTTAAACTACCTGAGCATTTTCACTCATTTACTACAGATATATACCTTGATACTTGTAGATCACTGGTCCTGCAAAGTTCTATTTAATTTGTAAATCAGACATATTTCCATTTCCATTTTCTACACTACAATGTCACCCACCCTTTTCTTTTTTTCTTTTTTCCAAGTGTCAGGATTTGAAATCAGAGCCTAGCACTCAGCTACCAGTCTACTACTTTTGTCACCCTTCCAAACTAATATTTTGCTAAACATTTTGGGACTGGAGTCTCATATCCTTTACTGCTTGGGCTGGCTTCAAAGTAGGATCCCTGAATCTCAGCCTCCTGAATAGCTGGAATTATAGATGTAAGCCACTGGCTCCCAGCTCATCCTTCTTTCTACCTATGCTGCTATCCATTATTCCTTTCATGATTTATGCAGCAGTTTATAGCAGGTAAATTTGCAGTTGATAGAAGGTAATTTGTCAGATTGCAATAGATTTTTAAACAATTGTTATGAAGAAAGGACCTACCATTTCATAAGTTACGCAATGGGTACATTATATCTTTGGGGAATGTCATCCTTCCCTTCCCTTTCCCTCAGTCCAATAGATTTTTATATAAGAAAGATAGTCAAACCAAATAGCAAGGAAGATGGAATAAGTTTACTTCATTGCTACCTGATTCTAATTTTAATCTGGGTCTAACTTGTGCTGGATCTTATTACAGATCACAATTGCCTTTCTGTTTTTGTCTGTCTTAGTGATTGCCTGTTTTTGTTGTTGCTAATAGTTTCACTGTTCTCTAGTTTTAAATTTTAGACAGGGTATTTCTTTTTAGCTCAGCCTGGCCTCAAACTTGAGAGCATCTTGACTCTGACTCTTGAGTGCCAGAGTTGCTGGGGTACACCTGCTCTTCGTCTTTTAATAATCTGTATAAAGATGAATATTCGATCCCTTTGATTTGCTTACTATATATATTTGAGCTTCCCCATTAAGCCTAGCTGAACTGTAATGGGGAGTGAATACAGAGTGTGCTGTGACAGGTTATAAGCCACTGTGAGACGCGAACTTTAATTTGTGTCCATTGAGACAAGAGTATCTATCTCCCCATCCTGACATGGAACTACAGAAACGTGTTACTCATTTGGAACAAGAGTTTGCTCTGGGTAGCCATGGCAGGGGGCTTCCGTGAATGATTAAGTTTATTCCATTTTCCAGTTAGGAAATTACCTTCATTTTCAAGATGGGCTGTGCATACAACTGGCAAAGCTTTCTAAGAATTGAACACTGCCAACTGGTAGAACAAAGATACTTTTCTCCATTCAGGCTTCCTTCCTAAAGCCAAGATCACAATAATTAAGGTACAGAGGACAGAATGCCTCCAGTGTTATGAGTTTATTGGGGCACATTTTCAATATCTTCCTGACAATGAGAGTCCCAGCTCTGTTTCCTGGTAACTAGGGCAACATCCCCATTTGATTGGTCCGCCTGGCACTTTCATAGGATTATCTAGTGGATGCCTCCTCAGAGTCTTCCATTTATATTTTTCTTCCTGCCTTGAAAAAACATTCAGTTGAATCAAATGTAAATTAATTCAGTTACAGTGCAGTTTTAAGGCCCCCAAGCCAGTACTTCAGTAGTTCAATAAATGGAGAGGTGATTTAGTGGGTAAATATTGATTGGCACTCATGTGTCTCATTGTTTTATGACAACATTGAAATCACAAGTGCCCCTGAGTAGAGCTGCCTAGTTTAGCAAGACCTGTTCTATTATGAGTGGAAAGGTTTCATTCAAACAGTGATGTGAAGTTCCATTGCTGGCTAACTTATTCTGAGAGAAACTGCACTAAATAAACATGAAACGTGCCCTCATCTGATCTACCCCACATGAGTGGATTTGTATGCTTAAAGTAATCCTCTTGCTCCTGAAACCACCAAGTAGAAATGAGTGTCTGCATTTTGTGGAGCAACCACAGGCAAGATTTAGAGTGAGCCAGAACTGAATAGATACAGTGAGAAAAAATCGGAGTCCTGTTTACTTATTTGCCAACAGACTGCTACAAATGAGAATCACATGACATTCTTTGTGTGAAGCAATAAGACTTCTAACTAATAAAGCACTCAAAGTGGTGGGAAAACATTTTATGTTTACATACATACATGGAAATCACTTTCATTTAATTTTAGAGGAAGAATTGATGTGGACTTTGGAGTACAATTCTCAGGTCCAAACTACGGTTCTTTTATTAGCTGTGTGACCTTGGTTAAGTTATCTAAACTCTTCTGTGTCTCTGTTTCCTCATTCATAACATGAGGAAAATGCCAACACTGGGGCCAGGAAGGGGATGAACTGGGGTAATGTAGGAAAGGATTTAGGAGGTGAGCAGATAGAAATACACTGATCAGGCTTATTTGCTCATATTTCTATTAAATTCTTCTTTAATTCAAGAATTAGTTATTACCAACAAACTCTTGTTACTAATTTAAGAAAAAGTGCTTCTCTATTCAATAATATTTTGACAGCAGAAATATCAGCATTTAAATCTACATATCTGAATTTAAATCTATTTTGAAGATTTCAGAATTTCCATAATTAATAAATTGTTAGGGAAGAAGACATTTTCAAAATTGATTCAGTTGAATAAACACTGCAACCCAAAGTTATACCAAGCTGAGTGCCTGTGGCTCATGCCTGTATCCTAGCTACACAAAAGGCTGAGATCTGAGGATCTCAGTTTGAAGTTAACACAATGGCATACCGGATTTCAGTATATATGGAGCCATATGGACAGTACTGTGAAATGTATAGCTCCTCTATAAATTCCATATTATTAATATATATTTAGAGGGAATCACACAATCACTTTTATATTTGTAGAATATTTCTGGACATTGAGAGGTTAGGACTCAAGATACAGGTATCTTCCATCCCAGTATAAAGCCAGGACAGGCAAACACATTCATGAGACTTTTACCTCCAGCAAACCTGCAAAAGAAGTGGAGCTGCAAGCTTCGGTGGTAGGGTGCCAGTTTGAGTGGAAAAGCAAACTAAGAGTACATGGTCCTGAGTTCAAACTGTAGTACTTTATTTCAGTATTTTGCAGAAGTTTTCAATCTTTCTGCTTGAAGATTGATTTTTTTTAGACTGGGACTTAAACCCAGTATAAGAAACTTTCACTCACTGACAATTGTTCTACCCACTGACCCATGCCTCCACCTCAACAGGGCTGGCCATTTCTATTACATTTTGTCCAATGTAGATTAACTTTTAACTATTTGCTGTGTAATCTTTTAAAGGTTTTTAAGGTTGTGTGGCATCTTTGAAGATGATTTTCTGCCATCAGGTTTCTCTTCTTTTTCTTTTCTATAGTGATACTAGGGTTTGAACTTAGGGTCTGGGGCTATCCTTCACCTTTTTCACTGCCATTTGAGCCACAGGTCACTACAGCTATTTGGTGGCTATTTGAAGACAGAAGAGTCTCATAGATTTTCGGGCTTAGACTAGCTTTGAACCACAACCCTCTGATCTCAGCTTTCTGAGTAGCTAGGATTACTGGTTTAGCAGTAGATTTTTAAATCATTATGTCACAGGTGAATTGAGTATATGACTAAGGTTATGTTCCAATGTGCACTGGAGCACAAATTTTCAAGAAATGGTTTGAACAAAGAGCAATTTATGACTAAGGCAGATTCAAAGCTGATGTAGTTCAAGGAATCCATGGAGGAAATACAAGGGAAGGTATTTTTTTTTCTTTTTGGGTCCAGTTGTGGGGCCTGATCTCTGGGCCTGGGTGCTGTCCCTCATCTCTTCAGCTCAAGACTAGTGCTCTGCCACTTGAGCCACAGCACCACTTCCGGCTTTTTTCTTTTTGCTTAAGTGGTGCTGAGGAATGGAATCCAGGGCCTCATGCATGCAAGGCAAGCGCTCTACCACTGAGCCACTTTCCCAGCCCAGAAGACTTCTTTTAATCAGTTCCCTATGTGCTCTGTAAGACCTGTGTGTACAGTCTGTGTTTTTTTCTTTAAATTTTAACACTTTATTGTGTCATAATTGCATGTTTATTGTACAATCTTCTACCTCCTCCTCCTGCTCCTCTTCCTTTTCCTCCTCCTCTTCCTCTCTACCTCCTTCTCCTCCTTTTGTGTTGCTGAGGATTGAACCCAGGGCCTCACACATGCTAAGCAAGTTCTCCAGAGGGCCTTCCATATATTGCAGGATTTCAGATGAATCTTCGTTAGGGAGTCTCACAGTTATAAAAGCTTCCTTATTTTTCTTCTCTAATACTTGTTTTAAAGGTTTATTTTTAATCAGTTTTTGTGCAATATTAATAGGCAGTTGATTATACCTGGGCAATCTGAGATGGCTTATGTTTGCAAGACCTCAAAACCAAAACTCCTTAAAAGTTTCTTTAACTTAAGATTATATGATAAATAGTTTTCAGAGGTAATACATGTAATAGTTTGCTATCAGCTTTCGTCTGCATTTTTTAAACTTTATCCTGTCTCCTTTCCTTTTCCTCTTCTTCAAGAAAGCAATTTTCATTTGGATATCATTATAAAGTCACTGAAAACAGATCACCACAAGATTCACAGCTCAAAACAAGTCACATTTATTGACTCATAGTCCACTAAGTCAAGGAACAGGACAGCTGGGTGCTTGAATCAGGGTCTCAGAATACTAGAATCAAGGCCTTATTTCTAGCTGGGGCTGTGTTCTCATCTGATACCCAGAGTCCTTTTCCAAGTTCATTCTGGTTGTTGGCCATATTCAATCCTTCCTGGTTGTAGGAAAAAGGCATCCTTCCTTGCTGGCTGTGAGTATGCTCATACTCAGCTCCGAGTGGCCTTCCTCAGATCTCTTCTAGGCTTCTTAAATGGTTGCTCAGGACCTAGCTGCCCAGCCTTCTCATGTCATGGTAGCTTCTCTCTTCACAGGAAGTGGTAAAGTTCATTTTCGACATGACAACTTGTAATTTTCATTGTTGCAACGGGTCCACCTATATCCTTAAATGTCTTGTTTTCCTGAAAGTATTTGATCACAAACCTGTCTTTGCAAGGATTTTTTTCACTATTTTAGAAACATGTTCTAACAAGATTATCTCTAATTGTTAAACTTCTTGTGCAGCCAGAGATCAAGCTGATCTTTCTAAAAGTCATGATGGGTTCTTGTTACTTCCAATTCACTAGCTCTCAAAGACTCCTCTGTTAGCTCCGATTCCTGTCTGGTTGTTCCTGGATGCCAAAATAGAAAAGTAAGGCTTCCTGTTTCATTCTTTCCTCTGTTGCCTGAACATAACATTATATGACATCATAAAACCTTGGCTTTTCCCTAAGAGCACTCTTGGAGATCTTCAAAAACTTTCCTGCAGCTGTTACTTGAGCTGACATAAGAACACACTAAATGTCACATTTTTTAAATGTCAAATCACAATGAAATTGTGGAATCATAGTCAGAAAAGCGTAATCCTACTGAAGCTGAGAAATGGCTTAGATGTAAGAGATAAAAGGCCTTTTTTTTTTCTTTTTGGCTTTCTCACCTTTATCACTACTGGCATTGTTTATCAGGTAATTTGCTTTAATGGGATGGGGGGATATGGGTCGAATTGGCTTGTACATGATATGAACCATTATTACTAGCATCTATATAATAAATACCAGTAGGAAACACCTTCTCAAATGAGGAAAACAAAAATGTCTTCAAATATTGTGTGTGTCCTATGGAACAAAACTGTCATCTGACTGGGACTCATTGAACTGGCAAATAATGCGATAATTAGTGGTTAAAAAGAGACTGTCCAGCTTTGTTTACCCTTCACCTCCCTTCCCAGCCTCCCCCCTCCCCCCACCCAATTATAGCCCCCTCCCCCCCACACACACCGACATTGTAAAGCTGGTTTTGACATGACATTTTGTACTTCTCATTGTTGCAACAGGTCCACCTGAATCCTTAAACGACCTGTTTGCCCCCATCTCCTCCACATGTTACACTGACATCAAATATAGTGAAAGCGGGGGTTACACTGTGGGGGAGGGACATACAAAGCAACAAAGAAATAATCTTATAAATGCGTTAGAAACACATGCATGAAAGAAACGAAAACTTTAAAATACATATTTAAGGGTTCATTTTCCTAACATCACATTATCTGATCTTTTCCGCTTGACTCATACCTATACTAGATATTGCAAATAAGGGAAACCATGGGACCTATGCTTCTTTGGGCCTGTCTTACTTCACTTAATATAATTTTTTTCCAAGCCTTTCCATTTCCTAACAAATGGGAAAATGTCATTCTTTCTGATGGAGGCATAGAATTCCATTGTGTATATATACCACACAAAGGAGGAGGCTGCAATGCTTGGTAAGAAATGTATGCATTATCCTGCCCATGTAATTGTAGCCCCTCTGTACAGTATGTTCTCAAATAAAATAAAATAATATTAAAAAAAAAGAGACTGTCCAGCAAGTGCTTGTGTCTCATGCCTCTAACCCTAGCTACTTAGGAAGCTGAGATCTGAGGATCATGGTTCAACTCTAGTTTAGACAGATAAAACCTCCAGAATTTACCTTAGATTAACCAGCAAAAAAGTTGGAACTGGTGGTGTGGCTTAAGTGGTACAGTGCCAGTTGTGAGCAGAAAAGCTGAACTAGTGTGAGTCCCTGTGTTTAAGCCAAGGTGGTATAGGATGAATAGGAGAATGGTACATTAAGGCCCCAAGAAGTTGTAGTAGAATGTCCAGTTAACTTAGTGTGGTCTATTGCTGTAGTAAGAACTTCCAATGAGGCATATCTTTCTGTACACATGGCTGTGCAGTTCCCTCCTACATGTGCTCAGAGCTTGCTCAGGTGACTTGCCGTGGCCGATGAAGTATCAGCAAGTACAAGGTGAAATCTGAAACGCACTCCTCCCCCCCCCACTGCCCCCCAAGCCTCTGCCAGTCTCTGCCAGCCACTGACAGTCACTGCCAACCTCTGAGCTGTGGCCAACCTACTACCTGAGCCCTGCATGGATAATGATGAGGGTAATGAGGACATTAAACAGTTGCTGTGTCCACACTGTGTGTGATGGCTTGCAGTGGCCATGGAGGTAGGGGTGGAGTAAACAGACACCGGTGGAGAGCTGGAGATAACTCACAACATTTGTAAGCCGGCTTCTCCATGACCTCCAAGGAAGGGCTCCGGGGAAGTGGTGTAAAAATCTAGAAACCAGGGCGAAAGATGGAGTGGAGACTTGGACTGGAGGTTGCCAGGCCAACTCTGAAACAAGCCCGTAATGCAGTTTAAAACATGAACTTATTTGGAAAGACTCCACTGTGCATATCAGATGGGGAAGATCTTTAGTAATAATCTGAGGCAGCTGGAAAGGCCTAGGGTTAACAGGTGCACCGAAAAGCCACTTATAGTGTGTGGAGAGACCAGCTCTGGATCTGCAGGAAGACACGGACTAATCCTGCCTCCAAGAAGGAGGCCTAATTCACCTCGTGAGCTGATCCACTTCACCTCATGAGCCGCCCTTGTCTGAGGACACTCCCTCTGACTCAGGCCTCCACAGTGTTTGCTCGGGCAGCCTGGGGGGTGGGCCTGCCCTGAGGCCAGGGAGGCTCAGACCCCACCAGCTGGAAGGAGAGCCACGGAGCCCTGCCATGCAGCAGTTGCCACAACCAGGACCACAGCTGATTGAACTGTATGGAGAGTGGGACTGCATGAGCTGGGTGTTGGGTTCCAGGACAGCAAGGCCTCCTAGTTCCCAGCTTTGCCGAAGCGTTCTGCTCCTGCTAGTCATCCTGCCAGGGGAAGCTTGGCAGGCCCGGCCCGCCTCCACCCCTGGCCCTCAGCTCAGCCCCCATGCCTGGCCCCGCCTACCTTAGCCTGTCCCACCAAGTCCAGGAAAGTAGAAGCTCACAGCTAGAGGTGGAGGGTGAGTCCAAGCCGCCATCCCCACTTTGGAGGGCAGAGCCAGGTCTTGCTGGGTGAACGGCCAGTGCTGCGTGCAATGAGGTATATCTTTCTGAATATATGGCTGTGCAGGGCGCATCACAAGGAGTCCCAGGGTGGAATCCTCCCTCTCCTCCAAGTTCACCAGGCGCCAGTGATCATCCTGGATGCCTTGCCCCTCCAGGACACTCCCACCAGCAGCTAACCCCCACCCCCCATGTCCGCTTTTTGTGCAGTCCAGGTCCTGGCCCTGCCCCTGGCGAGGCTACCGGCGCGGCCCATACCCTGGCGTGGCTCCTGGTGAAGCTCCTTGCACCTTGCACAGCCCACTGCTGACATGGGTGGCAAGGATATGAATTGGCCCCGGAGGAGCAGTCCCTGGCATGGCTGTACTCGGTCTACACTACCTGCGATGTGAACTGCTTAGGCCACCTGGTGCTCTGTGCTGTGAGCTGAGCCTGTAGCCCGAGGACACCAAGGCCATGTTCCAACGCCTGGACTCTGACCGCAATGGAGCCATCAACTTCCAGGAGTTTGTGCGCTGCTTGCTAGGGCAGCAGAGGGCCGAGGGCTGGGCACAGGGTTGACGACCAGAACCACGACTACCACCACCATGAGGACAAGGAGTAGTACTATGAGGATGAGGACGGGGCAGCAGCCCTGATTCCCTGGGGAGCCCGGCAAGGCCCAGTGGCCATGCTTGGAGGGACTTCCATGGAAGATTGGGGCCAAAGCCAGGTTCATTCCCAGGTGGCAGGTGGTGGTGGTGGTGGTGGTGACTTTTGGGGTGCTCAGTCTTGGTTCCTCTCTGGGTCCCTTTCTCCTTCTTGCTTGGCTTTTCCTAGGAGAGGCTCCTGAGCTCTCCGAGGAGCCAGGTAACAGGCTGACCACTGGGAGTGCTGTTGGGACACAGGGATTCACAGCTCAGGCTTCAGCCCAGTGAGCCCACTTGGCATCCTCCAGTTCACAGGATCCTGACCAGGTAGGCAAGGAAACTTGGTTGTGCTTAGGCCCAGATTGTTCACAAGTGCCCAGTATACGCCAGGCATTGTACACAGGTGTTCCCGAGTTCCCACCATATACCGGGCCTTCGTACACAGGTGTTCATGAGTGACCACCACACTCTGTTCTTAGGAACAGAAGAACTGGATTATTACAAAATAGAATAAAATAACAAATCTCTGTCTATGAGAGAAATAATTTAATATCACATTTCTCATTTAGTTCCCAGGAGGGAAGGGATGCCATCAGGCCAAACTATAGGACATCCAGGGAGGAAGGAGTAAGAGAAGTTTCAGCTTCATCTGTATCAATCCCTGCCTTGGAGTCAGGTCTCCATTTGTTAGTTCTACTATTTATCCCCATACACACAACCCCACCCCCGATTCAGTTAATGCTGAGCAGGTTATTCTGCTTGCTGTTTGGATTTTAGTTAAAATTGTATTGACCTCTTTTTGTTATTACTAAAATTGGAAAGATAGTATATTGGCTAATGGTTTGCCTGAGTCTCAGAAAAGAACATCTTGTTCCCATGTGTGTCAGAGTACTTACTACTTACTGGCTTTGCACTGCACACACGTGTAAGGCAGGGAGTTCTCACTCCTAGACTGGAGGTTGGAGGGGAGCCCCCCTCCAACCTCCAGTCTGGGGAGTACAGGGCTGTGGAACTGGGACTAGAGAAGGAGCAATTAACTCATCCTGCCGTAAGAAGGCTTGTGTAGAGAAAGTGGCTGTGGCAGTTGATCTTTTCTATTTAAAAATGAGATGAAACCAGTGTCTCCTCCAGGGTGTAAGGAAAATGTAAACATGGCTGGGCTTTCTGCTCTTTCTTTGAATCATCTTTCAGTGTAACATTTTCCAGCTAACTAAGAATAATAATAATAACTAATAATAATAATACTGTCTTTGAGGATTCATTCCAATAATCCTAGCTACTCAGGAGACTGAAATCTGATAATCATATTTCAAGGTAGGCTGGGAATAAAAGACCATGAAATTCTCATCTTTTATTAAATCCACAAAAATCTGGAAGAATTGTGGCTTTGCACAAAATAAGCAAGGGGACAGTGCTGGCACCCAAAAAACAACAACAAAATATCATAACGCAGTTTTAGGACTGAAGTATTCATACTCTCCATATTTGTGTACATAGGATCTTTTCATAGTTATCCAGTATAGGAACAGATGGTTAACCTTTAAATGATTATTGACCTTTTTTTATTTTTAAAGATCATTCCACCAATCAAGACTTCATATCATTGATAGAATTATTACTATCACTATGCCTTTCCAAATGTTCATAGGCTATTACATTTAATGAGCACCAGTCTCACCTGGTGGACTTGTCTCCTAAGCCTCACCTTTCAATGTGAGATTCACAAGTACAATATTTGCTTTCCTGAACTTGTCAAAATAGAAAAGAACTCCACTTGAGTTGATTTACCTGAATTTACCATTGCAGCCATTGGCTATTTTGGTAATTTGGATTGCTTTCACCCCATTTCCTGTTGTAGCTATTGGTCCACCCACCCTTTCAACCTAAAGTGATTTTTAAAAGTCTTTTGTTATTGATTATGTTGTCATTACGTCATTAGTTCTGCAAACTTTGCTGAGTGACCTATTTATACCAGATACTATCTTAGCTACTGTTGTATGTTCTTGGGGACAAAAACAAAGATAAGATAAAGTACAGAGTATGGGTGCAACATTTCTCAGAAGTTTCACTAAAGAATATTTAAAGGCAATAGGGTTATTTGCAGAAAGTTGCGATATTGTGGACCCTCTTAAGTAGAAGTTATTTTTTTTTTCTGTATACAATACTGTGGCTTGATTTTAGAACCCTATGCTAACTAGACATGTGCTCTACCATGCCTTCAGCCCCTTCTGCTTCAGTGTTCTTTTTTTCTTTTTTCTTCATTTATGACCTGGTGGTTCTGTACTTTAGCGGGGGTAACAGGTACATGTCACTAAACCTAGCATTTTATTGGGAGAAGTAGTCTCAGGAATTTTTTTGTGGTGTTGTTCAGATGGGATCTTGGGAGCTTTTTGATCTGACTGATGGAAATCTTGATTATCCCTATCTCTACCTAAATGTAGCTAGGATTCCAGATGTGAGCCACTTCACTGGTCCTTAAGATTTTACCTTTAACTACTTGTTTATTTTATTAAAAGTTAGTGTGTGTGTGTGTGTGTGTGTGTGTGTGTGTGTGTGTGTGTGTGTGTGTGTGTGTGTGTGTGTGCATGCCAAAACTGGGGCTTAAACTCAAGGCCTGGGTGCTGTTCCTTAGCTTTTTCACTCATGGCTGTCACTCGACCACTTGAGCCGCAGCTCCACTTCTGGCTTATTGCTCTGTAATTGGAAATAAATCTTATGGACTTAATCCTGTCACAGGTGGCTTCAAATAAAATCCTCCAGAATTCATCTTCCTGAGTCCAAAGGATGATAAGCATAATCTTAATGACTAGCGGGACTTATTTTAACATAAAATATTGTGTCTTCTTCTGAGGCAAAAAGAGTCTGTCTAGGAGAATGTACTTTGTGGCTTGGTTCCCCACTTCTTATCAGATAGCTCTCTGTCCCATGACTGTCCAGTTTGAGAAGAGTGGTTGGTACATTTGATTGTTTCCCTCATGTAAGAAGTAAAACAAAATGGTCATTTTGACAGGATTTCCACTTCAAAGATCATTAAATATGATTCAATATTGAATCGTAATATTGAATGACTTTGGATTAAATTCTCTAATCTCCAATAACTGTGAGATTATCGAAGAAATAAAATCATGTAGTAAGAGGTTGAAAGTGGCATTTGTAATGTGTGTCAATATATTCTTCAGTTTGGATTTCTTAGGAAGTCAGGGATTGCTTTCTTCAGGCTGGTGAGAGAAGTGGCCTAGAAGGCATGGGACCTGTCACCTTACATTTTGCAGGTGTAGATGGTCTACATGCTCAGTTTGGGCTTACCAATTCCTGTTGAGCCAGAATAAGATTTTCCTTATTCTGTCTGCCAGATGAGACAGAATGCCAGATGGAAGGGGATACCAGTTCAAGCGAACTTCTGGAAATAGGAATTGTGTTCTGGAGGGTGATGTAGGGAGGCAAGAGAGCAAACTTGCAATGCAGCCTAGCTCATGTCTGGCTCCTGGGTCTTTATCTTGGTGAAAGGGAGTTTTGTACATAGTAAGTATTCAGCAGATGTTTACTGAGTGAATCAAGTAGTCTATACTCTTGGATTCTTTGCTTCTGTTACTGGATTAAATGTTCCTTTGGCTTCCCAGTTTATATGAAAAACCAAATATCCTTGAGATTCATGTATAAAAAGCATTTTATGAAATCTAAAAAACAAGGAGTTTTATGAAGAATTCATTTTTTTGTGACCGAATGAAGCAAGGAGAATTAGACACAAGGAAGCCTTGAAGATAGTGGCCCTTGACTATGATCTTTATACTTTCTGCGCTGGAAGACTATCTCTAGCGACTCCTAATCTTTAGAAAATGCTTCTAGATGGGTAAAATGAGTCAGATCTATTCAAAATGTATATAACATTCAGGACACCCTTTGTCTGAACATGCTGTTAATTCTTTCTGCCTCTTTATCTGTTGTAAAGACTTCAGAGCACAGCCTTTTGATCATCTCAAAGAAGGCAGATTTAGATAGCCTCTTTATGTATCCTTACTTGCCTAATTTCCACCAGCCCTGAGCTACATGCTCAGCACTGGAGAAAATAAACCTAATCAACTAATCAGCCAGCCAGCCAGCCAGTCAACAGGTCAGCTAACCAATCAACCAACAAAACAATTTAATTGAGAAGAATCAATATTATGCATGTGCAAACTGTATATATTAGCTCAGTCTACCTCTGCCAATAGAAGAGATGACTAAACTCAAGGGGAAAGGCTTAACAATTGTAAATCAGTTCCACTCAGTTGTGATATTTGAAAAAAAAGTAGCAGAAGCTAAGTTTCTTTAGTGGTCAGGGTTTCATAGTATTTCTTCTTGGTTTCCTTGTTAGGCCTTTCTAATGGGGAAAGGACTGAAGGAGCACTTCCTTGGTAATCACTTTCTGTGTTGTCACTTCTCTTTTTTGGCTTGCTTAATTTACATGACTTGGCAAAATGGTAATGGAAAAGAGAGATGGAGGCAAAAGAAGACACAAACCCAACAAGGAATAACAGAGGGAGGGGCTGCATAGTGAGAAGGAGCCAAAGACTGATCAGCAGAATGTTGGACGGAAAGAGAGACAGGCTCATTGATTCCATCTTGACTCAGTTTGCCCCATCTTCCACCTAGTGAACTTTTGGCTTTGACCCATGTTGAGATGATAGAAGTAAATCCACTTTTCTCTCTTTGGTCTCCACAGGTGAGTATTTCAGAATTCAAAGTGTGGTTGTACAGTTAAAAGATAAATGTATATTTTAATGTGCATGTCCTGTAATATTTAATTCTTTTCCAAGGAGATACTTATTCCAGCCTTGAATCCCAAGGGTGTCTTGCACTCCAGTCCTAGGTGAGGTTTAAGGGTAGATTTGGGGAGTTCCGGAAAGATGGTGGAGGAGAAGCTGGAGACTATACAAGCTCTCACATAGAAAGCAGTTTTAGACTTCCAGTGAACAGTCCTAAGCCAGAGAATCACACCAAGTGTGCCATCAGAGGACAGAGAGTCAGGCCAGAGAGGGAAAATCCAGGAAAGGAAACACATCTGAGCTCTTGCCAGGAGCCGCCGCGGGGGCGGCAGCTGTGGTGGCGGGTGAACGCAGGCACCGTACCTGAGCTACAGAGTCTGGAACGAAGGAGCCAGAAGCAGCGGGCAAGCGGATTCTACTCAACACCAGCAAGAAATGACAAGGAAAGGACATCTTCATCCTGCAGTTCGCAGACTAGGGATGACCCAGGAACCAAGACTCTGCATGAGTAGAAGCCTGACTTCCTCACTCCTTCTCAGGGAGCAGAGGAGGGAAGGCCACCCCTCCTCCCCCCAGTACCGGAGATCTCCATCTTGGATACCGACAAAGCTCGGCAGAGCTGATAGCTCCAACTCAAGCCTTGGAATAAAATGAGTCATTTAGCAGGTCACAAGAACTTAACGGCGGCGTGACCTGCCAGACTCAGCTCCATCCAGGGAAAAGTCACCCAGCTCGGGCGCCAGCCCTAGGAGTGGCTTTCTTCACTGGGTAATCAGAGCCAGAGGCTGCCCTTCCCTCTAGCAGCCTCGACAATCAATTTAAATTCAGTAAACAGAAACCCTGAGAATGGCTCCAGGCTGGGCTCTGTGAGTTTTCACAAGCTAGCCCCAGGGAAAAGCTTCTGTTTGTTGAAAGGCCTTAATTCTACCCAGAACCTAGCCTCATCACTGCATCCCCCTCTTTGCTGATACTCAAAGCAGATCTGCCTCCCATTGTACTAGCCTGGGAGGAGGATCGCAAAATCCTGGGTAAAGCAGACCATTTTTTTGCCTGTTCGAACAAACTGACTTAAGAAACCAAACAAGCCACAGGACAACAAGCAGACCAGAGGCTCCAACAAGAGGCTGGTTATGGACACAAGGGAGATACAGGATTTTTCCCACCCTTCCCCAAAAAATCAAAGAACTTCTTTTCTTCTTCTTCTTCTTCTTCTTCTTCTTCTTCTTCTTCTTCTTCTTCTTCTTCTTCTTCTTCTTCTTCTTCTTCTTCTTCTTCTTCTTCTTCTTCTTCTTCTTCTTCTTCTTTTATTGGTACCTTATATATAATTTTTTTTCTTTTCTAAAACTTGTTTTTAATCTTTACTTTTTGCCCTTTTTGAAAAAAAAATGTTTTCCAGTAATTTTTTTTTCCTCTTATAATTTTTATTTTAGGGATACGTGAGTGTGCGTTTTTCTTTCTTTCTTTTTTGTTTTCTTTCTATTTTTTTTTCTTTTTTAATTATCTTTTTATTTTTTGTTTAGCTCTACTGAACTTATGATCTTTTTTCTTCCTTTTTTATCCTTTTCACCTTTTCCTCTCTTTTGTTCTTCTTTATGTGACTTAATTCTTGTCCTGCACATCCTCAGATAAACCCACAGTTGACTATTAGACACTATCCCCCATTGTGTCCACACTTAATCTACAAATTTATTACTCAATTCAAAACCTCTGAGAAATTCCTTAATAGCAGTACTACTTCTTTATACCTATAAAAATATTTTAAGCATTTATATTTTTAAGTTTTTCATATCTCATTTATATCCCTCCCCTTCTCTCAATATATTCACGTTCTTCTCTACATAGATTGTTTTCGTTCCTGTATAACATTATTAATATTTACTTTTCTATTTTTTCTGGTCTCTTTACTTTTCCCTTTCCCTTTCTTATTTTTTTCTCTCCCTCTACTTTCATCCTACCCAACCTATTTCCTGCATTGAGATTAGGACTTAGTTAACTCTCCCTGTGCCTCCCCACATCAATCTATTCCTATTTTTTACCCACATCTCTCCCTAGCCCTAATAATTTCTGGTTTTCCAAGTTCTTCTTTGCGGTTTGTACCCCATTAACATATAGTTGTTTGATGTTGCATAGATATATCTGTTGATCTAGATTGTATCTGTAGACTATTGACTGTGCAAATTCAGACTTTGGTTGATGCTTTCCTTAAGATAGTGTTCTAGCACAAAATTGGTGCTATTTTCATCTCAAATGGGCAGCGTAAGCCGGAAAAATACAAGAAAAATGGCAAATCCAGGTATCTCAATTCCCAATCTTGATAATCAGGGGACAGAACAGATAATGAATAATCCAGAGGAGAGGTCACAAATAGCTCTACAAAGACTGCTGGCAAACATGATAAATGAAAAGATTGAAAACATACAAAGGACTCTGTATAAGCATGATAGGGAGAGAGAGGAGGCAATCCAAAAGTTTATACAGGAATATCCTTAGCAAATCTTATCAGAAAAAGAAGAGAACACACCCAAATAAATAAACTCAGAGATGAGAATGGAAATATCACCACAGAAACAACCAAGATTCAGAACATTATAAGGGAACACTTCTCAAAACATTATGCTACTAAGTTTGAGAACTTCACAGAAATGGACCTTTTGCTAGCAAATATTGACATGCCAAAACTAAACCAAGATGAGTTAAACCATCTTAAAAGGCCCATATCAAGCATTGAAATAGAAAGAGCAATAAGAGACCTTCCAGCTAAGAAAAGTCCAGGACCAGATGATTTTACAGCAGAATTTTACAAGGCTTTCAACACAGAGCTCACACCAATACTCCTCCAACTCTTCAATGAAATTGAAAGAGAAAGTTCACTACTGAACACATTCTACAGCCAGCATTATACTTAATGGTGAAAAACTAAAGACATTTCCTCTTAACTCAGGAACAAGACAAGGATGTCCACTCTCTCCACTTCTCTTAAATCTAGTACTAGAATGCCTAGCTATAGAAATAAGACAAGATGCAGACATAAAGGGGATCCAAATAGGGAAAGAAAAAAGAAAACTCTCCCTCTTTGCAGATGGTATATGTTCTTCTATTTAAAGAACCCCATAGACTCCACTCCCAAATTACTGAAGCTGATTCAAAACTTTGGCGAAGTAGCAGGGTATAAAATTAACCCTAAAAAATGGCTTTTCTGTATGCCATCAATGAGAAAAGTGTGGTTGAAATTAGGAAAGCAACTCCATTTTTAATAGCCCCACAAAAACTAAAATACCTAGGAATTAACTTAACCAAAGAAGTGAAGGACCTCTATGATGAAACCTTTAAAATCTTGAAAAAGGAAATCAAAACAGAACTTAGAAAATGGCAAAACCTCCCATGCTCCTGGATTGAAAAGATTAACATCATGAAAATGGCAATACGTCCCAAGGCTATCTACAAATTCAATGCAATACCTATCAAAATTCCAACCTCATTCTTCAAGGAAATAGAAGAGGAAATCCAAAAATTCATATGGAACAATAAAAGAACCCAAATAGCAAAAAGCTATTCAATGGAAAGAACACTGCTAGAGGAATATCAATACTAAATTTCAAACTCTACTATAAAGCCATTGTAATCAAAACAACCTGGTATTGGCATGAGAACAGACCTCAGGACCAATGGAAGAGAATTGAAAACACAGAAATGAACCTACAGACCTATAGCCATCTTATCTTCGATAAGGGAGCTAAAAAAATAGAATGGAAAAAAAAAAACAGCCTGTTCAGTAAATGGTGCTGGCAAAATTGGTTAACTACTTGTAGAAAACTAAAGCTAGATCCTTCTATATCACCCTGCACCAGAATCAACTCCAAATGGATCGAATATCTCAGAGTTAAAGCAGACACTCTGAAAACATTACAATATGGAATAGGAGAAACCCTAGGTCTCCTTGGCACAGGCTGAAATTTTCTTAATAGAGACCCGGAAACACAACAAATCAAAGAAAGGTTGGACAAATGGGATTGCATGAAGTTGCAGAGCTTCTGCATGGCAAAGGACATAGTTACCAAGATCAATAGAAAGCCCATGGATTGGGAGAAGATCTTCACAAACATACAACAGACAAGGTTCTCATATGTAAATATACTTGGAACTCAAAAAATTAAATTCCCCAACAACAAATCCTCAAAGAAACAAGTGCCCCATAAATAAGTGGGCTAAAGACTTAAAAAAGAAACTTCTCTGAAGAAGAAAGAAGGATGGCCAATAGACACATGAAGAAATGCTCAACCTCCCTAGCCATAAAAGAAATGCAAATCAAAACAACATTGAGATACCACCTCACACCAGTTAGAATGGCAAAAATCAAGAACTCTAATAACAACAAATGCTGGAAGGGATGTGAACAGAAGGGAACCTTATTTCATTTTTGGTGGGAATGTAAACTTGTTCAACCACTTTGGAAAGCATTATGGAGGTTCCTCAAAAGACTTCACATAGAGCTCCACTATGACCCAGCAATCCCACTTTTGGGCATTTACCCAAATGTTTACAAACAAGACCACACTAAAGCTACCAGCACAACTATGTTTATTGCAGCATTATTTACCATAGCTAAGATATGGAACCAACCCAGATGCCCCTCAGTAGATGAATGGAACAAGAAAACGTGGTATATATACACAACGGAATTCTATGCCTCCATCAGAAAGAATGACATTTCCCCATTTGTTAGGAAATGGAAAAACTTGGAAAAAATTATATTAAGTGAAGTAAGCCAGGCCCAAAGAAACATAGGTCCCTTGCTTTCCCTTATTTGCAAAATCTAGTATATGTATGAGTCAACGGAAAAGGTCAGATAATATGGTGTTAGGAAAATGAACACTTAGATACGTACTTTAATGGTTTTTTTCATGCATTTGTTTCTAATGCAGTTATAAGATTATCTCTTTGTTGCTTTGTATGTCGCTCTCCCACAGTATAAAACCTGCTTTCACTATATTTGATTTCAGTATAACTTGTGAAGGAGATGGGGTAAAACAAGTCATTTAAGGACACAGGTGGACCTGTTGCAAGAATGAGAAGTACAAGTTGTCATGTCGAAAACGAGATTCACAACATTGGTGCGGGGGGGCGGGTAGGAGGGGAGAGTTTTGAGTGGGGGGTGTGGGGGAGGCTGGGAAGGGATGTGAATTTTAAACAAAGGAGGAGGCTGCAATGCTTGATAAGAAATGTACGCATTATCTTGCCCATGTAATTGTAACCCCTATGTACAATATGTTCACAAAAAAATTAAATTAAATTAAAAAAAAAAGAGTAGTTTGATGATGGGTTTTAACACCAGATTTCTGGGGGTATCTGTGCCTTTTCTGGATCTGAACCATAAACCAGTATTCTGTCCTCTTCTGATGTCTATATCTGTCTATAGATACCTGTATCTGTATCTGTAACTATAGCTATCTAGCTCTATGTAGGTATCTATACATATAGACATAGGTAGATATAGACATAGATATAGATACAGGCAGAAATATATATTTCTTTGATCTTTTAAACTGTTGCTGTTCTTGCTCTGTTTAGTAAATATTCTACTATAATCATGTATATCATTGCCCTGCTGAATGAGAGAAGCACTGTGTTAAAAACTACAGCTCTACTTTTAACCTTTTGAGTTTCTGGGGCCTTTTCACTATGTGCATAGCTTAGATTTTATAGTCTGTATTTGCTGGTAGTAGTCATTTTGGATTCTAATATTTGAGTGCAATATGTTCTGGCTATATATGGATTGTAACCTACTCTTACCCTCACATCTCACTGTCCAGAGCTTTATTCTCAGAATTTGAAGAAAGATGCTTATTTTGCTCTTACAGTTCAGTCAAAAAGGAAATAAGCTGCTGGGTGTCATTGGCTCAAGCCTGTAACCCTAGCTACTCAGGAGGCTGAGATCTGAGGATCATGGTTCAAAGCCAGCTAGGGCAAGGAAGTCCATAAGAACCAATAGAAAACCAAAAGTGTTGCTGTGGCTCAAGTGGTAGAGCGCTCACCTTGAGCTGAACAGTACAGGCCCAGAGTTCAAACCCCATGAACAAGAACAACAAAAAAGGAAATAAACTTAAAACTAAGTGTCTTTGAGACTATAAGAACTACAGACACTTATCTAGGTTTTCTTTTTTCCATTTGAATTTGTTCAATCAGCACTATGGAATGCAAATAATGAGCCTGGCACTATAACATACCAGTAAGTTATAGAGACTAAATTTATACCTTTACAAGGCTCATAATAGCAAGGATAATATTAAACAAAGTGGATATTAGGATTATGGAGGAATAACAGCAAAGTTTAGGGGTGAGAAAAGGCTTTCCCTTCTTGTGTTTGTTTTCTGATATGGGGGCCTGAAGTCAGGGCCTTGTGTTTGATCAGCTTTTTTGTTTGGCTGGCACTCTACCACTTGAGCCACATCCCCAGAACAGCTTGTTGCTGATTAAATAGATATGGGAGTCTCAGACTTTTCTTCCCTGCCTGCATTCAAATTGCAATCCTCAGATCTCACCCTCCTCAGTAGCTAGGATTGCAGGTGTGAGCCACTGGAGCCCAACTTTTCCTTGTGTCTTAATGGAGAAGTTGACCTTAGGAAGGTCTATAGGTAAGAGTTGCATTATTTTGGGCCATTAGAGCCCACCATAAAACCTAGGAAGTAAGAAATAAAGTCACATGCTCAGGGAACTGCACACTGTTTACCAATAGGTCTGGCATGTTAGAAGCTCTGAATATCTACTGAATGACTGACTGGATTCTTGCTGGACATGAGGAGTGGTGGAGGTGAGGACCACAGCAGCCACATTGGCAAGTCTGGCAGCCATTGAGAACTTGCTGCATTGGCTTTTTTTCTGCTGGCCCAATTCTTGTTCTTCGTCTTCTTATTCTTGTGGTGGATGGTATAAACAAGAATTGGTTGTTCCAGGTCAGTGGGCAGCTCTCCTCTCATGTAGGAACAGGCAACTTCTCGGTGTGGTTCTGCCACACCTCAGGGACTTATAGTAATCTGATTGATTGGGAGCTAACTGTAAAGCTCGGCTTAGAGAGAATGGAGTCATTATTTTCCTCGGCAACATCAGCTGCAATCTGGCTACGCCAATCTTAACTTAGAGCATCCCTGTGCTCTCTAAGGGAGGTCATCTTTGAGTTGCTGGAAACCCAGGCTGCAAGAGTCCCACAATCCTTTCCACTTCCATGGCCTTCTAACTTGCAGATGACTGCCTTGAGCAGCCTGGGGCCTGGGGGTGGGGGTGTCTTTGCAGCCCTGTTCACCCATTCGAAAGAAACCTTGTCTTTCCTGTGACCCCCAAGTCTGCCTCGCACCCGCCTACAGGAAATGTTTGGACGTTGCCCAGCCCCCATAGCTCCTCTTTTCCAGCAGGTGGTTCTGGTACTTTCGCTCCTCTGACCCTATCCCCAAACCCCTCCCTGCACCTGGGTTTAGATGCTCACTTCACCCATGGACCGTGGACCTCTCCTCAGTGCTGCCTCAAAACCCACCGGGAATATAAACCTTCTCAGCTCGCTTGGCTGCTGAGCCAGGCCCCGCCCCGGCCCCGGCCCCGCCCAAAACTTTACCACCGCCGCCTTCCTAGATTTTTTTTAACATAAACTTTTCTCCCAAATTATACCTCAAATTCATGGTTCTATTAGTCTTCTCATTACTTTGAATAGACAGATGGATCGATGAAAGGTGCACGGTATTTTTTATCAGTTGTGGGTTTGAACACAGGATCTGGGTGCTGTCCTCAATCTCTTTTTCCTCAAGCCTAGCACTCTACCACTCAGAGCCACAACTCCATTTCCAATTTGCTGGTGGCTAGTTGGAGATTAGAGTCTCATGGACTTTCCTGCTCAGGCTAGCTTTGAACTGTGATCTTCACATCTCAGCCTCCTGAGTAGCTAGGATTACAGATATGAACCTCCAGTGCCTGGCTTGAAAAGTTGGAGATGTACTTACTCTTTCTAGCATTAGAGGGTAGATAAAGTCGTCATCACTGCATCACACATAACTGTGTACAACATAGGTGGCACTTGAATACAGGATGCAGTTGGAATTAAGTAATGGTATGAAATAACTTATCCTGAGTTCAGACTGCATCCTTCCACTGTACTAATTTTGCCTCACATAACAAAATGGAAAGTAAACACTAATTCTGAGTGGAAAATTGTGGTGGTGAAATCTCTCTATGATGTTTAGCATTTCCTTTGAAAAATTTTCTTGAACAAGTTCATTGCTTCATCTTGTAAGGATTCAGGATCTTCTAAGTGAAATTTTCTTATAATCTCTTGATTATAAAAGGAGAAAATCTAATTTTAACCCTTGTCCATTTCCCCTTATAAAAACAGGATAGCTGATTCTATACTACCAACAGACTTCTCTAATTATTTTTCTGGTTCACTATTTTTTGGTCAGTCGTGGGGCTTGAACACTGTGTCTGGTTGTTGTCCCTATACACTTAAGCTCAAGGAGAGTGCTCTACCTTTTTGAGCCATAGTGCCACTTCCAGTTTTCTGGTGGTTTAGTGGAGATAAGAGTCTCAAGGGCTTTTCCTGCCAGGGCTTGCTTTAAACCATGATCATCATGAACCCTGATCCTCAGATCTCAGCCTCCTGAGTAGCTAGGATTACAGGCATGAGCCATGGGCACCAACCCTGATTCACTATTGACATTGACTTTTACATAGAACTCAACGTAGAACTGACCTTGACCTCAACCTTTTTAAATACTTAGGAGTCCCTAGTACCTGAAAGACTTAGGAAGCAGAATAACAAGTAGAACAGTGATGCTCTCCTTGCATACCACAGTTTGGATACTCTTGGACACATCTATGTCTATTCTCAAATGTGACATCAAAGACACTTCAGGATGCTTACCTTTGTGTTGGAGGGTTTTTGTTCTAATAATAATCTAAGACAAAATAGTAAAAGCACATCCTGATTTCTCTTTATGAATCCTGCATTTCCGTTTTGCCTGCACAGTTTCCAACCTTGTCTTTGTGTTTGCATGACATTGTGTGTGTTGTCACAGGCTAAGAAAGATGACAGGAAGGAACACTTGTTGCAGGCCTGATGTATTCTCATCAACTGAGAAAAGCACAAAGGGTTGAATTTTCTGTGGTATCTATAGGAAAGTGATGAGAGAAATGGGTTTTGTCTGTGGCAGTGTGCTTCAGAAAGTCACCTGCAAACTGCCAGTACCATCCTGACATTGCCATTGTAACTTTTGTCAAGTTAGCTGGACACTGCTAATTCCAACTGCACTAATTTTTATAAATGTGTATTGGCTATATGGCATAAAGATTTTGCATTTGTTTATTTGGTCATTGAAAAGAAATGTGATAGAAAGTTAAGCCAACTCTGCAACTTTAGGGATACTTCCTTTCATAAGTTCTACATGTTGATCTGGGATAAGAGATATTCTTCTAAAGGGACTTGAAGTCTTCAAGAACTGTACAGATTTGACATTAATCTAATTGTTGTCCAGCTGTATCATCTCCATAAATTGTGGAAGATGTTTTTCTTAAGCTACAAAATCATAAACAAAGAAAGCATCTCTTCTCTTCCCCCAGAAACTCTTGTTTCATTTGCTGTTTTTGTTCATTCATTCATTCATTCATTCATTCATTCATTTCCTTGCTTAAATTCATGTGTGTGTGTGTGTGTGTGTGTGTGTGTGTGTGTGTGTGTGTGTGTGTGTGTGTATCTACTATGAACCTGGTATTGTACCAGACACTGAGTCCTTAAAAACAGTATCCTGTGAAAGGTGAAAATTTGAGCGGGATGCTGGTGGCTCACACCTGTAATCCTAGTTACTCAGGAGGTTGAGATCTGAGGACTATGGTTTGAAGCCAACCTGGGCAGAAAAGTCCATGAGACTCTTATCTCCATTTAATCAGAGAAAAGCCGGAGTGATGCTGTAGCTCAAGTGGTAGAATGGAAAAATCTTAAGGACAATGCCTAGGCCCAGAGTTCAATGCCTAGGAAGGGTGTGGGGGGCGGGAAGAAAAGAAAAGAAAAGAAAAATTGCCTGGAAATTTTCTCTCTATCCAGAAGGTGAGAACAACAGCAAGGATGTCAAGTGGGATGAATCACATGACGGTATGGTTTGGCCCAGCACTTACTGATGATGAGGAATCAGGCAAGATCGGCTGATTTTAGAGTGTCTTTCTTCCTATGGAAGAGAAATGACATCTTCTCTCTTCTCTGACCCAGCCACCTTTCCCTATCTTCCTGTGGTGGCTGAAGAGTTCCCTTGAGAGGATTTCACCACCTTTGGGCTGCACTTGGTGAAGTGGAGCTGGATAGGGCTTATGCACCTGAAGGCTAGGGTCAATTGCCTTTTGCCTGTGCCAGGAAGAATCTCCAACTCAATACAGTTCTGCTACTTCTCAGCTCAGGACAGCCTGCTGCCCTGCAGGAGATAAAACCGCTTCTGTCAATGATGACTGATTTTAAGGGGGCTATTTCTAAGTTTATATATGCTGTGAAAGTCCAGTGAAGAGGCTAGGAAAGGGCCTGTCTTGTTTCCACCTCCAATTCCTACCTGTGAGTATGTTCTGTGGACACACATATCAGGGATTGTCCCATTTTGAAGATCTCTATTGATCTGAGCTTCTTTTCCAGCCTGACTTAAAACTTGAGTGGATCTGCTTTCCTCTTACAGGGGTGGGGTTAAAATTTTTTATGCAGACTTTCTGTATCTTCGCTATTGTTTTTGTTTTTCTTAAATACTGTCTGACTTTGCAGAATTACTTTGACCAAGCTCAACAAATGTTTCTTTCTGTCTTCTTTTTTTGTCGGTCGTGGGGCTTGAACTCTGGGCCTGATCACTGTCCCTCAGCTCTTCAGCTCAAGGCTAGTGATCTACCACTTGAGCTACAGTGCCACTTCCGGTTTTCTGAAGATAAGAGTTTCTCGGACTTTTCCTGCCCGGGCTGGCTTTGAACTGCAATCCTCAGATCTCAGCCTCCTGAGTAGCTAGGATTACAGGCATGAGCCACCAGCATCAACAAATGTTATAAAATATTTTCTGCTCTAGGTTTTGCTGCCTTACTTAATGGGTACATCTTTGGGAAGCCAGCCTAAGGAAAATTGCCAGACCCTTTCTGGAGAATAAACTAAAATAAAAAGGGAAAGGATCATGGGTTAGCAAGTGATAGAGCACTAGCTCTTAGCAGGGAGTTCTCCATCCTGGAATCTGAAATGGCAAAAGTATAGTTACATGGTTGGTTGCCTGGAGCAACAGGCAAAAGCTCTGGCAGAAGACTCCAGGGAGGCTGGAGAAGTACCCATGAGTACTGATCTGAGCAGCCATGGCAGACTGCACTTTTTCATACATGATAAGTTACTCTGTAATTCGTAACTTTTGTAACCAAGAGTTTCAATCTCCTCTGGATTGAGGTTGAATAATTCCAGAACCACCAGCTCATATTTGTTTATGAAGGGAATGTCTCAGGATCTTCCTGTGTCATCTTTTCTGACAGAGACACCATTTGCTAGCATGAGTTTTGGGATGCAGAAAACTTTTCTTATATTCCTCGGAGATCTGTTGACCTAATATCTGCTTCCCACTGTTGCTTGGTTAGCTGGAGATGCAAATGTAGAAAGGAAGGGAGGAAGGAAGGAAGGAAGGAAGGAAGGAAGGAAGGAAGGAAGGAAGGAAGGAAGGAAGGAAGGAAGGAAGGAAGGAAGGAAGGAAGGAATCACAGTACTGGAAGCTCTCTTCCAATATAACAGATGCATTCAGAGAAAAACCAATATTCTACAAGCACACAGCAGAGGAAAAAAGCACAGACCTCTCAGTGTATGTATAATTCTCTAACCATAAGATTCAAAGAGAGATAGTCCAGATGAAACACCAGCACCATAAGAAAGTCATGTAAGATTCTTCACATAGAAAACAAAATAGTCTGAAATATCTGCAGATAATTGACTAACTGAAAATAAATAGGGTTATTTGTTTTCCTGAAATGAAATGAGCTTGAGAGAAAGTGGTGTGTGGGTTGTAACTGTTTAGTTATAGTGACAAGGACAGGGTATGCAAAGATAGGCGAGAACACAGAGAAAACAAGTGGACAGTCTGTGCCTGGTGGGAAAGCATGGCACTAGCTCTTCTTCTTACTTACAGAGCAGTTGGATATATTCATATCCATGCATGTTTTGGCTGTGACATGGAGAGACACAATAACATACCTGGCAAAACACAGGAGAGTGTCGTTTCTACGTTAGAGTCTCTCACCTGCTAACCTGGGGAAGGAGTTGACAAAGGCCCCAGGAACCTGCATTGAGATAGGGAGGCCCTGACATTGTAGGGAGTTACAGCAAGGCACAGGCAGACTGCCTTTGGTTCTGTGTACATGGATTTGTGTATTATGAATGTGTATACAGATGTGTGTGTGTGTGTGTGTGTGTGTGTGTGTGTGTGTGTGTGTGTGTGTGTGTGTGTGTGTGTGTGTGTGTGTGTATGTGTTGGCCTAAAAGGTAATGTATCAGCTGTCTCCTAAGAAAATATGGTGAGTACATTCTCTTTTGATAAATAAAGTCCACTGATCTATTAGGCAGGTTGTCTAATTTTTAAATGTATTTGGAAACATTTTCATACGTGTGTACCATAATAACCACTGTCTGGAGTTAAAATATGACAGTTTAGCTGAACATCTGAAGCTTTAGAAAGTGGCCTGGTCTACTGAATAATACTTGAATGCTTTAAATTCAGCAACAACTAGAGTTCTCTTGTATCTTTGGGGTTTTGGCAATGCCTTCTCTCCTGTCATGCTGGTACATTATTTTACATGTGATTAACAAGTGAAATGACTTCAGCCACTTGCACTAGAGTTGCTCAGAGAAACGTGACCGATAATTGATGTGTGCATGCATATGCATGTGCATGTGCACACATGTAATACATATACAAACATATTACATAGGGTCGGGTTGATGTTAAGGGATTGACACACGATTGTGGAGCTACAGGGGAAGATGACAGGCTGGAAACCCAGAGAGCTGCTGATAAGGAGAAAAAAGGCTGTTTGTGCTCATTTCTATAATCTCAGCATTGGGAGGCAGTGACTGGAGGATTATGATTAGTAGTCAGCCCAGACAAAATGTTTACAAAGCTCAAACTCAACATCTGGCACGGTGGTATAGTGCTGCTATTCCACCTATGTGGGAAATATAAATAGGAGGGCTAAAGTCTAGACTGGCCTGGGGGAAAAAACAAAGATCTATTCTTTAAAAATGCCAAAGTCTGGGGGCATTTCTCAAAAAATGTAGAGTGTCTGCCTAGCCAGCACAAATACTTAATTTCAAATGCTGAAAAAAGCAACTACAATAAAAATCCCACACAACCACAAAAAGCCACCATAAAAAAAATCTGCAGGCTTCCTCAGGGAGGTCATAGTTCAGTCTGTTCTTTTTGGGCCATCTCTCTTAGATGAACACTGCCTGCGTACAGAAGGTCATCTGCTGTACTCAGAGTCTCTGGATTTAAAGGCTAATGCTTCTCACTAACATACCTAAGAATTGAAACAAATAACTAGTTACCATAGCTTAGCTCAGTTGACTATATATAAAGTAACTTAGAAAATTACTTAGAGACTTTATTAGATAGTGTGGATTTTGAGAACACTCTGTTGTGGGGGTCAATTTCACAAAATTCAGAGATGATTTTAGTAGGAAAATTCCAAATTATTTATATGCGAAAAAAATCCTTATACATTTTCTCTTTTCCCACCTTCCCCCAGAACCATGTTCGTTCAAATGACTAAACACTCCAAAATACTGTACCTAATTTCTGTAGCTGCTTTAAAATTTGGAACATTTTTCTCTCTGTCAAGAAAAGGCTGGGTTACCTCTATGTATGGCTCTGAAGTCCCACCTAGAAGAGAGCTTATTATTTATTCCTGGTTCCAGGAATCATTACACAATGAGCTCGGTCTTCATCAAAATATACATGACTCCTAACTAAGCATCCTTCAGAGAAGGTCCTTTGGATATGGGTAGCTTTGACCATTTGGCAAATCTTTCTAGCCATTCCCATGACTGAATGTTCCCATGCAAGCTAACTTCTTGCTGACTTGCTTCTTTTCCCCATCTCCTTCCTTCTCCTTCTTTTCTTTCCTCCTTCATTTTTCTGTGAAATAAACACGCTGTGTCAATATATCAAGGCTGGCATTTTGTTGAGGAGCATAAGAAACTCACAGAACAAAAATGAGTTCTTATTCTACTGTCCCACCTACTATTTTTGGTCTCTGAGTTGGTATGCAATGTTAGGGATATAATTTGAGTGCATAGAGTCTCAAAAGTGTTCTACCATATATAGGTCCTAAAACACAGCCACAAGACTCGGGGATTGGTTTTTCAGTTCCCAGGAGCTCAGCAGGCACTGGTTTTACATCACATCTTTTCTCAGGCTTTGCTAATCAAGGACCTGAGACCTGCAGCCTTGGTTCCCCCAGGAGCTTACCCAAATTGAAGACACCTGTCCTCCACCTACATGCTGAAGAGTTGGCATCTAAACAAGATCCCTTTGTGTCTCCTGTGTGTGGCGCTCTCCTAAGGAGAACTTGAAATAAAGACATAGCACCTGGAATTGCTGAAAAAAGTAGAAAAGACCCAGGAAGAGAAGAGAATTGAAAAAAGGAAGAAAAGATGAACTTTATGGAAGTGGAGCTGTGATCAAAGTGGAGGGCCCCAGCCTTGAACGAAGAACCAAAATTAGTGTGTGGGACCCTGATTCAAGCTCCAGTGTGTACACACACACACACACACACACACACACACACACACACACACACGACAAACTTTACTGACTTCCAAGTTTGTCCTAATCAGATCTTGGAGGGTCCAAGAATATAATGAGATTTGGTTCTAAGTAGCCATATTCTGCTTTACTTGCCCACAGTGTTGTTTATAAGCTTTACAGTTAGGTCTTGTGATTAATAAATTGGATATTATAGACATTAGCAATTGATAGTTCTGTGTAGATGATTTTTTAAACTAAGAACAACACTGTAGTGCTCAAATGCATAAGCATAAAACAATTCTGAAAAATGAGGGGTACTCTCCATTCTTGTGTTTTGTTTCATAATGTATAAATGTTGGCATATATAATGTTTCTGTTTGTTATGTTTGTATGGGCCAGTACTGAGTCCTGAACTCAGGGCTTGGGTGTTGTCCTTGAGACTTTTTGCTTAAGGCCAGCATTCTACCACATGAGACACAGCCTCACCTACTGTTTTTCATTTTTAATTTTGGTGACTA
Organism: Dipodomys merriami; assembly: GCF_024711535.1. Classification (NCBI taxonomy): domain Eukaryota; kingdom Metazoa; phylum Chordata; class Mammalia; order Rodentia; family Heteromyidae; genus Dipodomys; species Dipodomys merriami. Next base: position 60,522 of record NW_027206192.1, on the reverse strand, counting down.
ATTGCAGATAAGAGTCTTAGGCTTTCCTGCCCAGGCTAGTTTGAACCATGATCTTCAAATCTCAGCCACATCTGTAGCTAGGATTACAACATGAACCACTGGCACCTGGCTAATGTTTTAACCTACAATGTTATTACTTCTTTCAAAGTCATTATTTGCCAAATATATTGACACATTTCTCAACTTCATATAAATGAGACTTGGCAAACAAAATGTGTCTGTGACAATTCTTAGGAAAGTTCCCTACATTTAGATGCTTCAAAATTATAAAACATTTCGTTCTGATATGAAATACAGTGTTCATTAGCACAAGATAGGGCATCCATCAAGAAAGGCTTGTTAGTTGAGATATTGCTGGTCACAAGAGCAGTTCCATGGTTAAAATTGTACATTGAGTTTCCATGATTAGATCTTGTATTTTCTCTGTATCTTTCTGTTTTTCAGTTGTTTACCATTCTAATCTACTTCATCTTTAAGAGCTGAAGGTAAACTTGATAACTCCCTTTGTTGAGTGATATAAGCTTTTCCAAGTGACTCTGGACAAAATGTAATAAAAACTTAAGAGGACTAATTTCCAAACAACAAAGATATTTTGGATCTTTTGTTAAATAGATTTTCAAAGATGCAAACAAAAACTTCCAGAATCTCAGTAAAGAAAGAACATGTTTAATATACATATTGCTTCTATTTATGGAACAGTATTTAACATGACAGTTATAGCTTTTAGGCAGTTGGTAAAATATCAAGTGAATTAAATTATATATATTGTCAATTCCGTGTGCCATTCTATGATTTTATTTGTATTTTTTTAATTGGACAAATTTATGGGGTACAGAAGGACAGTTCAGCACATGTACATGGTTATAATGATTAAATCAAGATAGTTCGCATTTCTATATCATTAATTCTTTTGGAAACTAATGTGTAATTTTTTGGGTAAAATTTTAAAGAAACCTCAAAAGCAAGACATGGTTATTACCCTTCAAATGTTATTTCCTTTGAAAAATTCTTTAATTTTATTGCCAAGGTGATGTACAGAGGAGTTACAGTTACATAAGTAAGATAGTATGTTTCTTGTTGAAACATACTATCCTGCTTTTTCTCCCACTTCTCCACCTCTCACTACCCCCCACAACTTATGAAGTTCATTTCCAACATATTGTCTCATGAGTATCACTGTTGCTTAGGTTTGTTCTTTGTCTTTTTTCTCATCATTTTGTTGTTCCCATTCCCTATTCCCATTCCCTATACAATACACAGATTACCAAAATCAAATAGAGCGACAACAAGGGATAAACCATAGGGAAAAGATAAAAGAAAAAAACATAGCACTTTAAAAACAACACCAACAAATAAAAACCTCGTTTCCACATCTTGGAGTTCATTTCACTTAGCATCATCTTATATGGTCCATATATACGTAGCTATTGAGTTGTTGTGATCCACTTCTAGGACTATACTAGACACACACTAGTTATTACCAATGAGGGAAACCGTGGAGTCTGTTTCTGTGGATCTGTCTTACCTCATTTAATATGATTTTTTCCAACTCTTTCCATTTCCTTACAAATGAGGAGATGTCATTCTTTCTAATGGGAGCATAGAATTCCATTGTGTGTATATTCCATATTGTCTTGATCCATTCATCTACTGAGGGGCATCTGGGATGGTTCCACATCTTAGCTCTAGATCATTAATTTTTTAAGTTTGTTCAGCCCATATGGTACATATTTGTGGCATATAGTCTTATATTTCAATGCTTGTGTACAATATGTACTGATTATATTCTTATTACTTTGTATTAGGAACCTTCAAATTCAACTTTTCTGGTTATTTGTAAATGTTGACTATCTGGTTGTTATTATTTTTTTAAATTTTATTTTCATAAAAGAATAGCTTTAGATAAAAGCAAAGTTGGAAAAATAACCCAGAGTTACAAGCACCCAGACTTTCCTGCCCAGGCTGGCACTGAACCACGATCCTCAGATCTCAGCCTCCTGAGTAGCTAGAATTGTAGGTATGAGCCACTGGCACCTAGCTAAAAGTTCCGATTTTTTGGTTACAAATTAGTTTTTTTTTAATTGTGTGTGTGTGTGTGTGAGAGAGAGAGAGAGAGAGAGAGAGAGAGAGAGAGAGAGAGAGAGAGAGAGAGAGAGAGAGAGAGAGAGAGAGAGAGGAGGGAGGGAGGGAGGGAGGGAGAGAGTGAATGAAAGAGAGATTTGCTGCCAAAAAAGTATTATTGAAGAATATAAAAACATTAATGACTAATAAGATAGTAATATATTTAAAGCACATGGAAGTGGTGGCATCACAGTTTCTCTTTTCTGAACCAGCTGTGCCTGTGCCTCCCCAAAGTTGTCCTGATCTGTTTTGTTGTGCAGAAGACAGCATAACTGGCCAATGTTCCAGATGGCAGGCCCCGGCCACTGCCTCCAACCTTTCTCCACCACCTGCTGAGCCTTGAAGAAATTGTGTGTCTCCAATTTGTCTTGTTTGAGCTTAATTAATTTTATCAGTGTGCATACTATTTCCTGCTCCTGAAAAGAAGTCTCAGTTATATATTCCCTGGAAAGGGTCAGGAGGAATGGGCTTATCATTCATTACTTTCCAACATCGCCAACATATTCCTGAGAGATCTTCACCCCACCCTGCAAATGGAAGTCCTCACACTCAGTCTACCTCATTTGAATGCATCTGTGATAACTTTAAATTCAGTGAGTATGCAGTGTAAAAGCTCAATGTAAAGCTTTGATGACAAAATGACTGAGCCACAGGTAATCACCCACATTTTCACTGTGTTAGCTATCTCTTTGATGAGAAAATAATTCTGCCATGCAGATGCAGATCACTTATACAAGATGTTTGCCAACAATTCTTGTTGTTATATTGCATTTCTCTTCCTCCTCCTGTCTCCTCTCCTCCTCCACCAGTCTTTTTTCCTCTTCCTTCACTCCTCTCCTCTTCTTCCTTACTTTCTTCTCCTCCTCCTCTTTATCCTGCTCTACCCTTCCTCCTCTGTTTTTGTTTCCCTCCTTTCATCCCTTCCTCCTCCTTTTCAGTTCCTCTCTTTCCTCCTCCTTTTCAATTTCTTCTACTTCTTTATGGTCCTGGGGCTTGGACTTAGGGCCTGTGCTCACTAAGCTGATGCTCCGCTGCATGCTATAAGCCTCCAGTCTGAACTTCATTTCAATGACACTCTATTTCTGATTTTTTAAGTAGCAAACCCAGCAAAGACTTTTGATTCAGGATTTAATTCATTGTATATATTCTACACCATAAATATGTGATGTTTCATACATTGTGGCTAATAGGTTTTGATTATGCTTTGGACTTCTAATGTGATCCTGTGTTATTCCCAAATTAATGAATTGGTTACTTTGCATATTGCACAAGTACTTCCATATTGTTCCCAGTTTAATGAACTTTCACTTTATGATAGCATCACATTAACACTAATCCAAGGATTGCTGGGGATCAGAAGATTAAGTCCAAACAGGAAAATCTATGAGATTTGTATCTCCAATTAACCACTAAAAAGCCAAAGGAAGACCGGTGTCTCAGTGGTTACTGAATAAGCAGATGACAGGACCCAAGGCATGAGCTGAAGACCTGTAGTGGGTACATGTTGGGAGCCAACAGTAAAGCTCAAAGGTCATCTTGACCTTTGTGCTCGCTTGAAGGCACATACAATAAACTGGCTTACTTGAATAACACCAGGTGCCTAGGATTGCTTTGCTATGTCTGCAGAGTTTGTTTTACTTTCAACCAGTTGAACTTTCCTTTTTTTTACTGTACTCTGTTTTTACCGAAATTTTCCTTGTTTTTCTGGACTATAGTAACCTTATATTACCTCTTGACTTTTAACAGTATATATTAGGAAAAATTAAAAATAAACGGTGCTGCAGTCTTGAAATGCAGACATCTCGACCCCATCCTTTGTCTTATGTCATTTTGTCCCTCATCCTTGCCCCCTAAATCAGGATTCCCTTTCGTTGCAAGCTCCGGCAGGTACACACACACACACACACACACACACACACACACACACACACACACACACACACACACACACACACACACACACACACACACACACACACACACACACACACAATTTCCCAGCGAGAGCAAGTAGAGTACCTGTTTTCCCAATAACATGTCTAAGTTTCTATCCTATGTGTTTGGACACTTTTGAAAGCTTCATCATCACCTTCCCTAATTTCAATAAATGACTCCCTGTTCACTATTTTTATTCCTGGTTGGAAAATATTTTAAGCCACTTTTTCAGGTAGAAAATTGAATTTTCTCGCAACATGGTTACTCTCTTGGATTGTAAGAACATAAATAATTGTGCCTTTAATATTAGCTCATTAATTAAGTTAAATACTTCTGTCAAGAGTTAGAATGTTGCTCAGTAGGATGAGTTTGAAGTCACTTGTCTGAATTTGGAAGCCTAAGGAAGTTAAGACAAAAGACAGATGAAAAGAAAAAGAAAATGAATTTCAGACTCCTCTTCAGACTAGTTATCTTTCACAGGCCTGCACTTGAAATCAGTATGAAAACTCTTGCTCATTATCAAGCACTCTCCCCACTGGGGCACATTTCCCAAGCCCTGAAATAATTCATTAGTGATGGGCATCCCTAGAGTTAGAACCCAGGGCCTAGACTCTGTCCTTTAGCTGCTTTTTTTCAAGCATTCTAGCACATGAGCCACAATTCCACTTCTGGTTTTTGGTAGTTACATCAAGCTAAGAGTCTCAAAAACTTTCCTGCCCAGGCTGGCTTCAAACTGTGACCCTCAGATCTCATCTTCTGAATAGCTAGGGTTTTAGGTGTGAGCCACACCCACCAAAAGCCAGTCATTTCAATTTGACTCCTATTCCTAACAAGTCTCTAAAACACACACACACACAAACACACACACACACACACACACACACACACACACACACACACAAGCAAAAAGTTGAGCTCTTGCTCATGTGTTATAGAGAATATTAACGGAGCAAAAATACTCTGGGACAGTGGCCAGGCCCTAACTTCAAGTGCTAGAAGCAACAGAAAAACAAATTCATTAATTAAAATTTAACAATATCAAACAAAAAATAAAAGGAAAGTTGGAAGAAAAGAGGCATTAAAGGGGTGGGGAGGCCTGGCTAAATTAGTAGAGCCATTGAGTGAAAGCATCAGGTGGCCTGTGGGAGTCCTGGTCCTAGAGGTAAAAATATGGGGGGAAAAAAGGAATTAAGGCTTCTAAACTGAGATAGGAAGTGTTGGCTCACATCTGCAATCCTAGCTACTTAAAATCAGCAATCTGAGGATCTGGATTCACAGTCTGCCCAGAAAGAAAATCCTCCTCCAACCAGCAGACAGGCAGCAGCAGCTCTATGCCTGCAGCACAGCTGGACCCTGCCTAGCTAGAGACAACCTCCCACAACCGACCCAGAACCAAAGACAAAATCCAAGCCTTCCCCAAATAGATTCAGAGCCCAGAAGCACATTCTTTGCTCCAGGTACCCCATGGTTTTGCTGCTCTAGGCAACATGTGGAGCAGACCCTTACATTAAGACTCTACTCTACCTTAACTTGCTGGCTCCCTAGGTCTAGGTGCCCAGCCCAAGCTCCCCTCCTGCCCTACAGAGGCAGAGACCTCAACCTTATTCTTAGCTCCTACATCACCTGCCTCCCTGGAGCACAAGATGCCCCTGCACAAAATCCACTCCTCACTCACTTTCCCACTGAAGTCGGGGGTTGGGAGCATCTTGAAGTTTCCATGAACCCAGCAGTTTCTTCCTCCTCTGTAGAGAGCTGCGAGAGGCCGCACCTGGAAGATGGTGCTGGTTTCCGCCCTCCGCCTTCCCGATGGTGAGTGCTCTCTGTGGTAAACAACTCCTGATATGGCTAAGGCAAAGAATCTGGCTTGCTTCCACGCACCTGAACCTATTGGTGGTTCCCACGTGGCGTATCAGGGTTGGCTACCCAGCGGGTACTTAAGGCTGTGGGGAATTCTCCCCGGGGTTGGGGTCACAAGATTAAAAAAAGGTCCTGAATAAACGGCAGAGAGAAGAGTCCGGTGTCGCGTCTTCCTTGCTGGTCGAGGCTGTAGCGACACTCCTCCTCCCCATCTCGCTTGGTCTGCCTCTGCTGTAAGCCAGATGGTGAAGTTGTGGGGGTGGCAGGACCCACACATGCCCTCGTCAGAGGAGGACTCCAGCTTGGTACCTAGTGCTCATGCTCATTGGTTAATGCTCAGCAATCTTAGTCACTCTTCAAAGCCCTAAACATTTTAATGTATTTATTTAATTGGGAAAGGCAGTCCCTGAGATAGAATTAATGATCACTGTGCTTCTTTTGCTCAAGGATAGCACTACCACTTGAGCCACAGTTACACTTTTGGCTTTTCTACTTATTTTTGATAAGAGTCTCACAAATTTTCCTATCCAGGCTGACTTCAAACTGCGATCCTCAGATCTTAGCCTCCTGACTACCAAGTCTATAGGTGTGAGACACCTACAGTGGAAAGCATTTATTTATTTATTTATTTATTTATTTATTTATTTATTTATTTATTTATTTATTTATTTATTTATTTATTTATTTATTTATGTCTCAGAGCTTGAACTCAGGGCTTGGGTGGTGTTCCAGCACTCTTTTTGCTCATGGCTATCACTCTACAATTTTGATCCACAGCTTCACTTTCACTTTTATGGTGGTTAATTGGACATAAGAGTCTCACAGTCATTTCTATCATGGTTGGCTCTAAACTGCGATCCTTAGCTTTTGTTTAACTCGGATTAGAGGCATGAGTCAACAGTACCCAGGAAAACTAGATATTTAAAATATAGACTCTTATTTCCAATAACCCAACAAGGAATATAAGCCAGAAGTTGAGCTGTGGCTGAAATGTTATTGTGCAGTTTCCTTGAACAAAAATGGTCTAGGATGGGCACCAGTCGCTCATACCTGAGGTCTGAGCATCATGGTACAAAGCCAGCCTGGGCCGAAAAGTGTGTTAGTCAACTCCAATAAACACCAGAAAACCAGAAGTGGCACTGTAGCTCATGTGGCAGAGCTCTTGCATTGAGCTGAAGAGCTGAGGGACAGTGCCCAGTCTTAGAGATCAAGCCCCATGACCAACAACAACAAAAAATGGTCTGGGACATGGTCAGGGCCTGAATTCATGTCTTACCTAGAACCAAAAACAAAATAAATAAATTCATTAAAAAATTAAAAGACAAAACTGTAAAATAAAATATATGTTGAAAAAATAGACATTAAGGGAGATGGGAGGTATGACTAAGTTGTCAGACAGTCAGCCATGAGATGAAGCCTAAGGCAGCAGCAACACTGGCCTCTCCCACACAATCTTCTCCTTCTTCATTGACTACTTGAGCTGAGGACTAGGGGCATTGCTACTATTCCCCAAAACCAGCAGCCTCTTCCACTGCCTGCAAGTCAGACCGGGCTGCCCATCTGCTGAGTCAAAGAAGGCTAGAAGAGGGAGGAGTGGAGGTAGCGCCTGCTTATGCTCAGTAACCCACCCCCCCCCCCCCCCAGTTATTATTATAATGTCTGTTTCTTTGGTTTTCCTTGCTGTGTTTTTTTTTTTCTGGTCTCAAACCAGGACTTGAACTCAATACTTTCCATTTTCACACATTGACTAGTGCTCAAGAGTCCGAATATCATCTCCAACAATTAGAGATATTTGAACTGTGGTTTGGGTGCTGTCCCTGTGCTTCTTGTATTAAAGGCTAGAACTCTGGCATTTGAACCTCAGCTGCAATTCTGGCTTATTGTCATTAATTTGAGATAAGAGTCTCAGACTTTTCTGCCCAGGCTGGCTTCAAATGGGAACATTCAGACCTCAGTGTCATTAGTAGCTAGGAGTATAGGTATGAGTCAACTGCACCAGCAATCCAAGGTTTTTTGTTTTGTTTTGTTTTGTTTTTGTTGCTTTTTTATTTTTTTGATTTTGTCTTTTGGTTTTTGTTCTTGGCAGTCCTGGGTCTTGAACTCAGGGCATGAGATCTGTTCCTGAGCTTCTTTTGCTCAAGGCTGGTACGCTAACACTTGGGGAAAAGTGCCACTTCTGGCTTTTTCTGTTGTGTGGTACTGAAGAATTGAACCCAGGGCTTCATGCATGGTAAGCAAGCACTCTACAAATAAGCCACATTCCTAGCCCCCCAGTCCATGCTTTTATTGAAACTTTTAATTTCTAAAGAATCATCAAGATAAAAAAGGGAAAACCAAGATGAAACAAGTCTTAAGTTGTAGGCTGGTGGTTTGAACCTGAAACCCTTGATTCTGAGGAGGGTAAGAGCTCAAGGATATGCGTTACAAGCTAGCAGGAACAGCCTAGATTTTGAGAAATGATTTGGAAGATCACCAGCATAAATGATAATAGAAGTCAGCTGCTGCTGGCTCATGATTACATATGTCTAGAGGTTGCATCTGAGAACCACCACTGGAGATCACTTCTGGCAGGAAATTGCATGAGGTTCGAAAACTCCAATAAAGAGACAAAGGCAAGAAAAAAAAATTGAGAACTTATCTCTGGGTTCATTTCACTTATCTGACCATTTTTGCTTGTGTCAGACATATAATAATTATTGCAAATAAGGGAAACTATAGGACGGGGTGGAGATGGGAGGAGGAGCACTGGATGGGGGGGGAGAGATAGGAATGTATGGTAAGGGTAAACAAAGGAGGAGGTAACAATGCTTGATATGAAATGTACTCATTACCTTGCCCATGTAATTATAACCCCTATATACATTATTTTTACACAAACACACACAAGATACAAAGGCAAAAAGTAGGGATGTGGGCAAAAAGAGATGATGGCCAGAGCCCTGGTCTGGACTTCAATCTCTTAGAATAGATAAGAACAAAAATGAACCAAGAAAAAAAATGGAGTGGAAGTATGACTGATGATGTCCTGGGTTACTAAATACAGTAATGCAAAAATGTACGTGAAGCCCAACAACAAAGGAATAAATTTATTTCTGATGGGTATATAGAGATGTATTTAGTGAGAGTACAGAAAGAATGTCAAATGTAAAAAATGCTACAAACGGATATATTTTTATCTTTCTTCTTTGTTTGTAGATGAGGACACGAACTCAGGACCTGACCATTTGGTTAATTGGCTATCAGTCTACCAACTGGGCCACACCTCCATCACCACACTCAAATGGTCTCAGCTTCTTATACTTTTGTTCAGCAGCACAGGCATCCTTTCGAGTGCCCACTGATGGCACACCACATACACTTCATTGAAACTTCTGGAATGAAAGCTTCTGGACAGGAGTGGAGACTGGCATAGACTCAAGCCCCAGGCATCACCCAGGAGTTGGTGGAGAACTGAAATCCCTAGAAAAGGCAATCTGGACAGACATAACCCGTTGTTCTCTGAGAAAGAGAAGTTCCAGTGTAACTGCTGCTCACTACAGTGACCCAGGGCCAAGGGGCAGGATGCCTGCCCTGTGCCCTGACAAGTCCAACCTGGGAGAGCTTCTGTCCTGCCTCCAGGCGAGGTCAGGCCTGCCTTTGTACACAACAACCCTTGTTTCCTCCTCTAACAAGCAGCTCAATATCCAACCACCATAGGAACCCAGTCTGAGAGGCACAGGCACAATGGAGGGGAAGCTGCCGAAGCAAGCGTTTGGAAAGGAGCAGAGATCACAGCAGGCAAAGCAGCCATGAGGATATGTCTGCAAGGTGTCCTTAGCTGGGTTCAGCAAAGAGAGGCCGGTGCAGGTGGGTGGGGCACTTCCATAACCAATTTGAACATCTAATAAAGCTGCCTGTGGTGGATAGATGGCTTCTGATTTGACATCGTCAACAGAATAAGGGGCTGCAAATTCAATGAATAGTCTCTGGCCAGAGAAACCAGGTCAAATGCTTAAGTTTCTGCACTTCCAGTGGTTCCTGGTATCTCCAGCTGAGTGGACATCTTTCTGTGGCCAGTGGGTGCCACGCCACCTTCTGCGGAGTTTGCGTGAGAGATCGCGTTAGACAAAGAGTTTCAAGGAAGCATGCCTGCAGGAAGGAGGTGTTGGTTCAAGGCTTCCCACACACTTGGCTGCACCTTTATAGCCTCTACCTTTGTTCTTACTGTATTCTTCTTGGCTGTACATTCATTGCCTTTATTCTCTTTTTGGCTATTTTTCTATTGATGTGAACAGAGCATGTTGTATCTTTCTAGTCGAATAGAGACAGCTTCTCTAAGTAATAAAGACTAAGACCAAAGATTAATTGTGGGCAATGCCCCAATCAATCTATCATCTGATGTGACATTGCCTCCAGAAACTCCTACATCTTCACAAGCGGTTTTGCAGCTCAGGCATAGTAAATATAGAAACTTAAAATTTCCAGATATGTACAACAGACAAAATCAATGAATTAAACTAAGCTAGAAAGAGTTATCCCAGTAGTTCAGAGAGTTCTAAAAAAAAAAAAAGAAACCTCTGATTATAAAAGAAAAAGATAGGATCAAAGACCTTGAACTCAAAGCAGACACTCTGAAAATATTACAGGTTGGAATAGGAGAAACCCTAGGTCTCCTTGGCTCAGGCCGAAATTTTCTGAATAGAGACCCGGAAACACAACAAATCAAAGAAAGGTTGGACAAATGGGAATGCATAAAGTTGCAGAGCTTCTGCATGGCTAAGGACATAGCTAGGAAGATCAATAGAAAGCCCACGGATTGGGAGAAAATCTTTACTAGACATAAAACGGACAAGGGTCTCATATATAAAATATACTTGGAACTCAAAAAATTAACCCCCCCAACAACAAATCCTCAAAGAAACAACTGCCCAATAAATAAGTGATCTAATGACTTAAAGAGAAACTTCTCTATAGAAGAAAGACACATGAAGAAATGTTCAACATCCCTAGCCATAAAAGAAATGCAAATCAAAACAACATTGAGATATCACCTCACTCCAGTTAGAACAGCAAAAATCAAGAACTCTAACAACAACAGATGCTGGAGGGGATGTGGACAGAAAGGAACTTTATATCATTGTTGGTGGGAATGTAAACTTGTTCAACCACTTTGGAAAGCGGGATGGAGGTTCCTCAAAAGACTTCACATAGAACTGCCCTATGACCCAGCAATCCCACTTTTGTGCATTGACCCAAATGTTTACAAACAAGACCACACTAAAGCTACCAGCACAACTATGTTTATTGCAGCATTATTTACCATAGCCAAGATGTGGAACCAACCGAGATGCACCTCAGTAGATGAATGGATCAAGAAAATGTGGTATATATACACAATGGAATTCTATGCCTCCATCAGAAAGAATGACATTGCCACATTTGTTAGGAAATGGAAAAAAGTTGGAAAAAATTATATTAAGTGAAGTAAACCAGGCCCAAAGAAACATAGGTCCCATGGTTTCCCTTATTTGTATTATCTAGTATATGTATGAGTCAAGCGCAAATGGTCAGATAATGTGATGTCAGGAAAATGTACCCTTAGATGTGTGTTATAATGTTTTTTTCTTTCATGCATGTGTTTCTAACGCATTTATAAGATTATCTCCTTGTTGCTTTGTATGTCCCTCCCCCACAGTATAACCCCTGCTTTCACTATATTTGATGTCAATATAACTTGTGGAGGAGATGGGTAAAAACCAGTTGTTTAAGGATACAGGTGGACCTGTTGCAACAATGAGAAGTACAAGTTGTAATGTCCAAAACGAGCTTTACAACGTCGGTGTGGGGGGGGGGCAAGGGGGGGAAGGAGAAGGATTGGGATTGGGGGGAAGGGGGGAGCCTGGGAAGGGATGTGAAGGGTAAACAAAGGAGGAGGCTGCAATGCTTGGTAAGAAATGTACACATTATCCTGCCCATGTAATTTTAACTCCTCTGTACAGTATGTTCACAAATAAAATAAAATAAAATTTAAAAAAAAAAAAGAAAAAAAAAGAAAAAGAAAGATTCTCCCAACAGTTATGATTAAGATTAGTCCAAATTACATTATAGGGAATAGATGGTGGATCATATTTTCTGAACCAACCAAGAACCATTTCCTTATACAGGAGCTTATAAAGATGAAAATAGTAGGATAAAAATAAAAATGAAGAGAGTACAATATAAGTACAGCCCTGTCTTAGGTTTGTTAATTATTAAACATAATAAGGCTGAAGAGATGACATTCTATTAAACAATATGCTAGACTTGTTTTGCACCACTTAGCTTAAACAGTTGTTGGGATAATCATCAATTTTCATGTAATTCATCAATGCTTTGCCTTTTCAAAAAATTGATTACATGCTTAAGTATACGAAGAATCTATGTCACAATCACACACTGTATAAAAATGTTAATTCTGGGGGGGGGACCAAGATGGCGACGGGGCAGTAGGGAAACGCCAGAGCTCTCTCCAACCAAAAAGAGAGTTCGAGCTCCAATGCTTAATCTCCCCAAGAGACTGACAACAACAAAAAGACGAACACTCAGAGAAAAACCAGAGGCGGAGAATAACAAAAAAAAAAAAACAGAGGAAAAGAAGAATTTCAGAAGAAAAGCGAAGACCCCTCCCCCAACCTTTACTGGCCGCGTGGCAGTGCCCCAAGCCGCCGGCCAGCCGGCCCGGCGGGGGCTGCGGGAGCCCCAAGAGACACAGCAGAGACACAGGGGGCCGCTTTCAGATCACCAGGTACTGGTTTACAGAACAGCGGATCGCCAGGAACAGAGAAGCCTACCAGCCGGGAGTCTCCACGAGGATCCCACCCCCACCCCTCACTCTCCACCTGAGCAGAGAGGCTCCATCCCGCCAAAGCCGCTTGGCACCAGCAGCGTGCCCGCCCGATCGTGATCGCAACGACCCGGCACTCTCCACCCGAGCAGAGAGGTTCCATCCCGCCAAAACCGCCAGCAGCGCACAAAGAAAGGGAACTGTCTGCAGACCACCCACCCGCCCGCCCGATCAAGATCGCAAAGACCCTGCGGGGCCACTCGGGCCCCAGAGGTAACGCGAAGAAGCTGTCTGAGCGGGGACACTCTTGACCCAACAGCTTCGACAGAGGCAGAGACAGAAAAGAATCACACAGAGCCACCACCGCCCAACCCAGCCCGGATTGCAACAACAACTGACGACCTACACCACACAGAAACAACCAGCTCCAGGGTGAGTACCCCACAGGGGAAGTGTATCCCTCAAGGGAGACCAGAGCTGGAGGGAATCCCCAGACCCTGACCTAGACTCCCTACCCCAACACCCGGACCACAGGACCCACTAAAACTGGGAACTGTTTGAGAGCTCCACCAGCCCGTGGAGCACACTCAGCTGGCCAGGCTAGAGCAAGAGCACCCCTGGAAGGGAGCTTAAATGCCCAAGCCAGGAACAGCGCCCCTGGGTCAAGACTACCAACAGTAGAAGAAATTTGAACTGTGTCCCCCAGGCTGTATAACCTAGGTGGTATACACATCAGCACAGGCCTAACGAGTGCGCTCCAGGCTGCATAACCTAGGTGGTATACACATCAGCACAGGCCTAACAAGCGCGCTCCAGGCTGGGGCCGGAACCAGGCCCGGGGATCCGGCGCCTGAACAACACAACCAACTCCTCCCAATTGAAGTAAAAAGCTGAGCATACGCCTCAACAGAGGGGAGAAAGCCAGGAAACAACACTCCCCGGGGAAGCACGCCTGTGACAACAAAAGACCTGGAGGCCCAGGACAAGAGAAGCCCAAACCCCACCAAAACTCCACCCATATACCCTAGACTGGGAATTGGGCAACACAGGCTGCCAGCACCTGATAGTAAGCAGGAGCCCAGACTGTTAAGGCGGCTCAGCAATAGAGTGATAGTCTTGGATGTATGAGGCCCTGGATCTGATTCCTCAGCATCACAAAAGCAAAAAGGGTCAGAAGTGGTGCTGTGGCTCAAACGGTAGGGTGCCAGCCTTGAGCTGAAAAGCTGAGGGACAGCACCCAAACCTAGAGTTCAAGCCCACAACCAGCCCAAAACAAACAAACAAAAACACATCAGGAGCCCATAGCAGACTCCAGCATTTGGGAGAGTGCATCCAGAGCATCTGTTCTTCACAAGAGCACCCGTAGGAGCAAACACAAGCAGTCTAGGCTGCTCAACCCTTCCAAAGGCGGGAACTGCCAGCAATCTACAGCAGAGAGCTGAGAATCCTAAGTAAGTCAGAATAGCAGCTGGAAATAGGCTCCCAACAGAACCCAGATCAGGCACAGACTCTCTCTACCAATACAGAATCAGCAACCAAGCAAAGACAGACACACCAAAACAAAATTGAAGAGCAGTCTCCTGAACCTCCATGCGAAAATCACAGAGAAAAATCACAAGGTTTACTACCACCCAGGACAGCAAGCTCACCTCAAAAGCCAGCAGCCACACAGGGGAGAGCCCCAGTGGGAGCAAAGCAGGAATGGAAGACAAAGGCTACTTCCAAGGGTTGCTGGAGGCAATGACTCAAGAAATAAAGCGAGAAATTGATCAGAAATTGAAAGAGCACAAGGATGAACTATCCAAAGAGATACAGGGTATCAAACAAGAGATGCATGCAAAAATAGAAGCTGCACAAACCTCAGTAAGAAGTGAGATAAACGCCAAATTAGAGGTAATGCATACCTCATTGAGAGGTGAGATCAGTACTCTGAGAACCAACATTGAATCCATAAAGGGATCCATTTCCTCCATGCAAACCACAATAGAAGCCACTGTCAACAGAGTGAATGAAATGGAAGGTCGAGTGTCAGATACAGAAGACAGAATACACCAACTGGACCAAAAAGTGACAGATATGGAAAAATTACTCAAATTAAACCAAAGGGATATTCAAGAGCAAGCAGATACTGCTAAAAAATTTAACCTTCGCATAATTGGAGTGGACGAAGGTGAGGAATTCCAGAGCAAGGGAATGCACCACCTATTTAACAATATAATCAATGAAAATTTTCCCCACCTCAAAAACGACCATCTTAACTACATCACAAAAGCTTATCGAACACCCAACAAGCAAGACCCCAGGAGAAACACTTCTAGACACATTATAGTAAAAATGATAGATCTGAATAATAAGGAAACAATCCTGCATGCAGCAAAAATGAAGAAGGAGCTATACTACAATGGGAAAAAAATAAGAATTACTGCAGATCTCTCCACACAAACAATGAATGCAAGAAAAGCCTGGGAAAGCACCATACGAGCCCTGAGAGCCAATAACTGCCAACCCAGACTGATCTACCCGGCAAAGCTAGCATTCACATTTGATGGAGAACTGAAAACTTTTAATAGCAAAGAAAAACTAAATGAATACATAAACATTAAGCCAGCATTACAAAGAATTCTAAGAGGGGGGACACAACCTGAAGAAAGCAGCCAGGAACTGGGGCCTGCCCCAAACAGGCGTTACTCAAAGTCTAACTGAGCAAGCACAGGAGGAAAGGAAAAAAAAAAAAAACTTAGGAAAACGGAATGGCAGGGACAACAATGCATCTCTCTATACTTTCTCTTAATATAAATGGGCTGAATTCGCCAATTAAAAGAAAACGAACTGAGGACTGGATAAGAAAACAAGACCCATCCATCTGTTGCCTTCAGGAGACCCACCTCTCAGCCAAACATACAAACAAACTCAGAGTGAAGGGGTGGAAAAGGATCTACCAATCAAACGCCCCCAGTAAGAAAGCAGGTGTAGCTATCCTGATATCTGACAAAATAAACTTTTCATTAAAATCAGTACAGAAAGACAAGGACGGACACTACATATTAATAAAGGGAACAATCCAAGAGGAGGATATAACCATCATCAACTTATATGCCCCAAATATTGGTGCACCCAGATATGTCAAACAAATGCTCTCAAACTTACAGAATAAAATAGATCCCAATACGATAATACTAGGAGACTTTAACACACCACTCTCACCAAAGGACAGGTCTACCAACCAGAGGATTGGCAAAGAAGCTACCGAATTAAGAGAGGCCATACTGCAAGCGGAATTAACTGACATCTACCGAGTATTTCACCCTAAAACAACACAGTACACATTCTTCTCGGCAGCTCACGGAACTTTCTCCAAAATAGACCATATCATAGTTCATGCAAGGAACTTAAGCAAATACAAAGGGATCGACATAATCCCCTGTATCCTATCTGACCACAGTGGAATCAAGCTAGCTCTCAATAACAAAGCATACCGCAGAAATTTCTCTAATACATGGAAATTGAACAGCACACTCCTTAACAATGCCTGGATAACAGAAGAGATCAGAGAAGAAATAAAGCATTTCCTACAACTCAATGAAAATGAAAACACCTCACAAAGAAACTTGTGGGACACAGCAAAAGCAGTCCTGAGGGGCAAATTTATTGCCCTCAGTGCCCACATCAAGAGAATGGAGACAGACCAAGTAAATAATCTCATGTTGCAATTAAAACAGCTAGAAAAACAGGAAAAAATGGGACCTAAAGCTACTAGAAGCCAGATAACCAAATTAAAAGCAGAGATTAACCAATTAGAAAATCAGAAAACCATAACCAAAATAAACCAAACAAAAAGCTGGTTCTTTGAAAAAATAAACAAAATTGATGGCCCATTGGCTAGATTAATTAAAAAAAGAAGAGAGGAAACCCATATTAATAGGATTAGGGATGCCACGGGAAACATAACCACACGTACCCAAGATATCCAAACAATTCTAACAGACTACTTTCAAAAGCTATACTCTCTAAAGGAAGAAAATCGGGCAGAAATGGATGCATTTTTAGAGAAATACAAGTTGCCCAAACTGAGCAAAGAAGAAGTTAACCAATTAAATAAGCCAATATCCTATAATGAGATACAGGAAGCTATCAAAAGTCTTCCAACAAAAAAAAGCCCAGGACCAGATGGATTCACAGCAGAATTCTATAAGACCTTCAAACAAGAACTAATACCCATACTCCTCAAGCTCTTCAGAGAAACAGAGAAGGAAGGAGCTATCCCAAACTCATTCTACGAAGCCAATATCACACTCATCCCCAAACCAGGCAAAGACCCAACCAAAAAGGAGAATTACAGGCCAATCTCCTTGATGAACACAGATGCAAAGATCCTTAACAAGATTCTAGCTAACAGAATCCAGAAACACATAAAAAAATAATTCACTATGACCAGGTAGGCTTCATCCCAGAGACACAGGGATGGTTTAACATACGTAAGTCAATAAATGTAATCCAACATATCAACAGAGCCAAGGTCAAGAATCACATGATTATCGCTACAGATGCAGAAAAGGCCTTTGACAAAATTCAACATTCATTCATGCTAAAAGCTCTGGAGAAAATAGGAATAGAAGGAACATTTCTAAAAACAATAAAAGCCATTTATGACAGACCAATAGCCAATATTATACTTAATGGGGAAAAGCTACAACCAATTCTCCTAAAATCAGGAACAAGGCAAGGATGCCCACTGTCTCCACTCCTCTTCAATATAGTCCTAGAACCCTTAGCCAGGGCAATAAGGCAAGAAAAAGACATTAAAGGGATCCGCATAGGAAAAGAAGAAGTTAAACTATCCCTTTTTGCAGACGACATGATACTATACCTCCAAGATCCCAAAAACTCCATCCCCAAACTCTTAGAAATCATAAATCACTTTGGCAAAATAGCAGGATACAAAATAAACCCACAAAAATCAGTTGCCTTCCTATACACTGATAATGTACAGGAAGAGACGGAAATAAAGGGAGCAACCCCATTCACAATAACCTCCCGAAAAATAAAATATTTAGGAATTAACCTAACCAAAGATGTAAAAGAACTATTTAATGAGAACTATAAAAAGTTAAAGAAAGAAATTGCAGAAGACACTAGGAAATGGAAAGACCTCCCATGCTCCTGGATAGGCTGACTTAATATAGTAAAGATGGTAATACTTCCAAAACTAATATACAAATTCAACGCAATTCCTATTAAAATCCCAATGACGTACATCTCTGAAATACAGAAAACAGTCCAAAAATTCATATGGAACAACAAAAGACCTAGAATAGCCAAAACAATTCTAGGGGATAAAGACAATATGGGAGGGCTATCCATGCCGAACTTCAAACTCTACTACAGAGCTATAATAACAAAGACAGCATGGTACTGGCACAAAAACAGACCCGAAGACCAATGGAACAGAATAGAAGATCCAGAAATAAATCCACAGGCCTACAGCCAGCTGATATTCGACAAAGGAGCCAAAGACATACAATGGAAGAAACACAGCCTCTTCAACCGCTGGTGCTGGGAAAACTGGGCAGCCACATGCAGAAAACTAAAAGTGGACCCCAGCCTATCACCATGCACCAACATCAACTCAAAATGGATTAAAGACCTTAACATTAAACCTGAATCTCTGAAACTACTGCAGGACAGAGTAGGAGAGACACTTGAACTAATAGGCACAGGAAGGAACTTCCTGAACAGAGTCCCAGGGTCACAACAAATTGGAGAGAGACTTGACAAATGGGACTACCTTAAAATAAAAAGCTTCTGCACAGATAAAGCTATCGCAACCAAGCTAGAAAGACAACCAACTAATTGGGAAAAAATATTTACCAGCAATATATCAGACAAGGGGTTAACATCCTGTATATACAGGGAACTCAAGAAACTAATCCCTCCCAAACCTAACAAACCAATTACTAAATGGGCAAGGGAACTAAAGAGGGACTTCTCAAATGAAGAAATAAAAATGGCAAAGAAACACATGAGGAAATGTTCATCATCCCTGGTGGTGAAGGAAATGCAAATAAAGACAACCCTGAGATACCACCTTACCCCAGTCAGAATGTCCCACATCCACAAATCAGCCAACGACAAATGCTGGAGGGGATGTGGAGAACGAGGAACGCTATTACACTGCTGGTGGGAATGTACACTCATACAACCACTTTGGAAAGCAGTCTGGAGGGTCCTTAGAAAGCTAAAGATTGACCTCCCTTACGACCCAGTCATACCACTTCTAGGCATCTACCCTGAACAACAGGAACCAATATACAAGGACACGTGCACCTCCATGTTTATTGCAGCACGGTTCACAATAGCTAGGATATGGAAACAACCTAGATGCCCCACCACAGATGAATGGATCCAAAAATTGTGGTATCTATACACAATGGAATATTATGCAGCCATTAGAAATGACAAAATAATGGCATTTGCAGGGAAATGGATGGAGCTAGAAGGAATCATGTTGAGCGAGGTAAGCCAAGAACGAAGAGACAAACAGTACATGGTCTCCCTGATAAGCGGATGATAAATCCAAAATGTTAGGTGATATGACAAAACTAACAGGACTTAAGAAACAAAGAACTCCCACTCATCTGGTTGAACCACTACTAAATATCCCCATGCTGCTGATCACGTGTATGGTATATAACATATGAACACCGTTATATATTACAGACTGTGATAGACAATTTGCTCCAGGAAAGTTAGAATGAACGTGTGACTTTAAATGAGCATCATTATTCCACAATACTGTGAATTTCCGGAAATTAAGTAATCACTTAATCACAATCAAAAAAAAAAAAAAAAGAACCTTGGGGAAGGGAGGGAGGGAAGGGATGGTAGGGAGAAAACAATGGAGGGGGTAACAATGTTCAAGAGGAAGTGTACTCATTACCCCACTCATGTAACTGTAACCCTCTGTATAGAATCTTTACAATAAAAAAATTAAAAAAAAATGTTAATTCTCCTCAATAAAGATACACTCGGATGCAACTCTTTTGAGTCTGTGCTGTTTGTCACTTCGCAGACTCCTTGCCCACCTATCCCGAGATCCGTGTCCCGTCGGTTCCAGTGCTCTGGCCGAGCTGGTCCGTCGCACACTGGGTTTTTATGTGACTTTCCAAGGACGGCTCCAGCTGCAGCCTCTTGAAGAGGTAAGGATGATTAGGAGCCCACTGCAAAATCTCTTCTAAGCTGAGTGGCGTGCTTCTTGCCTATGCTCGTGCTATAGAGAAAGTGAGGTTTGTGGGTGATGGTAGTAAGGCAGCTTAGACAGGGGGAAAAGAAACAACAAATTTTCCCTGTCAAATGACTCCAGGGCTTAAGCGACCATTATGTGGACCTACCTTCCAG
The DNA here is from genome assembly GCF_024711535.1 of Dipodomys merriami. NCBI lineage: Eukaryota > Metazoa > Chordata > Mammalia > Rodentia > Heteromyidae > Dipodomys > Dipodomys merriami. The sequence continues at coordinate 40,412 of NW_027206192.1, read as the reverse complement.
CCACCGGGCCTCTGGACTGACCACTCTCAGCCATCAATCCTCAGTTTGCACCGCCACAGCTGTCTGAAGGTTGGCTTCAGGATACCCCACTTTTCCCTACTCTGTGCATGCTAATTGAGCTCCCCATGAGCATGTCTCTGGTGATGCCACCAACAGACCCAAGAAGAAAAGGAAGTGGGACATAGAGTATCCATGCTTTCAATAAGAGTCCACCACAGGTCAGAAGTCCAAGTCTAAGGACAGTGAGCACAGCTGCCACCCTCCCACTCTGAAGCATGGCTCAAGTTTGGAGAATGATTTCAGGATATCTGAAATATTGAATTATCTACGAGACCAAAGAAACAACCACATCTAGTACATTGAGCTCACAAATATACCATGGCGTTCCAGTAACAATGATCACTCAGATGAAGACAGGACACTGTTTAAAATGCAGAGAAACAATGGGAATGGCACTAGAATAGGCAATAATACTTTGTGTGCAGAAGATAAGGACAAGGGAGATGAATTCCTGTTGAGTAGCTGAGAAATGGATAGTGACAGAGAAGAAACATAGTAAAGGCAATGCATGTGAAGATGTAGAGGGTGCCATGGAAATCTCAGATGGTGCTTCTCGTGCAAGTAGTTTTTCTTTAGCAAGTGATGATAGGAAACCTTAGCTTCGTAAGGCAAGACCTGGCTTTATTGCCTAGCTGGACTAAAATTGAAGATCTTCCTGCCTCAGGTTCCTGAGTTCTGGAATTACAGTTATGCCCTACCACAATCCTGTTTGAAACATTTACCTTTCATGCTAGATTATTGCTTCTTTTCACCTGTGACCTTCATAAGCCTCACTTCGACATTTCTGGACCTTGCCATGAACATGTGACTGTTTGGATTATGAGGAAAGGATCATTCCTACAGCTTCCCATACTGAAACACCTACCTTGGGTACCTGTCAACTCACTGTGCTCATCTGGCCTGTGTGGAGACTGTCCATTCTGCTCTGCTCCTTAAGAGGTCTGTCAGATTCTCATCTGTGTACCAGAAGAACACAGAGGTGGAGGGTTTAAGATGTCAATGAGAAAGAAGAAATTTACTTCTATGAGACTTCTGTTAATTGCTTTATTTTGGTTGGTCATGTTTACCTTGCTCACAGATTACATTCTTTTTATGGTATGATGGAGTAATATATTTGTATTCTTCAGCATTTAAGTTCACTTGTTTGTTTTAATTGAGACAAACTTCTGAGAAAGTACAAATAACCTCATGCTCATTTCCAGAAATGGATGTTTATGTTTTCATATTCCCTTGTAAGACAATAATTCTTGGTCTGGAAAGTCAGGAACTAGAAATAGATTTAAGGGTTTTCTAGGTATTGGAAATTGAGAGACATGAGCCTTATCACCCTGTTTCTGGGCAGAGACATGAGCTCTTGGGGCAAAAGTCCTGAGCCTTGTTGCCCATTTTTATGGCCTTACGTGGCAACAGCCGATCAACTATTAATTTATTCATTTTTGTAAGTTATGGGGCCTGAACTCATTGCCTGTGCACACTAACACTTGAGCCACAGAAACACTTTTGGCTTTTTTTCTGGGTATGTGGTTACTGAGGAATCGATCTCAGGGCTTCATACATACTAGGCAAGCACTTTACCACTGGGCCACCTTCCCAGCCTAAGATTTTATTTTTTAAACTAACATGTAAAAGAACCAACTAAGGGAAAAAACAAATTGTTTAAATAGGGATACAGATGTACATGATGTTTTGTCAAAAAATGAACTTTACAAATTTGGCTGGGGGGGGTGTGAAGGGGAAGAGGAAGGGATGGGAAATAAAATAAACAAAAACAACAACAAAAGCCTGAAGGACAAAAGAACCAACTAGATGAACAACTGTATTACAGGAAGCAAGCTCCTTGATTAGAACCATGACATCCCTGGCCAGAAACCTGGCCTTTGCCAAATATCTCTTGTGCAGTGAGTTTCCATCCACTGATCAACATTTCATTGGCCTGAAACGAAGCAGAGTGATGTGATGTGAAACATGATGCAAGCAGACAGAGGGGGCCTCATTCCTCAATGTCAACATTGAGGATGGGTACTCACAAACCTCTGATCCTGTGGGGGGTGTGCTAGTAGACACCAAGTATGAATAGTGTGGGGTCACGATCCAATGGGCAGATGGGCTGGGTTATTAAGAGAAAGACATAACCTCATTGAGAATCATATGGACTCCAAAAATATGAACTAAAAAAGGTCTGCTTTGGTTTGAGGTTATTATTGTAACTTCCTTTATCTGCACTCTGTCCTCTAAAGCCAGCTCCCATGTGTGAACTCTTCATATGTAAGACAATGAGCCATTAATAATGCCAAGTAATTGTTAATCTTATGGGCATGAGCCAGGCATGGAATGGCTCTCTGGGGTTCCTTTTTCTGTCTGAGTTACAAAAAGTGACTTGTTCCTGAGACACAGAGCTCATGTTCTAATGGCTGAGGATCTTCTTGCTGTATATCACCTTAGACAGCACGTTTCACCACGTGGATATAACTATACGAGACAAAGCAGCCAGGACTTGGATGTTCCAAAATTATTGCCATGCTGAGTGAATCTGACACATGACTTCAAATGATTGCATTAAGGAAGTGAACATTCTTTTGTTTTTACAACATGTAATAGTGTATATATCAGTGCTTGCTTATTCACATTACACTGATTTAATTTTGTCCCAGGTTTTCATTTTGGTTTCAGAGGAAAGTATGTGGATTTCACCATTCCAGCAACAGGCTCCCAGATGCTCATGCAGGGTGAGGAGTGGAGAATGGGTCGAAATGATGACTTACTTCTGTTTGCCTGGCAGTGCTGAAAACCAGACACAGGGCTTCTGGGCTTCAGGTAAACAAGCAGTGGATAAAGTCTCTCTTCTCAAGAGATGCAATCTTCATTAAAAGTGCCCACAGGACACTACAGTTTCCAGTGCTTTTTTTACTTCCACACAGTGCCCAGAGCACATGATCAAGAAGTCAAAGCAGACAATCTGAAAACATTACAGGATGGAATAGGAGAAACCCGTTCTCCTTGGAGCAGGACGAAATTTTCTTAATACAGATCCAGAAACACAACAAATAAAAGAAAGGTTGGACAAATGGGATTGCATGAAGTTGCAGAGCTTCTGCATGGCAAAGGACATAGCTAGCAAGATCAATACAAAGCCCACGGATTGGGGGAAGATCTTCACTAGCCATACAACGGACAAGGGTCTCATATATAAAATATACTTAGAACTCAAAAAATTAAATCCCCCAACAACAAATCCTCAAAGAAACAATTGCCCAATAAATAAGTGAGCGAATGACTTAAAGAGAAACTTCTCTGAAGAAGAAAGAAGGATGGCCAATAGACACATGAAGAAATGCTCAACCTCCCTAGCCATAAAAGAAATGCCAATCAAAACAACATTGAGGTACCACCTCACCCCAGTTAGAATGGCAAAAATCAAGAACTCTAACAACAACAGATGCTGGAGGGGATGTAGACATAAGGGAACCTTACTTCATTGTTGGTGGGAGTGTAAACTTGTTCAACCACTTTGGAAAGCAGTATGGATGTTCCTGAAAAGACTTCACATAGAGCTCCCCTATGACCCAGCAATCCCACTTTTGGGCATTTACCCAAATGTTTACAAACAAGACCACACTAAAGCTACCAGCACAACTATGTTTATTGCAGCATTATTTAAAATAGCTAAGATGTGGAACCAACCCAGATGCCCCTCAGTAGATGAATGAATCAATAAAATGTGGTATATATACACAATGGAATTATATGCCTCTATCAGAAAGAATGACATTGCCCCATTTGTTATGAAATGGAAAGACTTGGAAAAACTATATTAAGTGAAGTAAGCCAAGCCCAAAGAAACATATGTCCCATGATTTCCCTTATTTGCAATATCTAGTATATTTATGAGTCAAGCAGAAAAGGACAGATAAGTTAATGTTAAGAAAATGAACACTAAGGTATGTATTTTAAATGTTTTTTTTCTTTCATGAATTTGTTTCTTATGCAATTATAAGATTATTTCTTTGTTGCTTTGGATGTCCCTCCCCCACAGTATAATCCCTGCTTTCTCTCTATTTGATGTTGGTATAATTTGTGGAGGGGAAGAGGAAAAACAAGTCGTTTAAATAAGGATACAGGTGGACCTGTTGCAACAATGAGAAGTATAAGTTGTCATGTCAAAAACGAACTTTACAACTTGGGCGGGGGGAGGATTGGGTAAGGGGGGATAGAGGATGGGAAGAGATGGGAAGGGAAAACAAAGGAGGAGGCTACAATGCTTGATAAGAAATGTACTCACTATCTTGCCTATGTAATTGTAACCCCCCTGTACAGTATTTTCACAATAAAAAAAAAGAAATCTACCACTGTCAACATTCAGTACAAAGATTCCAATTCCAAAATGCCATTTGGCTAGTTGGTGTTTATCCAAATTTACTTAGTCTTTCCTCTACTTTACCCTCATCCTCCAGTACCATTGCACATCCACACCCTCCCCAGATTATTGCTTACAATGATCATAACCTGATCCTGAAATAAGGATTCTTTAGTGAAAGAATTATCATTTAATTGTTAGCAACTCAACTTCTTCAGTAATAACTCACAATGAGCTTACAGATCTACCCTTAATTTGGTCAGTCCAGGTGCACACAACATAGTAAAATGGACAAAACAGCATTTTAATGTCAGGTGGAGCACTAAGGTACATACCCCCAATCCATCATGTGCTTAACATGGTCCTCACATGTGAGGGCAGAATACCTTCTTGTCTTTGTGGGACTCTTGGATTTCAGGGAAGCAGGAGGCTGAGACTGAGCCCAACCCTTACACTTCTCAGTTTGTTGGCCAAGTTTCAGAAAAACCTAATAATCTGCCCAAGGAAGGTATGCCAGGGTACAGGTGAAGAAAAGACAGGAGCCTAAATCTTGTCATTGGATTTCTGAGAAGACACCTTTATACTAAGAATTATGGCTTTTAGAAATGGCTCCGGATTGGTTGTGGTCAGACAATGTGGGCATGCAGGCCAATGAGGGGACTGGTAACTTTTATACACTATCATCCTATAGTGAAAAAAAGAGGAAAAAAAACCAAATTGGGCTGCCCTGGTCATTTATTTGATGTCAAAGTATTGAGTCTGAACAATACTGGTTGTGAACCTGGACTGCTAGCCGTAGAGCATAGGATGTGAATTGAGTTATAAATGGAGGGATGGCTTGATGGAAAGAGTTGTCAATTGCAACAGTACATTCACTTCTACCAGGGATTTCTCATAAAGGGACAGTACACTCAACTATATGAACCCATTGACACTGGTCATTCTTGGTTGCTGGCCAATCACTTCCTGGCTTATCAGACAACACACCAAGTGGCCATGGTTTGGTGGGCACAGAGGGCTAGCGTATAAAGATCAGTGAAGGCCTGGCATGTTAGCAGGGTGTACCCAGTTTTAGCCACCCTGCACTGCTCATTCCCAAGGTTCTCAGCCTGTTAGCTCCTTGTGGAAAACTCACTGCTCCAACGGGAACAGGTGCTGCATTCCAGGCCTCCCTGTCTTGCTCTCCAGGTCTCAGAAGTCCCCAAAAGGCTGTTCTGAATTTGTGGGGCCTAATGCAGGCAAAGCTCAAGTGTTGTAAGTTCCAATTCATAGCAATGATTGGGTGCTGCAGAGCTCTGTAATATGTTGTGCCTCCAAGGGAAGGAGGCCCTGTTGGTACATTGTGCAACAGGGCTTCCTGATCCATCCTGCCCAACAGCAGCTATTCTGGCTTGAGCAGCACAAAGGGATTGGGCATGAGGCATCCTGGGGACAAGCACCCACCAGTAGAAGGGTGGCTAGGGCAGGTATATCTACATAGAACAATGCCAGTGCTGGGGGGATGTGTGCTTTTTTCAACTTTTCCACATTTCAATTTTCAAAAACAATTTAGATTTTAGAGTAAGTTTCAACCGATGGAAAATTTACACGAGTGTTTCCCTGGACTACCCCAGCTCTCCCTCGATGCACATGTCATAATCAAAGCAAGAACAGTTCCAAAGAAATCATATTAGTCACTAAACACAAACCCCATGCCAACCTCACCATTGCCTCCCTCTGCCCTTCTCTCACTCAGGAGTCTGTCTGGTCCTGCATATCCCTGCTCTCTTTCCCTTTGAAGAACAAAAGTGCCCACCAAACTTCCATGCTTAGACATCGTGAGGGGTTCCACTCAGCATTTGCTGTCTTGGTAGGCATTGATTGAGGGATGTGGAAGGACTCTTCCTCCTTGCCAGAGTCCACAGAGCAACAGATGCTACAGCAATCTCTGTGAATCACAATGGGACACTGAGGTCCCCAAGCTTACACTTTTTCATGGTACTCCAGTTAGAAGTCAGAGTCTTGGATTTGGTAGGTAGGTGAGCTATACTACTATTTTGTGCTGGTCATTTTTCAGTTGTGGTCTTGCTTCCTATCCAGGTACATTATAGGGTCTGAACTCACCTATTTTAAGCTTCCTATTGTAGTGAAGTTGATATGCATCCCTAGCTTAAGAGGAGATGTCATCCACCTTTTGGCCTGGGCTGGTCCTGAATAATAATAGCCCACATCTCAGCATCCTAAATATTTAGGATTGCACAGGCTCCTCCCAGGTCCAATGTTCCTTCCTTCTCAACCCTACCTACTCAGCAGTGACTGACAGCTCTCTCTCCTCAGTTACTCTTACCCTCTGAAATTTCAGAGAGGAGACACACATTTTCTTCTTCATTGTACTCTCATTGCTCCTTAGACTGCTTGAAATTGTACTGTCTATCTCTTCTCATTGTAGGCTCCCTAAGGAAGTGATACCCCCGGATCCTGGATGTTTCTCCATGAGGAGGTAGGTCCCAGTGACACAGAGGTAAACGTAGTCATGAACCCCAAAGGAAGGTCCTGCTACTCCAGCTGTGGGCTGTCAGTTCCTTCTGAAACTCCCTCAGCTACAGTCATTCTCTATGATATAGTGGTCTTCCTGCACTCCCCATATTGATGGGTATGAAGACATCATCATGATAATTGGCCAGGTCAAACTATGGGCACTCAGTGATCTAGCTAAAGGAGTTTCACTTGTTCCCATATCCAATCTGACATCCAGTCCCTCCCTTCAACAGAGTTCAATCTCTGCAGATGCCCTTCTCTAGAATTCTCTGTATCTTTCTAGAACTAAGGAACAGGTGTATGTAATTGAGAAAATGCAAATACAATCTCTCATCATGATTGGGCTAATTTCAATAGGGAAAAATGAAGCACAAATTTATACTGAACCTGTCTCCCCACTTCTTTTATTTATGCAAGTTTAATCCCTAATTGCTTTTGTGTGTTTGTTGGTGGAGGTGTATAGGTACAGTTGCAGGGGGGGGGGGGAGTTGTGAATAGTAGGACTTTAGCTCAGGTGATTTGGCTCTTAACCTGGATATTTTTGTTCAAGGCTGGCACTCTTACCATTCCAGGCACTGGTCTACTTGTGGCTTTTTCCAGTCTAACGGAAATAAGAATCTCTTGGGTTTCTCTGCCTACACTGGCTTCAAACTGCATTTCTGGTATCAGCCTCCCAAAAGGCTAGAATTACAGGTGTGTGTGAGCAACTGGTGCATGGCCTCCCACTGCCACTTTAAAATGGCAGCTTTTAGCTTGTGAAGTAAAAGAACAATTCTTGATTGAAAACTGGGTATCAGTGTGATTTATGCAGATCTGGAGGCTCCTCATGGGAGGAATGGCCTTCTCCTGGGAAGGATCACCGCACTATATGAACCAAGTAGATTGATGAAATGTTCCCAGAGAGCACACCGGATACTCTGAGTAGAACAACACCCAAACTACAGGTCCTTAAAACATTGTCGAAAATAATTTTTTAACGAAGGTACACACGGACATGCCTCTCATAATCTTGGGAAAAATAACAGTAGAGCAGCCATCTAGATCCTGTCCGAAGGGGGTATAGGGTGTTAGGAACCAAGCCTTTTCATTAGCCCAAACCACATCACAAAGAGGCAATATGGATGCTCTTACTCCAATGGCTGGGCCCTTTACTGCTACAATATTAGGCTTCTTAAACTGAATGAAAGTATTCACCAAGTTTCGAAAGTTAAAAAAATAAATGGGGAACAAGTAAAAACATTGCATGTTTGAGCAGATAACAAAAATCCATTCTAGATTGCAAGTTGCCAAACAGAAATTGTGCAAATCATAAAAACTAAGATTTGTTAAAAAAAAAAAAAAAGCCTCCTCCCAGAAAATGTAATCTGTCGATCTACCTGCTGCAGGTTGTAAAAGCTTACCTACAGCCTGGATATCACGCAGGGGTGGCTGCTGCCACCGGTTGTAGGTGACATAGCCAGAACTGCTTTGGTATTTACAGTGGCTCTAGGACACTCTGATCATTATATGTAGCATTTCCAACTTTCTCTCTTGGAAGACCCAAGGATCATACTGACTTTAGCGTGTTCTTGTGTCCAAGAAAGGGAAAATTCAGAGTGAACTTGGCATCAAGATTGTCTTGTACTGACTGAAGGATTATTGACTAAGGGATAAAACCTGCCGCTGCTAGGAGACTTTACACATTGAATCTGGAAACAACAGGTATTTTCTAAGGTCTTATAAACTGGACTAAATTAACTTAGGGATTAGGAACTAGACTAATTTAAGACATGAGGTTGGAAAGAAAGATCAACAAGCATCCCGATGCCGCTATCCCATTATGTGTTGGTGGATGCTACTGCTACAGGAGATTGGAGAGCAAAGCAGCCATGGGGGAAGGTGGCCTTAGCAGGGGACAAGAAATTGCCATAAGGCGCAGCCAATGTTTTGCTGGAGTTTGTTTTTACTGGCTTTGTAGTTCCAGGGACGTTGATGCTATACTATATAGGGAATAAGCTTCTTCCTCAGCCTCCTCCCATACAGCTGATTCTGTTTTCAAAGGTGGTTTCTTGTTCTGATTTCACAGAGTAGAGCAAAGCAGAAATTTATACCTACCGACATACAAAGTTATTCTTTTTATGAAGTTTGAGTCTGACCATTGAAGAACAATTTCAACTTTTCATACACAGAGTTCTAAGCCAGGGCTTGACTGACAACAGTCATTGATACACTTCCTACTATTTCCCCATCCTCTGAACACTATCAAGATGGAATATAGTGCTGCCTCTCCCCTTACCCCCCCCCCCACAAGTCCTGAGGGTTGAACTCAGAATCTTCTGTTTAGTTGACTGGCACTTGACTATTTGAATCACACTTTCAGTCTTGTTTGTACTAATCACTTGGAGGCTCAATTTTAACAGACTTTTCTAATTGAGCTGGTCAAGACCATATGGATGGATTTCCAACTTTTGAGTAGCTAGGATTACAGATGTAAGCCATCTGCCTCCTGCTAGATTATATTGTAATGAGGGAGGTTGGGAGGTTTGTAAAGAACACATGAGAACAAGGCTTGCAGATGCAGATTCCAGCATCTGGTGTGAGGTGTTGTCCATTAGGTGAGGCTGACCTCATCACAGCCGTGCCATTTGCCCCCAAGGTTAGTAATGTTTTTGCACTATGTGAGAATTGATTCCTTTAAATGAGCAGGCTACACTAATTTCACATGATTCTAAATGAGATATCCCAAGGCATTGTTAGAAAGCTCACCCTGGGGTTTAATGATAAAGCTGTGTACATAAACACATAAGAATCAAAAGCTGTCCACTATTCCATGCTTATCCCATGATATATTTGTACCTATATAAAAAATTCTGGTCTCAGAAATCAATGAAGAAAATCAATACCAGGGTTTCAACGGGATTGATATACAGTTTTACAGCTGCAATTTCTATTTTGCCTGGAATAATAATAATGCCAAATGAAATTATGTCTGTGTCTCAGAGATCCATGCTAAATTCACCAGCAGTCCTGCTCAGAAGAAGGGTGCCATGATGGTGTGTGAATTCATTTGTAAACATGAGTTGAACAGAAACTCAGTTTGTTAAAACACAGCCATCCATCAAAGCTTTGTAGAAATGACCTGTCAGGAGAGACCTCCCCAGGCCACAAAGCTGTAGAATCATGAACTACAAAATTCCAGCTGCAGTGTGTCTTGTGGTAGGAGATCATGATGTACCTAAAGAAGAAAATGTGTACAACTTTGTTAAGTATATATAGGGTTTGGTTTGCTATCCATGGTTCTTGAACATAGGGCCTGGGCACTGTCTCTAAGCCTCTTTGTGCTCAAGGTTAGTGTTCTACCAACTGAGTTCCAACAATACTTCCAGCTTTTTCTGAGTAGTTTATTGGAGATAAGAGTCTCATGAACTTTTTCATCTGGGCTGGCTTCAAACTGCAGTCCTCAGATTTCAGACCCCTGAGTAGCTAGGATTACAGGTATGAACTAGCTGGCTCCTGATTTTTATATATAACTTTTAAAACTTACAATTAAAGCCCATAAACATTAAAAGATGTATAATGCAGCATACTCAATTAGCATTTGTTCCCACTGGATCATTTGTGAACTGAGTTAAAGATTTGCCACAAAGTTAGTTTTTGAAGACAGAATTCCTTCTGAGAAGACACTTGAGAAGGTCAGATATTAAGTCAGACCATCATAGAAGGGAGTAGGAATTATCTAGGAAATCCAGGCAACAAGATCTGAATTAGCAAGTAGTGTGTTGCCTTCCTCAGCATACTCAGCATTATTATCTGAAAAAGGAAGGATTGAGTGGGAAGAGGTCAAGTTCTAGGGGCAGTTTATGGGTTTGTTTTGCTCTCTCTCCAAATTCTCTAATATAGGAGTGCTGCGTAATATCCTCTTCCTATGAAAACTTCCCACATTATCTCACTCTATCAAGAGAGGATACCTCACTTCTCTGCAGAGGAGCTTGCTTTTGGGTCCTTCAGACACATGCAGACACCAAAAGCCCAAATGCTATAAATGGAACCCAAGCTACTCAGTTTTATCAATGATGTAAGAGCTGTTTCATGACAATGAATCTGCAAACTGGCCATCATCAATTCCAATAGTGGAAATAGCAGCCCCAGAGAGTGGATAATGTAAGATATTAGTTGATCTCCATTCTCACTTCCCTTCCCTTCCATTCTGGATATTTGCCACAATGAGGATCTTAGCATCAAAAAGTTTAAGGAATTTGAGATATGACACCACAGAAATCAGCAAAAAATATATACATAGTAAGATTGTTTTGTGTAATGTCCCTCTTAGGCATATAAAGTTAATTTAAATAAACTAAAAGCAGTGAAACTGCTTTAAATAACTGTTTTCTGACTCTCCCATATTCCATTAAGAAAAATTCTCATGACAAAAATAGATTCATTCAAAGCAGCAGCAATGCAGGTTTTGCAGAAGCACAATGTTTCTGTTTCCTATAATATTAGCTGAGCTTTCTGTGGGAGCCAGGAAAAGAACATGGCAGTGGGAGGCTGGTAGAAGTAGTAGGAGTGAGGATCTGATGAAAACATGCATCTAAAATCACCTAAAAGTGCAAGAGATAAGGTTTCTGCTTAAATGTATGTATCTATCTTTTCTCTTGTTCTAATCCCAGTACTACAAAGCCTCAGCCTCTGTCAAGGTCAGAGACTAGACAGTGGAGGAGGGAACAGGCTGGAGAATAGAAGGATTGGTGAGAGAAGCTCCAAGATGCACAGGAGAGAACACAGGTGGTCTCACAGAAAATGTACAAAATCACCAGAGAAGACAATGGTGTGTGCATGTGTGTGTGCGCGCACGTGTGTATGTAAAAATTGAGACTTAAAATCATGCAACATATCCTGAATTATGGTTCAACAATCAGCAGTGTCCACACATTGATATGAGGTTCTGATAGTCTAGAGCAGAATTATGTCCACTGATTAAGGCTTATAATTTCAAGTCAAGTAAGAAGGCACTGCCTTCTAGTACTATACCACAAAACTCCAATTAGAGAACCCAGAATACTAATGGGATTACAATATTTTAAACCTAAGGTACGTTATTCTGTGGAATAACAGAGCTGGGGAAGACTGAGTTCCAAGGTTAGTCTAGGCAAAGTGTTAGCAAGAAGACCTTATCTCAACAAATACTTCTGGCTAGGTCGTTCATGCCTGCAATCCCAGTTCTGAGGGAGGTGTATGTGAGGGAAGAGCAATGCCCAAAAATTACTTGAAATACTTAAAACAAGAAGGGGCCTGGAGGTGTGGTAGAGTGCATGCCTAGCATGTATGAGGCTTTGAGTTCAATCAAACCATAAACTACCAAAAACAACAACAACAACAACAACAACAAATGTAAGATGTGCTCATTAGCTGGATTCATATAGCTATGCAAAGAAGCCAAAAATGTATGGCTTCTTTCTCCTCTATAAGAAATATTTAGAGTGGGGCTGGGAAGGTGGCTCAGGAGTAGAGTGCTTGCATTGCATGCATGAGGCCCTGGGTTCGATTCCTCAGCACCACATAAGGAAAAAGAAAAAAGCCTGAAGTGGCGCTGTGGCTCTAGTGGTAGAGTGTTAGCCTTGAGCAGAAGAGCTGAGGGACAGCGGCCAGTCCCAGAGTTCAGGCACCACATCCGGACCCTCCCCCCCAAAAAAAGAAATATTTAGAATTTGGTGAAGATATGAGAAGTGTACAACACAAGTACCATGCAGCTGTACATTATCTATATAGCACTCTTAGTCAACATGCCTGAGCACTTGCTGTTTCACTCAGCCTTAAAATCAGTTATTGGCCTCTGATAAGCAGTCATTTAAGTCAGACTCATAGAAAGAGCAGATGAGTTGATTGAGTAACTGAGTTAAATGACAGGCATCTAGAAACAACCTGCTCAAGCTGTATACAAAGGAAAAGAACCAACACTAGAACTTAAAATTTGGTTATGCCCAGTGCAAGTTGAGATGTATGCAATCGTGGAGCCTTCCTGGCCATTCCAAGCTGCCTTTTCAGATACTAATCAATTTGTATGCATAGAAACCCCCCTTGCTGTGTGCTTTACCACAACACTAAGACCATCAATGTTGTAGGATGACAAGGAAACTTCTCACAGGACAGAACATGGCCATTGTTATCTTACACAAATAAGAAACCTGTCAAGCTGGGCACCAATGCCAATAAACCACCAGGAAACTGGTAGTGGCACTATGGCTCAAGTGATAGAGAGCTAGCTTTGAGCTGAAGAGCTGAGCGATAGTTCCTAGGCCTAGAGTTCAAGACCCATGGCTGGAAAAAGAACAAAAAAAAGAAAGAAGAAAGAAAGAAAGAAAGAAAGAAAGAAAGAAAGAAAGAAAGAAAGAAAGAAAGAAAGAAAGAAAGAAAGAAAGAAAGAAAGAAAGAAAGAAAGAAAGAAAGAAAGGAAGGAAGGAAGGAAGGAAGGAAGGAAGGAAGGAAGAAAGAAAGAAAGAAAAAAAAAGAGATAAAGAAAGAAAGGAACAAAGAGATAAAGAAAGAAAGAGAAAGAGACAGAGAGAGAGAGAAACAAAGAAAGAAAGAAAGAAAGAAAGAAAAGAAACAAAGATACAAAGAAAGAACGAGAAAATTGAAAAACAGAAAGAAATCTGTCAAGATGAGAGCTATGGCAAAGTTCCAGAATCTGCAGATGAAGACATCCTGACCTGGGAGTTGGCCCAAGGACAGAGGAACTGTTACCTTCTCCTAGTAAGAGCCAAAGCTCCCACTGGGCACATAACATTAGCATGGTGCAGATGCCCATCACTTGCATACTGCCCCATGTCAGTGTGGCCAGAGTGATTAGCAGCCAAGCTGCCAAGTTCCCTCTGCTTCCCACCTCCTGGTCACATTGTGGGCCAGCTCAGAAGGAGGTTTCGGGAGAGCATAAAGAGCCACGCAGCCAAGCAGTGGTGCAGAAGCACAAAGCACATGTCTCTCACCTCTGGGTTTACAGAGTTATTCTCAGATGATTTTGTGGATAACAAGATGTGGGTGAAGCTGTCTTGCTTCCTGAAAATATCTCTGTATCCATAGGCACTCTTTGTCTGCCTCACACTTAAAGGCAACCACTTGTCCAAAGGATGGTTTCCTCTGTCACCAATAAATTTCCTTTTCCCAGCCATCACTCCTTAACAGACATCTGTATGTTGGCTGATAGCACATCCATGAATGGAGATGTACCTGTCAAGGGTTTGAAATCACATTGGTCTGTGATTTCCTATAACCAGTTCTCTTCCACTGTCACCTCAGAATTAGACCAGAAGCTGGTCTCAGTTCCAGTACTTATCAACACAACTATGTCAATATCAGAACTTTGTCAAAGTCTAGTTCAAAAATACCTTTCAGTTTCAATCTATGCCTGACAGAAAATCCACCCCCAACTTTTTTGGTCTAGGATATGTACAGCTATAAATTGGGAGACTTTTAGAGAATGAGATTAGAGAGAATGGGTCTCCTGGATGGGATCTGCTATAGGTATGACAAGTAGGAAGGAAAAAGAAAACAGCATAAGGAAATATGATTAACAAGGCCAAAGTGGTCAAAGGACATCTCTCCAGTGCAAGAAGGTCCTTCTGACAAACCTGTTCTTGTTGAGCCATGGCCTGGTATGGTGGTGCCACTTTAGACTCTGGTCCCATTATGGCAACATACATGTCACAGCTTCTTCCTTCGAAGGCCTAGGCTCTCTACCAGAGGTTCATCCCACATTCCTACCTCTGCTTCCTAAAAGGGTACACATATCAAGGGGCTCTCTTCTTTCCGCCTACAAACATTCTACCAGTGTTCCCTCATGACACAACTCCTCAATGCCAATCTGGGTGTTTTGCCTTGACTCCTAATATATCGTCTCCAGAGCCTAACATTTGTTACATTTCCTCCTTTTGGTACTGGGGACTGAACTGAGAGCTTTGTGCATGCCAGGCATATACTCTACCACTGAGCTGCATCTTCAGCCAGAGCTTTGATTATACTAGTCAAGGACTCAATTATTTGATACAATTACCAAGGCACATGAGAATAAGGGAGATGCTGCACTTAGCATTTGGACAAATAATCACCCTGTCTATAGAAGTCACCTCAACATTAACTTGTGTGGCAATGAGTGAAGAGCTCTGGCTAGGAGAAAACAAAAGCCATGTCTGAGAAATACATGATAATATACTGGTAAAATTATCAACATGAGTTTTCTGAGGGATGAGCCATGAGTCATTAATTATGAACCAAGAACTACTTCTTCAAAAGTGTAAAGAAATAAGCCAAATCCACCAGAAAAGACTCAAAAAATGGTACATAAGAGAAAACAAAACTGTTCTTAGTCAAACACTGGTAAATAGGCTGGGTGGGCCCTCCACCACAGCTTGGCCTCAATCCTTAACCCACTGAGGAATGAGAGTGCCTTGGTCAGGCCTGCCTTCAGTTCAGACCCAGCAGCCTTAGAGGATTTGGAGTCATCCAACCTGGTCAGTTCCAAGACTAGAGACCCAGGGATGTCAATTTGCTGGCCCACACCTACTCCCTAGGACTCCCACATTGGAAGCTACTTGCACGTTGATCTGCCCTGGGGCTTCTAGTCACACAACAGTCTCTCTGGCAGTTTACTTACTGCTGAGTGAGACCAACTTGGCTTAAAGATCTCTACCCCTCTCCTCCCCACCCTACCCCAACCTCAGGCCTGGTATAGGAATGCTTAAGGAACTTACTATCTCCCAAATTTACTAGAATCCAGAAACTTGCACCTCACCCGGTAGTATCTTTCCTTAGAGCTTCCTAAAATTTGCTGGATTCCCAGAAGTCCTGTTTCTGAAGAAAAAGGGGCTCTTACAAGTTATTGGTGGCCATGGAGGAATGCCTGACACAGACAACGTACCTGGAGCCTCACTGCAAGAAGAATGAAAGATTCTGGCAAAAAGAACTAGTGAATGATTTGGCCTCTGGTGAAAACAGAAGAGTTCACCCTCTTCCTGGCCATTGTGTAGGTTCTAAGCAATTGAGATTTCTGTCTCACTCATGTAAACATACCCAACAGGCTGGATCTTTTTCCCTTACAACCCCCTGTGGGCCTCAGACAGCTTCGAATGCTGGAAAATGAGTATGAGAATGGGTCATTGGGCCATGTCTCCCTTCCACTCCTTGACTTGGAAGTACTGAATCAAGCAGATATTGATACGCTATAGGACTGGTCATCTTCTCACTCCCTCACACAACTAGACTCATTTCTGTCCTTAGAGCTGCCAGATGCCTTGAGAACCTACCCTGGCAACCAGGATCTTGCACTCATCTTGTGAGTGCTGCTTTGCTGCCAACTGAACTGTAAGCACAGGGATTGGGGTTCCTGCTACTGTTTCTGGGGAATGTGAATGAAATCCCTCTGAAGGGGCATGAGACCAGAACCTGTGGTGGTCTGAAGGAGAAGTAGATCCTTAATGGCCAGTATTCATACCTGCATTTTGTGGTCCCATTCCCAAAGAGGAATGCATACTAGCTGGCAGGTAAAGCAAGTCCTGTGTCAGAATGAAGGAGGAAGAGGCCGTGCTACCTCAGTGCCCAGACATGTCTTGAACATCAATCCCTTCAGTACTCTAAACATCACGTTGGTACTAGGAAAATTGTAACATCTAGATCTGGTTTACTTTCTCTTCAAACTGTTTGTATGCTACTGGCATGTTATTGAGAGTCTGCTAACTTTAAAACTGGGCCAGGGAAAATAAACATTGGCACTTGTCATCTTCCTCTTCAAAATAGTAGGAACGCCATGAATTTGAAACTCTTCTTGAGCACTATTCCTATATTGCTAAGATTAAATCCTGCTGGCCAACTTTATATTTCAAATACATTGAAAGAAAAAAAGGGATATTAAAGAAGAATAAGAACTCAAGAGTATAAAATGTATACTTTATTCATATAAATAGGGCTTTAAAATAATACTATTTAAAAGAAATCTTCATTTTTACATTCACCATCAGTGAGTTCCTGACTGGAAAGGCTGTGCATGATGATACACAGCAGGGACCTCACTGCACGACAACAGGAGCTCAGGAAAGCACCATTCATTTGAGAAGTAGTAGGCAGGCTCTGACAGTCCTGTTGCATTGCTACCAATGGGAAGTCTTAAACTTCTTCCTCCACCAAGTCTTCTTCAAATTCCCCCTGTTCATCAGCAGTGGCATCTTGGCACTGCTGGTACTCGGACACCAGGTCGTTGATATTGCTCTCAGCCTCAGTGAACTCCATCTCATCCATGCCTTCTCCCGTGTACCAGTGCAAGAATGCCTTGCGCCGGAACATGGCACTGAACTGCTCTGAGGTGCGCTTGAATGGTTCTTGGATGGCTGTGTTGTTGCCGATGAAGGTGGCTGACATTGTGAGGCCACGCGGGGGGATGTCACATACAGCTGTCTTCACATTGTTGGGAATCCAGTCTGCAAAGTAGCTGCTGTTCTTGTTCTGCATGTTAAGCATCTGCTCATCCACCTCCTTCATGGACATGCGGCCTCGGAAGATGGCAGCTGCTGTCAGGTAACGACCATGGCGGGGATCACAGGCGACCATCATGTTCTTGGCGTCAAACATCTGCTGGGTGAGCTCGGGCACTGAGAGAACATGGTACCGCTGGCTGGCCCGGCTGGTCAAGGGTGCAAAGCCAGGCATGAAGAAGTGTAGGCGGGGGAAGGGCACCATATTCACGGCTAGCTTGCGCAGGTCTGCATTCAGCTGGCCGGGGAAGCGCAGGCAGGTGGTGACTCCACTCATGGTGGCTGACACCAGGTGATTCAGGTCTCCATAGGTGGGTGTGGGCAGCTTCAGGGTGCGAAAGCAGATGTCATACAGGGCCTCATTGTCGATGCAGAAAGTTTCATCTGCATTTTCCACCAACTGGTGGACAGACAAGATCGCATTGTAAGGGTCTACCACGGTGTCTGACACCTTGGGGGAGGGCATGACGCTGAAGGTGTTCATGATGCGGTCTGGATACTCCTCTCGGATCTTGTTGAGAATCAGGGTGCCCATGCCTGATCCAGTGCCACCTCCCAGGGAGTGGGCCAGCTGAAAACCCTGGAGACAGTCACACCTTTCTGACTCCCGCCGCACCACATCCAGCACGGATTCCAACAGCTCGGCTCCCTCCGTGTAGTGGCCTTTTGCCCAGTTATTGCCTGCCCCGCTCTGGCCTATCAGACACAAAGACATGATGAGACACACACTCCAAGAATAATGATTGTGCCTGTCCTATTGTGAAGACAATAGGACTCTTCTGAGCTAACCTTTGCTATTACATTAGATACACTTTGTTGAAATAAAGGAAATGTTTTCAATGTATCTGGGACCCTACAAATCACCTAGGTTCTAAAGAAAAGTAAAGACAGTGTGAAGGAAAATACATTTTAACCCAAATCATGTACTTCTAGAAATGAAGGACCGAGCCTGCCTCAATACTGGAAATGTAGTTACTTTCACAAGAGGGACAGGAGCACAGTGTGGTCAGAGGGAAGCTAAACTGCAAACACCTGTCTGCATCTTGCTCACACATAGCTGTGCTTTGATTTCTGGTGTCCTGAAGTGGTTCTGTTATTGCCAGGCCTCTAAAAAGACCAGCAGTGCTGAAACCTTGTTGGTGGCTTTCTCTACTTGCTGCTCTTTCCCTTCAGAGGCATCTTTGTCATAGAGGGCTTGCAGAGTTGCACTGATCTAAGCTGTCTGAGTGGCCAGGGGCATGACTCCCGTGGACTGGAATAGGTGGGTTAGGTGAGGACAGTATCTAGGTGGATAAAGGCTCAGCCCAGGACTGGAGTGCGTGGATGTTAGGACCCATGGACCATGATTACTTACCAAAAATGAAGTTGTCTGGCCTAAAGCTCTGGCCAAATGGTCCCGATCTCACTGAGTCTAATGTTCCAGGCTCTAGGTCCACCATGATGGCCCGAGGAACATATTTGTTGCCTGTGAGAAAAAGAGTTGACTTAGGCCTATACTTGACAAGGAACTTAGGGGGCAGAGCTTATGATTCTAAGTGAATCTCAGCATTCATTACAAAAATTATAGTATTTGAGACATGGAAACAGAAAAGATATCTTGAGCATGAATCCCCATGCATGAGGCTTCAGCAACTTTAAGGATGTTTGCAGTTGTCTATTTCCATGAATATTCATTCCTTTGCTTTGGGCATGGTGGCTGAAATCTCAGCTACACAGGAGGCAAAGATGAGCATCAGGCTTTGAGTCTAATGGTGCAAAAGAAAGGTGGCAACACCTTTTTTTGTGGTTCATCATGGGGCTTGAACTCTGGGCCTGGGCACTGTCCCTCAGCTCTCCAGCTCAAGGCTAGCACTCTATCACTTGAGCCACAACCCCACTTTCAGTTTTCTTATTGGAGATAAGAGTCTCAGGGACTTTTCTGCTCAGGCAATATTTGAACCATGATCCTCATACCTTAGCCTCCTAAGTAGCCAGCATTACAGGAATGAGTCACCAGTGCCTATCAGCAAGAAACTTTCTCTTTTTTGTTAATTTTATTTTATTGTAAAGGTGCTGTATAGAGGAGTTAGTTACATGAGTAAGGAAATGAGAACATTTCTTGTCAAAAATTGTTACCCCCTACTTTGTTGTTCTCCCACTATCCCTTCCCTTCCCCAATTACCTTTCTCAAGAAATGAACCAGGTTCATGCCTATAATCCTAGCTACTCTGGAGGCTGAGATCAGAAGATCACTCTTCAAAGCCAGCTGGAGCAGGAAAAGTCCTTAAGACCCTTATCTCTTATAAACTGACCAGAAATGTCACTGTGGCTCAAGAGGTAGAGCTGCTTGCCTTGAACTGAAGAGTTGAGGGACAGTGCCTAGGCCCAAAGTCCAAGCCACATGACAGACACCCCAACGCCAAAAAAAAAAAAAAAAAGGCAGGTATGGCTATTCACCAAGTAGATGTAGGGGAATTTAAGTGTAAGTCTTTCCTGGAGAAAACATATATACAATATATATTTCTTGTCTTATAATGTTTCAATAATGGTTATCAAATAGCACACATCCTTGTATTCAAATACTCAGAGCAACCTTGAGCAATGACTTTCAATTTCCCATTTATCCTGATTTGGCCCAAGGGAAAGCAGTTAACATGATGTAAACACCAGTTTTAGAATACCCCATTCCTAAACATTCACATGAAGAAAACTGGCCATCCTGCTGGATATACAGGATCTAATAAAGACACAACCTAAAATTCTGTTCATAGAGTGACACAATCCAACCCAACCACTGTCAACCAAGGTGAGGACATCCCAAAATATAGATCTATAAAACTCAAATTAAATACCTTTGTACTTTTGTTTGTACTTGTTCATTGGATTAATAAATAGGAAAGGCAATTATCCACGATTCTGTTTGTATACAATAATGTAGAATGGAAATTCAATATAAAATTAAATGATGTTTACATTGACAGTTACAAAAACTGAAAATCTACTTTGTAGACTTCAATTAGGCTATTTATGTTAGGAAAGACAATATGAATCATTTAAAAGCAATGTTTACAAATTAGTATTGGTTTTTTCTACATCAAAAGAATGTTTTCTTACTTTAAAAACCTTAAAAATAATTTATTGTTGGCTAAGTATTAATGTTATAGATCTCAGGGTGAGACACTTTATTTGTGCTTTGTGATTTGGAGTATTCTCATATATATTAGTGACTGAACATCCCTCTTTAAAATTTTTAAAATTTTCTTTTTCAAAATATTGTTTTAGAAATTTAATCTATATTTTAAAGAGGCAATGTAACTTGGCTCTGGTTGCTTACGGGTGTAATTCTAGCTACTCAAAAATCTGAGATAAGACCTTAGCATCGCATATTGAAGTCAGCTGTGGCAGGAAAGTCTGAGAGACTGATCTCCAAGAAACTACCCAAAACAAAAGAAGCTCTTAGAAAGTGCCCAGGCCTTGAGCTTAGGATGATCAGCACACAAACAAATGGCACTGGATTATATTATATTTTATCAGTTGTTTTAGAATGCATATTTAGGCAGTCTCATTTTTAATTATGTGAAATGGGCTCACACCTTTAATCCTAGCTACTCAGAAGGCTGAGATCAGAGAATCACGGTTCAAAGCCAACCAGGGCACAAAAAGCAGGCAAACTGTTATCTCCAATTAAACACCAGAAAACTGGAAGTGGCACTGTGGCTTAAGTGGTAGAGCCGCTTGCCTTGAGCTGAAGAGTTGAGCAACAGTGCCTAGGCCCAGAGTTCAAGCTCCATGACCAGAAAAAAAAATCCAGGTGTGGTTAGTCAGCAATTAGAGGTAGGGGGAACTCAGGTATAAGGCTTTCCTGGGCTAATTCACAAGAATATACTCAAAAATTAAAACAAAGTATCTGGTGGAGTGGCTCACTTATGTACAGCACTTGACTTATAAGATCAAGGTCCCAAATTAAAACTACAATACTACCATAAGAAAGGCAGGAACTCCTTCCTTTTCATTAGTATTCCCCTGGGAACTATTTTGCCACCGTATGGGAAACCAGATGGGAGACACTCACCAGTTGTCTCATTGTAATACACCTCGATTCTCTGCCGCTGTAAATGGCTGTCTCCATAGTAGTTGCCAGTGCAATCAATATTATGCTCATCGCTTATCATTTCCCAAAATTGAGATAGAAATAGAAGTGTATTATGACCTAGAATGTTAAGTGTCCCAACAATGCATTTTAAAGTAACTATAAGAAACCCATGTCCTGTTGACACAAATATATTTGTAAAAAATAATTACATTTTCTAAATTAAAAAAAGCACAGAAATGGGTGGCATTTTAGTTTTGTTAAGCTCTTTGTTATCTGGCTGAATAGAAGACATCTGGGTTCTATGAGTATTCCATCTTATGCAGTACCATATTCTGTTTGTATTCTATGACGAGTAACTAGCCTTACATGGACATGAAATTGCCAAAGCAGTAACTTGAAGACTCAGTTAGAAGGGTCTCCAGAACCCCAAGTGTCCTCAGAGCATACACAACAACCAATGATTTAGAAAACACCCAACTTAAGGGAGCTGAGATGGGGCATGAAACTCAGAGAAATTTGCATTAAGGTAGAAGACCTGTTCTCAATTATCTGACACTCATCAGTTAACGCAAAGGGAATTGTCTGTACCTTTCAGCTCAAAAACACTGCATTCCTTGAATTCAAACCAGACCAAACGTGCATTAGTCTATTCCCAGGAAACTAAATACAAAGACTTGAGTCTCAGGTAAGACTAAGACATGCAAGGGATTTGAAACCACCCCAGCCTTGTTTAAAAACCACACCCACCAGGGCCACACAAATTAGAGAAATTGGAGAAGCTATCTGGGGGACATCATTTGCAGAAGGTTAGGGACCACTATGGAGCCCCACTTACTTCAGCCTAGCCATGACCACCACCACCTCCAAACTCCAACCCGTCCTCCTTCTCCTTCCCCTAAATTTGAGACTTGGATCCTAGGCCAGTGCCATGCTCACCTTTGCGCCAATCTGGTTGCCACACTGGACTGCCTGTATGTACACAATCTCCCTCATGGTGCAGGGCTGCAGAGCTGATGGATGTATGTCTTCAGCAGTGGTGCCCACAGAGGCAAACAGGTAGAGCTGGGAAGCAGGAATCTGACACAGTGAACTCAGATCCCCATTTATACCTCTGATTGTTACAGGGGCAGAGGAGGTGGGGCGGACTTGATTATAGGTGGAGCCAGCAGGTGCTCCAAATCAATCTCCCTATTGCTGGGTAATCAGAGGGCCCTACCAGTTCCTACCTACTCTGGCATCCAGCTGCCAGCTGCAAGTCCATTAGCACAGCTCCCACTCTATTTGGATCATCTGGTCATCCTGCCATCCACTCCCCACTCTGACTCACAAGAGAGGCTGAACCCTGGGATCCAGGAAAGAAGAGGAGGAACATCCTCTGCACAAGGTCCTTGTGTGCCAGAAGCCCAGAACAAGTCTGCCGTCCATTTTTGATTGGAGGGCTTAGAACGGAAGGGGCATTTTCAGCTGTGATCCCAAGAGCAAGCACAAACTGTTGGATTCCATGATTGATCCACTTTCCATTATAGGAAGAGTCAGGGGCTTAGGGTCTAGCCTTCATACACAGGTTTTTTTTCTTTCCTCTTAAAAGTAGCTCGCTTTATTACTTGGGCATAGGACTACTACAGTCTACTTTTTGTTTCATTTGGCTTCTGCTCCTAGTGTAATAACTCAGGTCCTGGTCAGAGTGTCTTTTTTTTTTTTTTGGTCGGAGTTGGGACAGGTTAGTGACTTAGGGCTTGAATTTAAGGCCTGGTGACTATTTCTGTGGTTTTTATTATTATTGAGATTAGGTGATTACCTTAATTTCTCTTATTTCACAGAATTGTGGAATAATGATATTTAGTTGAAATCACAAACATATTTTAACCTTCACAAGTCAAATTATCATTATCATGGACTATAAAGTTTGTGAATTCTATAAGCTTTGCTTTGACAATCGAATTTATTTTTTCCACAATGGGTGAAATTTACATTTCTCTACTTTTGCTTAGTGTAGGATTTCCTGTCTTTCACTCTCATTCTGCCCCTCTCTTTCTGCGGTTTTATTGATTTACTTATTTAACTGAAAGGTAGAAGGCTCTACTACTTGAACCACAGCTCCACTTCTGCCTTTTTTTAAGTGTTTAATATGAGACAAGAGTCCCATGGGAAGTCGAGGGCAGTACAGTGAGGCTTGAAATCTGAGGATCAATATTCAAAGTCAGCCTGGGCAGGAAAGTCTATGAGAATTACCTCCAATCAATCACTAATAGGCAGAAGATAGTAGAGCTTTAGCCATGAGCAAAACACTTCAAGTTTAAGTCCCTAGACTGAACAAACTGAAGCAAGTTTCATGGACTTCCCTGCCCATGATGGCTTTGAACCATGATCTTCAGACTTCAGTGACTTTAGCACTCAGGATTATAAGTGTGAGTCAACATTTACAAATCTTTAATTACCTTTTCTTTCACGTTTTCAGGTTATTTATTATTTGTTTTTTTGACAATTGTTCTTAGGGTCTAGCTTTCATGCTTAGTTTTTTCTTTCCTGTTGAAACTACCATGCTTTACACATTTGACCACAGGTAAACTACAGGCTGTTTCTCTTTTTTGTAGCTCTTCTTCTAGGGCTCAAACTCAGGTAATGGTGACTGAGGGTTTTTTTTGGTTTTTGTTTTTGTTTTTGTTTTTGTTTTTAAATTGAGTGCTGGTTGTTAGTTCTGGAAATTAAGGCCTGAGAACCTCTCCTTGAGGTTCTATTTATTTTTACCTTAATGGTGGCAGGTTTCACTAGTTGAGCCACAGCTCAGCTTCTGCTTTTCCTGTGGTTACTAGGAGATTAGAATATCAACAGCAAGCCAAGAACATTACAGGGGAGACTGAAATCTGAGAATCATGGTTCAAAGCCAAACTGGGCAAGAAAATCAATAAGAAAATTATCTCTAATTAACCACCACGAGGTAGGAATAAGTAGACCTCTAGCCATAAGGAAATCATAGCAAGTTCTAGTCCCAGTACTGAACACAGTAAAATAAGTCTCCTGTACTTTCTGCCCAGGATGGCTTTGAAACACGATCCTTAGTTTTCAGAAATCTGAGCAAGTAAGATTGCAGTTTTGAGCCATGATTTAGAAATCTTTAATCTGCTTATTTTTGCGCCTTTTCATTTATTTGATTTGCCTTCCCCCCTTTTTAAAGTTCATGTCCTTTATTATTAGGGCCTAGCTATTCACACTCAGTATTTATTTATTTATTTTCAGTTGTGGGGATTGAACTCAGTGCCTAGGTATTGTCTGTCAGGGACAAAGCAGGCACACTGCCACTTTCAGCCACAGTGCCACTTCCACTTAATTGGAAAAAAAAACAGTCACCAGGGGACTTTTCAGCCTGGACTGGCTTCCCATTGTGGGAAGCTTCATGAGTAGCAAGTATTACAGGAATGAGCCAGAGAAACCTGGCTTGTTTTCTTAGATCAAAACTAGCAGGCTCTACAATTTATGCCACACCACTTCACTGTCCATGAGATTTTGGGATTTTGTTTTTTGCTCAAAGCTTGCAGGAACAAAAACTCAACTCCTGAGGGTTTTTTCTTTTGGGGGTTGGGAGAGGCTTGAATTCAGGGCCTGTGGACTCTCTCTGATGGTTGTTTTGTTTTTGGTATTTTGTTTTTATTTAGAAGCTAGCAGGCTATTGAGCCTCAGCTCAAGTTCTGCCTTTTTTTTTTTTTTGGTGTTTAATAGGAGTCACATGTTAGCTCTATTTCAATTATTTTTGTAAGTTTTAATCTTCTTTACAAAGTATGATATATTTTTTGTTAGATAGTTATTGGTGTGCTTTTATTGGGTTGTTTTGGTATGAACAACACTGGGGATTGAACTCATACCTTGTTTATGGGAAGAAAGTATTCTAAAACCTAAGTCACAATTCAGCTATGGCAGTTTTTTTTTAATTTTCTATTTGTTTGTTTGTTTTTTCTTGGTCATGGGCTTCAACTCTAGGCTTGGGCTCAGTACCTATTGTCTCCAGCTCAAGAATAGCACGATACAACTTTAGCTAAAGCACTACTTCAAGGTTTTTGAGTGGATTATTAAA
Source organism: Dipodomys merriami (assembly GCF_024711535.1). Lineage (NCBI taxonomy): Eukaryota > Metazoa > Chordata > Mammalia > Rodentia > Heteromyidae > Dipodomys > Dipodomys merriami. The sequence continues at coordinate 14,841 of NW_027206192.1, read as the reverse complement.
GATAAGAGTCGCATGGACTTTTTCTGTCTGGACTGGCTTTGATCCAAAATCCTCAGATTTCAGCCTCCTGAGAAGCTAGGGTTAAATGCATGAGCCACCAGCACCTGGCTATCATAGTGTTTTGTTTTTAAAAAATACTGTTTAAATTACTTATTTTTGTCCTTCTAATTTAATTTAATATTTTAATCTTTTTTTTCATCCCGGGGAATTGAATATAGGACCCTGTGTATGCATGTATCTACAAGCTTTTGTGTGCATATGTGCCAGTACTGGGGCTTAAATTTCCTTAACTTTTTCCATTCAAGGCTGAAACTGTAACACTTGAACCATACCTCCAGTCTGTTTATTTTTGCTGCTTAGTTGAAAATAATAATATCTGATTTGCTACTTTGGAGGCTTAGGATTTTAGGTGGTAGTTTGGAGCCAGACTGGGTGGTCTCCTTACCTCTTCCCTCTAATATACTACTCAGGAAAAGCTGCAAGTATCACTGTGGCTCAATAGGTAGAACACTAGCCTTAATGAAAAGCAACTCATATACAGTGCCAAAGCATGAATTTAAGCTCTGGGGCCAGCAGGTTCAAAAAAATTAAAAAAACTCTGAATTATCTGACCAGTCTACCTTTAAACTATGATCCTATAGATCGCAGCCTCTGAAATAGCTAGGGGATTACAGGTTTGAGCCTTTAGTTATAGTGATAGTTTTCTATTATTATTATTTACAGCTGCTTCTAAAAAAGACACAATGTGGATAACAGTGGCTCATGGTTATAATCCTTGCTATTATGGAGGCTGAGATATAGGAACCTTGATTTGAAGTTGGACCCAATGACAGAATGTCTGTGAGTCTTATCTCCAATTAACAACCAAAAATATGGATGTAGAACTATGGCCCAAGTTTTAGAGTAGTTGCCTCGAGCAGTAAAAGCTTAGGGACAGTGCACAGGCAATGAGTGCAAGTCCCAGGATCAGGACAAAAAATTAAATAGAACCCAAATCATCAAGGGTATGGCGACTGATAGTTTGCCTATGTTTTCCTAAAATTCTTTTTGATAGCCACCACAAAGAAAAATAGAGAAAGCAACAAATTATGTATCCACAGCCAGATGAATTTTTTGCTGATAAATCTGCACTAATTATATTTTTAAAATTTTTTTACACTTTTTCATTTCAAAAGTTAGCCAAAAAATAATGCCAGTTGAAGAGAAATTGCATGTGATGACGACTTTAGCACTGCATTCCTCAGATTTTTAAAAGAAGATGCCACCTATTTACACCTTTTAAATACATATGGCGTTATTAAATATATTTCAACTAAATATTAACTTCACTGTTCTCTTAATTGAGGTGTTGACCTATATTTTAAAACAGAGTGAGTTGTATAAACATTAGAGAAATACTGAGGCAATGAAAAGGAAAGCAGGAAGGAATGTTCTTTTCAGAGCAACTTGGTTTGAGGCTGGCCACCAAGGTAGGTCTTCATTCCTATGGTCCCTTTCCTTGACTGGTCCTCCTCCCCTTGAGTCTAACCAAAGGATTATCTTATAGGTATGGGAACAGCAGCAGCTAGAGTTGAAGGCTTTCTTTTTTTATATTTTATTTTTTTATTGTGAGAATACCGTACAGAGGATTTACAATTACATGGGTAAGATAACGAGTACATTTCTTATTAAGCATTGTTGCCTCCTTTGTTTCCTCTTCCCATCCCTTCCCATACTCTCGTCCTCACCCCCTCCCCCCGATTCTCCCCCCACACACCAAAGTGTATAGTTTGTTTTTTCAACATAAATACTTGTACATCTCATTGTTGCAATGAGGCCACCTTTATCCCTAGTTAAACGATTTGTTTTTTCCCTTCCCCTGCACAAGTTATACCAACATCAAATAGAGTGAAGACTTCCTTTATACCCCCTTTCTTGTGTTTAAAAGCAGGAACTACAAAAGTCACTGGCTTACTGGATTCTGACTTTCAAAGAACTTCTAAATATGTAGAGCAACATGAGCCAGCACATTGTGGAGGAGGACAAGATGGTGGCTAAGGACAGATAGAATATTTGCAAAGAACATGCACATTCTTACTCCTGTAAGTCTGTCATCTGCCCATAGGAGGGTGAATTGTCCTAAATTGCCAATGTTAGAAAGGAGCTTTAATTTTGTTAGAGTTCCTTTTCAGTGGGATCCCTGCTCCTCCACGATTCCTTAAAATTCTGTAGTTTTAGAAGACAGCAGCATGCTTAAAAGAAACAGCACTGGATGCACCATCTGTTCAGATTTTTATGTTTGTTTTTAAATATATATATATATATATATATATATATATATATATATATATATATACATATATATATATACATATACATATATTTTATTGTGAAAATACCGTATAGAGGGGTTACATGAGAAGGTAATGAGTACATTTCTAATCAAGCATTGTTGCCTCCTCCTTTAGTTCCCCTTCCCATCCCTTCCCATCTCCCCCACCCGCCCCCCTCCACCCTCTCACTGGCCCCTCCACCAATGTTGTAAAGTTCTTTTTTCGACATAACGTCTTGTACATCTCATTGTTGCAATGGGTCTACCTGTATCCTTAAAAACAATTTGTTTTTTCCCTTCCCCTCCACAAACTATACCAACATCAAGTACAGTGAAAACAGGGGTTATACTATGAGGGAGTGACATACAAAGCAACAAGGAAATAATTTATAAATATGGTAGAAACAATCGCATGAAAGAAAAAAAAAACACTGAATCATTATCTTGGGGTTCATTTAGCCTTACATCAACTTATCTGACCGCTTCTGCTTGTCACAGACATTCACTAGTTATTGCAAATAAGGGAAACCTGTTCACATTTAAGGAAAGTTAGAAATAGTATTAATCAGAGAGGAGAATGGGGGGATGGGGCTCAGATCTTATTGGTTCGATGGTGACAAGTGTTGTCTGTTTTTTCTTTGCTGTTTCTTAAATTTAATTTTACCATCAAGATAATGTACAGAGGAGATACAATTACATACATAATGTTATGAGAATATTTGTTTTTTTGAACATTTTTATTGTAAGAATATTGTACAGAGGGGTTAGAATTACATGATCAAGATAATGAGTACATTTCCTATTGAGCATTTTTGCCTCATCCTTTGTTTTTCCCCTAACACCACTAACCTCACACCTCCACAACTACCCTGCCCAAACTCCCCACCCCCACCCCCTGCCACTGAAGTTGTAAAGTTCATCTCATTGTTACAATGGATCAACCTGTATTCTTATTTAAGCATTTTGTATTTTCCATTCCACTCCCTGCATTAGAGAACTGTATATACAAGATGCAGGGCACCGACATCAAATACTGTGAAAACAGGGGTTATACCCCTGGAAGGAACATAAAAAAGAAACAAAAAAATCACATGGTACATTATAAATACTTTAGAAACAATAGCAAGCAAGAAAGAGGATGTTTATGTCTCTATCTTGGGGTTCATTTCGCTTAACATCATCTTGTATGGTCATGTGTACATAGCTTTTGACTTTTTCTGCTTGTCCCAAACATATATTAGTTATTGCAAATACGGAAAACCATGGGACCTATGTTTATTTGGACCTGGCTTAGTTCACTTAATATAATTGTTTCCACCTCTTTCCATTTACTCACAACTGAGGCAATGTCATTCTTTGTGATGGAGGCATAGAATTCCATTGTATATATATGACACATTTTTTGATCCTTTCATCTACTGAGGAACATCTGGGTTGGTTTTATAGCTTAGCTATGGTAAATAATGCTGCAATAAACATAGTTGTGCTGGTAGCCTTAGAATAGCCTTGTTTGTGATCATTTGGGTAAACGACCAAAAGTGGGATTTCTGGGTCAGAGAGGAGTTCTATGTGGAGTCTTTGGGGAACTTCCATACTGCTTTCCAAAGTGGTGGAACAAGTTTACACTCCCAACAACAATGTAGTAGGGATCCCTTCTGGCCACATCCCCTCCAGCATCTGTTGTTATTAGAGTTCTTGATCATAGCCATTCTAACTGGGGTGAGGTGGAATCTCAGTATTGTTTTCAGTTGCATTTATTTCATGGGTAGGGAGGTTGAGCATTTCTTCATGGGTCTATTGGTCATTTTTATTTCCTCTTCAGAGAAGTTTCTCTTTAAGTCTCTAGTCCACTTTTTTATCAGGCAGTTGTTTCTTTTAAGATTTGTAGTTGGGGGATTTAATTTTTTGTGTTCCATGTATATTTTAGATATGAGACCCTCATCTGTTGTATGGCTAGTGAAAATCTTCTCCCTGTCCGTGGGCTTTCTACTGAGCTTGCTAGCTATGTCCTTTGCCATGCAGAAGCTCTGCTTCTTCATGCAATCCCATTTGTCCAACTTTTCTTTGATTTGTTGTGTTTCTGGGTCTCTATTAAGAAAATTTTGGCCTGTGCTAAGGAAAACTAGTGTTTCTCCTATTCAGTCCAATAATGTTTTCAGAGTGCCTGCTTTGACTTAGATGTCTTCGATCCATATGGAGTTGATGCTGGTGATGATGTTGTGATATATAAGGATCTAGCTTTAGTTTTCTACAGGCAATTAACCAAATTTGCCAGCACCATTTACTGTAGAGGCTGTCTTTCTTTCATTCTATTTATTAAGCTTCCTCATCAAAGATTACATGGCTGAAAGTCTGTGCGTTCATTTCTGGGTTTTCAGTTCTATTCCATTGGTAATTAGGTCTTTTCTTGTGTCAGTACCAAGCTGTTTTGGTGACTATCGCTTAGTAGTAGAGTTTGAAGTTTGGTATTTATATTCCTCCAGCAATGTTCTTTCTGTAAGGACTCATTTTTGCTATTTGGGGTTTTTTA